>NC_134599.1:4030551-4679718 GCF_037038515.1 Microtus pennsylvanicus
AGGCTATAATTCAATTTCATATAAGATAACAAGTCACGTGTTTTCACTTCCCCAAACAAGCACGGTTGACCCAGCTGCACCAGATGTGCACACAGGTAGGCAGGAAGTGCTTAGTCCGCAAGTATGTCAGGATGTATGCTTGTCCCTGATTGGACACGGACAGAAGTTCAAAGGCTTGTCAGTTTGTCTTTATAAGAATCTAGCCAATGTAGTTCTTGGCCATTTTCTGGGAACCCAGAAATGGCTGGTGAGAGTGCCTCAACCTGACCAGTATTTACTTAAAGCTTGCTTAAAACTTGACTCAAAATCATGGTAGTGTTTCATTCTCCCGGTGGGATGAACATAAACCAGCTCAAGTCACCAAAGGAGTCCGGGAAAGAGCGATTTGGTAGAAGGAAGAGCCGGCTGAGCTGTCCTCACGGCAGGCACCTGCGCTCCCTTTAGGGCCATGTGGAAATGGAGCACTGTGGGAGACAAGGAAGTCTACCCAAGCTCCTTCTTACCTACAAGGCTCCGCTGATCAGGCTAGAGCCAGCTGGGCCGATGGCACAAACACTCAGAAACTTTCACACACTGTAGGAAACACCTCGGTTTGCCTTCATTTTCTAAGTAATTGTGCCAGCTTGAGAATTACCATGCCAAACCTGACCAGAGTCTAAACCTTCCTATGAACTATTTTAATAAAAAAAAGCTGCACTGAAATGAACTGATTCAACTTGGATCATCCAGGCTCCCATGAGTGGGCCCATCTCTGTGCATGGTGGCTGGCACAAATGCCTCCTGCCACAAGAACCTCAGCCCCCCCCCCCAACCAGTTTTTCTCAGCAGACCACAGTATGTCGTGTTGATTAGAACTTCAATGATTAAGAAAAGGTTGAACTGTTGCAGTCTTGAGCCCACATACAATTCACAGAGGGCTATCTTTAGTTCCTTAATAACGGCTGCTGTTCACCTCTGTAACCACCTGCTACCTTTGTGACTGACAGGTAAAAACTGTTGTAGAATGTTTTTAAGGTGTCTCACTTTTGTTTATGCGCCGGAACATCGGTTCAATGATGCAAAGATGGGCTTGATGATATAAAATTCACCTGCAGGGAGGGGGATGCACCAGCCAATAGCTGACAGGAAGTGGCAGGGAGGAGCCAGGTGAAGGGTTTTTAAGGAGGGGCAGGGAGAAAAGGAGGAGCTTTTGGAGAGCCACAGAAGGAGGGTAGTGAGCCACTTGCTATCCAGCCTCTCTGAGGAACAGAATTCCACCTTAACCTTTGAATCTTGAGTTCTTTAGAAGGACAGAGATTTAGTTAAGTTCCCTTCTGAGCTTTGAAGAGTTAGTGCCTGAGGGAACAGAATTTCCTCCAGCTGTGGCTTTTCCTTCCTAACCACTGCTGATAGCAGTGGAGTTGTTGATTCTGACAGCCTTGGATTAAAAGGCAGCAGCAATCTTAAAAAAGAGAACAAGAAAAAACCTCTTAGAACTGTTAACAGTCCCCTAACTTATATCAACCAAAAAGTGTTGCCAGGAAGAATGTGAGACTCATAGGAGAGATTTCCCCGCTGCTTCTCTTTCCCCAGTGTTATCAATGCATAATGTTGAAAAGTGCCTCTACTTAGGACTTTCTTTGTTCTGTCACTATAAAAACTTCATCAAACTGTTACTATGGTGGAACATGGAATTTGGGACAAGCTGAATCTGGATCCTGAGGCTGTGATCACTCATATTTGACTCCAGAATAAATTTTCTCATCTCTGTTTTTGCACCAATCCCTGTTTCTCCTGCTTCCTTCAAGGCATCCTGCATTTCTGCGACGGCTGAGAGATCTGGGTGGCTGAGGAGAGGCATGTAAACTTTGAGCATGAGGTGCTCATCTTCACCCGACATGACGTGATGCTCAGTCATGCATCGGCGGCAGACTCATGGCTACCTACCCCATTCTCTCCACCTCACCCCTAATAGGGTGACCAGCTGCAAGCAGGGGTTCACCTCCACAGGCTGTCAGAAAGGATGAACATGCTCTCTGTCGCAAAGTAGAGGCAGTAGCCTCTTCAAACCTGGCTGTTGAGTGAGCTATCAAAGTGTCCTTCCCTCCTGGCTACCAGAATAGCAGATCAGGGGTCTCCCTGCCTCACTTCACGTCACAGCTTTGCTCTACCTGGAGGAAACAGCATCCCAGAAGCTAGACATGAGGTGGAAACTCTTCACTCTAAGAAGCTTACATTACGAGAGCATGATTAAACGATGAACAAAAGTGCCCATGAAAGAAGAAATGACTGGCTCGCTGTGATGACACCAGAGCTTCAAATGCCACCTCTGGCCCTTTCCTAAATAAGTAGACAAATACACAATCAGAGGACACCGTGGTTTTCCATCACATTCATTTGACTGCGACAGAAACAGGGCAAGTCCCACAGAGCTCTACCCGATGTCACAACCTGTGCCCAAAGAGTTTGCAAGGTTAATGAGGATGCTGGGAGTCACAGCAAGCTTGGGCAAGCCCCTCTTCTGCCTGTGCTAGCAGAGTTTGGGAGGACTTCCGGTGGGAGCATCTGGATTTTCCAGTCTGTGGTAGGCTTTGGAGAACTTGTCTAGGACCAGTCAGATGGCTGAAGGTGTTTTATGATACAAACTTCTGGAGTATTTAAATTACTGTATTTTTATCCTTAAATAAACAAATATGTTGGAAAGAAAAAAGGCAGACATAAGGAGATCACTTGGAAGTAAAAACTGGGGCAGCTTCTGATCCTGGAGTAGCCATAGACTTACTACATAATTGCTAGTCCGTGAATACTGTCTAGTTCATCTGTAAAGTGTGTGTGTGTGTGTGTGTGTGTGTGTGTGTGTGTTACTTGATGCTTCCCTATGATTTCTAGATATGAGCTTTCAAAACTGCTAATGTTTTTTTCTACATCACAACTCTTGGTTGTTCCATACCCATCGTGACCTGATTAAACAACACTTTTTATGTCCACTGACACTTTTGAGGGATAAAGATGAAGACCCTATTGTACGAACACACTTTCCCAAAGCCACCTTTGCTGTGAGCACCACATCCCTGCAAGGACTGCACAGGAATGTCATAGCAACCTTGACTTGACACACAGCGGCCCTTGGCGGCCAGGTGGACAGGCTTTTTGACGCTGTCATGTTGACACCTGGCCCAGGTTTCTTCACTGCTGCCCATTCCAATAAAGTTCCAGGATGTTGTTTTTTATGAAGCTGCAATTCAGAATGCCTAGGAAAATGGCTCAAAGGTTAAGAGCATTTCCAGGATACCTGGGTTCAAGTCTCAAAACCCACATGAAGGCTTCTAACCTGTAACCCTAGTCCCAGGGGATCTCATACCCTCGTCTGCCCCCATGGGCACCAGACATGCACAATTTGAGGTGCACATACATACATGCAGGCACACATCCATACACATGGAAATTAATAAACCATAAAAAAGGAAGACATACATAAATATTGTGGGGCCAACCTTCGGCAGGATTATTGGAAACAGTGCCTAGAGACTTAAACCCTGGAGACAGTCTTTAGATTCTACATTAGAACGGGGTCGTTTTGTCCAGAGACCTTCTGAGTTTCCAAGCAGAGTTTTGTTGTTATGAGTCCACAGGGAATTAAAGCAGTGTCGACAGAAAAAGTCAATATGATACATTTTCTAAAAAAAAAAAAAATCCTGCAATGGCCGTTCTTTTTCTTTACTTGGCAAAATAGCACAGATCTAAAACGTCCCTGGAAGGCCTCCGTCTGTATGAAAGTTTTCTTATGCTTTGGCCCAATATCAACACGGTAGAACCTGAAATATAGGTCATGATCATGACTTTTGTTAATCTTTATTAATCTGGAAACGTGGTGGAGACAGCACAGCCCACAACAGGAGTGGAGGCTGTGCAGCCAAAGCACTTCCCATCAAGCAAGGGCTGTAGCTGTCCCTGACCAAGGTCGTTCTTTATGTGAGTGAAGGAGAAGAGAAATCCAAGGAGACACACATCTATAAAGAGAATGACTCTCTGTGCTTCTCTGTGTGTGACTGTGTATGTGTGTGTATGTGGCTGTGTGTGAGAGAGACTGTGTGTGTATGGGGCTCTATGTGTATGTGGCTGTGTGTGAGAGAGAGACTATATATTTATACAACTGTGTGTGTGACTGTGTGTGTGTGGCTGTGTGTGAGAGAGAGAGACCATGTGTTTATATGACTGTGTGTGTGATTGTGTGTGTGTGACTGTGTGTGTGTGGCTGTGTGTGAGAGAGAGAGACCATGTGTTTATATGACTGTGTGTGTGATTGTGTGTGTGTATATGTGTGTGTGCGCATGCACAGTATGTAACTGTGGGGTGTGATCGCGCATGTGTAGGCACTGCAGGTGTGTGCTCTGCGTGTGTCAATGCTGCAGATATGTGCTTGTGTGCATGCCTGTGAGGAAGCTAGCGGTCAAACCCAGGTGTCATCCCTCAGAAATTCTCCATCTTGTTTTATGAAGCAAGGTCTCTCATTGGAACCTGGGTTTCCTGGATTAGGCTGGGCTAATTGGCTGAATCCGGGCGGTTCTCCCTCCTCCACCCACCAGCACTGGGCTTACAAACACAAGCCACCATGCCTGGTGACTTACAAGGCTCTGGGGATGGAACTCAGGCCCTCATGCTTTTGTGGCAAGCACTTTACCAATGGAGCCATCGGCAGCCCAGGTTCGACATGTAGTTAATTAGAAAGGAGACTAGTACCTTTTTTATTGTACATTTTTTTCTAGCCTGATCATTCTCATTTTTATTTGAGAAACAAAATTTCTAAATTCCTTCAAAAACCCAGGTTCAGACTAGCTAATTTCTAAACATGTCAGTATACCTAAACCACTTTAGGCTTATAATTTTAATAAGGTATCTTATTTAAAATATATAGCATGCTTATATATGTATGCTTATAGATGTATGATCCCCTCTTTCATGAATCTCTAAAGCTTTTGCACAGTTTATTATTTGAACATCACCAAACCTTGGAAGACAAAAATCAGTGGACATCTCACACGCAGGACTGATGAAACAATAAGGAGGTTCAGAGATATTAAATGCTCTGCTCAAATTCACACAACAAGCTTATTGCCATTTACAAGTTCACTACCAAGAGGCTTAATGGGCAGGTCTAAACACCTGCCCACAATCCCAAACACAATCAGCATGTATTTACTGCTGCTTCCCAGTTGCTATTGTCCTGCAGATTGAGGTCAAAGCACACTGCTTCTCAGAGCCTGGGAATAATTCCAGGCTGTCTGAAGACATCAGAGCCTATGCATTCCTATGCCAAGCTGCCGAAATTAGTTTGTTTATGCCACAATTTTAGCAGTCTTCTCAGAACCACTTCAGGCTGGACAGGCCAGGACCAATTTGCAGGAGCCGACCGAGCCATGCTAAGGACGGGGTGCAAGTGGGGTACAGTAGCTTTCCCAACATGTTGATGTACTTATTCTGGTCTTCCACGGAGGTAGTCTGAGCATTGCTGTTTCCGTAGGCCCATCTAAAGCGTATCTGAGAACCACGGACTTCTGAGTAGCTGCCTCGACCATCTTGTGCCATTCACAGTTTGCCAATTCTGACCTTTCTTCCTTTCAGAGAAACTTGCCTGTAGAATTTTCTATCTCATACGCATTCCTTTTGAACATATAGTTACAAGACCAAGTTCAGATTTCCAGCTGGCCGGGAGTATGTTTTGACTTTGGCCATAATGGAACAGTAGGACCTAGATACACTCTCTTGTCTCAGCCTCAGTTTGGTCATTAGACACACACGTGCAATGACAGTGTTCAGACTTTGTATAGTAGACAATGTCACAGCCAACCCTCAGAGATGCGAACAAACCACTGTGTCACTAACTCCCTACCTCACTGCTTGAAACGTGCTTCTAGTTACAACTGAGAAGGCAGGGAGCATCAAAACCCGAGAGCCGAGTCCAAAGTTGGATGAGGCCAGTGAGGCTGGATTGTGAAGCAAAGTGCTAGAAAGGACCTTAGGACATCTCTAGCATGCTTTATGGCGTCTCTGGCTTAATATACACTACTGTGTAAGTGCATGCAGGCAGAACCAGAACAAAGCTTAACCAAGCACATGTCAAACTGTGGGCTGGGGGCTGGAGAGGCAGTTCAGCAGGTAAGAGCACTGGCTGCTCTTGTAGGAGGATCCAGG
Source organism: Microtus pennsylvanicus (assembly GCF_037038515.1). NCBI lineage: Eukaryota > Metazoa > Chordata > Mammalia > Rodentia > Cricetidae > Microtus > Microtus pennsylvanicus. Next base: position 4,036,723 of record NC_134599.1, read on the forward strand.
TTCAAGTCCCAGCACACACATGACCAGCACCCACATGGCAGGTAACAACAGTCTGTGATTCCAGTTCTGGCCTCTGTAAGCACCAAGTACATAAGTGGCACATACCTGAAGGCAAAACACTCATATACATAAAATAATAGATTCACTTTATAAGAAAAACAAGGCCAGTTGGCCTGAGTCTGAAAAAGCCTGGGATAAAACCGGACTCGCTGAACATAGCGGATAACAAGGACTACTGAGAACTCAAGAACAATGGCAATGGGTTTCTGATCCTACTGCACGTACTGGCTTTGTGGGAGCCTAGGCTGTTTGGATGCTCACCTTACTAGACCTGAATGGGGGTGGGTGGTCCTTGGACTTCCCACAGGGCAGGGAACCCTGATTGCTCTTTGGGCTGACTAGGGAGGGGGACTTGATTGGGGGAGAGGGAGGGAAATGGGAGGCGGTGGTGGGAAAGAGACAGAAATCTTTAATAAATAAATAAATTAAAAAAATAACTGGCAAAAAAAAGAATGCTACCTTCAGAGGACATTTGGGGCAGAATTCACGGTTCTGATCAACTTAGAAAGGATTTGGCCTTTAGCCTTGCAAACTCACAGGCACAGTGTTGTTTACATGCCAAGGATGAAGCCAGCGCCTGGAGCAGAAGCCCATAAAACAAGGGCATCTGTTTATTAATTTACAGTAGCCTTAGCTTATATGAACTGCCTACCCATCCAATGGCCAAGGAATCAGCACAACACGTCAAAATAGCAAAGTGTTGGGGGCATTTGGTATATTTACTACACAGTGTCTCCCCAGGGAAGCATGGGAACCCAGCCCCAGGACTAAAACCCCTCTTGCATGCCTCCGTTGAGCTGGGCACCGGCAGACCTTCACACCAGCACTCTTCTGAAGTCGTGAGTTCCCATGCTTCAGCGACACCTTCACTTAGGTTACACATGTTTATATATCCAGTCAAAATCTCTGTCAGTTCTTCCGGTTTCCATGCCGTCTTTTCTTAACGTGACATCATTGAGTTTTGATCTTTTGTAAGGTAAATTCCCAGTCTGGAATGGCATCTGACTGTGACTCCCCACTCGTGGTAAGGCTTCGCTAACACAGCTGTGCCACGAATACCCATGGTAGAATTTATCTTTTGGTATAGCTTTACTATCTCTTCATGGTATTTCTTAGTGTATTATAATTGGAGTTTAATTCAACTTTCTCTTGTCATCTAAGGTCTTTAAATCGGGAATTCTCAGTGAGGTAGAACTATCATTATAATGATAAAGAAGAATTGTCATCACAGTGTTCCTAGGCTGTGCATGTAAACATGTATGTGTATATGTGTATGCATATATGTATGTATATGTGTGTAAGTATACATGCATGTATGCAAATGTTTGTGCCTCCATTCATCAGATTAATACCTAATATCACCTATTTCTTATAACTCGTATGTACATCATATTTTTCCTCCTTAAATATAGCATATTAGAGATTATATCATAATTAAATTAGTGTTCTTATCATTTAAATCAAACATAAAAGATCATCTCTGGATTCTCTTCTCTTTAATACATTTTTTATTTGTTCCTTGAGAAATTCATACATAGAACATTAAATTAAGTGGAATAAAAGAAAAGAAAAACACTTTACTTATTTCTAAAAAATGTGGGCTTCCTTTAGGGCAGGAAAAAGAAGGAATCTTGGCAGTTTCACATCCCAGGAACTCCCACATGTACTAAAATGCACCTAGAGAAAACTCATCAAACTTGACTCAGTGGTTTAAAAGTGAGCCTATTTCTCTGAAGTTAGGTGCTGGGTGTGGGTTCCATCATGGCCAGATGAGTTTGTGGTTGTTCTGACAGCCCTGACCAGTGCACTGAGACAGGAAAAGGAAATGGATATTCCACAGATTAGAGAGGAGGGAGTGAAATTGGCTTCACTTGCAAAAGACATGATTACCTCCGCAGAAAAGCTATGGAAACCAATGAGTCTGGTCATCAAAGCTGTGGGATAAGAGATCAATAGACACAGGTGAATAATTACACAGTAGCAGTGAGCAATTAGAAGCATAGTTTAGAAGTGAGTGTCAATGTGCCATTGAAAATATCAACAAAGTGAGGTCCTTTTAAAATGCGAGGTGTTTATAGCTACAGAAAAAAAAAAGGAGCAACTTAGGAATAGTCAAGTAAAGATGCCTACCTGTCCACTAACTCAACATCGCCAACACATCCACCCTGAAAAAGTGATCTTACAGAGTCAACACAAGCCTGATTGATATTGCGTTCTCTAGAAACTGACAACCTCATTCTAAAGTTTACACTGAACTATGTAGAGACTATATCAAACAAACTATTATTATTATTTTATTTAAATTTGTAATTATTTTATTTATGTGTATAAGCGTTTTGCCTGTGTGTGTATATGTGTACCAGCTGTGTCTTTGATGCTTCAGGAAGGCAGAAGAGGGCATTCTGATCCCCTGAGAGTACAGTTATGGATGGCTGTGAGCCAAGTATGGATGTTGGAAACTGAACCTGGGTTCTCTTCAAAAGCAACAATGCTCTTAGTCACCGAGCCATCTCTGCAGCTCGGACAATATGGTTTCAAAATGGTACTCTGAGAACCAAACTTCAAAACTTTAAGCGTCCTTAAATGAGACATTTCCTGGGGACTAATTATAGAGAGTCAGAGGGGAACAGAGTTAGAGATAGACCTGCCAGTCAATGCTGAGGCATTTTTGACAAAGCAGCGGCAGAGGGCCCAGTAGGAGCTGACCACCCTGTCAGTGTGCTGAGCTTCACCACCAAGCACCAGTTCTGAACTTAGCATATCAACTTCTAACAGATTTAAAGTGTGTTGTGAGACTAAATCTAAAAATCACAGCTATGAAACTTCTAGAAATAAGTGGAGATGAAGCCATGGTGACTTTGAGGGGAAATCATTAAATCAGACATGCAGAAGTAGAACTCATAGAAGAAAAGAACACAGAAACTTTTTCATTAAAGGGCAAGATTCAGAATGCTAAGAAATCATTCAATGAATTACATAAATTTATATTTTGTGGTTCAGTAACCTAAAGACAATAGCCAAATAATAAACTGTAGAAGGTTTTGATCAAAGTTAGATTCCAGAGAAGAAAAGAACACACAGAAGGATCTTTCATTCCACAAATCCCAACTGGCCTGCTCTCCTGAAAGTTCAATCAGTTCACGTTTAATCAGCAATTTTTCTCCTACTTGTTCTTCTATGAGAAATGAAAATTTACTATCACAGAATTACCTTCATAAGAATGACAAGAGCTTTACTTGAAATATTCCAAAACAGGAATGGACTCAAACACCCAACAATCGTCAAATAGAAAATACAGCTGTGCTCTGTGCCCACCGTGGGATCTGACGGAGAAAAAAAACAAACAAGGAAGTACAAGTCAGACTTCTAAAAGACACAGCAGCAACAATGAAGCTTTGAAAGTGTGACGCCAAGAGGCTAGACACAACAAGGGCTTGTACTGGATGATTCCATGCAGGACACTCCAGTGGTACCCAAGGATTGCGCTAGCCCCAGGAAGAGCATGTGAACCTGAGCTGTCCAAGGGCTGAGATCCCAGGCATAAATTGTTAAAACCGCATAAGCAGATGGTGCTGCGTGGCTGTGCGTTTCTGAAGCTCCTTGAGCTACACTGTTAAACTGGAGAATTTTAATGAATGCAAATTATCCCTCGATGAAGATGGCACAAAATGGATGGAGGAGGAGGAGGGAGCGAGAGGAGAGAGAGACTGGCGAGTATCTCAGGGGAACTGTTAGTCACCAAAGTACCCCGATTAGGGTGTCTTCCTGTCAGAGTTTGGGGAAGTAAAGTGTACTTTAATAGTTTGATTTCCAGAACATGATGCATCTGCTAAAAGCAAAGTTCCAGTAACATTAATATAGCTAAAAGCAAAGGAATTAACCCTAAGGAGGTAGGTTGAAAGCCTTAGCACAATATTCTCAAGGAAAGGGTGAAGGGAAGGTGACACCGTGGGACCTCTGGAGGAAGGACCCCAAAGCTGTACTTCTTTCATAGCATTGAGAACATGGACAGAAATCATCACAGACTACTTGTTCACGCCTCTGGAAATCAACTGACACCTTGTGGCAATTGGATTTTACTATAGAAAAGTGACCCTGACCCTGGCCAGGACAGAGGGAGTCTTTATGCCACTGTGTCTCCCCAGCCCCCTGAGCTTCTCCTCCATCAGGGCAGTTAGGTAAAGGTGGTTTCCTGAGGGCCCAGCAATTCCATTCCTAAGTGTCTAACACCGAGAAATAAATGCATGTCTGCACAAGGCTTACACATAAATCTGCATAGCGCCACTAAACAAAATGGCCCCAAAGTGTAGATTCTAAATGTTGGCTGAGTTTTCTGTCCTGCCCGGTCCTGTGGCTGTTAAGTCCCAAAGAATCACACAGAGGTCTACATTAATTATAAACCATTTGGCCTATTAGCTCAGGCTTCTTATTTACTAATTCTTATAACTAACGTTAGCCCATAATTCTTGTCTGAGTTAGCCTTTTTTTTTTTTTTTTTTTGGCGATGCAGTCACATCTTGCTTTCTCTGTGGCTGGGTGATCACTGCAGAATATGCTTCCCTCTTTCCAGAATTCTCATTGCCCCACCTCTACTTCCTGCCTGGCTACTTGCCAGTCAGCATTCATTTAAAATAGAAGCAAACAGGGTACAGACCATTGTCCCAAGCATCTAAATGTTCCCAGCTGATGAATGGATAAAGAAAATGTGGCAGGACCACAGGTGGAGATGTCAGTCACAAATAGCAAGGAAGCAGCATGCCATGAGAAAAATGGCAGTGCCCAAAGGCCTAACTATATGAATATGTTTGCATCAAGTGTACAGAGCAGGCAAATCTATAAAAACTGAATGACCTCCTATGTGTGTTTGCATGTGTGTGTGTGTATGCATACATACATCCCTAATATATAGGAGTTACAGAATTTATTAGAATGGCTCATAGACTGTGGTTCAGCTATTGCACCGATGGCTGTCTGCCAATGCAAGGTCCAGGAATCCAGTAGGTTTTTAATTCATGAGACTGATGTCTCAGCTGGTCTTCAGTATATGCTGGAATCCCAAAGGAACAGGCTCTAGTGCCAGTGAAGGAATGGACTTGCCAGTGAGAATGAGAGAAAGCCGGCAAAGAGAGCAAGCTGCCTTCTTCACTTCCTTTATATAGGCTGCAAGCAAGAGGTATTGTCAAGATTAAAAGTGGATCTTCCCACCACACAAGATCTGGACTTAAGGTGCATTTCCCACCTCAAAGATCCAGACTAGAAGTGGCTCTTCCTACTTCACATGATTTAGTTAAGAAAAAGTCCCTCATAGGTGTATCCAGCCATTTGGGATTTAGTTAATTCCAGATGTAGTCAAGCAAACAACCAAGAATAACCATCATACCAGGCCATGCAAGGCTTCTTATATAAACTGATTACAATGTGCTAAGTTTAAATTTATTGAGTTTATTTTTACATGTATTTATATTTTGTGTATATGTAGGTGTGGTCGCGTGTGTGTATGTTTTGTGTTAATATGCTATGTGTTGCTATGCTATGGCATGAATGTGGAAGTCAGGGACAGTTTGTGTGACCTAGTTCTCCCTTTCCAACATGTGGGTTCTAGGACCAAACTTTGGTTGTCAGGCTTGGCAACAAGCACCTTTACTCTTGGAGCCATTTCAACAGCCCATAATATTCTCAGTTTAGGTCATAGTGTAGGTCCTGTAGATCTGTGAATATACTAAAATGCCAGAATTGCATACTTTTTAAAAACATCAATTTGTGAATTACATATTAAAAAAATTATTATGGAAAATATGCTCTACTGCTTATTAGTTCCTTTTCTAGGCTCTGTGATCAAATACCTGTCAAAAAGTAGAGTAAAAAAGGAAGGTTCATTTGGCTCACAGTTCGGAGGAATACAGTCCATGATGGTGGGGAAAGCATCATGGAGGAGTACCAGCTGGTCACATTGCACCTGCTATCAGCAAGCTAAGTGAAGTGAATGCCACCACTCGGGTTCTTCGTGGGGTGTTGCTGCTTACAATCAGGGTGGATAGCCACTGCTTGGGCAAACCTTTCTGGAAACACCCTTCTAGACACACACCACGGGTGTGTTTCCATGATTCTAAATCTTATCCTGTTGATAATCAAAATTAACCATGACAATTTGTGAATATAACAATATATGCTTTCTATAGTAAATAATCAAAAAGCATAACAAACCTGTCAGAATGAGAAACAAAGGCAGGGACAAGGGAACCTGGGAGCAGGAGCAGATGAGACCCCATACCAGCATCACAAAGATAGAGCTCTGTGCATGGTGCTTAAAAAGTTTTCCATTGGAAGCCTTGATCTCCAGGGAGTGAGCAGCTGGGGTCCTCTGCTCTTCCACCACTGCAGGACCACTTTGGAGGATGGGTGGATACCACTATCTAGCATGTTTGGGGCCTTGGTCCACAGAGCCTTGGCATTGACCCAGTTCCGTAGGTGAGCAGAGCTGTGGGATGCAGACTGGTTGCACAGTCGGGTGAACTCGATGTGGCAGTATCTTGCAAGATTTATGGGTGTCCTTGGTAACAACAGCACTAACAAGCATACCTTGTCCCCTCTTTGCAGTCTCCATCATTACGGCCAACCATTACAGTTCAGTCATAGCTGTTCTGGCTAAAGACCATCATTGACTAAATCAACCAGACAATCCTGCTTCTCAGCTATACCCACCCTAGGCTCATGCTCCTTTACAGTCTGTAGAGTGAGGGTTGACACTCTCTCACCACACCCTGCTCGTTCCTCTGAGCACTGACCCCTGAATTGCCGAGCTAGCTATCAAAGTTCACAACAGAAAATCAAAGGAAAACAGCACTTCCGCCCTCCCCTGGTTCTGCATCCTATGAGGCAGGGAAACATTGTCAATGATCAGCTGGTATCAGAGCCACCAAAATTAAGGGACAGTAAGACCCATGATCCCTGTCATCACTGCAAAAATCATTGTGACATTTTGTGTGGTTTCTGCTGTGACTTCTGCCATGTGGGCTGGTGGCTGCTCAAGCTGAAGCTATCCTATTATCAGATTCTCTGGTCTCTTTTGGACAAGGTTTTTGGGGATTCCTTGGGGAAACATTCTTAAATACTACAGATGTGTCAGCATGGGACTGACTTCTGCATGTGGGTAATGGTTGTGTAGCCTGGCCTTTTGTGGGGCTCCTAGCAGTGGGACAAGGATCTGTCCCTGATGCATGGGTTGCTCTTTGTAACCTATTCCCTGTGGTGAGATGCCTTGCCCAGCCTTAATTGAAGGGGGATGAGCTTAGACCTGCCTCAGCTTGATACACCATGCTTCGTTGACTCTCCTGGGAGGCCTTACCCCTTCTGAATGGAGACAGAGGAGCAGTGAATGAGGGAGAAGAGAAGGAAGGTGGGGTAGAACAGGAGAAGAGGAAAGAGGGGAAACTGGTTGGAATGTAAAAGAGAGAAAGAGAGAAAGAAAGAAACAAACAAACAAAAAAGAAAGAACGAATGAACTATAAATTGCTGATTTAAATTGTGGGGGGTCTTAGATATTACTCTTATAATATCAACCCTGGCAAAGACCTGAATACCACCAGAAAGACAGCCAAACTTAGGATATATCATGCAGATAGAACAAACCTGTCTAGATGCCACATGATCTCCCTCCCACTGAAGGCTGGAACTCCTGAGGTCCTGCTCTGAGCCAGAGATGCCCTACTTTAATATAAATGGCCCCATTCATTTTCTCTGCTTCCTTTAAGAGCCACTGTGGCTTTTTATAACATTTTAGTCCTTGCAAAAGCAACATAGATAAAGAAAGGCACCACAGACTGGTATGTTTACTTTCTTTCTGCTCTGGAACAAGAGGGTATAACAATGTTCATTCAAGGAAGGGTTCAGGTCAGCGTGGGGGGCCATAGAAAGAGGACAAAGTGAAGGGAGGGATGTAACAAGGCTAGGATTCTCTCGAGCTATAGAAAGACATGCTGGACCCAGAGGGGCAACACTGACAGAACTCCTTCAGAACACTGAACTTTGCTATAGATACTAATCACACATCACACACACACACACACACACACACACACACACACACACACACACGTGTGCACATACACACGTGTGCACACACACACACTCACACATACACACACATGCACATACATATACACATATATACATATGAACATACACACACGCACACACACATATTCACCCGTACACACCTGCTTGCATGTGAGCCACTGGTAATGGAATTGCAGAGGGCTTAGCGGAAGGCAGAATACATTGCTTTCAATTCAATCCTTGACAAAATTCATCCTTCCCTCAGCCCCAGAGAGCATGCTTTCATGGTTCTTTGATTCCTCTCTCATTCATCCTCCACAGCGAGGCTGTCACTAAGCCAGGAGCTTCCCCTTTATACAGTCCTTCCGAACTCACCTCTTCTTTAAAGCTCTCACCAGCCCCTAGGGTCTTAACACACATCTGTCTGGGATGATTTTTCTCCACGGAGAATTCAGCCATCAACTAGTTTGTATATATGATCAGAAAGGTTAAGTTCGAGCTAGTGGAATCCAGAAGCAGGTTATGTTTTTGAGTAAAACCAAGCATGTCTCCAAGCTAATCCAGCAGCAGGGTTTCTATCAGGATCCACAGAAACACAACATTGCAGAAACGGGGCATATTAGGCGTGTGTGTGATTTCCACACACTGGTGAAACCAAGCTGCCCACACTCCAGTCTGTGCTACTGAAGGAGGGTGGCTTCATTCCTAACAGCCATGTGAAAATTGCCAAGGGAATGACCAAAGGGTAGATGACAAAAAGCTAGAGAAATAACCAAACATAAAATCCTCACTGCGGTGAGAATTCTAGATGCTGAGATGCCAGCCATCATTAAGACTTCAAACTGGGTCTGAGGGGGTGATTCAGTTGGCAAAGCGCTGGTTTTGAACCATAATGACACGACTTCAATCCTCAGATACCACATTAAAAAGCCAGGTGTGGCAGCATGCTTGGAATACTAGCCTTGAGGTGGCAGAGACAGGTAGGTTCTTGGGGTCTCACTGGCTAGTTAGGCTAGGCTACTTGTCCGGTTCCAGGTTTGTGAATTACTGTGTATCAAACCCCAGAGTGGACAAAGTTGTCATCTGGGCCCCAAACACACACATGCACCTACACACATGCATCTGCACACACACGAATACGTTCACAACCCAAAATTTGCAAACTGAAAATCCATTCTAGAATACAAATTAGTGTGAGTATTAGCAAGCATGTGGCCCAGATTACTTTAGATAGAACCTAAATATGATGAGATGAGCTATACGAGAGTTATGGTTTGAGACTGAGGAAACTTGGCTAAAGGATAAATCATTTTGCCATTCAAGAAAATTAATAGAGCAAAAATTATTAATAGCCTTGTCATGATTCATGGAAATCCTACCTCTTTGAGTAGAGCTGGATATAGAGGGAAATCACCTGGGTAGAGTAGAGCGTGTCAGGCCAGGGGCTAGTCTCACATGGCCCACTCTGATCTTAACAACCTACCAGATGTAAGGCCCCCTAAAGAGGAACACTTTACTGGTCTATGGAGCTTGGGACCCGTCTGTCCTCTTTTTTTTCGGAAGATCAGTGAAGATACTGAGGCTCCCAAGTGGATGTCCCTGATCTCAAACCTCACAGGTGGTGAAAGCTGTTGAATATGAAATGCTCCCTTATGAGCTCCTGAGTGTATGAAAACTTGGTCCCCAGCTGCTGTTGTTGCTTGGGGAGGTTGTGGAGCCTTTGAGATGGACTTTCATTGGAGGCAGTGATTACTGGAGGTGGACCTTGAAGGTGATTAGCATCTGTTTCTTGCCTGTAGCTCTGAGCTTCCTGGTCAGTCAGCATGTGCATGCCCCTGCCACTGTGGCCAGAGACAGGGTAGTTGCTGCTTCTTCCACACCACAAAGGACTGAGACCAGGAGTCAAAATTCCACCATAACGTTGTATGGCGGTGAGTTTTAACTGCCAGCTTTACGAATCTAGAATCAACCTGAAGGGAGTCTCTACAGGGACTAACCAGATCAGGCTGGCCTGGGGGCTCGTCTGTGTGGGTTATCCTGATAAATGGGAAGTTAGAGCCACTGAGGAGACACCATTCCCTAAGCATAGTCTCGTGTGTAGAGTTGGCTGCATTGCTCCTCAGTCTGCTGGACATGAAGAAGCACATGGTTCCACTTCCTAGCATGCAGCCTACAGACACAAATACCATCTCCAGCTAAAGCAAGATGAACCGAAGGCCAGAGAGGGAACCTGGGCCTTCTGGCTGTCTTCTGACTTTCAGTCGCATTAAATCCCCATGGTTCCTTGATCTTGAAAGGTGCTCCAAATGCAGAGGGACAGCAAGCTCCTTCCTGGGTAGATCACTCTTCTCCCACTCCAAGAACATACTGCCTTTCTCTTTTCAGCATCTTCATTTTTGTCTTCTCTCTTCTGTAAGCATTGCCCTCCTTCGGCTCGCATTCCACATGTTTCCATAGGCAGGGTCCTTAGGAGAAGGGAAGTATTTGTGGGCCTTTAGTATGTGTTATGAATGGTGGTGCAAACTCTTTCAGAGAATGTGAACAAAGGAGCCGTTCATTCTGCCTGGAGAAGAGTCACAACACTAGTCAAACTTCAACTGGGCCTTGAAAGATGCTTAGGAATATGGAATACAGAAATCAAGGGAGATTCTGCTAAGAGGATACTATGAACAAAACCAGAAATTTCAAGTTATAGTCAAGAAATTTCTTATAGTTTGACATTACTAAAATGCAAAATAGTTTCAGGTTAGACAAGCAGTGTTTGAGGAGTGTTCTTAGATTTCTAGATTGTTCCATTTGGGGAGATAATGATACCATTACTAAGACAGATAATACAGAGAGTACCAAGTACATCCTGGCATGTTGAGAGTGAGGTCTCTGCGGGGTGCCAGTTAGAAAAGTTAGCTAAGAAGTTAAAAAAATATAAGGCAAACTCATATAAAAATTGGGAATGAGACATTCAGTACACAGGAGGCAATAGAGGAGACAAAAGGAGCAGGCTAAATCACTCAGTGACCCCGTGATATCACTTATGTGACTAGCAGCAGTGAGGACCAGAAGGCTAGAAATACTGGTGAACATGCAAAGTTGTGGTAGCCAAGAGCCAAAGAAGATCAGAAATCTCTTAAACCTTTATAAAACAAAAGGCCAGAGTCTATTGTCACGGAAACTGTGGGAGAACCAGACAAGAAGGAAAGAAAGAAAGAAAGAAAGAAAGAAAGAAAGAAAGAAAGAAAGAAAGAAAGAAAGAAAGAAGAAGGAAGAAAGAAAGAAGGGTAGAAGGGAGGAAAACAGGAGGAAGAAGGGAGGAAAAGGGAGGGAGGGAGGGATGGTAGAAGGGAGGAAGAAAGGAAGGAATGAAAAAAGAAAGAAAGAAAGAAAGAAAGAAAGAAAGAAAGAAAGAACAAATTCTATAGACAATATCAAATGGGCTTGAGATTAAATAGAGTTATCTCAGAGGGCTAAACTTCAAACAGGAAAGGTCTTTGTCATCAACACATCTCCTATCCCTGCTGTCTCCTTTCTCTCTGAGACTGGACACACAGTCAAGCTCAAGTACAGTAAGTTTTCTGAGGGACTGTATATTCTACCCTTACACAGACCCTTGGATTCTAGGGACAGAATCTCCTGGATGCATGACATTGTAGGAGACCCTTGGCTTTCCAGATGCACATCCATCCTTGGGAAGATTTCTGGTCACACAGGAAACTCATCAGCCATTAGAGTTGACACACATAACTTCACCTGTACAGAACTCAGACTGCTGAAGCCTACTCTACTAGAAGGAAGCCTTCTCCACCAACCTGTGTGTGGTGGTGAGTCCATGTGTGTCTGTGTGTGGTCATGTGTGAGTGTGGATGCCCAAGTGTGCACATGCATGTGCAGACCTGAGGTCAGCTCCAGGTATCATTCCTCAGGACACTCTCTACCTTAGGAATTTTGAGGTCTTTGTTGACCTGGAACTGACCTATTTGGCTGGCGCATGAGCCTTTGCTTCCCCAACCCTGAGATACAAGGCCATACCATCAAGCTCAGCTTTTAAAGATGAAAACACACAAACATCAATGAAAAGATGTGTTCTAGGATGGAATTCAGGTCTTCACACTTGCAAGGCAAGTAATTTACCTCCTAAAGCGATGACCTCAACCCTTTGACCGACCTTGAATGCCCTTGTGCTTCACCTACTCTGCCAATCCGATCCCCAAACTCAACACCAGGGCAAACGAGAAGGGAAAGAACATGTGGTCCATAGCCATGTGAACTCACAGCTCTCTGATTCCCTGCACAGACCAGCCTGGTGAGGTGCGGCTCACTCTGGACTCTTGAGGACAAAGAGCCCCACATAAAGCAACTTTTCTCATTGTTCCCAGCCGTGCAGGGCATCTGCTTCTCTTTCTCGCCTTCCTGGATAATCTCCTTTTATCCTGCGATGCCTTAAAAATAGCTCAGAGCAATTTTCAAAGCCTAATAGTCATTAAAAAGAGGTGTTAGGAATGAACACATCCGCGCAGGCTCAAAGCACAGCACGATTTCCAGCTGTCTCATTAGCATACCAACCAGTCATCCAAGGAGTGGAGATTTCCCAACCTTACCCTTCGGGAAGGCTTCAGGACCTCACACCCTTCCGACAGATATCTGTGAATGCTTGGAGCATTCCTAGTGGGAAACCAAAGGGCATGCACCTGTCACCTCACGGCCGGAATGGACAGGCATATGTCCCTATGGTCTCTGAGGCCTCTAAAGAGAGCACAAAACCACACACTATTCCCAAAGAACAAACCAAACCCTCAGGCTGCTGAGCTGGCTGTGGTCCAACAAGATGATGATTAAATACAGTGAAGTAAACATTCCATCCATTCTCTAGGATAAATTGAAGTTCAATATTGTCCTTGATCTTCCATTCCCTCCACTTAGCTGCCTTTGCGGGGCTCTTGAAAATTATCACAGCTTTCTCCTGCAAAAACTTTCCTCCCTTCAGGAGCGTATGAGCAATATGCTTTCGACAGACTAAAACCTTCAAATGATGGGATACATGCCTAAGGAGGTTAACCTCATTGCTAACCGTATTTGTGATGCCATATATCTAGTGACTAGAGTTTGACCATACACCCCACTTACTAGAATTCACTCCAAATGGCTTTTGAGACTTTTCAAAAGTCAAAAACCTATTTCCAATGCACTGACCTCTGCCCCCGATTTACGAAGTGGTTTGAGAGAATGCCTTGGAATTCCAAAGAATACATAAAAAAATGGCTCACAGGACAGCTGTGTGACAGTGTGTGCTATGGGGGACAGCACTCTTAAGCATCTTGACTCATAGCAACTTTGAGAGGAGAACATCTGTTTGGTCACTCAGTGCATTCTTACTTCATCTGTACTTTAAAGAAAATGACACAGGTCAAGCTTTGCTAACCTGGAAAGTTCATAGTGCCCCCGAGTCTGAAGGCCTTGGACTAGAGTCCACATACAGAAGCCTGTCATTCAACTTGGTTTCATGCACAATTACAAAAATACTGCCTCAAACCTTTATGGGTGTTTCTGTGGAATGCATCTAAGATACACAAGGAACGTTGTATTTAGCACTGAGAACCAAGCCCAAGTCTTCTCAATATGTACTCCAAAATCCATAACGTGCTTAACTGTGAACACACTCACAGAACATGCTGGAATGGGCACTAGGCACAACTGTGTCTTCTTGGATTCGACTGCAACACACCACCTTGTTTAAAGAATAAGTTCTAGCAGAGAAGGCAAGGTAACAGTTTGTATTACCACCTAAGATGGGTGGGGACCATAAAGCAATGGGGCCATCACTTTACACTCCGATTCGTCACTTTGGATTTCAATTTCTGTTTTGTAACTTGTATGCAGCCATCCATTTCTTAGTATTTCTGCTAGAGGAAGGCCAGCATTGCCGTGCAGGGAGGGCTCGGTCCAGGTGCTGATTGTGGCACTGGTGGTAGAAGAAGAAAGCCGCTTGTGTACTGCGCAGAGACTGCGGTCAGTGCACACGATAGCAGGCTGGGCGACAATGTGTGAGGGCGAGGTGGGTATCTGCTCACAGTGCAATGAGTGCATGTTCAGAAAAAATACTATCACATGTCATCTATTGCTCTCTCCCTTGTATTCATTCTTTGAAAATTATGTATAGTATATTTTGATCATGTTCACCCAACTCCTCCCAGGCACGCTCCTCTTCCCCACTTAGACAACTTTATCCTCTTTTATTCCTTAAACCTATTAAATACAGTTGGGCTGTCCATAAGCTCTGGGGTGTGTGGCATTCCACTGGAACGTGGTTCATCTAGCCGAGTTTTCTATTTCCCTGAGAAAAACTGACTATCTCATTCCCAGAAGTTATCGATAATTTCCAATCCATATATATTCCTAGGTACAAAAATACATGCATATTTATGAGCATATATGAAAACACATACATTTGTATATGTATACACAAACACATATAAACACACATATATACTACTCCTCTCTCTGTATATATTTATATTTTTATATTTATATATACATCTGTATAAATAATTATCAATTATATTTAATTTTGTATATAATATATTTATACATTATACTATTTATATATTACAATATACATGTTCATAATATATAAATATGTAATATTTATAATATATAAATATTTACGTATAAGTAGTATGATATAAATATATATGGAGAGAGAGAGAGACTAATAGTTTGTCTGTCAATGTCATGACAGAATTATCTAGGATAACAAGGGAAATCTATGAGGGGCTTAGATATAATTACACAAATACACAAACACAAATATCTTGGTCTTGCATTTTCAAATGGTTACTCTAATTCCAAGTTGCTCATAGAAGCCAGAAGAGGAGTCAAGAAGTGAATGAGTAATTGCATTCCACACCTTCATAGCTAGCATAGCCTCCTGACAGTGCACACACAGCGGTGGTAACCTTTGAGGGAGTCCAGGCTTTCCTGGTGACACTGAGCCCTCGGAAGCCTCCAGCCAGGCCCTAGGGTGCATTGGACATCAATGGTGCCGAGATTGCTCACAGCAGTTTTAGCCCTTAGACATGCTGAGAGGGTGCAGAACAGGTAGCTGCTTAAAAACTGAAGCAAAGAAACGTCTCATTGCATGCAATCGTGTCCAGGGTGTGATCTGTAGTGGAAGCAGGCAGAAACCTCATGGTTCTCTGGGCATTGAGACTGGGACCTGAGTGAACTCACACAGATTTTTTTACAGTTTTTTTTTTATAGTATCTCTCAATTAGGAGGGAAAAGAAAAAGCTCACAATTGGGCCTTGCACCCGAGGCATCTGAAGTGCTTTATGTAGTTACTGTCACCATAAATCACACCCTTCTTAGGATGGTGTACAGATGGTCCCATCTTGAGTCCTTTCAAAATGCAGTGACTTTGATGGGCAGGGATGGAGTTGATGCTCACTGAGCACCTGTGATGCAATCCATTGAGAACCCGGACACGTTAGGTTCGCTTAGAGCCTATGAAAAATGAGCAGGGCTTGAAGCAAAGGAAAGGACACTGCAGGAGAATGCTGTGAGCCTAAGTCAGAATCCCAGGTCTTCTGGCGATGACACTTGAGACGGAATGCAAAACCATGACTTCTTGTGACTGCCATTCTCTCGCTTTCACTGAGCATAGTATAGAAGCAGCTCGCCCAGAGAATGGAGCAGGGACAATGTCTCTGCCTACTTTCATAATTCTTGTGTGGAAGCTGATATTGTGAATGGGATCTAGAATGATCTGGGAGATAAGCTTTTGGGCTCATCTGTATGGGAGTTTCTGGACTCAGTTAACTGTGGTGGGATAGCCTAGCCTAAATGTTAAAAACGTCATCCCAAGGGCTGGTGTCCAGGCTGAGAAAGCAAGCTGAGCTCTCTCTGCTACCTGACTGTGGATGCTATGTGGCCAGCCACCTCACGCTTCTGCCACTGTGCCTGCTCTGCCATAAAGTTACCTCATTAAACCAAAAATAAGCCCTTCCCGAGTTGCTTTTATCAGGTGTTTTCCTTTGCAAGGAGAAAATAACCAATAAAATACACAGTTAACCTTTGCCATGACACACGTTTTATTAGAGCACTTCTGTTTTTCTGGCTGCAGGTGAGCTCCCGCTGCCCACATGGGCCTCCTGGCCTGGAAGGTCAGTGCTGTGTGTGGAACGTGTATGAAGGCAGAATGGCATCAGAGTGCCTGTCCTGTGCTTTCTGAACATCTTCGTGCCTCTGTTATGCAGGTGCCAAACTGATGTCCTCCAGGGCAGGGCCCTTTCTACACATCCCAGAATCGCCATGGTGCCGCAGTGAGTGGTGCCAGCTGAGATGATCTGAGTTGAAGAATCTGCTGTCCTCCATCCCAGAGACAGGGCAGGATGAGAGGAAGAGGCAAAGCTTGGCCACAGGGCTGTCAAGAGTTCCAAGGACGTCAGTCCCACCCTGTGATCCTAGAGGTCAAAAGGAATTGCCAGGGTCCAGGGGACCAGTTTGAGGAGATGGCTGTGCCAGTGAAGAGCCTGGCACATATTTGAATTTGAGGTCTTGAGTACCCATATAAAAATCTGGGTATGGAGGCAATGCCCGTAGTCCCAGCTCTGGGGATGGAGTTAAAAAGACAGATAGGAGAGTTCCTGGAGTGTGCTGGTCAGTCAGTCTAACCAACTGATGAGATCCTGGTTCAGTAAGAGCCTTTGCCTCAAAATGTAAGGGGGATAACAGCTGGGGACACCAGTTATTAATCGCTGACCCCATAAGCACATGAACTCACACACATATGCAGTATGCAGTCCCCCACATGAATATGTGCATACAAACACACACCACAAACTTATACACACCCTACACATACACATCAGAGGCTGGGGAGATGGCTTAGTTGATAAAGCTTTTGCTACGCAAGCATGAGAATCTATGTTTGACCCACAAACCCACACTTCCTGTGTTCAATCTGTTCACCCACTTGTGACTCTTGTATGACCTTTCCTCTTGCTTAGCGGCCCTGCCTCATGTTCCACACTCCGATTAACAGCAGTGACACAGCACTGTAGGAATGTTTATCCAGGAAAATAGAGAAGGGACGAAGATGTAAAGTCCCCCAGTGGAGGATGTACATGTCTCCACCATGATGATGTGGTGGTGGTGGTTTTTGCCAGTAAAACTGTATTTCCCTGTCAAGCCATGTATCCATAGTTCTCTGTACTATGACAACCCCTGACACAAAGCTGCAGAGATCAGAAAACTGCCCAGAGGCTTATAGGCCAGCTAGCCTGGAGTATGCAAGGTGGAAGGGGAGAATCAACTCCTGAATGTTGTCCTCTGACCTCCACACACATGACGTATTATGTATGTGTGCATGTACACACACACACACACACACACACAAAACACAATTATAAAAAATATTGCCAATCCTTAAATTTTTAATTTCACACAAAATTCACATTTACAAATTAACTTACAAAATTAGGAGTTTTGTCATTGTGCGCTCCTGTTCCACACTGGTAGGACAGGATGGAAAAATGGCTCAGACATTAAGAGCATTTGCTGCTCCTTCCACGACGTGAGATCTGTTTCAAGAATTCACATGGCAGCTGACAACCTGTAGTTCCACTTCTAGGTGCTCTGATGCCTTCTGACACCCACAGGCACCACACACATACACATAGGCAAAACACTCATACACATAAAAACACATCTAGATATTGCGTATTGCAATGGCTGTCTCGAGTCCTCTATTAGGACTGGGGTTTCCGAGTCACCGTGGCCCCACCCTGCACATCAGAGCTGGATATCGACCATCAGACTTGATTCTTTACCCTAACTTGTTACTTGCTCACCTTGGCAGACATCGGGATTTTTGGCCTGTGTTTGTGTATTAGAAACATCCAGAGAGATGGAACCAGAAATAGGAAGAAATGTGCTCAGAGGAATTGGTCATATGGCTATGGAGGCTTGACTAGTCCAAAACTGAATAGGAGCAGTCAGCTGGCTGGAGATTCTACAAAGTCATTCAGTTCAAGTCCAAAGGTCACCTGTTATGGGTTTGCAGAGTCAGGTCATAGTTCAAGGCCACAGACACCCAATGGAGAGTTCCCCTATTATTGGGGAGGTCAGCTCTTTGTTCTACTGAGGCTTTCTACTGACTGGATGAGGAGCATAGACTCTGTAGACAGCAATCTGATTTTCCCAGTGTTCACTGTTTTAAATAGCAATGTCTTCCACACACATCACAAGAGATGGCATGTAATAAAACTTGAACCAAATTTCAGGACATCATGGCCAACCAAGTTGATATATGAGATTACCAGTCACAGACTGGCCCCCTTGCCTGATATACCAGCCTTCTCCAAGAACTAAGTTTAGCATCCTGATATCGAAAAGATGGGGAAACATGGGATGACTGGATTAGAAATTTCAATTTTTTTGTCAGATATTTACTTTTTTTTTTCTAAGAAAATTTTTTTAGGGCAAACATCTTTGGCTACGGTTCAGTTTTAACAAGGACACCTTTAATCCGGAGAAGACACTGTAGCAGGAGGGCCTTTCCTGATAGTAGCTTTATATGTCAACTTGACTAGCTGATGGCTGCCAGTTATTTGGTTAAAAATGGGTCTTAGGTGTTTCTGTGAAGGGATTTTACAGAAAGTATTTGCATTCATAGTTAGTTGGCTTGAAGTAAAGGAGATGAGCCCCAGGAGTCGGGGTGACCTTTGCCTGATGCATTGAATATCAGAGCAAATCCCATGGATTCCTAGAAGGACTCCTTCCTGAGAGACTTACATGGGAATCATGTCTGTTTCCAGTGTGCCAGTGTGTTGTTCTAAAGCCCTACAGTCCTTTGATCCATTTCCTGGTGTGTGCGTGTGGTGGTGGTGTGTGTGGTGTGCATGTGTGGAGTGTGTGTGTGTCTGTGTGTGTGCTGGAGGAGGAGCAAGTTTTCTTTCTCTCAAGCTCTCTGAATGACACCACAGGATCTCCAAGGGAACATCAGACCTGAGCGGTTAACCCAGGAATCGGTGTCAGAATGCTTTGTCTAGCACTTTTGCCCGATGATGGGGGAAACTGGGGCTTTGGGGGCAGGTCAATGGTTAGAGCACATGCCTAGCACGCATAAGGACCTGGATTTAGTACCCAGCCTCTATCCCCAACACACACATTTATATTCTCTGTCTATCCCTCTCTCTTTTTCTCCAGATTACTAAAGAGGAAATCAGGGTACAGAACACTCAGAAGATTCCTCAGCCTGTGCAGTAGGTCACCAGAGGAGGCGAGTGCCCATTCGTCTTCAAGCCTCATTTCTTGTCCATCACTTCTTGCCTGAGGCATAGCAATTTGTGAATGAGTTTGAGGAGACTACTCATTAAGGGCCAAGTGGGAAGCAGACTAGACATTTTGTACTTAGAAAAACAAGGTGCTGGAAGATATGTGTCATTGTCCTAATTCCATCTCTCGCTATATTTGCAATCTCGGGCACATTTTCCAAACTTCTTTGGCTTCCATTCCCTTATCACAAAGGGCAGAGATGGTGTCAACTCTTATTTAATTCTTGGGGTTTTGGTGGTAAAATAAAAATCAGATCTTAGGGTACCCTTCACATTTAAAGAATGATTAAAAAATGTTTTAGGAAATTAGAGAGAACACCCCCTGCCCCACCACACAGACACACAGACACACACACAGACACACACACAGACACACACACACACACAGACACACACACACACACACACACACACACACGGACAATAGTCATGTTTTCCCAAGCTACCCAAAGTGCAGTCTGCTCTAATGTCTGTAAACAGGAGACAGAAACGGGCTCTCGGAGCCTTCCTCCCTTCTGCCCTCCTCATCGTGAGGGCTAAACACAGACTCCTGGGAAAGACCTACACAGTCCTTTTCTTCTGTGTTAGATGCATTTGACTGGGCAAGGGTGTTTTCTCTAGTAGGCCTCTGAAGCCCTACTTGACTAACTCCTGCCCAGACAGGATCAAGGACACTGGGCACTGTGAAGTGGAAGCAGCCACTATGAACTTCCGGAACCCAAAGTCTTTGCAGCCTCAAGTTGTCCACACTGACTTTCCTGCTGGAACCATGCTCCCTGCCGCGCACACACACACACACACACACACACACACACACACACACACATTTTTCATTAAACATTTATTTGGTTTCCATGTCCATGACAGAATTCAAAGCACAATTCGTATCTCAGCAAGTCTTATCCGAAGATAACAGTGATAGAACAAGGCCCTCAAAACCTTCAGTAGGGGCTTGACTTTTCTGGGCCTTATTTCAACCACCTGCAAATCGGGACTGTGATGCATGGTGGTGGGTGTCCAGAAGCGAGCGAGAAGCAGAAAGCTGTGTCCAGTGGATAAAGAACTAACTGAGCACTGACCATGGGCTGAGTCATTGTTCTCTGCGCAAACAGTAACAAGAATCAGGCCTGATGCTTTAGAGGAGCATGCTCCACCACCACCCACAAAGACAGGCTTCTCAGGTGACTGAGTTGTTCCCCTGCAGTGAGTTCTCCTGGGGGACAACAGACAGGGGAGATATTTGCTGTGCAGTATCGGAAGGCTTAGGAAGTTACCCACCAAAGCTGAAGTGGATGGATATTCAGTGACTCAAATGGGCATTCGTTGGTGGTTAGGCTGACTAGTATCACCTGTGTTTCAACAAGGTGGTGCCACCCTTTAGAGAAGGTTTAGATAGAGGGAGGTTCTGATGCCTGGGTTGGTCCATATAAGGAGGGGCCAGCATATCACAGAATGTACTCAAGCTCCTCTCCTCCTACCTGAGTCAGCTCAAAGCCTCCCCATCAATCAACATCTCCATCATAAACAGGCCCAGTGGTAGAATACTTGATGCACACGCTGTAGGCCCTAGGGTCTTTTCCCAGGGCACTGCAAACTCAATTTCTTACACCCCTTCCCCTGCTTCTCCTTCCTTGCTGTGTCAATACTGCCAGCAGCAGCTATCTCTTGGAAGTGTGTTTTTCACTCACCCCAGAGCTCCCCATATCCACTTCTTCTTTATTCTGAGCCCACTGCCCACAAAGTGGCCCTGGCCAGGCTCGCGAGTCATGTGCCTAGATGGGGAATTTTTAGCATTATCCTGAGTACTGCTCATTTTTCTCTTCTAATTGAGTATGGCTCTTGGTATATTCATCTCACCACGTCCCACCTCACTGTCTTTGCTCCCTGCTTTCCCACAGACCTGTCTACCCCCTTACTTCCCAAGTGTGGGAGGGGCCCTGTGCTCCATCCCCTGTACACTCCCCCGGAACAGCATCCGCAACTGTGGCTTCCATCCCCACACTTGCAGCATGACCCCAACTTGATTAGCAGGTTCAGCCACGTCCTGCGTGGGTTCTCCTACCAGCACGTCCCCTTTAGCCCCACATGTCCACATCTGGCTCCCTAGATTTCCATCACCTCTGCCCCCTGCTATTCCCACTCAGCTGTCTCAGGGAAGAAGTTCAACACCCACTCAGGTGTCAAGTTAGAACTGAGGCTCCTCTCCCTAGAGGCTTCTCTGAGAGCAATTAGTGAGCCCATCACCCCATCCTCTTGCCTTATCTTCCCCAGCTTTGTCTGTACCCTCCTCTGTGGGTGATGGATACGACTTCATGGTAGGTCACCATGCCTACCAAGTGTTTACATGGGTTCTAGGGATATCTGCTCCAGTCCTCATAGTTCCTTTAAGCAGTGAGCCAAATCTTATCTACCCTTGACTTAGCACACCTTCCAGAAAAGTTTTCTCAGCCTGAAGACAATGCCATTCACCTATTATCTCTCCAAACATCACACCCCCAACCCTGGACTGTCATTGCATAGTCCATATCAAGGGGTTCCCTTATTTATTGACCATTTCCCACCAAGGAGGCTATGGCATCATGGAAAATAGAACCTGCTCTTAGACATCTTCCAGATTTTTCTCTGTGGAAATTTTATTGATGAAAGTCAATATTGTCCTACTGTAATACAAAGAAAGATTTAGGGAAAAGCCAATTTTTGGTCAGTATGGCGTGCAGAGTGGGGACACAGATGACAGCATGAGCCACAGGGGCACTGGAAATTGCTCCTCTAAGTTTATGGACACCCCCTTACCGCTTGGTCTGACTTCCACACACATTGAAAAAGGCACCCTGGGGGAAACATAGCATCTGACAGTTTTTATTGGCATAAACAAGACCTCAGCCAGACCTCCAAGGAGAATGGATCAGTGAGAAAGATCTATGTCCATATCTAACAGCTGCCTGCCACCAGCCTCAGGCACCCAGACAAGGCCACCTCCTGTCATTTCATTTCTCTAGTTTCCTGAGTTCATTAGCGTCCATCTTTCAGAAGACATCCATCCGTCATTCCATCTGCACGTCCGTTTCAATCCGAGCACTAGCATCTCGTCACTGGGACAGTTCAACAGTTTCTATTGGGACTCTATTTCAGGCTCCATTTATGGGCATCTGCAAGTGCTGACAGTGCACCCCCTGGGGCTATGACTAAGTCCTTGGGTGGAGGGGATGTGGAGAAGTGGGCCTGTGCTTTCAGCATCACAGGAGGAGGGGGACATGAGGGACTCTCCATAAAGACAGAGTGAACTGCCCAGGGCTCCCACGAAGAATGCAACAAGTGCCTCAGAAATAACAAGGTGGGTGGCCCTAGGCTGTGTTCAGGGAGCTCCATGGTGTTCCCAGACAGCGACAGAGAGCACAAGGCAAAAGTAAGAAACAACCAGGTCTAGAGCCTCGAACTGGATGATCATTCAAGAAGGAGCAGCCACTCCATCCACTCCATGATGGCCTTCAAGATCCTGGGTGCCTGAGCACTAACCTCCTCTGTGTCTTCCTCACGCCTCCTAGACCTGTGACGGTGAGACTGAATGACCCTCTCAGGCCCTTCTAGCCCTTCTCAGCACAGCGCTTCGTTCATTTTCTGCCTTTCCTCCCTCCTTAGGTCGGCTGCTGGTTCTCCCTCAGAACTCAGCTCTATTGCCACAGCAGCAGAACTGAACCCCCCACGTTACTTTCCCCATTCCTCTATATCCAAGCAAGTCACTGATGTGCCCTTCTGCCAGCAGCTAGGAAGCACACACACACACACACACACACACACACACACACACACACACACTTACAAGCACTCACACATAGAGAGTGAGCCACAGAATAACACACAGATTAACACATGCTGATTGACACCCCAGGCCAAGAGTCTGGGGAATGCCACAGTATAGCTCATTGCAGCAAGGCTTCATCCCACACCCCCTTCAGTGGGTGACTTGGGGCTGGCTTCCCTTGTAGGCACGTGGCTCCTCTGTTGTGTCATTTGGCCCACTCTCCGTGTACACAGCAGATGCTCATTTGCCTAAGTGGGGAAACCATGGAGCTGCTGCAGAGAGGGGAGGAGAGAGGAAGGAGACAGACTGCAGGCTGGAGGGGAAGGGCCCATTTTTGGCTGGGTGCTGGTTCCCTATTTTTTGTGACTAAATGCAGTGTGGCATTACTCGGATGGGGACACGGTGGCTGTAAATATTAAGCACAAACTCTCGATTACATGTTTAATAAACACTCCTAGCTTATGGGGAAGCAAAATTGCTTTTTATAAACACTGAAGCTGGCGGGCACATTTTTTCTGGAAATAATTTGTGAAAAACTCTGGCTTGTTCATTCGCACCATGGTGGGATCTGAATGGAGCCAGTGTTCAGCTTCCTGGGGATGTCTGTGACCCATCCTCACAGAAAAGAGGGAGGAAAACAAGGCACTATCTGAGGTCAGAGTATGCCTAAGGAAATCCTAATGAGGTGGCTCAGCCCTGTCCTTCCATGTGGTAGGGAACAAGGCTGAGTGAAGGATGAGAATGTGAAGTGTGGGGGAGGGGATTCAGGGGCCCTGACATAGTCCTTGAATATGTGTTGTCTGGACTCTGTGACTGTTCACTCCTTCAGAGAACACACACACAGACACGCACACACGTACCCTGAAAGATGCTCAGCTTTAGAATGCGAGGCTGAAGGGAACAACCCGTGGCACCCCACCTCCTTCTAGCTATCAGGAGGTATCATGCATTGTCCGTTCAGGCCTCTGGATCTCCAGGCATGACATTCAGGGATTGCCTAGTCAATAGAGTAATTACATTTGTGTCCCCGCTAAGCCCCTCATCAACAAAACTCCACTTGAGATACGCCACCAGTGAGAAGCAGGCTCTTACATAATCTGAAGTGTGCAAGTCGAGAGAAGGGTAAATGTGAGGGAAATGGAGATAAAATTCAAAGAAAAATAAAGCCAGGCTCTCAGCCATGTCCACAGTTTAGCGTGAGCCCAGCGCTGCCTTTGAGTTGGTCCTCTTCAACCATTTGCAAAGGTCAGTGCTGAGTGGAGCAGCGGAGTTTCTGACTTTCCCAAGCAATTACTCGTCAGGAGCTGAGACCTGCAGCTAGAGTGAAGGGATTGGCAAGGGACGCAGCCAGCGGATCCGGAAGGCAGGTCTCCAGGCCTGAGCACGGGCAGACTGGGGGGCACCCAAGGACACTATTCCTTAGGGACCTGTGGCAAGAAGTGTTTATGACTCTCCCTTGTCAGAAGCAGCCAGAGCCTGGCCAGGGTGTCTGAACTGTGCGGGTTGGGGGGCTTGTTTTCTAACATATCTTTAGGGCATGCCCTCAGAGGCCTCAGTTTCTATTCCTGTCCTCTTTGCCCTTAACCATCATTCTCTAGTTCTCCATTCCTACAAGACCCAGAGATCAGGAAGGATCCAATAGCAGCCATGACTTCTGGGGAGATCTCTCTCCCTCTCCCTCTCCCTCTCCCTCTCCCTCTCCCTCTCCTTCTCCCTCTCCCTCTCCCTCTCCCCCTCTCCCCCTCCCTCACTCCCTCCCTCCCTCCCTCCCTCCCTCCCTCCCTCTCTCTCTCTCTCTCTCTCCCTCTGTGTGTGTGTGTCTGTGAGTCCATGTGTATGTTAGCTTACCCCACTTCCCCTTTGCCTCTATCACACATAAAACACAAGGCTCTGAGAACTGGTTCAAATAGAACTTGACTGGGGGTTAACCTGTCGTCTCAGACAGTGTGCTCCTTTGGAGTCTGGTAGACTATTCGACAGGGATCTTCTGTTCCCTGTGGAATCCAGGCCTTAGGCTACGGGGCAAACTCTCCACTATCCTGGTTCAGAATGAAGACTACGGTACCCTTGGCTTGGTCACCTGGTACCCATGGTGGTACCCATGGTGGTACCCATGGTGGCAGGTAGAGATGTGTCACCCTGGTCCCAGCAGTAGCCAGTGCAGAAAAACAACATCCTTTAGCACATCAGGGACAACCTTCAGGAAATCTTGTCACTGTGGATGCTTCTCCAAACATCACAGAACCCCTGCTGTAGGGAGAGCATCTTGCTGGAAACATGCACGGCATGACATCCAGTTATTATTCTACCCACGCTTACTTCCCCTGTCTACGATTAGACGTTCTTAAGGCAATTCGGTCAGTCCTGGAAAGCTGAACACACTCTCAACACCCCCATGGCTCTCCCAGATGCAGAACCCCTGGCCAACAGCATCTGCATACATTCTGGTTTTCTCAAATACCTGAGCACCCTAAGGGAAATATTTACGTGCAGCAATCTGTGCTGTGGAAAGAGGCCATGTGTCTCGTGTTGAAGCTACATGGACTTCAGGAGAACAAACAGATCTTCTGGTAACTATATTTTGAGGGGACCATGGATGTTACCCCAAGTGGAAGCTAGGTTGGTAACCTGCTTCTTATGATGTAGGCTGTCTTCTTCAGGGCCTAAGGATAGATTTCTTACCCAAATACCCACCTGTGCCCTCTACTTTGATGGTTAACATTGCTTTTCAATTTGGCAGGTTTTAGAACCACTGAAGAGACGAGCCCCTGGGCATGCCTGTGAGGTTTCTTGGTTGTGTTAATTGAAGTGGAATGATCTACCCTGAATGTGGATGGTAACATTCCATGGGCTATGGTCTTGTGTTAGATTAAAATAAAAAAGGAGTCTGAGCATGAGCCCAGTATTCATGACTATCTGCTTCCTAACTGTGGATTCAGGATTCATGAGACCAGGCACGTCCTACCCCTGCCTCCACACCTTGCCTGCTGTAATGGATTGTACCACCCTGAACTGTGAGATTCATCAAACTTTTCTTCCAGTAAGGTTGGCAGTTTGTCACAGCAATAAGAAGAGTAACCAATAAATGATGTTTCAACACATCAGTCATCAGAGACCTGCATGGGACATGAGGGATGCTGATGAAGTAGCCAGACTGTGGACAAACATGTGTGTGAGTAGCACACAGTGAGCATTAGGTACGTTATCTCACCCTCTGAGACCTTATTTCCCAGCAATGAAATGAAGACCGACCTAGCATAGTCTCCTAAAAATGGCGGTTTTGCTACCATACTTTTACAGCTATATCTTAGTCTATGGCTGATCCCCTGTTTCTGACAAGCACTGGTCTAATTTGTCAAGCTCTTGAATTCTTGTCCCTGTAGTTTGCAGCCACCCCACTAAAGCCTAAACAAGGAGTTCTGATAGAGAAACCCCTGTGTCCTTCAGCCCCTGGTGTGGAAGGGGAGGGGCTAAGTTCCAACAGTACTCAAACGGAGCTTCTGCATTATGACCCAGAATCCACACGGATTTGGTCCTGGTCCACAGGACCAGAAGAAGAAGGCAGTATAGAGGCCATACACCATAGTTAGTGTTATTTGTGGTAAGGGTCCATTCTATCTACTGGCTCTTCTTTCTGCTCCCCGATGAGGCCCCCCAGCACTCAATGGCCAGTGGTACCTCTCTCCTGTGGTTGTGCAATCCCACAAAATCAGGGGTTTCTGCCAGTGCTCTTAAGGGTGCCACTCACCACAGCTCCTCTTTCTGAGAGAACACGTGAACACATCGCCTTCATGGTAAAGAGCATTCAGTGGTGTGACAGACGCTGGTTCTCTTCCATGCTGGAGAGTGGAGTCCCCTCGGGATAACAAGCATGCCTAGCTCATCTTTTTATCTCTGCAACTCCAGCATAGGACTTGATAGGTTCAAATAAACATCAAGCAAAAGAAGGAGGCCTTAAAAAGAAGGCCATTTGGGGAGAAGTCTCCAAGCTAGGCATGCATTGGATGGCTGCCATACTTGGTACAGTGACCTTCCCTGACCTCTGCAGCTGTCACAGGGATAGTTTGAGACTAATCTCGGTGACTGTCTAATACCTCTCTCCATTTCCACACGGTAAACTCCAAGGAACCCTGGGATTCAGATTTCATGCACAGCTGTGGCCTGGGACAAGCTCTTTATAAACATTGGTTGAATAAAGGAAGAGAAGATTGCTTGACAGTCAGAAGGGAAATTACCCCTGCAGTAATGCAATGCCTGCACTTCACGGTCTCTGGGTCACCGAGAGCTGGCGATTATGAGTGTCTATGTATAGTCATGACTAATAACTGTGTATCTCTGATGGGGCTAAAGATGATGACCATGCACGTTCTTCCAGGCCCTGCAGAGTAACAATGGCATCATCACAAATGGTGTCACTCCACTTTTACTGAATATTTTTATTTTGATTATGGAGAACTAGATCAATAACCCAAAAAACCGGAATTCTACTTCTTGGGGTAGGGGGATGTCATAGTGAAAGCTCATACCAATGATGTTCCTCTCTACACTAGGGTTTTCATTGGCAGATGTGGGAAATGTGCTTCTTTGTCTACAAGCTATGAATTTTGTTGTTGTTATTTTCCAAGACAGGGTTTCTCTGTATAGCTTTGGAGACTGTCCTGGAACTAGCTCTTGTAGACCAGGCTGGCCTTGAACTCACAGAGATCCGCCTGCCTCTGCCTCCGAGTGCTGGGATTAAAGGTGTGTGCCACCACCACCTGGCCAACCTAAGAATTTTTTGATGAAGGGATTTGGCTGTATAAATTGAGTATGTCTGAGCACTGCAGACATAACTGATGCGATCCAATGATGCTTCCTGCATGCTTTGCCATATGGTGACTCAGTTATCCCCTTGGAGCTCACTGCCCTTAAGAACAGGTATTTTGCCAGGCAGTGGTAGCACACGCCTTTTATCCCAGCACTCAGGATGCAGAGGCACGTGGATCTCTGTCAATTTGAGGCCAGTCTGGTCTACAGAGTGTATTCCAGGACAGGCTCCAAAGCTACACAGAGAAACCCTTTCTTGAAAAAGAAACAAGCAAACAAACAAACAAAAAACCCAAGATAAAACAAAACAAACAAAAGACCAACCAAATAAACAACATAAACAACAACAACAACAAAAACCCAGGCATTTCAACAATCTTTGCAGTTCTTTCTTTCTTCAATGGACAGGAGAGGAAGAATGGGTCCCAGTGGTGAGAGGGGAGGGAGTGAGAAGGTGGCAGGAAAGAAATTAAGCTGAGTGGAGACAGAGAAGTCTCATGGGGTTGGACGTCGATAGCTTTAGCCAGCCAAGTGTGGGCAGGCATGCCACGAGTCCATTAGCAGTTTTGAATCATGCGGCTTTTTCTCAATTCCTCCATTAGATTTTTTCTAGCATCTGGTTGCTTACAGACAGATTCTTCATGGTTTTCTGCAAGGCGAACTGCCGTTGTCTTTGCTCTCTTTAAGACTTTGAGGTTTGGTTTCTACCCTGGTGGTGCGCATTTATTCTAATAAGTTCTGAATGCCAGTGCTGGACTTCAGTGTGGTAAACCCCACTGACTCTCTTAGCACCAATTAGCTGTCTCTGTGGTGGGGCTTCAGTGCAAAGTGGGGTATTCCTAATCATTGGGGTCTGATCACTTACCCACTCACTTGGGGCAAATGCTTAAACGAATGAAGACAAGAGAAAGGGAGAGGCCGGGCGATGGTGGCGTACGCCTTTAATCCCAGCACTCGGGAGGCAGAGGCAGGCGGATCTCTGTGAGTTCGAGACCAGCCTGGTCTACAGAGCTAGTTCCAGGACAGGCTCCAAAGCCACAGAGAAACCCTGTCTCGAAAAAAACCAAAAAAAAAAAAAAAAAAAAAGAGAGAGAGAAAGGGAGAAAAAAATACCAGAGGCTGTGTTATAGGGATGCCATATCCTCAGATCCTGCATCTCCTCCCCTGGCAAGGAAGGACCCAAGACTTGACAAATAATTCCTTCAGAGAGAAAAGGCTTCCTCTAAGCCAGAGAGAAACACAGAAACTCCCCCACCCCCATTCTCGTGTCCGAGCTCTCCTTACTAGCACAACATGAGACTACCTACTGGGTCTCCCCCAAGGATGCTGACTTCATGTCACCTTGCTCTTAGCAGAATGAGACTTTTAGACAAAACATTCACTAGGCTGCAGCAGGAGCAGTGATTCCAGCCCCACCTGATACAGGGCACCGGGAGGGACAGTTCCAGAAGCTCTCCTAGGCTAGCTCCTGGCACAGCTGCCCTGGTGAACTCTTCCCACCAGCGTAGAGCGCAAGAGTGTTAAAAGCAGTTGCAAAGGGGAAGAAAACACAAAACAAATCAAAGAATCCCAGACAAACTGACAAGTGCCCTTCCTGCTCTAAACGTAATTAAGAAAAAAACTGGGCTGCTTTTAAGTCATAAACTTAATATCGATTATCACAATTTCTGGCTTCAGTGTTTCACGGCACTTTTCCTCACTATCCAAAGCAGTTAATGGCAGCCTCCCAGGGCTCTTCAGGCTCTCCCCTAGTACCTCAAGGTGTCCTCCGAGTTTAAGTCAGGAGGATGTTCTTAAGCCAGAGTCAGATGACCCCCAGAGGCTGGACCCCAACCAGACCTTCTCTGACCTTGTGCCAGCTACTAACCATGGTCAATTTTAACTCAATGAATAACCCAATTTCAGCTCAACCCTCAAGGCCATGATGCTGGTCTCTGGCAGCTGGGCTACTGTAGGGCCTCTAGAGCACAGTGACACAAGCCAGTGCTCTGAGCAGATACTCATCAGCTCAGCTAAGCACACATCACCAGAAGGCACAGCTCTCAGAAGCCAGAGTCCGCAATGCAGCCCCAGGGCGTTGGTCATCTAGCTGTATAGAGTGGGCGTTCCTGTTGCCCACCGATAGAGAGAAGCATGAGGATGAGTTAGTTCGTTGCTGCGGGGGTCCCCATCCTCGACACTTACTCAACTCTTCTCTGAATGCCTGTCACTACTTGCTAGACAATGTCTTTTGTCTAGTGCTGCATATTGGGGATGCAAAGAGGAGGGCTGCTAGGGAAAGTACAGGCCGCCAAGAATATGCCAAGAATATGTTGACCAAGGGTAAGCATGGGGTGGAAGGAGAAACAGTTCAGCATAACCTTGAAAGATCCATATTCTATTTCCTCTTGGCCTGTTAACGTGCCCCAGAGCAGCTGGCACACGGCCAGGTACTTGGTGAATCATCAGAAGAAATTAATTTATTAAAGATGGCAGAAGCATTCAGTGTCGATAAAGACACCGAATGCCCTGTCTATTTTTCCCTCTGGTTATAGGGAACCTAATTGCGTTTTGAGCATGGACAAGGGTTTACCTAAATGAAACAGGAGAGACAGAGGAGTGCCCAATGGTGGTCCTCTGTCCCGGCCAACCAGAACCAACACGCTGCAGATGGCTGGCCAAAGTAGTAGCCATGTTCATAGGCTCTTCAGACACTACAGAGGGATTTTGGAAATACATACATGAATATATACATGCATGCATGTATTTCTCGCTCACAGGAAAGTGAGGACAGTCACAGAGAGACAAAGAAAGTGTTGGCTCAGAAAGGTGGCTCTGGAACCTTGCACATGGTTGACATGTACAAGGCCATGATGTTTTTATGTTCTCTAGCTTCCTGGTGTGGTTCAAGGTCAGTCTGAGTGGCAATACTTCTTTCCTCCATCCTGATACCCAGGCTTGTCACATGGGAGAGGGCAGATGACAAAACAGTCTCTTGTCCCACTGTTGGGATTTCTTCTTGTTCTTTTGGGAAAGCCAGTCTTATCCATCAGAAGGCCGTTCCCCGCCACGGATGCTGATCCATCAAAGGCGAGCGGCACAATAACGGGCTAAAATAGCTCTACTCTCGCCTTTTACAGCTCCCGTCTTTGCCATTTCTAAATGATCGAAGGTGCTTTTCCAGGTCTGATGAGCGGACAAACGAGGGGGAGCGGTTTCCTGATGGGTTGTTTAGGCCGCCACTTCTCAACAATGCCATAAATTAACAGGCATGCAGAGAAGATGTCTGTGGGTCGGGGATGATCAGCTGATGGGGCTATGCAAATGAAGTCACAAACAGCTGCAAACCACTGGATTAGCACTCTGGTTCTCCACATCCATTATAGATGCCTCTTAGAGCCAGCTCGTCTCAAGAGGAGTCAAAATCAGCATATTAGAATTCAGCTGTTGTCTAAGAGAGAAAAAATTTATAATTTATAAAAAGAACCTGTGGACTCAAGGCGGGACAGAAACAAATCTATGAAAGAAATATGAGTCTGACAGCCTGGAAGATGCTGGAGAGAGGCTGACCGAATAATGAATTTGAAGAGTTCTTTTTCTTTCAATGTTTATAAAAAATTTCAGTTTTTTTCAATTAATACTTTTCTTCCTTGGTATCTTACCCAAATAAAGTAGAGTTAAATTTATTAGCAATAAACCTGAAATGATGGTAAAATTTGTCTCCTGGACCAACAAAGTAAGCCGGTCAGAGTTCCTGGGAGGAGGAGGGCGGTCTTTCCCGTGAGAGCGAGTGCTCCCTGCATCCTTCTGAATGGGGAGCGCTGCTGCGGGCTTGCAGGTCCACCAGACTTGCCAGTAATTAGCTGGGGTTTTAACAAACAGGGAAGCAGTGTGAACACAGCAGCGACTCCAGTGTTACCGACCCCTCACTGCAAAGGCCACCCCGGACATCTGCCTCCCGGGGATCAGAATTCCCTGTGCAGGAGTCACCTTGGGGTGGCGTACGGCCAATCCAGAGAGCACAGCCGCTGTTCAAAATATTTTTGGAATTTCTTTGGGAGAATTGTTCTTGGAACTATAAAAGGAAATTAGTCTCATTGTTCTGAAATGAGGCATGTGGGTAAAGCAGTCGGCATTGTTCATGCAGGGAGTCAAGCTTAACGTTTCCCAAGTCGGCAGCGCACCAGTTGATACAACCAGCAGGCCATCATTTTCTGCATGATCGTAGCAGTCTGGAACACATGTCCCCAAACTATGTTCCAGGTCCAAAAGGCATTCCCCAAAGGGTGAAGTCTGTTCCTCTAAACTGCCCACCCCAGGACTGAGCTAGGTATGTTAGGTTTCCTGAGATCAAGCAAGGAGGCTCCGAATGCCATAGCCATGTGGTGTGCGCTGTCTACTTGACTGCAGTTAGAATCCCCAGCAAAACAGAGCCAAGACTGCGTTAACTGATGTGGGAAGACACATACCAACTATGAGTGGGGCCATTCCACGGGCTGGGGCTCTGAAGTAAATGAAGTAAATGAAAGCAAGCTGAGCATGAGCAATGGCCTCTCTCTGCTCCCCTGCTTCGTGACTGTGTGCCTAAGTAAAGCCTTCCTTTCTTAAGTAGCTCTCTCCTCCTCCTTTTTCTCCTCTTCCTCCTTCTCCTCTTCTCTCTGTCTCTCTGTCTCTGTCTCTCTCTCCTCAAAACCTTACATCCTGTTTCCATAGCTATAGGCCACCTCCCATACTGTCACACTTAAGATATCTCCTGTTGAGTAGGTACTATCCCACCATCCCTCACCTGTTATACCCAGCCTAGCTCACCAGCCCCTAACTGTCACCGATTCCTAGCCTAGCCAATTCTGAGTAACTCTGCCTCACTCCTTGGCTATCCAAAGCAGCCAGTTCCCTAATGAAGTAGCCCAACAGCATGGTGAAATCTCTAGCTTCCAACCAACACTTCTCACGCTCCCTCTACCCGGGGTACTGCCCTTTCTGTACCTGCCCTGGTTCCTCCTGTGAGGATGCCAGCACTCTGGGATATCCTACCTCTCATTACACCATTTCAATTAGGTGTGCTACACTGAAAGAGGAAAGGCCTGAGCAAAAGCATCTGCCAACACTACGGTAAGACTGAGGCTTCCAGCATGCCTACACGGAAGAGCTCCTTCTGAGCGCACACAGCCCTGGGCAGCGACTTTAGCACCCACAAAAAGCATCCCAAAGTCTGCTGTGGATTGAATGTTTGCATCTCCTTGTAAGACATTTTTATGTTGGGGTCTTAACTCCTACCATGATGATTCTAAGAGGCGGGGCTATAGGGTGATTACATAATGAAAAAGGAGATCTCACAAACACAAAGTTATGCAAGGGGCCCAGGGGAGCTTGTGTCCTTGTCCACTAGATGAAGATGGAGTGGCGGGTACCATCTATGATCCAGGCACTCCCAGCACCCACCTACACACACACACACACACACACACACACACTACACACCACCTATATACTAACACACATACATACTCTATTGTTTCTAAAACACTCTGAAAGCATGCGGAAAACTACACCCCACCTTGGGTGGCAGAGACATGAGGACCATAGCTTAATGGATCCACTCCGCTCTTTCATTCTTCCCCCACTTTTACACGTCAAGTCTCTTGCACAGAGCTTGGGGTGCCGGTATTGCTTACTCCACTTTTAGCTTTGCTGGCAAGATAGAAAAATTGCTGCAAACAAGTTGCAGTAGGGTTTCTCAGACACGTGAGGCAGTTCCTACTCTGCAGTGATTTATGGCTGCACCGGAACCCTCCAGTGATCAGTGACAGGCAACATGGATTATGTAAGGGCTGGGGTGCTGTGAATCAGGCCTGTGAGTGTCAGAAACCTGAGATGGGCGGCTGGCCCTCTGGGGGTGTGCATAAATCTCTGTGGATTGAAAAGATTGCTGAGTGACACGGTATAAACCGCTCCGGCACAGGGGAAAGATCCTGTCCCTAGGGGGTAATGGCTGCAGCTCCATACTGCTGTGGGTAGAGCACTGTGTCATAAAGTGGTCTCATTGTGTCACCGTCGGAAACCTACCCGGCACCTGCCTCATGTAAATTCACTCCCCTTTATGGTGATGCATTCAAGTTTGCTGGGCCAGAGGCTCAGAGAAAGGAAGGGACCTCCCGAGGCACACAGCCAGGATCCAGTGTCCATGCTTGTCCTCTGCCCAAATCTGAACCTAGGACTTCCCTCAGAAGACCCGAAACCAGGGTCCTAGTGGGTCAGAGACCCCTCAAAACTCCCTATTCACTGTCTCCTCCCCATCCTCAGCATCATTCCACAGCTCCACCCTCCACTCTTGGGATCAGTGGACGGGCATCTGGCCTGGTCCTGGAGAACCCACAGCCTTGCAATCTGATGGCCTCTCCCCGCACATCCGAGCAGGGGACTATGTCAGTAGCTTCCTCCCAACTGGTCTTGCACTGCTACATTTGTGTTGACAGTTATCACCTGTCATCCCCGATGCCCAACCGTTCGTTTTCAGTGGGCTTCTGGCTCTACCTTGGCTAGCTCAGAACACGTGCACTCACTATAGTGCCCTCTCTGTGACAGCAGCCGGGCCCACGCACACCAACACCCCTGGGGACCCAGGACCCCTCCACTATTGCATCAGTCACTGAGGACCCAGACAACATGAACCAATATTCTATTCCAGAGTCGAAGGTCAATCAGTGCTGACATAGTTTCTGTGACCTGAAATCACAGCACGCCCCCCCCCCCCCCCGCCCCATGATCTACAGAGGTAGGAAAACTCTGAAGAGGGAACAAGGTGAGCAGAAGAGAGAAACTGATCCCCGGGAGGAATGACGACAGCAGTTTTAATCCCCGCCCCCACCACCATCACCACCACCAATGGATCACTCATTTTAAATTCATGAATGACACAAACTATGGCCACTCCGAGTTACATAGAAGGACGCGAGGTACAAATTATTAGCTACCGTAAGTTAACCAGTCTAATGTTGTTTAGCAAGTAAATCCTACATATAAAGCTGGTGAGATGGTTTACCAGGTAAAGGAACTGACTGCCAAACTGACAACCTGACTACAATTCCCAGAACCCACAGGGCAGAACGAGAGACCTGACACCAGTAAGCATGTATACATAACAGTTAGTAAATGTAAGAAAAATTCTCAGCAATAATTGCAAAACATGTTTGTTACATGTTTTAGTTGGGGTTGCTATTCCTATGATTAAACACCATGATCAAAATCACCTTGGGGGAGGAAAGAGTTTATGTTTTACAACTCACAGGCCCTGCTCCTTCACTGAAAGAAGTCAGGGCAAGAACACAAACAGGGCAGGAACCTGGAGGCAGGAACTGATGCAGAGGCCACAGAGGGATGCTGCCTACTGCCTTGCTTCTTCTGGCTTGCTCAACCTGCTTTCATAGAGAGCCCAGGACCACCTAGTCATGTACTACCCACAATGAGCTGAGCCCTCCCACCTCCGTCATCAATCAAGAAAATGCCCCATGGGCTTACCCACAGGCCAATCTGGTGAGAGCATTTTCTCAATCCAGGTTCTCTCTTCCCAACTGACTCTAGCTTGTGTCAAGTGAACAATGTCACCCAGGGCAGAATGTGTTACACGTCCCCAAACAGGCCAATCCACCATAGAATGATGCCTCCATTGAATGAATGGAGAGGCTCAGGTAAGCTTTTGGTTATTCTCATCTGTCTCATGTATTTGCCATCAGCTCCAGCCCGTCTTCTCCGCCATCTGCTCCACAGCAGCCAGCAGAGGCAGGCCCTCCTGGTCTGATGCCACCTCATGCAAGCGTTGTCAAATGTGCAGCTGGGTGCCGGAGCTCGGCTAGAGTCGACTCTCCAAGCCCCTTGCTCCACCCCTTTGCAGACAGGATAGAAAGTCCTAGAATTAAGCCTTCAACTTGGAGGTGGGTGGGTAAAGAAGGACGAGGGAGAGGAGCAACAGCCTGGTGACTTTGCCTACCCCAGGGATGTGTCCTGATCCAGCATCTGATCTCAGAGACCATTATGTCCTGCTCAGCCGCTAATAAACCAGGAGACTTCAATTTTCACGCTGCTGTGGCTTGCCCTGTGCCGTACTCACGGGAGATGGAAACATTGGTTTACTTAGGCCTTGAGCAACCCGCCCTTGCTTCATAATGGTGCCAAGACCAGCCCCAGGAAGCGCCTCACACACTGGCTGGGTCAGATACTTTGTATGTGTTATGTAATACATGTATTTTGAATTCCACTGAGTCAGGTGTAGTTTTTAAAGAAGCAGTAACCCTTTTCTAGGACAAGATGACAATGTAAAACTTTAAATGTCATTATCAAAGGCCCTTGGGAGGTTCCCGGGGGATGGAGCCTGTTGCCGGGGGCTGTGGGCTGGGTTGTGCTGTGTTTACAAGCAGTTCCAGTATCCCAGAGGCACACGGGAGTGTTGGTTTGTTCTTGTCCATTAGCTGTGGTGTGTCAACAGTGTATTCCTCACTACGGCCCCAGCATAGTCTCTGTCTGGGACATGCACTGCTCTGGAACCACAGCAGAGAGAGGCAAGCATGTCCTATGCCTACACATCACTCCCTCCGGGACACACACTGCTGCCTGACACAAACCATATGGCCAAAGCTCCTCTCTCCAGAATGCAGGGCTGGGAAATTGCCAAGATACAGCCTTCCCCTTGTCCTTCAAGATCATGCTCGTACACAGCAGGGGAGCTCCTTCAGCCCCAGCCTTTCTTTCTAACCAATGACGTAATTAATGTATCCAGTAGACACTGATTGTGACATTGACAATGACGTAATTAATATACCCAGTAGACACTGATTGTGACGTTGAGCTGCAGATCCCTAGGAAGCCCCATTTCTTCGAGGTTTCACTAACTCCCAACAGCACTATGACAGGGACTACACCTTTAACACATAAACTTTGGCGGTAGTCAGCATCCAAACTACAGCACCCAGGGTCATGTCTACGGTGGCTGCCTCTCTTAACTCCCTTCAGAGAAGCTAATTATCAGTGGCCACAGAAGGTCTGCTGTATTCCTCGTAGGAAGAAGGGTGCCAATAGTCACACAGATTCACATCCTTGTTCCTTCTATCACTTCACCCGACTCATGCCATAACCACCGTGGTAAAGAACGGGCCTGGGTCCGCACCACTTCGTCAGTTCCAGTGAGCAGTGTGCTTTCTGTCAGCTGAAGGTGCTGCAGCTTTCTAGGCAGGGCCTGTGATGGTTGATTTAAATTGGCAACTTGTCACAGTGCAGAACAACCTAGGGAGGGATTCTCAGTGAAGAACTGTCTAGATCAGATTGGCCTGTGGGTGTGTCTTTGAGGGGGAGATTGTCTTGATTATGTTAAATGACGTGCAGAGAAGACCCAGTCCACCGTGGGAAGTACCACTCCC
The DNA here is from genome assembly GCF_037038515.1 of Microtus pennsylvanicus. Classification (NCBI taxonomy): domain Eukaryota; kingdom Metazoa; phylum Chordata; class Mammalia; order Rodentia; family Cricetidae; genus Microtus; species Microtus pennsylvanicus. Next base: position 4,074,162 of record NC_134599.1, read on the forward strand.
TAGGTTTGGATCCTGGACTCTATACAGAAAGAGAAAGTGAGCTGAGAACAAGCATGCATATACTAACTGCTTCACTGTCTCTGCTCTTTCCTGTGGATGGGATGTGAACAGTTCTCTCAAGTGCCTTACGCTGTGCCTTCTCTGCTGCAATGGACAGTACCTTGGAACCGTTGGCTGAAATAATCCCTTTTTCCCTTAAGTTGTTTCTGTCAGGGTCTCTGATCACACTTAGCTTCAGCAACAGAGAACAACACTAAGGCATGCCGAAGAGCCCACCCCTCCTATGCTCTGGTGTCCTTATAGCCTAAGAGCCCACCTACTCTCTGATCAACTAACTTTACTTAGACCTCTACAGACAAATGACCCATAGTAGCTACCAATTTAGTCTGATATAAAATATGATGGGGTCATAAATCTGGGAGAATAATGTTGGAATTTGGTAAAGTCAAAGTTTGGGCTTTTATCATTTTAAAATACTTTTTGACTATATTACATTCTGTTCCATGTACTTATGAAACAGAACAATTAGAGGCTAATTTTGCACTTCCCAAAAGATCCTTAATAGGACTATTCTGAATGCATGGCGTCCTAAAAGGTATTCCATGTCCAGATTGATTCTTGATAATTAGATTCCCAGATCGCCCTTGAAGCTGGGCTGCTGCAGACACCAGGTTCAGGCTGAGGCATTTCCAGCAGAAAGCCCTGCTAGTGGGAATGAAGGCATACCTGTGGGGAAGTGAAAGCAACGCTTTCCTAATACCAGAGGACCTTGGGGCTGCAAAAAGTGTGATGCGGGTCAAGTCTATATGCTCAGTGCCCCACATCTGCCTACATACGGGGCCTTCAGTCTGAAGGAGCGGTCAGGGAATTGGACTCCAGGAAAATTTGCCCTGGGTCTCCTCCTCCAACCTCAGTTCACTCAGCAGAACCACACTGCAGGCCCTAAAAGAGCAGCTTTGCTGGCTTTTTAATTTTTTCCCTGTTGTTTCTCCCTGGCCAAGTGGAGAGGACCGGGCTGAAGTCACTCATGGTCCCTCAGCAATGCTTTCTATGCTCCACCCCCACCCCAGAGAGAATGGTACTTTCTGGAAATAAAGCCCTTCCACTTGCTCTTATAGAGCTTGTGTTTCTGTGACTAAAGTATATTTTCTTTTTCTGTACATAAGCAAATTATTAATTAGAATTTGCAACATAGGCAACTCGAAGCTCAACGTATTGTTTTTTTTTGATACAACAGAGATAAAGTTTATGGTGGAATCTCATGTGCACACAATAGTGTCTTGGCATTCCTTAGCCGCAGCCTCTAGAGTAGCAATTCTCAACCTGTGGGTTGAGACCCCTTTTGCAAATATCCGAAAAAATTTACATTATGATTTATAGCAGTAGCAAAATTATAGTTATGAAGCAGCAATGAAAATGCCTTTATATTTGGGGGTCACCACAGCAGGGGAAGTGTTTTTAAAGGGTCACAGCATCAGGAAGGCTGAGAACCGCCGCTCTGGAGCAAGCGTCCCCTAAAGTTCTGCAGACTCGCCACTGTGATGTCATCACTGCATCAAGAGAGTCTGAGAGGCTGTTAACACAGAAGCCCAGCCCAGCCATGGAGTAGGTGGGCAGAGGCCCTGAGGCCAGCACATTTTACGCTCAGAGGACCCAGGATCTTCTCCCTGTGCCCTCCTCACAGCATTCCTCTCCATTGCCAACCATTCCGAAACACCAGCAAGGAGATCCAATGTGGTTGACGACTTATTTACTTTGATTTTGCATGCATACTTGTGTCTGTACGTCCGTGTGTGAACCACATGTATGCAGTACCTGTGGAGGCCAGAAGACAGCATCAGATCCCCTGGTACTAAAGTTTATGAATGGTTGTGAGTCATCCAATAGGGATGCTGGGAATTGAACCTGGGTCCTTGGCAAGAGCAGCAAGTGCTCTTAATCTCTCAGCTATCTTCCCAACTATCCTTCTCCCATGGGACCACTGTCCTGGGGAACCCCAAAACACCCTAATTCCTCTCTCTGCCATGCAGCTGAGGGATGCGGAAACACTCAGCTCTTCTCTCCAGGACTCCTTGGGCACAGTGACTGGCCTGGCCTCACCGAGGTGGCATCACTGATGTTCTTAAAAAACAGCCTCATCCCTTTGCCGAGGGAGAAACAGCCAAAGGACAAAGGTGACCAATCACCAGCAGAGATCCAGCTGAAAGGCCCTTACCAGAAGCCCCTTTCCACAGACGAGCATTAGGAGTGACGGAGACATCACCAACAGGCGATGCAGAGTCATATCTCACCCTCTCCCTACTGTCTGCCTCCACCGCTAGCAGAGCAGCCTGGGTCATGTGGGAGGGAGCAAGGAGATGGCAAGATTTATGGTTCTGTTTTTTATCCCAGAAAGTGTGTCTGACTCAGAAGCTATAGGAGCAATGCTCCGTGGAGCAGTCACAGTTAGCATACGGTTCCTCCATTTACTTTCAGCAGCCAAAACAGCCAATTATGCCTATGTTTACACGACTCTACGAGTTCGAGGGCAAATGCCATAATTTATCACATAAATGGATTACAAAGAAATTTGAAATTAAAAAAATGAACGTCAATAAAGTTGAATGACTTTCACGAAGCTACTAACTATTTCCCCATGTTGTCTCATCAATGGAAAGGTAGAAGTGATACACAGCTCTGCTGGAAGTCACGTCTCCTGCCACTGAAGACACTTCAAAACAGCATGATTTGTAAAGAGGAGGCGTGCCATGCCCTGAGTACACAGCTCTAGAATGGCCATACATTATTACATACAAAAGGCAGCCATATAAAACCAGCTCACACACTTGAGTCAGTGATAAGGTTTGGCTAACTCTTTTATATCCCCCAACTCTGCAGATCACTCAGGAAGAGGGGACCTCAGTAAAGGGAGGTGTGGCACTGTGGGTGAACCCCAAGGGTCCCAATGGTTATTTCTATATGCTCAATTCCATGCAGAATCAGTGGAAAGCCTGGTGAGACAAAGGCAGGAGGACATCTCTCCCAGCAAGGCTTTCCTTCCAGAATACCATCACCCACCCAGCACTGATGCCACCTGCCTTACTCTAGGAATGGAGACCCAGGCTAATCACACTGGGGTAACTTACGTCACTTGATCTTGCCAAACTCTTCACCTGATACCCCCCTCCCCCAAGAATTTGCTTTGTGCAGTGTGGCTCACAGAGGCAGCACCCATCTCACATGCGTGTGTACTAACTTCATCTCCAATATTCTAAAGTATTCACCCTTAGAGGCTTGTCTAAAGATAGATGGGCTCAAATTTTTCCTGTGGTTCTTTATCATCTCTTCATTAAAATACAGAGAGAAGCCTCGAACTTCATCAGATGCTCAGGCCCCATGGGCATCAGCAGCTCACAGCAGGTGGGGGACAGTTTCCCACACCTCTCAGGGCATCCCCATCCAACAACCTTGTCCCCAATACCAGTGGCCAACACCGACTTTGACTTGTCTTTCCTTACACATGGCCTGACATTCCTTAGAGTTTCCTAAAAGAATTTCCTTCATCTATTCTGAATTCTGAGCCTCTTAGTTCCCACCAATCTCAAGTTCATGTGAGAAGAAAGGAAACCACAAAGCCTGGCTTGAAGCGATGGTCATTTCTAAATGAATGGAATGTGCTATAATCATTAGCTCCACGGAGAGGGAGTGATGCTATATGGCTCTCAGGACAGCGAGGGATGGGCTTGGCACCAAGAATGAAGCTGGGTGGTCACTTCCAGGCACTACAATCTTAGTCATCCCTCAGGATGCCAGAAAATGGGTCAAAAACTTGACTTTGTCTACTTCTTACTAGACCAGTGATTTTGGATATGTTTTTGGAATGAAACTTTCGTATTACCTTTTACAGAGCAGGCAGTGTATTTCTGCACTCTATAAAATTGAAATTATAGAGTCTTGTCTCCAACTTTGAGTCTAATTTTAGTGCATTCCCCTTGACACATTTTCCAGCCAGTTTAGAAGAATAAATTTGTTCCTTCTAAGAGACGCACCTGTAAGACAAAAAAGATTCCCCTGCTAAATAGCAAACTGCATCATTAATTAAAACCAGAAGGAAACATTAGTGATTTTAGGTAGACAATATCATGGAATTTTAAATCACCAATAAAAGTGAGGGTTAAGACCCAATTTGTTGATGAGCGTAGGAGAGACAAGGAAAGAAGCAGCTCCAGCAGAGGCAAGGATGCTTGGCCTTGCTGACCAGAAGAGGCTCCTCTGGGGAGTGCACTGTCAAGCCCAGTAAGCGAAGAACAAAAGATACCAGTCCCTCTGAATCTGGGTGTCTTTATCTGCAGGAAGCAAAGATGAGCAACTTTCCCCAAGAATATATACTTTCAAAATAAGCCTAGGGGATGGAATGAAGTTTCTTTTTAGGGCGAGAAAGCACAGAACTAGATGGCAATGCCAGTGCAGTCTGTAAATAAATTAAAATCGATGAGGTTATACAATCAAATATGCGGTGTAAAGGACAGAAAATGAACATGCTTAAAAAAAAAATACTGTGTGAGCAGAAGAAAGGACTCTTCCCAAAGAAAAAATTCTAGTAAATATCAGGTTGCAGGTGAAGGGGGTGGGAAGCTCCTGGATCAAGAAAGGAGTTAGAGAAACTGGATGTGGTCGTGAGCCTTCAATCCCAGGGACAGGTACGGCTCTATGAGTTTGAGGCAAAAAGAGGAAGAAGAAAGAGAAGAGGAGGAGGAGGAATAGAAGGAAGAAAGAAAAGAAGGAAAGAAAGAAAGTAGGAGGGGAAGAAAGGAAGGACTTGCAGAGAATGTGGGTTTCTCTCCAGCTCCTCAGACAAGAGAAGCTGCTAGCACATTGATAACATTTTTAAAAGCTGCCATTTCTAGCATGAAGCTCTGCTTTGTGGAACTTTGTTAATTGCAAACAAGAACTCTCCAGGACCGGCTGAGCACTTCGCATCACTCCTTAGATGGAGACGCACACAAAGCATCCACCCAGGTTCTGAGGCTTTGGGAACCCATAGCCCTGCAGAGCTTTAAAATGTCTCTTAAATCCAAAACAACGAGCTGCGACAACATCCCTGAAGTTTGGATTCAGTTATCTGGTATTGTGCGAAGCAGTGCTAAGAGGGGTTGAGCTTGGTTGCTTCAAATCCTGAGTCCTGATCAAAAGAGTCGCTCTCAGGGCTGGGGGGATGGCTTGGTGGCTCAAGTACTAGCTATGCAATCATGAGAACCCTAGTCTGACCCTCAGAACCCAAGTGAAAGGTTTCCCATGGTGGTATGGTTTTGTAATCCTAGTGCTGGAGAGTGAGTACACACATACTCACAGGTGAAGCACAGTTAATAAAAACTCAGAGCGAGAAATTGGAGTTCAACCTGAAGACCCGAAAAACAAAGCAGCCAGCCACTGACTCTTAACCTCTACCTCAGTCCGAAATGGTGATCCTGACTCCAGGAATCTCAGAATGAGCCTGAGCCTGAGAGCTGTCTCCTCCCATTTTATAATCCTCTCTAGGGCTGGGATTAAAGGTGGGCACCATCAGGATTAAAGTCATGCACCACCCAGTTTCTATGGCAACCAGTGTAGCCACTGGGATTAAAGGTGTGTGTTACCCCTGCCTGGTGAAAGGCCGACCGGTGGGGCTGTTTCACCCTCTGATCTTCAGGCAAGCTTTATTTATTAAAATACAAGTGAAAAGCCACTATACACAGGTAGGTGCCTGGGACCTTCAGGTCTGTTAACCTCAACTACCACTGAGCTCCAGGCATGCCCCAGAACACAACTGACCCCTGGCCTCCATGTTCACAAGTACAGATGTACAACCAGGAGCATATATGTGCAAGCATGCCCATACACACTCATGTGCATGCAGGCAGGCACACAAATACACTAAACCATAGTTCTAAGACCAGTGAACTTAACCAGGAGGAAATGCCGATCAATGAAAGTATTTTTACCATCTATGAGAAACAGTAGAAAACGGCCTTTTGCTGGGATGGCTCCTGGTTTTAAGGTTGTTTTATATAGCCTATAGACTCGCAACAAAGAAATAATTCCAGATTTCTAGTTAAAACCAAATAATGGATATGGTAAGGGTGGGAGTGCCCAACTGCACCCATTACTTGAAGATGGGAATGACTGGTACAAGCAGGTTCCATGTCGACGCAATGCCTTTGAGTGCACTGTCTTATAGGTGAGAGACTCCAACCTCGGTCCCCAAGTGGGTTTGATTGCAGGGTTTTCAAAAGACACAATGGTGTCTCAGACTTAGGCTGATGAACACTCTCTTTACTACGGGATACTGAAATTTCCTGGCCTTCAGACAAAGCTACTATGAAGGACTGATTCAAATTTAATGGGACCTCACCCAGACTGCCTGGCCAGGAGGCCCTTATGGCTCAGGCTACTGTTCCCACAGAATGTATGTCTATGTATGAATAAAATCCGAGAAGTTCAATTCTCCCTCCTTTAAGAAAAATTAAACTCCGTGGGGAAGATTGAGTTTGGGAAATTTCAATATGCAGAAGATTGCCCCAATTCTGATCCTCATTTCTGTTCCCCTTTCAACCCCAGCCTATTATTCTCAACAACCCACTTCTCGGCCTCCATTGCTTTCCACTTACAAATAGCTCTGTAGGAAAAGCTGCAATTTTTAGCATCTCTAAATCCTTCTAAGCACCAAATTCAAAGAGCTATTTTGGCAGCTGAAATGTAATAGGAAAGAGAATTTGGATGAAGGCTGGGAGGATCCAAGCTCTCTGCAGAGGGCCTTCAACTAAAGTGCATCTCCTGGTGCACCTGTCTCGGGAGGCTGGCTCCCTGCCCCACCCCAGGCTTTACTGATCTCCCCCACTGCTGACCCTGAACCACTTCCTCCATGTGTCCTCGACATCCATGCCTGCCCATTCTCTCTGAGTGTGTGAAGTGGCCTTGCAGGGATGTCAGCTTGCAGAGAGCCAGGGAAATGGTGCAGGCAGGCCAGAACTGCAAAGTCCACAAGCCTCCTGGAGACTCATTTGGGAACCAAACAATTGGTGTGCCTGAATGCTTTTGACAGGGAGACTCATTGGAACTGTTCTCAAGCCACGGAGAGTTGTATCTGGTCTACTTAAGGCAGCTGTCATTCTTTTAACACAGGAAAAAAAAATTGTGTTTATGGAATGGTGCTTCCGGCACCGCTTGGAGGTGTTATATAACGCACAGTAAAAGTATCAATTTCTGAAACTTCAGAAAGTTCTGAACTGCTAATCTCACCCCAAGTTTTCAGATAAATGGTGATGGATTTGTATAGGCTTTGGTCACAGAGCCTGGCATTGACTGCCATGAATGCTTAGTGTCTCTCTCAGCACTTAGTGTCCTGACGAGGAGACAGGACAGGAAGGTTATTTCAAATGTGGTGTCAAAATACAATGGTACTGCCACCAAAAGGGTGACAATGAGGTGATGTCACACACTCTCCTCCCCCTCAGTATGCTGTGCACGCAGAAGGCATTTCTCGCCTCCTCCTTTCTTGGACGTACACATCACCTTGCCCCACTGAGAGCCAAGGCAGATATCACAGGCATGACTTTATTAATATGGTGACCATAAGCTCGGGACTTGCTCAATGATCTAGGTCCACCTGCATTCCCAAACTGTCTTATCTGTACCCTAAAATCACGTTTAGTTCTATACTGGGGCACATGGGCATCCAAAAACTTTTGATTAAAAAAAAAATCATACTTGAAGCAATTCACCATTAACGTGTTGATTTCATCTAGGATGAGGCTAAGTGACAAGGGGTAGACACGGAATATAAAATAGGAGCAGGAAGATGCGAGACCTCCACCTGTGGATGCCCTGTTAGAGTTGTAGACAAAGGTGAACCAATCTCCTGAGCCAAAAGAGCTCATCATTTCAAGAAAACCACATGGTTAATACATGGCTAAGGAGGAGTTGAGACAACAAGGTTGATTGTGACATGTAGAGAATGATTTGAGCCTGAAAGAATACGAATAATATTCCAGAAAGAAAGAACATCCTGGAGAAGGAATAACAGGTACAAAACTAGCCTAGGCTGGGCAGACCTGGTAGGTTCTAGGGACTTCTGAGGGACTGAGGGATAAGAAGACAGGCCTGTGCAGCAGCTGGACAGGGCCACACTATGAAGTTTACATCTTGTCTTAAAACAGCAGGAAGCTGAGAGAGCTTCAACACTTGCTCTGGAGATGCCAAGGAACATGATGTCTATGACCTTAAGCAAGAAATGGAAGATGTTGTCTTGATTAAATCCTGTCTGATGCAGAACCTCCAGCAGCTGAAGTTGTCCATTCCCAAAGTAGCACCCCACACAGCTAATATCCTCTTTCACTAGATTCTGTATCTTCATTTTTTTTTCTCTGTTAGCATCCAGGCACACTTGGCCCCACGCCCTTGGGGACCAGGCAGAGCACATTACCCTTGCCTGCAAAGTAGGCAGTACCTGTCCCTTTAAAATAAAAGGCAGAACTCCACGTACTTCCTCTTCTTCCTCTTCATCTCTCTGCTTCTCTCCTCTCTCTCTCTCTCTCTCTCTCTCTCTCTCTGTCTGTCTGTCTCTGTCTCTCTGTCTCTCTGTCTCTCTCTGTCTGTCTCTCTCTCTCCCTCCCTCCCTCCTTTTTCCCCTTTTTCCATCTCTTCCCAGAGGCCACTCTGTGCTCCCTTTCTCTCCCTTCCCTTCCCCCAATAAAACTCTACCCATAAGCTCTGTCTGCATGATGTTTGTCCCTCACCCCTGCGATTTGGACCCACTAGCCAAGGTCCAACCTCACACTGTATCGTAATACTCTCCCCATTCATTTTCCTAGATGGTCTCGGTCTTCTGTCTTTAAGCAGCATCTGTGTTCTGAGGATTCCCTCCGGCCTCCTACTCATATTCTAGGATCATGGGCACGTACCACCATCTCTGGCTTTTAAATTAATTTCTGCACGGACACTGGCACTTTCACCCACATATTAAAAAGTTTAGACCTGAGAGTCATTCATTCCATGCCAGTGTTTATAGGACACCCTACAGTGAAATGGAAGTTCCTGACTTCATCTGACACATGTTGATTTGATTAGGAAAACCTCCCACAGAATTCTTACTAGTGTGACAGGGGAGTCGAAATTAAAATATTAAATAAAAATTACCATGCGCAAGAAGTCAGTTTGCCCAGGAAGCCTGGAAGCGATTCCTCAACCCTTCCATCATCTAACATGCAGAGCATGCATTGAAGAAAACCCTCGAAATACAGACAGGGTGGGACGGGAACTATAGAAGACCATGCACCATTCCCGGATGCCCCTTGGGACTCATTCCTCAGCTTACTATCCCACTTCCACTCATGGAAGAATATTTTTCCTTCTATAATCTGCCCATTCCCCACGTAAAAGACATGCATGATTTTTCCTCCGTCTCTCTTCCCGGTGACTGTGGGATTTCCACCTAACCTGTGCATTCTCTTTAGACCGCTAATAGAATTACCATTGATCTTCCTTCTGAGGCCGTTTCTAAGCACGCTTATTAATGACACTTAGAATGCTGAAAGGGAGCCCCGGTTTCCCTGGCGACACTAGCTCTGGTCCATGGGAGCTCTGCTTCTGGTTGTGGAGACCCTCTGATCCTTTTATCCCTTATTCCTTTTGGTGGCTATTTTTGATATGTTGCTATTTTCACTTTTCTAGCTACATCTTGAAATGAGTGGTATTAAAACAACCAAACCCCAAATCTCTATTTCCATGGTTTTGCTCATAGCTGACTATCTGGATTTTTCTATTTCAAACCCCCAGTAGTGGCCTCCGAATTAAGACTATCACTCTTATGTTTTTGGTTGTGAGTCTAGCCTTTAACGTCTGAGTCATCCAGTTAAGACCCTAAGCCATAGAGGAGAGGGTGCCTGAACTAACCTTGCCCTGTAGTCAGACTGATGACTATCTTAAATATCACCATAGAACCTTCATCCAGCAACTGATGGAAACAGGCAGAGACCTGCATCAGAGTACTGGACTGAGTTCCCAAAGTCCAGTTGAAGAGTGGGAGGAGTAAGAATATGAGCAAAGAGATCAAGACCATGAAGGGTTCACCCACCGAAACAGTCTACCTGAGCTAATGGGAGAGGGAAGGAAACATCATAGGTCCAAACTAGTCCCTCTAAATGTGGGTGACAGTTGTACGGCTGGGGCAGACTGAAGGGCCATTGCAGTGGCACCAGAGTTTATCCCCACTGCTTGTACTGGCTTTTTTGGAACCTGTTCTCTTTAGATGGATACCTTGCTCGGTCTAGATATAGTAGTGAGGGCCTTGGACCTTCCCCAAAGCAATGTTTCTTACCTTTTTTGAGGAGTGGATGAGGAGTGGGGGGTGGGATGGAGGGTTAAGTGGAGGGAATGAGAGGAGGGGAGGGAGTGGGAACTGGGATTGGTAAGTAAAATGAAAAAAGATAGTTTGTTTTCTTTTTTAAAAAATTAAAAAAGAAAGAGAAAAAGAGACTATCTTTCTGTCCTCAGTAGAATAAATTAATTTTTTTCTCAGCCCTTCATTGCCTAAGACAATGGCAGAGATGGGGGGTAGGGTGTGTTCAGGTCCCAAAAATGATGCTGGAGTTGGTGGAGGTGGGCAAAGGGTGGGAGAAGGAGGAGAAAGATTGATCAGAGAATGAATCAAGAGGGCTGCCAGCAGCATTTAATTGAAAAAAAGACTACACCTTTTATACTCTATAGTCGCAAATATGATTAAGTGGAAGACATGGGTCCTGTGAGGTGGGGTGTGGCTTAAGATCGGGAGTTGAAGAATCTAGCATTGGCCAGTCAGGTGTTAATGGAAGGAGAATGACTGTTGGAACCCCCAGGGGAATAGAGACCTTAACCAATTGCCTGCCTTTGGGAAATACTCTGGGGAGCAGGCACTATACTACAGTTTCATCGTCTTACCATATGGGCCTGTTCCCCTTACTAATGCTCTTAAAAGGGAAGCCCTGATGTCCTACTCTTTTCCCATTATACTGCACCATTCTGATTTCTCTGTATTTATTAGCTGAACTCTTGCCCTTAATGGCCTCAGGCTCTGGATCTGAACTGTAGACATTTCATCCTTGGGGTCAGGTGTGTCTAGTAAGTCTCTAACATTTTGTTTCTTGGTGTGATTAGGAGAGCACAATGGGATTCCTGATTCCTTGGAGGCAGGGATTTTTTTTTTCAAAAAATTGTTTTGTTTAGAGTGGCTACCTATCCTTGTTACTAAAGGCCACACAAAATTTCCCAAAGGGAAAGGCCTTGATATTGAGAATCATTAAAAATAAAAGTAAATGTGCCAGAGAAGTGTGACCCACAATATTGCAACGCTGGAACTTTGTCAAACAGCAATGATCACCATGTAGTCCACACCACTTCATAATATGTGTTACCAGGAACACAGACTGTTATAGATCAGAAACTTCTAGAATGTTCTATAAGTCTAATTCCCAATAGGCATATTGAATCAAGACTATGACTCCTTGTGATCTCTGAACTGTATAAACAGAACTGGGTTTGAAATTTGTTCCCTTGTGTGTCAATCTTTAGTACACAATTTAATATCACTGCATTAACTTTAATTATTGATACTGTCTTATCATCTCCATCAAGAGTTGTGAGTCTTTTAATAATTGCTCAAAAGGAGCCGGACCACCTTTCTCCGAGAGCCACTGGTCTGTACTCAGCACACGGCCCACCCCTTGCTCTGCTTTCCTTGAACATTAGTGGAACTCTCCAGAGAAACAAAATAGGCAGGACTGGGGTGTGTGTGTGTGTTGGGGGGGGGGGGCGGGTCATGCATAGACCCATAGGCACAGGAAAAAGAATCATCCAGGAATCTGCTCAAGGAATTTTGGGAGTTGTCAATTCCAAAATCTGCAGGTTCGTTAGCACAGAGAGCGCCAGCCATGGGCACCTATCAGCTGAAGCGTTCCCTCCTGGTGGGACTCCAGACTTCTATTCTCTTTAGGCCTCCGAAGCACTGAACGAAACATACTTACAACTTGCATTTGGTTGGACCACTTGCTCTGTTCAAAAGCTACAAACTGAAGTGGAAGCTTCTTCCTAAACCACCTCACTATGTCCATTCTTTCTGGTGTTTGGCCACCTACCTGGGTACTGAGCAGTCAGGTTGAGGGGTGAAACTACCCATTGCCTTAAGCATTGTAACTGACTTCAAATTCCCTTCCTTGATACGGTTCCTGTTCGTCTGTGGTCCTGATGTATGCTGATCTCTCTCTCTCTCTCTCTCTCTCTCTCTCTCTCTCTCTCTCTCTCTCTCTCTCTCTCTCTCTTCCCGTTTTTGTCAGGTACCCAGAACTGGGGCTCCAGCTGCAGAATCAATCGCATGCCCAGCATCAGGATGGGTGTCCCTAGAGTGGCAGTCTCTCTCTCAGCTAATGGGATTTTAATAATCATCAAACACAAGCCTATGGTATTTTCCTCCTACTTTTGTTTCTGTTCATTCATGAAAGCTGGGCTCGCAGGCCCTTTAGCTGTCTTAAAATAAACCCACTGATGAAAATTACAAGCAGTAACTCTTCCCAGCTCTTGCATCTCACAGCCAAGGCTTATTCAAGCTCAGTTCCTTGTTATTTGGTTCTAAGATCCCATCATTATCCTGTCTCTTTGGTGTCCTTTGCTGGTTGCTCATTTGTTTCACACACCCCATGTTTCAAGTTTCCAACAAGCAAATCTTTACACCTGGGCATGAGAGTCCTTATGCCCTTCCTTAAATGTCTTCCATAACGGTCAAAAATTATAGACTCCCCTTTAAATTCCATTTAAGTTACTCTCTTTCAAAAACGTTCAGATATTTCATCTGTAAGAAATATTCTTAATTATGACATCTCTCTCTGCCATGGAGTGACAAGTTAATGGAAACAGCTCTATCATCTGTCATGTCTTTCTCGAACATATGAGCTTTCAAACACATTTCTCAGTTGTAAAAATCACCCCAGACTGCAATACCTATGCTGAAAGGATAAAAATCCCAGCCTCCTTTCTAAAACGAACGCATTTGGCTTGTCGTTAAACAATTGGCTGTATGATCGGCGGCATTCTGTCAGTTCCTGTGCTAGGAAGCAGGTCCTGGGTGGGGGCAGGGCAGTGCTTTGTACATTCAGGTTTCTAGAATACAGATCGCTCAACACACAGAGCACAGGTGTTGTCTCTGTCGCTCTGTTGTTCTGGAAAACGGCAGAGGGAGAAGGAATCAAGTGCCCACATTGCCAGTCCAGCCCTGCACTGCCTTCCCAAGCACACTCAAGCACAGTTAGCCCTGGAGAGACTTTCCCACCTTCTCTGCTTGTGGAGCGCACCAGCGAGGACGCTGAGAATGGGATCGTCTCGAGTGACACGCTGAAGATGACATGGGAGAATCCGAGATGAGCCTCACTTCTGTTCCCGGTGTGGGAAAATCCTTGTTTCTCTGCCTGTGCAGCCGAGACCCAGGAGCCTTGTCAGATCTAATGACTGACAATTTCAGAGAAACATAAATAGCACTGGTAGACAATGCCCTCTCCCTGTGTTACAGGAGACAGACATGGCTGCTGACCTCACAGTGTTGAGAAAGTGTCAGGTCTTGAATATAGCAGTATCAACACACCGTTGCCTATCTGAGCTGGATGCTGGCTTTCTCTCTATTACCTAAATGACTTCCAGACTGAACTTTCTTGAGCTTCATTGGAAGACTGGAGGTATTACTTATATTTAGAGACCAGCAGGAAGTCTGGTTAGTAAGCAATGATATTCAAAGGGTTGGATGGGTTAGGAAACAGCAGTTCACAGAGGGTTAGTAAGCAGCAGTATACAGAGGGTTAGTTGGGTTAGTAAGCAGTGACATACAGGGGGTTTGCATCCTGCCTGCCACACTTAGCACTGAATGAACAGCAGCCTTCCAAAGAGGCTCCTGAATAGCTTGGCTTGGCAGTTGCTTGCCTCTTTTGCTCAATGCCCTTGAATTTTTCCTTCAGAATTCTTCCTCCCAATGTTGGATGGCAGCTGAAGCTTTGGCTACAGGACACAGAGGTCCGCACCCCAAGTGTCCTGCTCTGGTGTTTTCTTGCTGTTCAACCAGAAAAAGGAAGGAATCCCATCCAACAGGATCCGTTCCCGACAAACCAAACTGACACCTCAGGGACTCAGTATCCGTAAGCTTGGGCATCTGTGATGTCCTGGTCACAATGTTCTGCTTGTGAGACAGACACAAATGAAAAACAAGAGGCTTTACTCTCCTCAGCGAGAACTGGGGGGAAGACATGTCTCCTCTCCCTTTTCTTAGAGAATTTACCTCACAGAACATGTTCATACGGTGTCATCTCTTTGGAACGAATCTTTTTGTGGTTGGATGTTACCTCTGTCAGCCTGTGGAATACATTCCCTGAGTTTTGGAAGCTTCTTTGAAGGAGGAGAACTCTCTTCTTTCCCAGGTTTACAGGCTAGCCTCCTTGTGTACCTTCCTCCAGGATGCAAAGACACCTCCCACCACGGAGACAGGAAAGTGTGATTTTCTTCAGGATGAACCCATACACAGCCAATACAGATGCTCATCTTAACTATCAGATGAGTTTGGATCAACTAATACATGACGGTATCAAAGCATTTTGCTCCGGTACAGAAACTTCTGTTTCTGTGTATCTTGGAAACAGGAATTTAATGGGTTTCATTTCCCTGGCTGCAGAGCGAAGCAGCATTTCTTGCTGCGCCATCTTCGAGCGTACTGCCTGTGAGGTGCCACATTCTGCCTAATGCTTCCTCAAACACTGAAAGTATTATTTGTCTCTATGATCTTTACGGAGAGGATTTCTGAGTTGAGAGAAGATTTGGGTTATAATTACACTTTCCTCAATGGGCTCAACTATAAATATATCTCAGGGGAATTCCAGAAGGCACCTGTTAGGACTCGGAAAACAATATCCTCAAATAAGTTGCTTTGGACCTCAGACTAGGAGCCCCAGAAAGAAGGGCTAGTGATGCAGGGAATGGCTTTCCTATTGATTGCTCTTGACCTAAAGATGAGACACACCAAGAACACAGTTGCTATCAAGTTTTTCTGAAATGCCACTAACCAAGGAAGGCTGAGCTGACGCCACAGAGGAATAAACCGATAATGCATTTATCAAATTATACTTTATCAGTAAAAAAAAAATGGGAGTCAGATATTGGGTTAAGAATCTGAATGATCAGAGGAGTAGAGAAGCCGCCAGTCCCCTCCTCTCTCTGCTGTTCCTCAATCCAAAAGGCTTGAGATCCACTCTCAGCCTTGTCTTACTACTTCCTGTCTCCTGTCTGTCCTCAATCCAAGATCTCTCTGGTTAAGTTTGATTGGCTAGTGGCTAGCTTCACACTCTGACTCCAAGCAAGTTTTATTGTCAGAATACGATCAAATTATCACACAACAATTCAAGGGTCACGCCCACCCGCAGCAGCAAGGACCTCTGTCCCAGGGTACTGCAGATTCCACTCTCTGGTCCACTCACTTCCCCTATGCCTCCTTCAATCTTGTTTGCCACCTTTACTACAAACCACCTCTGAAAGCACTGGAGCCTTGACCATCACACCCCTCTTTAAGCTTCACATTGTGTATGGCTCTTGAGGACTTCTGCATCAATACACTTGCACGCATTTTCTCCAGTGAATTTGCCCATTGTTGGTGTGTTTCACAATCTCCACACTCAAATACTTCCCACAGTCAAATAGCGTTTTTGCTAGGTCAAACCTGCAATGTTAGACACGCTTCTCCGGCTTGTGTTCAACATTTAGAAACTCAAGAAAAGAAAGGGCGAGAAATATTGGTTGACGCTGGCACAAAAGCTATGTGGACAATATTTGTTGTAAAATGAACCTGCAGTGATCCATACTAATCTAGAATTTGTCAGTGGAGAAGAGACTCAGTACACGTTGTTCAGACTGGGTTCTAGGAAGAAATCCACAGGAAACCTAAAGACAACGTCACCATTATGGATGAGATTTTTCAATGTCACCTGAAGGTCCATGTGCTGAATGCTTAGTCACCAGTCTGAGACACTGTTGGGAAGTTATTGTTAACTAGACAAAATTCAGAATCCCCTGGGAAGAGTCCCAGTGAGGCACAGTCCACATTGTATTGCCCTGTAGGCTTGTCTGTGGGGAGTTGTCTTAATTATTAAGTTAACCGATGCAAGAAGACTCAACCCGCTGTGAGTGTCACCATTCCCGAGGCAAGGGTCCTGAACTGTGTAAGAGTGGAGAAACTGAGCTGAGCACAAGCAAACGGGTGATCATGTGTGCATCCATTCTCTTTCTGATCCTCAGGGTAGACGTAATGCAAGATGCTCTTTGAAGTTCCTGCCTTGACTTCCCCAAAATAAGGGATGATAAACTGGAAAGATAAGCTGAAACCCAACAGGGAACCTACTCCCATAGAAGAAATCACCATGAAAAGCTCCATTCCACATTGATTTGCAAGACTGATTTGCAGAGAAACCCCTTTCTCTTCCAGGTTGCTCTTTGTCTGACTCTTAAATCACAGCCACAGAACTTAGCCTCCAATAGGCCTGGTGGAAGAAGGTGAAGTGGGTGTGCTTTGGAAAGGGATCTGGGGACTCAATCCTACTCTCTCCACTCTTTACTCCCTGCCACCATGAGATGAGCAGTTCTGCTCTACCTGGGGACCTGGTGCCCTCCCATGATACTCTGTGCAGGCTCCTCTAACAATGAATATTAGCCACAGCATCAACCTATATTTCTCACCCCTTCTTCTTTACTTGAGC
The DNA here is from genome assembly GCF_037038515.1 of Microtus pennsylvanicus. Taxonomy (NCBI): domain Eukaryota; kingdom Metazoa; phylum Chordata; class Mammalia; order Rodentia; family Cricetidae; genus Microtus; species Microtus pennsylvanicus. The sequence continues at coordinate 4,090,928 of NC_134599.1, forward strand.
TTCTAGATGTTGAACCCAAGAGGGAGAAGTGTGCCCAACATTATGGGTTTGACATAGCCATTCATATCAGTAGGGCTGAATAACGATGGATCAGAACTTCTAAAACCATGACCCAAATAAGACTTTTGTTTTCTTAACAGCTGCAGATATATCTCAGATATTTTGTCATAGTTATGGAAAGCTGACCGGCACATCTGAATTGTTTTCATTTGGTCCTAATGGAAGTTGATATTTCTCGAACAATAGGTAGCTTTTCGGCTGCCATCAGCTGACTGATCATGGCTTCTCACCCCCACAGTCTTCTCTGCTTTGTCTTGTAACCACAGTGGTCATCGTTTCAGACGCTGCAGTCACCACTCGAGGAGATGGAAGATGGTTCCCAAGCCGTGGAGACCTCCCAATACTCCAGCTCTAATACATCCAGCACAGAATCCATTTCCAGGTGTAACTATTCTGGAAAAACCACTCTACCAATATCTGCACAGTGGTTTTGGAATATGTCTCAGCACTTCTAATGTTTTAGGTCCCATAAAACTTTCAGAATGCTTTAACTCTCTTTGGCATTGTTATTGTAACAGGGAATGTTAGACTTTGCTTAAGAGCATGTCAACATATCTCCTACAGACTCATCAATAAAGGCTCCGTCAGAAACCTTCCTGACTGAGGCTAGGATGGGTGTCCAATCTGTGATAATTAACATTTCCAAGAAGATGCATTAAAAACAGACAAACACACACACACTAAATAATTATAGCTAAAGAATAAAGCCCAGGAGAAAATAATCTGATTTTCCTTCTTTATAACAAACTCCAGACTGAAAGACATCTCCCTCCCTGATTCTACCCATGTAAGCACTATTCTGTGACCCAAATTTAAAATGGAATATTCGCACTAAGGAAAGTCAGCATCTGAGGGTCTCAGCCTGTGTACCATCAGGAAAGTCAGCATCTGAGGGTCGCACAGCCCTTGTACCGTCAGGAAAGTCAGCATCTGAGGGTCTCACAGCCCGTGTACCATCAGGAAAGCCAGCATCTGAGGGTCTCACAGCCCGTGTACCATCAGGAAAGCCAGCATCTGAGGGTCGCACAGCCTGTGTACCATCAGGCCACAGAAAAGGGCACCTTAGATGAGAAAGACACCACTATATCCTCAGGACTGAAAATCAGATGCGAATTTCTCCGAGCAGAGGCTAAAGAAAAAGATACCCATAGTCACACAATGTTTTCTATGTTCTCTGCCAATGTGTGGGCCCTGCACCCCAGCAGTCTCAGATCCTCTGCTGAGCCAGGATTATAATTTGCATGAGCACACATAATTCCTTACTTTTCTTTTTTTTTTTTTGAAAATTTCTCCTTTCATCACAGATATCACACCAACACCTGTTTTCTTATATCATTTAAACTTTTAGTTGTACAAATACATACTCATACATTGCTGATGTTCTTTTTATTAGCAATTTAATTATTGTAATGAGCTCCATCAGGACATTTTCATACATGCTGTGGTAGTTTTAAATGAGAATGGCTCCCATAGGCTCATATATTTGAATGCTTGGCTCCCAGTTGGCAGAACTGTTTGGGAAGGATTAGAAGGTGTGACCTTGTTGTTGAAGGAGGTGTGCCACTAAGGGTAGAAATCCCACCCAAGGCCTAGTCTGTCTGTCCATCTGTCTGTCTGTCTGTCTTTCTCTCTAACTGCTACTTGTGGATCAGATGTAAAGCTTAGAACTATTGCTCCAATACCATGTCTATCTGTTTCCTGCCATGATGATCATGGACTAACCCTCTAGAGCTGAGAGCAAGACCATAGTTAAATGATCCCATTTTCAAGAGTTGCCTTGGTAATGATTTCTCCTCACAGCAGTAGAACAGTAACGAAAACACATGAATACAAGTAATTTTTAATCACATCATTACCCTCTTTTGTTCCCCATCACCACTCTTTTCCTCTTCCCAACAGAACCCATTTTTCTTATGCCTTCCATCTTCATATCTTATTTTCTTTCTTTCTGTTTTTTGTTTCGGTTTTTTGATACACTAAATTTCACTAGGGTTACTTACAGGAGTAAAGGTTAAAGGTTGTTTACAGGATCATGAACACCTCACTTTTAAGCCTGCCTTCTTTTGTATAAGTTTGTGTGATAATGTCAAATCATTAAATTTTGCCAGATAGTATTCTGCTAGCTACATAAAGATAAGTGTATTTATATGTCTTCCCTTTTGATAGAGAGTCAACCAGTTCAGGCTCAAGGTCACTAAAAACACTTCCATCACAAACATCCTTACAAATTTCTCATTGGGGGAACATCTGACAGGGATTCTCTTGAGAAACACTCAGAAGTTGACAACTAGCTAGTAAGTATAGCCTCAACCTTTACCCCCTATGAAGTCTCCAAGTCTGAATGTCCCTCCCCGCCAGCTGTGCACACAGACACACAGGGGCTCCTTGTTAAACAGTCCTAGAAATTTTTCTAAAACCTTAGACTTCACTGGGTGTTTTCTCATTGTGACTCCAATTGTCCCCTTTCTAACTTATGCTAATGAAGCTGAATTTTTGTAAAATTTCATCTGTCTAGAGAAATATTTTCCACAGCTCCAGAGTAAAGACTGGGCTGGCCTTGCAGTGAGGACAGAAGCCGGACAACATTCTCCCATTTTCAAAGACAGGCAGTCCCAGGAAGCCTTTCTCGGTGGCTGAGGTAGGGCAGCAGCGCAGGCAGGTAGGGTCGTCTTCACTGTCAATCTGACTGGATTGGGAGCCACCCAGGAAACACATGTCTGCCTGTTTCCAAAGAGGCTTAGCTAAGGAAGGAAGATCTACCCAAAGGTTGGCTGGATGGACCCCGTAAGAGAAGAACAATGCCAGCCCAGCATCAGCTCTCATCTCCTGGATTCCTAACTGGAGAGACCATAGGACCCACTGCTTCCCACTCTCCCAGCCAGAGCTGCTGACCCACCATTGTGGGCGCCAACCCCCAGAACCGGGGGCCCAAACCTTCCCTGCTCACTTGCATTGCATTTGATGGTTGTTCTGCCACAGCAAGAGATAGGGAGCTAACACGCTGGATTCTCATTTATGCCCATTGCTGTGAGACAACGAAGGTCTTCTTTCTTCCCTACTAGAAGATTCTAATAAGCAGATGGTGTCAGTAACAGCAAAAATGTCCATGCCTGCAGCTGTTGCCGAAGAGGCTGGAGATGCTGCGAAGGCAGAGTCAGGAAGAGGTGGTTCAGAAGCTCCCCATTCAGAAGCTCCTCGGAGCCTTGCCCATCTTCTGGGATATGTGTGTTTCTTTACATGATTAGAAAAGGGAGAATTTTGGAACAGATCATGAGCTGCAAAGAATTATTTTTACATGTGCTAAATTTCCTTTTGCCTCAGCACTGAGAATCTAGGGTACAATCAAGGCACTTTGCAGGAACAAAGGCACATGCAATTGTTGGTTTTGTTTATGTGAGTTCGTGGCTGGGAATTTTCACTACAGGCTCTTCATATACAAACAACATCAGGCAATAACAAGTATTTGAAGTAAGTTTTCTGTTTCCTAAAAGATAGTGTCGTCTAGCCACGGTAGAGGTGGGGAGAGAGGGCAAGTGTCTAGTTCTTAGCTGCAATTCCAGTGAAGACACTGCCAGCCCCAGCGTCTCCTCCAGGTCATGCCCACAGCAATTGCAGCCAGTGCAGCTGGTTGGTGCAGGGCCAACCTGACTCCATAGCCAGCTCAGCATGTCAGCAGCGCCCTTTGATTTTCTCAGATGAGTATCACTCAACTGGAAACAGGAGTATCCTTGGCACCCCTGTCTTAGCGCAGTGCTGTTATTTTTATTTAATAGCTGGGAAGTCAAGCAATCAAAGTGATGGTGTCCACCACGTCTTTTACCCAGCAGAGGTGGAGCTGTGCCTGACAGAGTGAGCACAGACTATTCCAGGGATGTGTGGGCACCGTGGATGGGGTGTGAGCTAGGTGTAGAACAAAGCTAAAGTGTGTACACACTATTGACTACCCTGCCTGGGTCGTAATGCATATTTGTGCCATCTAGTTTCTGTTTTTGGGTGTGTGCATGTGTGTGTTCATGTGTGTGTGTGTGTGTGTGTGTGTGTGTGTGTGTGTGTGTGTTCGTGTGTGTGTGTGTGTGTGTGCATGCCAGGGGTCAACCTCCACTGTCATTCTTCAGGCGCATTCCACCCTGTTTTGTGACAGCATCTCACTGGCCTGGAGTTAGCAAGGCAGTTTTGACTGGTTGGCCAGTGAGCTCCAGGAATCTCCCCGTCTCTCTCCCCAATACTCACAGCACCATGCCTGGATTTCTCACAGGGGTTCTGGACACTGGATTCAGGTCTCCATGCTCATGAAGCAAGCCCTTCACCAGCCAAGGTGCACTTTCTCCCGTTTACCTACTTTCTTTCTTTCTTTCCCTATAAACAGTGGCACCCAGCGATGATAGAAAGGGGAGGAGGTAAGGATGGTGGTGGGGAAGGCCAAGGCCAGCAGTGTCTGTGTCCTGGAATGAAAGGTCACTTTTGCAGCATGTCCTAAGACAACACTAAAAAGACAGAAGTACAATCACTCTTGACTAAGGAGGGGAGCCCGAATGGGACTTCATAATTCATGGAAAATTCTCGAACCTGTTCTGCTGGTCCTACTACCTTTACCTCCAGAGTCTCTGCTACTGCTACATTGCTTCCATTTGGTTGGAAATAAATTTTCAGGTGGGCCTTAGACAAGGTCAAGGGCCCTGAGGTCTCAGAGGGTAAAGGCGTTTGCTGTGGAGCCCGAGGACTTGGTTTCAACCCCAGGAATCCCATGGTAGAAGGAGAGAACCAAACAACCGCACGCTGTCCTCTGACCTCCACAGGTGAATTATGGCATTGGTGAGAGGGGGGTGGAGAGGAGAAGTTAATTTAAAACAGATAAAGGAAGGGGCTGGAAAGATTGCTCAGTGGTTAGAGCACTGGCTGTTCTTCCAGAGGACCAGTGTTCAGTTCCTAGCACCCACATGACTTGACTGTGCACTTGCCAGGAGCTTTCTCAGTCAATGTTCTGATTATGTCCTCTGGCCTGATGACAATGTGCACAGGCCTCTGCCCCAGCAGCAGGTGAGAAGCACCCTTATCCTACTCTGTTGGACATAGCCTGGATAACTGACTCCAAGTCCTCTGAGCATGAGGCATTGGACAAAATGGTGGTGCTGTTGTGGGGTTGAAAATTTCCATTCTCAATGAGTGAGTCTCAACTGTCCATCTCATAGATGCCCCTGGGTTTCTTCCAGAGGGTTCTATAACACAGTCATTCTAAAACCCACTGTGCTCTTGAGGAGAGTGTTTCCCATCCTCAGGGGGAGAGAAATTGGATGGTAAAGGGGTGCTGGCTGGCCCTATGTGCCCTTGCTGGCTTAGCACAGTGTAGGCATGGGACATACAGGGTCTAAGCTTGTGGTTCAGCTCTGATGGAGGAGGGTCATCTGTCTATGTATTATTTTCATTGATTAATAAAGAAAACTGCTTGGCCTGATAGGTCAGAACATAGGTGGGTGGAGTAGACAGAACAGAATGCTGGGAAGAAGGGAAGTGAGGCAGACGATACAGCTCTCCTCTCCAAGACAGATGCAGGTTAAGACCCTTCCCGGTAAGCCACCTCCTCGTGGTGCTACACAGATTAATAGAAATGGGTTAATCAAGATGTGAGAATTAGCCAGTAAGAGGCTAGAGCTAATGGGCCAAGCAGTGTTTAAAAGAATACAGTTTCCATGTAATTATTTTGGGTAAAGCTAGTCGGTGACCGGGAGCCAGGAGCTGGGCCGCAGCCTGCTGCTCTTTCAACACAGGTCCTCCTAGGTGCCCTCTTGCTAACACTGGTTCCTACAACCAAAAGACTTCACTAAATTCTCCTACACTGTAAATGTACTTTAAACTATTAAATTGAAGTAAAACAACAGCCCCTTTGTATTTCAGTGTGGTGATTTCTCAGGAAATTAGGAAACAACCTTCCTCAAGACCCAGTAATACCACTTTTGGGTATATATCCAAAGGATGCACAATCGTGCTACAAGGACATGGGCTCAACTATATTCATAGCAGCTTTGTTTGCCATAGCCTGAACCTGGAAACAACATAAATGCCCCTCAACTGAAGAATGAATAAGGAAAATGTGGCACATTTACACAATGGAGTACTACCCAGCAGAAAAAATAACGACATCTTGAATTTTGCAGGCAAATGGACGGAGCTAGAAAACATCATTTTGAGTGAGGTAACCCAGACACAGAAAGACAATTATCATATGTACTCAATCACAAGTGGTTTTTAAACATAAAGCAAAAAAATGTCTACAAATCACAATCCCAGAGAATCTAGACAACAATGAGGACCGTAAGAGAGACATACATGGATCTAATCTACATGGGGAGTAGAAAAATACAAGATCTCCTGAGTAAATTGGGGGATGGGAACCTTGAGAGAGGGTTCAAGGTGGGAGGGAGAGACAGGAAGGGGAACAGAGAAAAATGTAGAGCTCAATAAAAATCAATAAAATTTAAAAAAGAGCTTAACCAATCTATAGATTCAATGCAATCCCCATCAAAATCCCATCAAAATTTTTCACAGATCTGGAGAAGACAATAAATAATTAACTTTATATGGAAAAACAAAAAACCCAGGATAGCCAAAACAATCTTATACAATAAAGGATCGTCTGGAGGCATTACCATCCCTGACTTCAAACTCTACTACAGTATTGAAAACAGCTTGGTATTGGCATAAAAACAGAGAAGTCGACCAATGGAATCGAATAGAAGACCCTGACATTAACCCACAAACCTATGAACACCTGATTTTCGATAAAGGAGCTAAAAGTATACAATGGAAAAAAGAGAACATCTTCAACAAATTGTGCTGGCAAAACTGGATGTCAACCTGTAGAAGAATGAAAATAGATCCATATCTATCACCATGCACAAAACTCAAGTCCAAATGGATTAAAGACCTCAATATCAGTTCGAACACACTGAACCTGATAGAAGAGAAAGTGGGAAGTACTCTACAACACATGGGCACAGGAGACCACTTCCTACGTATAACCCCAGCAGCACAGACATTAAGGGCCTCATTGAATAAATGGGACCTCCTGAGACTGAGAAGCTTCTATAAGCAAAGAACACTGTTGCTAAGACACAAAGGCAACCCACTGACTGGGAGAAGATCTTCACCAACCCCGCAACTGACAAAGGTCTGATCTCCAAAATATATAAAGAACTCAAGAAACTAGACCGTAAAAGGCTAATCAACCCAATTATAAAATGGGGAACTGAACTGAACAGAGAATTCTCAACAGAAGAAGTTCAAATGGTCAAAAGACACTTAAGGTCATGTTCAACTTTCTTAGCGATCAGGAAAATGCAAATCAAGACAACTTTAAGATACCATCTTACACCTGTCAGAATGGCTAAAATCAAAAACACCAATGATAGCTTTTGCTGGAGAGGTTGTGGAGAAAGGGGTACACTCATCCATTGCTGGTGGGAATGCAAACTTGTGCAACCACTTTGGAAAGCAGTGTGGTGGTTTCTCAGGAAATTCGGGATCAACTTACCCCTGGACCCAGCAATACCACTCTTGGGAATATACCCAAGAGAGGCCTTATCATACAACAAAAGTATATGCTCTATTATGTTCATAGCAGCATTGTTTGTAATAGCCAGAACCTGGAAACAACCTAGATGCCCTTCAATGGAAGAATGGATGAAGAAAGTATGGAATATATACATATTAGAGTACTACTCAGCAGTAAAAAAGAAGGACTTCTTGAATTTTGCATGCAAATTGATGGAAATAGAAAACACTATCCTGAGTTACGTAAGCCAGACCCAAAAGGAGGAACATGGGATGTACTCACTCATATTTGGTTTCTAGCCATAAACAAGGGACATTGAGCCTATAATTAGTGATCCTAGAGAAGCTAAATAAGGAGAACCCAAAGAAAAACATAAGGCATCCTCCTGAATATTAACTTTCATCAGGCGACAGAGACAGAGACCCACATTGGAGCACGGGACAGAAATTTCAAGGTCCAAATCAGGAGCAGAAGGAGAGAGAGCACGAGCAAGGAACTCAGGACTGCGAGGGGTGCATCCACACACTGAGGCAATGGGGTTGTTCTATCGGGAACTCACCAAGGCCAGCTGGCCTGGATCTGAAAAAGCCTGGGATAAAACCGGACTCGCTGAACATAGCGGACAATGAGGACTGCTGAGAAGTCAAGAACAATGGCAATGGGTTTTTGGTCCCACTGCCCGTACTGGCTTTGTGGGAGCCTAGGCAGTTTAGATGCTCACCTTACTAGACCTGGATGGAGGTGGGTGGTCCTTGGACTTCCCACAGGGCAGGGAACCCTGATTGCTCTTTGGGCTGACGAGGGAGGGGGACTTGGTTGGGGGAGGGGGAGGGAAATGGGAGGCGGTGGCGGGGAAGAGACAGAAATCTTAAATAAATAAATAAATAAATAAATAAATAAATAAATAAATAAATAAATAAATAAATAAATAAAAGAGCTTAACCATTTTACACATAAACACAACTTAAAACCAAACAAACACAGCCAGGCAGTGGTGGTGCATGCCTTTAATCTCAGTACTTGGGAGGCAGAGGCAGGCGGATTTCTGTGAGTTTAAGACCAGCCTGGTCTACAAGAGCTAGTTCCAGGACAACCTTCAAAGCTACAGAGAAACATGTCTCTAAAACAAAGTTTAAAAAAAAGAAAGAAAAATAAAACAAAAAAACCCCCACTTAAATCTATAGTAGTAAGTAAGTAAGTAAGAAATAATGAGTTAAAGTCAACTATACAGTGTGACTTGTGAGAGCTGAGTCACCAATAATTACTGTTTATAGCCAGCATGTTCAGAATGGTGCCATGAACAGACCAGACTCCTTAAGACTTCCAGAGTAGTTGTGTGGCCCTTTACATGTTAAAATGCAAATTAATTTATTATAACGAAAAAGAAAGACATGAAACAAATGTTCTGAGGCGAATTAATTTTCCTCTCCAAATTAAAAGGGCATGGAGGCCAGAGTTACCGCCTTCCATGAAGTAGGTAAACCCTTTGACTTTAGGATAAAAATGTATATGGAAGCCATCTCTCAGGCTGCCATAGCCATCTCTCAGGCTGTTCAGCCTGTTATAACTTGAAAGAATGTTTCCAGACAATAGAACACCAAACTTTGCTCCCAAGCTCAGTCTTTCCTGAATGGGCTTCCAGAAAGTTCTCCTAACCTTTTGGTTAGCAGACACCCCCAGATGAGCGGCGCTGGAGAACCTCCAGCAGTGGCCTTCGTGCTTGGCCGTAATGTCTCACAGCGCACCACTCCCCTCCATGATAACAGCTCAAGCACTAATGGCGAACAGGAACAGAGCAGAGTGGTTCCAGGAAGGGGAGTGGCTTTGTGCAACAAGTCACTAATTTAGCATATTGATTGGTCCAAACACAGGGACCCAGAGGCCACATAACTAAAGGCCTTGCTCAGGCTCAGGAGAAGACAGGACAGCCCTCTCCACTCAAGTTCTAAGACAACTTATAAAGAATCCTCAACTGACTGCTTGTTTCTGATTTTGAGAATTTCTTTGTGTTAATTTTACCAACTTCTGTGTGTGTGTGCGTGTGTGAAGGTCAACCTCCTTCCTATGCCTGTCTCAGGATCCTCTACTTTGTTTGTTGAGACAGGGTCTCTCCCTAGAACTAAATTGCATGCCTAGGAAGCTCTGGGGATCCCTCTGTCTCTACTTGTCCAGGGCTGTTATTCCAGAGGTGTGCCCATGCCCCACTTTTGACATGGATCTTGGACTCAAGTCATGCTTACACACTTAGATGGCAATTGATTCCCAACTGAGACATGACCCCAGCCCCCAACTTGGCACATTTTTGCTTGTGGATCATCTATTTAAGATGCTCCTGCTCCTGGGAAGTTGTGTGTAGCATGGACGGATGTCTAGCTGGCTTCCCTACATAGACAGGAAGCTGTATTTTAGGAAGAGTGCTGAGAAGGAAGCTGCTAAGAAGAGATGCTGCAGAGTCAGGAAGCAGGGGAATCGACCTGAGTCTCCTCATTCGGCACACAGGGAAAATGCTCAGAAACCTGGACCTTCTTTTTCAGAAGGCACAACCTCCCCAAACACTAAGTAGCAAAGGCTGTGTTGATAGCCACCATGAGGAGCTTCACATCACCGAGGAATGGGGGGGCAGTGGCAGGGTTGCCAATAAGGGACAGAGAAACCCTTTATCCAAGAGAGGCTACATCCTTATAATTCATCTCCCAAGCAGAATTATTTTCAGGGAGGGGTCCAAAGAAGGGTGTGGCCTAAAATCCACAAAGCCTCTCTGCTCATTCTACCCACTATATGTGGACTGTTTTGGTCACTGGCGTCCACGAGCCTGAAAGAAAGAAAACCCCGACTTTGGACAGTTCTGGTCCAGGAGCATCACTCAAAGCAGGAAGGGGAAAACAGTGCATGTGAGCCGTTGCTGGACTCACAGCGTGACAGAAACACGTAGCCAGTGACAAAAAAACATGTTCTGGGGGCCAGAAGACACAAGGAAAGCTTTAGTTCTTCCTGTGCCAAGAATTCCCAGGCCCCAGCTTCCTTTAATGCTATTGTTGATTGGCCATGAGTCTCAACAGTCCAGGAGTCTTGCAGATCTCGGGGCCCTGAAGAAACACAGAGACCCTGCTCTCCTCTCACTCACCAAGGCAGGCACTGAGGACCAGAGCAAGCCCCTAGACTTAGTTCTCAACCATTGTTTACCCAGCAACCCAGCATCAGGGTAAAGCTCACAGGCACAGAGCAGGAAGATTTAACATGAAGCAATGGCCTTTATATGTAAAACTGCCCACCAGACCTACTTCCAGAGGAGACAGCCCTCAATGTTAGTGCAATAGCAACGTATCAACAATAAAGGGACACCAGAGTGCACGCTGAGGGCCTAAGATGTTTCAAGAAAAGACTTCATCGAAGTAGCATTACTTTCAAAATAATCTTTTGTTCCATAAGAACAAAATGTCTTGATTTCTCTCCCAGTGTGTGCCATGGTGAGTTGAAGGATTAGTCTGTTAATATTCCGAGCATTCGAAGTTTGTGAAGTAGATGTCTGTCAACAGTGGAAGGGAAGCTGAGGCTTGCACTCACCCGTGCCATTTCTTTTCATCCATTGACTAGCACAAAATAAGACCAGGGAGCACAACCACACATTTGCCTTCTCTAAGCCACCCTACTGCAATTGGAGATGAACTTCTAAAATAATGTGTAGAGAATACAATCTGTGGGTAAGCATGAGTCTTCAGCTAGGCAATGTGCTGTGGTCAGGGCCAGCCAGGGACTGTTGTCTAGTCTTTGTGGGGCTCCTGGTGATGCATGGGTCTGCAGACCTGGGAGGGTGCACACAGAAACACATGTGGGAACAGCTGGCTGAAGAGGCTTGCAGCGCATGGCTGTGACTGTCTGGAGTCCTCACAGCCCACTGGGAGGGTCAAGCTTGCTCTGCCTCCCTGTTCATGAAATCAGCTCTAAGCACATAGTGCTGAGGCTTGCTTGTCTGTCTCTGTGCACAGGTGGATGCCCTGAAACCACTCATTGGGAGGCCTTCTGCTGCTCTCTGAGGCAGTGAGATGTCCGAGCACTTGCCTGTCAGAACCAGGCATAAACCACGCCGTTATCACAGTGAATGTTAAATATCACCTAAATTCCAATCAAACCTGGAGTGCCAAGAACTGCCAGCCATCAAACCCAGGCGAGGCAGTGATTAACAAGCCTTCCAGGGCAACTGGTGGAAAAATTAGGAATCCACAAGCCCCAAATTAGCGGAGCAAGCGTGGAAGCCTCATTCTATGGAAGCCACAGAGACTTGGTGGGAGCATGGTATTCAAATGAGTTACAAACCAGACTCTTACTTATCGACTTAAGAGTTGATAGAGCATTTAAAAGTATAGCGAGCTTGCATCTCATCTTGCTCTCGTTCCAACAGATGATGGGTAAATGCTGGTTGCTGCAGAATCCCTGGGCTCGGTTCGACTGACTCTAATGACAGTAATAACCAAGGCAGAGATGGGGACGGGGAAGAGGATGAGTATAGGTGTCACGTGGGTAACCATATTCAAAGAGCAAGCAAGATACACGATGAGCAAGCTTTCTCCAGCCCAGAGAGTGAAGAAAGCGCTTCACGAATCTTTAAGAGCTACACAAAGATATCTTATACTACAGCATCCCGTGCCAGCTAGGATTAGAAACACTCATTTGATAACAGATTTCTATGACCACCAATAACATGCTATGTACAGAAGTAATCTTAATCCATGTCTATAGCCTCATACCTACATGCTCTGGTTCTATCAGCAGGCTATGACAGGGTCTGCAAAGGGACCATGGTGTGGGTAGGCATTAGACAGTGGGTATGCTTAATACACACTTATACCCTTTTTATACAAAAATATGCTGATTATCATAACAGACCAAAAGAAGGCTGAAGAAATTAGGAAAGCAGGTGTATCTTCACAAACAGGCAACTAAATCGGTTAGACCCAGAAGAGGCGCCCAATGAAGGCTTGTGGAGTGCGGTATCAACACAGTTCTCAGTCACATCACAGTAGGACAGCCAATCTTTCTGTCCTAAAGTCAGGCTCTGAGCTAAGCCTGCAGCTTTCCTGTGCCAGGCAACAGGTGCCTTGCTGAGGGTAGGAGACTTTTTACCATCAGAGCACAGTCTTTTTTTTTTTTTTGTCTCCCTCCGTTTAAAGAGAGACTTCAAGTTGGGCAGACTGGTTCTCCCAAGCATCCCTCCCCACCAGCGTACTCCAGACTCAACCCACTTTTGTAAACAACTCCAGGCCTTGCTAGAGAAGCATTCTTCCATTGCTTTGCTGGTTGTTCTGAAGTAGCATGTCAATCCTTGCTCTCCCCTGCCTCATACAAAAAGCAAAACCCACATGGTAGCACATGGGGGTCTCATCCCATATCAACACCTCAAGGGCTAAAACATCACTCAAGCAAACACACCCACAGGATTTCTGCTCAACTCTCAACTCGATGGCAATCTCCCTGTCCTTACCAAAAGAATCCTGCATTCTGACCTCTTGGGTCCATACCTCAGGCCACTGGCACTAACGGCAGGGGTACTGATGTCAGATAAGTCAGCCACAAGCAGGCTGGGGTCATCTTACTGAGAAGGCAGGGCAGTGGTCCTCAAGTTGACAGCGTTGTCACTGCCAAGATGTCCCTTGACCCACAGTCCTGAGGTTTGGGGCATCCCCAGAGGTCTTCTATCCTTCAGAAGGACTTGTAATCACTGCCCCCTACCGTAGAGACAGTTCTCTTTGGAGCAAACATCTTTCCCAAATCTGGGGAACAGGCTCTGCCTGCCTGGCAGCTGTAAATGTGGTGTTTGCCTCCAGGGCAAAGGTACACACATTGAAGGCTGAAACCCCACAGGTCTCAGCCCTGACTTGCACCCAGGAGACCAGGGAGGGCATTAGGGCCCAGAGCCACTTCCTGTCTGAAGAGACCTCCCTTCCCTGTGCTTGCCACAGAACAGCCCTGAGGATGTATTTGAAACTCAGCAGACATAGGCAAGAAAGCAGACTGTGCCCAAAAAGCAACAAAGCCACATGCCCAGAAGACAGCAACCACCAAACCACCAACTTCCCATTTGCCAACAGATGCTGGCTCATTCACACCCTCAGGTTCGAGTGGGAAGTCCTGCAGTGTGTGAACACCAACCAGGTCTCCGACTTCCCGGGGGAATTGAGGACTCCTGAGGTCTGCCCCACAACACATTGCCTCTCAGTGTGGATTCCCACCCTGCGAACCATAGCACTCACCATCACGTTGCCCTGCATCTTAGCAGTCTTGATCATTGCCTTTTCCTTCATTCTGTCCCAAGTCTTGAACCTGACTTCTGGTCCAGAGAAGAGTAACTTAATCCATTGTTCTGGTGAGGACCCAAGTAAGGACTGGAGCCGTGATTACTGGGTGGAGATGGCCGTTTTGAAGAAAACACAATTCTGCCGCCGCGTCCTGGTTTTCCTGTCCCTCTGGGTTCACAGGTAGATCCCACTGAAATCAACTCTTCCCAGTCGCTACCAGGAAAGCAGAATCAGGAGCCAGGTGCTGGGGGGTGCGGCTTGTAACAAAAAGCAAGCTGGGAGCTGCGGAGCGAGGCTGTGGCTGCCTAAGAGCAAAGGCGTGCGTGTCCTCAGAGCTGGCTCTCAACACGCTGTGAGTGACAGCGGCGTGGCAAGTGCCTTGTGCACTCCAGGACTCTGGGCGGGGATGCTTGGCTGGCAGCGCAGGTCCCCAAGGGCGGCGACACCCAGAAGTCTGTGTGTGTGTGTGTGTGTGTGTGTGTGTGTGTGTGTGTGTGTGTGTACACACGCGTGCGCGTGCTGGCCTCAGTCTCTGCTGAGCAGGACCTGGAAGCCCCAGGCTGCAGCACGCTTCATCTAGCTTAGCTGCCAGGGGGATCAGCCAGCCAGAGGGTGACTACAAACAGGCTCCAGGGTGATCTTTGTGGGTGGAGCCGGACCCGCTATTAGGAGGGATGAACAGGCACCAGCCCCAGGCTGCGTGCCCCGCAGAGCAGGGAGCAGTGGCGCAGGGAGCCAGACTCTACACGTTCGCTAAGAGTCTGGCGGAGGAGCTAGGGGCAAGCGGGAGGAGCCTGCGTGGCAGCTGATAAATAATGTGGTTTCGGGTTACTATGGGACACACGTGATATCTCCATGGTTGCACCAGGGCGCCTTGCAGTCAGTCAGTGGCTGTGGCAGTGAGTACTGCACTCTCCTGAACCACATGTTGGGTCCTTAGAGTTCCATCCTGGCGCCTGCTACCCCAGCCTAGTCACTGCCCTCCAGACCTCCGCCCAGCCACAGTCCTGCCAGTGCCTTTGTTTCTTCAGCACATCTCTCAGGCCAGCACCCCCCTCCCAGGGTAGAGCCCAGTGGAACTCCAAACCCACTTCTATTTCCCCAGCTTTCTCTCAGGGTGGCCAAGTCTAGATCGTCAACCCAAAGCGCTCCCAGGTACATTCACAATCACCACGTTTGTTCAGAGTTATTCCACACATCAGGGAGCTCCAGTGTATGTGTGCAGAAGGCTGGCACGTTCTTTTACAGCTGGACCTAGAACAGCGCTCCAAAACACAGCCAAATGCAGGCTTGTGGAGGTGTGCGAAGGGCGCCCCCGCCTGCCAGGGAAGGGCAATGGCGGGAGTCAGTTTCGGAAACTTCTTTTCGCCTTTTTAACACACAGGCGCACGCACGCACGCACACACACACACACACACACACACACACACTTCTGTAAAAGGGAAACAGGAGGCTCAAGCTGATTGCTGTACAACGAATGGGTACAATACAGTGTGTAAGTATGCGTAGAGCGCAATCGCCCGCACCCGGAGTCTTGGGTAGCTGGTATGCAGGTGTAAACAGCAGATCTGGGCTACAGAGAAGAATGGAGGAGGTAAACTGAGGAAAACACTTGGAAAGCAGCCCGTGAAGGATGCCTCTCTACACTGTAGGTATGGTCTCTTCTGGAAATAATTCCTTCTGTTAGGGTTTTTTTTCTTTCCTGGTCACCACAGCAAGATACTATAAGCAGAAATACACTCTGCCAAAGCCAAAGGCCCAGGATAAAGCCCTCCCAAAACACTAGGTGTCCCCCTACAATGGGTGGACTTCTTCTGGTCCCACAGAAAGCCTCTGGGTACCCAGAGTGGCTGAAGGAGGGAGGCGGCTTTCTGGGGTCTCTGTAAGGACGGTGATTCCACTCTTTGGGCCTCTTCTTTCTTTCCTCCACTAGCTCCTGACCCCTACTTTACCTCATTTCCTCCAGGGTTATAGCATGGGGATCTGAATCAGGGGTAGGCAAAGATTTCAGGCCATAGAAGATTCAGGTTACCACTAGATGGTTTGAATGAGAAATACCCTATAGTTTTGGGCAATTGAATAACTTGCTACCCAGTTGGCAGGGCAGTTGGGAGAGGTTTAAGTGGGATAACATTGCTGGAGGAAGTGTGCTACTGTGGGGAGGACCTTTGACGTTAAAAGCTTCTCTAGAACCTCCACCTCACTCTCTCTGTTTGCATCCGAAGAGATGAGCTCTCAACTTCCTGTTCCTGTCACCATGTCTTCTGTTTGCAGCCACACCTCCCATCCATAACAGACACATTTCCCTGGAACCATAAGCCAAAATAAACTCTTTTAAGTCACTCTGGGTGGAGTGTGGTATCTCATCATGGCAACAAAAAAGTAATCCATTCAGCTGTTCACACCGGGCACAAGGTGGGGGAAACAAAAAAAAAATGTTTTTCACCGTGCCGTATTCATTGCACCCGTTAAATTACCACTGGAAATGGAGGATGTACAAAATCCTCATGTCTAAGAAACCAGGAAGGCTGAGTGTTTGCCCCAAACAATCACCCAACAGTCACGAGCCCTGCTGTTCTGGGCTCTTTGAGTGCCATTCTTTCTACCCATTGTCCGAAGACTACAGGAAAGTAACACTGAGTGAGAGGTAAACCTAAGGAGCCAAAATGGAAGGGGATAAGGCAGCCTGGAGGTTCTGAGCACGTGACTGTGCTTATTCCTTCCCGGTAACTCGTCTGCTTCAGCCAGTGCCTTGTGGGATGTCAGGGGTAAAGAAGTGAGGATCATCAGGACCGACTCCATGAGAAAGAAAGAAGGAGGGAGAACAAGAAAAAAATTGCTTAAAATGGGATGACTACCAACTTTCCTATTAATTTTAGATAATACATTTTGTAAGAAAACCCCTCAGGAAATCAAGGCTTTCTAAACCTCTTTCCATCCCAGCCACAGAAGCCCTTTCTGTATTTTTTTTTTTACATTTGTGAGCAGGAACACTAGCTGAGTCTTTTCTGCCATTATAAAAACACTGCCGGGCAATTTGTAAGTGACACAATTGATGCTTTGAAGTGGGCAGGTTCAAGATGGAGATTTTACATCCAACTAGGACCCTGCAGAGTATCACACGGCGAAAAAGACTGAGCATGCCGCTTGGGTCCCCTTTCCTTTTCTTACAAAGCAATGAACAAGATCATGGCACAGCAATCTAAGGGTTTCACCTAGCCCTGACTGCTCTATTTGCTAATGTCATACAACATGTGTTTGACCAGGGCATCCAAAGTTGCCAAGCACAAATATTGTCCATGGGTTTACTCCCAAGTATCAACTGTCTTCTCTAGTTTCCACACTGGCATATTCTGTTCCCTTTGATATCTGTGGGAAGAGCAGTGCTGCCTAAGATTTCCTTCTGTTTGGGTCTGTGAGACATGCCATGTTTACTAGACTGCAGGGAACTTACCTTTGCTAGGCACTGACATGTGTCATCCCCCGAGCCTTGGAAGATTGCCTCCAGACCTGTAATCCAGCAGCCATTGGATATGTCTAAACTTTACTCCATTCTTAATTTCTGAGCGGTTGGTTTGTGCATCTAATTAAAGCAACTCTGGTTTAAGTTGATAATTTTGGCTCAATATTCATTTTTACATGTGCATTTGGGCAATATTTACAGCACAAGAATAGACTCTTGTTTAATCCCTTCTTGTAACTTGTTACTTAAAAGTTAAGTATAAAAACTTAAGTATATAACCTGAGTGTGTTATTTATCCTCCTTTTAATTAAAATGCCTTCCTAAATGTCCTTCAACCAATGAATACAAATTGACGATGTGGTGCATAAACACTATGGAATACTATTCAGCTGCAAAGAAAAATTAAATCACAAACTTTGCCAGTAAATGGATGGAACTAGAAAAGATCACAGTCAATGAGGTAACCCAGAACCAGAAAAACAAGCATCCCATGGCTTCTCTTGAAAGTTTCTAGCTTCAAATCTTCAGGCTATGTGTGTACATAACCTGTGGTAAATACAGAAACCAGGCAAGTAAAATGGGACCGCCCCGGTAGGGAACTGAGTTGAAATAGAGTGGGGTATAACAGGCTATGATCAGGAAAATGGGAAAGAGAGGGCTCCTTAGATAGAAAAATGTGAATTCAGAAGAAAATTACGGGTAGGTAAAATAACAATAAGGGTGTCTGAAATGAACACAAGGGATCATACTATTAACTATCAAAAACAAAAGAAAACCCTATAATACACGCAACTTCTTATATAGATAAACATATATAGTTTCAATGAACTTTTCTCTGGTCTGACAGTACTTCCTCTAAGAACCAAAGACCACCTAACAGAAACACAAATACCGGGCATGAGAACCCTTCTTATGTGTTGTTAATCAGGGCTGTACAAGAGACTTCCAAACATACAGCCTGTTGCTGCTGTCTTGGTTATCTCCCAGAGGTGGATGGTAAGTCCTTATTGCTGGGTACCACGCATTTCTGAAACAGGGCCCAGAGGCCTCTGAGCTAGAATTGACCTGAATGTCCCCTCCCTAAGAACTAGCCTTCATGATACCCGAAGGTACCATGAAAGCTTCGAAAGGAGGCAACCGATAGTCCTACCCAGCTACGATGCCTATGAACCACAACAATGGCCAGAATAGCACCTTAACCCTAGGAGTGCTGTGGTGGCATATATAATTTGGCAGTAATCAACAGCTCTCTCACTGGACTTATGGCCTTTCTGCAGGAGGGCAACCATGCCTGGAACTGGAAACCCAACTAACTACTCAGTGCTAGAGAGTTACGGTTATTGAGTGAGGATCTACAACCACTGCTTTACTAAACCAGCCTAATCTCCAACTACAATCCATAAACATTTGTCATTATACCCATAGATGAGGATGGTTCTCACCCCTTGTCAAGGAAACTTTTCTTTGCAATACACAGATAACACTAAAAAAAACAATAACCAGTCAAACCTCAGAGTTGTGGAGCCCCATCCCAGTGGATATAACTTCAAAATACTCCCAAATCTAAGCCTCAGGGATCATTGTGGGAGGGGGGGGTGGAGCAGAAAGACTGTAAGAGCCAGAGGGCCAGGAAATATTTTGTGAGATTGTGTTTGCTATATCCATAAACTCTCATCAATATAGCTGTCCAGACATGAGCTGAACAAGGGTGACAACAATGGATATGCCAAAGTGGATGGGAAAAGTCCATGAGACCTCAACCCCACACACAGAACCATAGGAAACTGAGGAAATGCAGGGAAGCACACCAACTGATTGTCTAATGGAAAAAGTCACCCCTGAAGAAATACATAACAGGTAGCATTGTCCAGACAAAACAGGTTATATTTAGAAGCATATATGCAATACCAATTAGTGAAAAAAGTAACCATGAATTTGATGGAGAGCAGAAAAGGAATGGTTTGGGGGAAGAAAATGGAAGGGAGAAATGCAATTGAATTATAATCTCAAAAACAAAATGCCTAGTTAAATAAACTTAAGAAAGGGAGGCTTTGTTTTGGCTCATTGTTTGAGATGACTCGGTCTTACTTTCAGGGGAGGCATGATGGCAGAAGATGAAGTTGTTTGCTCAAAACTCAGCAGACCATGAAACAGAGGTGAGACAGGAAGTCGGGGGGATCCACAACCCTCAAGACCCACCCTACAGTGAGCCATGCCCTCCAGTGAAGTTCTACTTCCTATAGGTACCAGAACCTCCAAAAACAGGACTACTAGCTAGGGACCAAGAGTTTAAACACAGGAGTCATATTTTACATCCAAACCATCTCAATGGGTGAACACCATAAAAAATTAACATATAAAAATCTCAGTTTATCAAAGAGAAAGTCAAGGCTTCAGGGGAAAAAAACATATGTATTCTTAACCATAGCCTAGGATTTTGCACATTAAATTTATTACAGACTTTAGAATGTAATCATTTATATTTTATTGAAAGCATCATCCACCTTTAATTAAGTTAAATTTACTCATGATTGGCATTCACTTTACCAAATACGCATAGATGCTAATGACGGTACAGAGAAAGTGTGCAGCAAATTGTTCTTTGCCTTCTCTCAGTCCATTCAGAAAGAAGACTAATTAACTTCAAATACATCGTCACACTAATGAGATGTGATGGGTTTGATTATTGAACATTTGGCCCAGTCTTTGAAAAGTCAGCATCTGATGGGAGATAATCAATTAATAATGTGAATCATAACAATGATAGTACAGATGTGTTTCAGGAATAGAGATGTCAGTGCTGGGGGGTAGTTGGGGGGCAAATAGCAGAATGAGCTAAAGTCAGGGGTGACAGATGAACTACATCTCAGTATTGATTTAATGTGACCACCAGGGACCTGGATCCAGGAAGACAGCTTCTGCAGCGGGATGTCATGGGTCACTCAGAATGTTAATACAGAGACAGAAGTATGTGTAATGAAACTAAATGAGGGAAGAATCACAGGCACTAGACACTGGAGTTTTGGGAACTGGAATGCCAAACCCAAGTCCCTAAGGGACAATGATGTGTCAAGATCGACTGTCCATCCGTGGCGAAGGCAGGGAGTGAGGTAAGACATCTAGACATCCCAACACTGACTGGAAAAGATGGGATAATGTGGGTACCTTCTCAGGGAGTGAGGTGTAGCGTGGAGATACTCATGACTCATTCTTGTAAACTAGTGAGTATGGGGCTGGGAAGATGGCTTAGAAGTTAAAGCATTCCACAAGCCTGAGTATCAGAGTAAAATCCCAGAAACTCATATGGAAGATAGAGATGAGAGTCCCAGAGCAAGCTGGCTAACCAGACTAGTAAGTACTGAGTCCAACGCCGTCTCTGAGTAAAGTGGAGGTACATTCAAGGACGATTAGTGATGTGAATCCAGGTCTCCACGTGCGCACACACAGAAGCACAGGTAGCACTATGAGTGTGGTATGCCATATGGAAACAAAGCAAAAAAACAACCCAAACCCGAAACCTACTGAGTCCAGCGTCAGTGGGACTCACACCAGCACCTTCCCCATCGTCCTTTGCAGACACACATTGCCGTCTTCATAGGACATGCATGAAGTATTCAACGTCACCTCACTTGATTGTTTGATCAGTCATCTTTTGTACAGTTAGAATAAAACTTTATAAGTTATTAGTTTGTCTGTGTGATGTCCCATTAAACTGGAGATGGCACTGCCAGCCATTCCCCTGCATCCTCACACTCTCAAAACCTGACTGACTGACAGCCAGCGAACAATCCGAGTGTCCTTAACAAGGGGGGCAGGGGCATCTGTGCTGCCACCTGCCTTCAGAGAGCCAAACGAGAACCAAGAGGATCACAGTTTACAACAGATGCCCTTTAAAGCCGAGGCACATTGTTCTACTGCTGAGAATAGACTGATGACATTCAGACTTGGCCGTGTCTCACTTTGCTGAAGCAGATCAAGCATCCTAGAGTATGCTAAGTTCATCTGTCCAGCCTGGTTCAGTTACAGGGCTTTATCACCCACACCCACTGAAATCATAAGCTCTTCAGGAACAAGAGAATTCTGACCAAATAAATCCCTTGCTGGGTCAGTCCTACCAGCTTTCCTTCAGGATGCTGGTTTCTCTGGTGCTATAAACATCAGACTATTTATATTTAAGAGTCCTGTAAAATTTGGTGACTATTTAGAATTCTCCACAGCTAAGCATGTGGAAGCCATCATGTCTGTGGGTGACATGGGACTCTCAAATACAGTGGCTTTGCAAAGTCATAAGCACAAGAATATGCACTTTTGAGTTCTATTGAAGAAATGGCCAAGCATTTATAGACTGAGGCTAATGGTATAGGGGAAAGAGATTTAGGCAAAGAAGAATTTTAATTGGCTTATCATAAAACTTACATGCACCAAAAATCTCAAAGACAGCTTGAAATTATAACCAAGCTTAAGTCATTCAATGGAAGCAGTTTAGAGGTACATTCATAAATATACCTCACTAATTTTCCCATAAGGTGTACAATAATTAATAAATGGATCAAAAAATCTATGTATATTTCTTTCAAAAATATAGGAAATTAAAAATAGATACTATGTTTTTTAAACTTTTTTATTATTTTGTGTTTCTAATGCAACTGGTCTATTGAATTCACCAGTACTCTGTCCCAAGTAGATCATAAACACAACAGGATTAAAAGACAAAGAACTCAACAAAAAAAATTAGATTAGGGCTAGAGATTACTCGGTGGTTAAAAGCACTGGCTGCTCTCTCTTGCAGAGAATCCAGGTTCAATTCCCAGGACCCACATGGGACTCATCTGTAATACCAGTTCCAGGGGATTCCACACTTTCCCCTTTTGGCATCCACGGGCACCAGACATGTGCAGGGTGCATATGTAGGCAAAATATTCATGCATATAACCTAAAAATAAATATTTAAAATAACCCATCAATTATCATTGCTAGACTAAAATATAAGCAGGCATCTATTATTCAATACGGGCAATTAATTAAGAGAAACGTGTGCTTAAATGACTTTCACGGGTATTCTAGAATCACAGAGAAACATGGAATGCAAACTTAAACCCACAGCCATCCTTGAATGACCTCCTACCTCAGCTCCTCATGTTCTTACTGTGACCCCTGGGCATGACCCCTGTGTCTGCTCTCCATTTGGGGTCCTCCCACCTGGCCCATCACTATCACTTCTCAGTGCCTGCGCTGATGTCACCTGATTTCCCCTTCCCCATATGCTCAGCTGGAGACATTAAAATGCAGAGTACACAACGTCTCCAGCAAAACTCCTGGGGCTCTCTATGGCTACAAGAGCAGAGCGCGTGGCTTTTCAGGACCTTGGAGAGCTACAGCTCCCACCTTCTCCCTGGTGACAGCTCACCCATTTTCCTCTTGTTCTTTCCACTCTTTCTCTTTCCCTCTCCTACTTGACTCTCCTCCCTGTCCACGTCTTCTCCTCCTCCTTCATGCTGTCCTTCTCCCTTCCCTTTCCCACTTTCTTTCCCCTCCTTCCTCTCCTCCCCTCCCCACTTTGACTATCTCTACTCTCCAGGCTCACAAGTCTGATACAGTCTTTGTATTTATTCAGCTGCTCATTCTCAGCACAGGGATCCTTATCTGTCATTTTCTTTACCTCAAATATTCTCTCATTTTTCCTCTATTTAAAAATAAAATAATTCATTTTGTGAAGTATGACACCAGTAGAGAAGTGTATAAGCAGTTTTACTAAGTTACAGTCATGAGGTGAGTCCATCCAGGTAGTCCTGGCCAGGTTAAAAGTGTGACATTTAGGGTATCCCCTTGGTTTCCTCAGTACACCATCCATATAATGCCCCCCCCAATCCAGGCAGCCACTGTACTTACTTCTAACCGCAGTTAGAACTATCTAGTTTATGAAAGACTTAAAGTCTCTATAAATGAAGTCAGTCAATGTATACACTTTTGAGTCTAGTTTCTGTCGCTAGGGTATAGGATGGGGACAGACAGATCTGTGTGGCTTCAGTAAATCTCAGCTGTGTAGAACTCCTTGGTGTACACACTTCATAGTTGGACCATCCTCTTCTTGTGTGGCTTTGGAGCTGTTTGCTATAGAGGTGCTTGCTGTGGGATAAAACTCTTGTGCACTCCAAAGATTTTTCACTCACTTTGGTTCAATAAAACTCTGATTGGCCAGTAGTCAGGCAGGAAGTATAGGTGGGGAGATCAGACTAGGAGAATTCTGGGAAGAGGAAAAGCACAGATGCAATCACCAGTCAATGCAGAGGGAACAAGATGAGAAGGCTTTACTGAGAAAAGATATCAAGTCACATGGCTAAACATAGATAAGAATTATGGGTTAATTTGTCAGAACTAGTTAGTAAAATAACAGAGAAATAGGAGAAAAAGCTTATAATTGATATAAGTCTCTGTGCATTTATTTGGGACTGAGCAGCTGCAGGACTGGGTAGGACAGAAACGTCCATCTACAGGTGCTCATGTAAATAATGTCACAGTCCCTGTAACTATTTTGATCACATATATGAAAAACATCTGAGGGCTACACGTCTAGGAAGTGGTTTGTTGGGAGAAGTGTGCTTGGTTTAGATCACTGCTGATGGACACTGGTTTATTTATGAAACATTCTCACTGTGGCTGTACGTACTACCTCACAGTACCAAATCTTCACAATTTTTGACAATGTCACTGGATTTTCCAGTTTCATTTCTGTTACTATGGCAAACAACGTGAGATCTAGTAACTTAGAGAAGAAGGGGGGAAGTTACTTGACTCACAATTCTAGATGACAGTCAATCATTGAGGGGAAGTCAAAGCAGAAACTTGCAAGCATGTCACATGACACCCACAGTCAAAAGCAGAGGAAAATAAATGCATGTATTCTTGCTTGCTCTCAGTTAACGTTCTCTTCTCTTAATTTAACTGATAACATTGTTTCCACTTTGGAAGAGGCAATGAGTACCTTGTCTCTGTCTGCTCTTAACACTTTCTGTGGCTCGGTTTTCAGGGAGTTTACTATGTGTTGAACATGCTTTAGAATCTTCTCGTCTTTGTTTCCATCTGTCCGGAGTCCAGAATGTGTCATCAACCTGTTTTTTTTTCTGCTCCTTTGGAGTCATCCCATCTACAGCAGTTTTCCTTCTAACTCTCTCTCCTCTCTCTCAGCTTCGTCACACTGAGATGTCTGCACACAGATGACATTCATGACAATCTTCTCTGCACTCTTCTGTTCACTTCTGTCTCCCTTAATCTGTGTGACTACAGAGACTCCCCGTTCAGTAAGATCCTCA
Source organism: Microtus pennsylvanicus (assembly GCF_037038515.1). NCBI lineage: Eukaryota > Metazoa > Chordata > Mammalia > Rodentia > Cricetidae > Microtus > Microtus pennsylvanicus. The sequence continues at coordinate 4,115,603 of NC_134599.1, forward strand.
ATTCAGGGGCTGGAGAGATGCCCCTGTGGTTAAAACCATTGGTCGATTTTTCAAATTACCAGGGTTCAATTTCCAGCATCCACGTGGGGGCTCACAGATACCTGTAACTCTAGTTCCAGAGGATCCAGTTGTCTGTTGGCATCTGTGGAGAGCTGACATGAATGTGACCCATAGACATACGTGCAGATATCATTATTACATGTATCACTTATTTCATTTCTAGTATTTTTACTTGATATCTTCTTATATTTCCTGTTTGGGTATGTCTTGGGCTTCTGAAGTGTGGTAACTGCATATCTGATCAACTCTTTGGGACACTGCCTTTCTTGGGTTTGTGTGTATCCATCTTCAGCTATTCTAATTACCTCTCTCAGTGACATTTGAGTGGATTCTTCACATCATCATTACATTGGTGAGGACCATATTGGTCACAAAGTATTTGATTTTCCCCTGGGTATTGCTCCTAGCAAGCAGTTTGACCAGACAGGAGTGGGCAGTCTCAGTCCTGCCAGGGGCTGTGTCTGCAGAGTGTGAACTTCATATCTGTTGATTATCTTTCTGCTAGCATGAACCCTTTGGGCTTCATCTCAACCAGGTAGTTTCCATGGCTCTAACCATCTCTGGACCACGAGTCTGGGCAGACTCTGACCTACAGCTCTCATGTGCAAATAAGCAAAAATCAGTCCTAAATAACAGCACCTGCCTCCCCCTGCTCTTGCCTGTGCAAGTTCCCCCTCCCCTGGTGTCTATATGATACCTACTATACTTCTCGTAGTCTCCTGACAATGACTCAATCCCCATCCTGCCATTTTATGGTCAGTGTCCCCTCAGTGGCCCTTCTTTCACTAAGTAGCATCCACTTCATACTCCATCCATTCACACCCACGAAGACCTTCCTGAGTTCCAGTCCAGAATAAACCCACCCACAAACTCTCCTAACTCATCAAAATAGAACCCCACCCATGGTACTTGGCAAAGATACAAGTCCATTTAATTTCTTATCGTGAAAATTTAAATCTCTAATGTTAGACTTTCAGCATTCTAAGAGTGGGGTCAACACCGTCACTCATTTTTTTTCAGATCATGTATGATGATTGGTTTTAAACGACAACTTGCTACAACAAAGAAGTGAGAAAAGGAGTTTCAGGTGAGAGACTGTCCAGTTCAGGCTGGCTTGTGGAAGGTCTGCAGGGCACCGGCTTGATTGTTAATTCACGTAGGTAGACCCAGTCCCTTGTCAGAGGCATTGTTCCTTAGGGTTGGGACCCTGACTACATTAAGAGTAAAGAGGGCTTGCAGTTAATTAAAGAAGCAGGTGTGTGCCTGCTTTGTCTCTGTAGGAATCATCTAATGAGCTGCTTGAACTCCTGTCCTGACTTCCCCTCACTGATGAAATGTAACTTGGTATTATAAACTAAATATCCCATTTCTTCTGCTGTGTTTATTTTTGTTGGAATATTTACCACAGAAACTTAAACAAAACTATGAAATATAGCCTTAAATGAATGGATATATTTTAAATGCCATAGATATCTCGATACAGAGGTCCAATAGGGCAGGATAAAAGTTTGATTATTATTAGTTATGATATACAGGTCTTTGAAGTCCAATTCAAGAGAAGACTTAAGTAGATACATTTCCTTGGGCTGGGTGAGTGGCTCAGTTAACAAAATTCTTGTCACACAAAGACAAGAGCCTGAGCTTGGTTCCCCAGAATCCATGAAAATGTGTATGTACAGGGTGCTACATGCCTGAAGTCCCAGCACTGGGAAGGTGGGGACCGGAAAATGATCCCTAGGACTTGCTGGCTAGCCATGAGCCAGGTTATTTATGAGATTCAGGCCAGTGAGAGATTCTTTTACAAAAATAAAGTTTGTATTACCAGAGGAAGGATACCTAAGGCTCTTCTTTGACTTCCATACACACTCCTTCACCTCACACCCACCCACATATCTCCAGAGAGGGGGAGCTTTATTAATGGAGAGGAGGTGTGTCATGATCGCTCTGTACCAGGAATTTGGTGCTGATGCTTCTGGCCCAAGTCCTCTGGTTAGCTAGGAGACCCAGGCATCAGTTTCTTGCCCAGCTAAGAGCTCCCTGTTAAAGGTGTCAACCCTAAGATCCTCACATAAATGAAGCGATGCAGCCAATGTGACATTATCATTTAATACTGTAAATAAACAGAAGATCTGGTAAATCAACGAGAATTAATGTGACAACCAGCGGTATATTAGATGAAAAAACAACACACTTGATATTTTACTGGTCATTTAAAACGACTTAAATAAGGATGGTGTGAATCAATTCTCACTGTCACTGCAATGCATACTGGAGAGAAGCGAGCTTCTGGGACTGTCGCTCGGAACATTGCTTGCCCTGCCATGAGGCTTTGCTGCAGGCAACTGTCAGTGGTCCAAACACAGTTCCTGATGCAAGGTCCACTTAAGTTCCCCTGGGATTATGACAATACAGAAGTCCATGTCACATACTGACCCAGCAGGTCTGGCCTCAGGCCCAAGACTGCATTCTGCACACATGGAGCTCTTGGCTGAAAGAACACGCTAAGGGAAACACTGCCCTTTATGGCAAGACACTGCAGATGGGAATATCGCAGCTCCAATAAGAAGGGAGAAAAGGGCAGGTCACACAAGTAAAGCAGAATGAGGCCCAAAGACTGGGTGGTAATAGAAGCCTCCATCTGGATCTCTGTGGAGAGGGTGATTCTGTGCCCACAGCCCTTGCTCATGGTGATGCCGGCTGCGGCGAGGAGCCTGGCTGCTGTGGGGTGGCTGACACAGTGGAGAACAGATCTCAGTCCTAGCGACAGGATTCTAAAAACATGAGTCACGGAGAAAAGGCTCCTCAGAGTGCCTGAGGGTGGTGGGGGAGATGACTTGGCCAGCAAGGTGCTGGTTGATGCACAAGCATAGGGATGCGTGCATGGCCTCTGGAAGCCACGCATAAAGCCGGGCATGGTGGTGCATGCTTGCAAGCCTAGTGCTGGGGAGGCAGAGACAAGCAGGTCCTTGGAGCTTGTGGGCAGCCAGCCCAGCCTCCTCACCGAGCTCCAGGGGCTGTGGAAGACAGCCTATCTCATAGAAGTTAGATGACTGCTGCAGAACTTCACCTTCCATTGACCTCTGCCTGACCTGTGCATTTGCATGCACCTCTCCCCACCTGCCCAACACACCTGTCTAAGTAGAAAAATGTCTTCTTTAAAACACAGTAAAGACTACTTCACATATCAACGAAAGGGGTAAAAATGAACTATGAGGTGCCAGGATGTGTGTAACTGAGTTATGGACACATTCGTCATCTGAATCCCAGCTGTCACTGAGCCTGTACTGACTACGTGACACCAGCATCACAAACCAGGGAAGGAAATCAGTCCTTTCGTTTGCATTCTAAAACCCAGTCCTGAAGCCCTTTGCTGAGAAGAATATCAATAAGACGGGCACCCCCTCAGAATCCAGAACAGGAAACAATAGCAAATGCATCATCCAGTATCCAGCACTCAGTACCACCGTCACATAGCACTAGCACTAACCAGTATTACCCAGCATCCGTCACCACTCAGTACTGTCCAGTACTCTCCCTGCTGCTCTGTCCCCACCCCAACTGCTCTTTCTGCATTATCTGTCCACCTCTCGGTCTGTGTGGGCATGTGTGAGCGCTGCTATGGTCATTGTCTCTTGCATTTACACCAACAAAGCCTTTTTTATCATTCCTATTCCTTCATCCTTGTATACTGATGCAATGCGCATGCTTTACACTGCATGCGTAGAACATGGTGCTGCTGCTATTGTACATGGTTAAAGATGCATCGCTTTGTCTCCATAACACTGGAGATCTTCCACTTCTGAGCGGGTCAGGTTGGAAGGGCTGGGGGTTACTCAGGCCAGACATGCAGATGCCTACATCCAGCCACCCTCATCTCCCGGGGTTCTTTGAACTAAACTGAGATTACATGCAAGGAAATATGCAAGACCCTGCCGCTCCTCAGTGAACACGAAGGAAGGAACCCTGTGAGCTTGAGCAGTGCAGGCCTCCTCGGCGGTGGAGACACATATGCACCACACACATTTCTTCCCATTATGAACTTCACACCTGTATGCAAATACGGGGAAGCATGGCTCTTGGTTTTCTGCTTTAAGACTTTGAAACTCACAGCCACAGTGAGCTGTCACTTCACGCCAGCTAGACTCACTCTGATAACAAAGCCAGATTATAATGAGCACAGTGAAGCATGCAAGGAAATTGCAGTCCTTGTAGATAGCAGTTTTCCATAGCCCTGAATACAGACCCAAAAGAAATTAAAACATACACAGGCACAAACTTTAGAACAACATTAATTATAATAGACCAAAGGAGAAATAACCCAAATGCCCACAGACTCAAAACGGGAAAATGAATTGTGTAACAATAATATGTGGTGAAATGCTATTTACCCACTAAAAGGAAATGGGTGTGGGTACATGACACCGCACACAAGGAGCTTTATGAACACTTTATCTTATAGGAAAGAGGATGTTTACTTCAGGACAGCACACAGAACAGGGAATCACAGAAACTTAAAGTCTTGGAGGCATGTGAACTGGCTGTGAATTAGTCGAAGAGACAGACTATCTAAAGTTAGATCCATTGATGGTTCTGCATCTCTACAAGCACGCTCCAAATCACTGCATTATGCATTTGGGTGAACATTGTGCTGTGATCGTTCCAACTCAATCCAGCTGTTGAGCCTCAGACTGGAGGAATCCAGATGCAGTCTGCACTGAGAGAAGGTTGTAAAGTCCTCACTTCAAAGAACCCTAGAAAAGAGAAGTCAGTGCCTTCTGACTTGAGTGGGTAGATTAAGCAAAGAATACAATGTATTAAGACCAACTTTCATTAAAATATTTTAAGAAATTTAAAAATAAAAAGCCACTATTAGGAGACTGAAGAAATGGCTTAGGAGTTAAGGGAACTCACTGTTCTTGTAGAGGACCTGGATTCGGCTCCCAGCATCTACACTGGGTGGCTCACAACCATGTGTAACTCCAGCTCTTGGAGATCTGATGGCCTCTTCTGGCCTCCACAGGCGCTCTCATAAACATGGCAAAAATACTCAGACACATACTGACACATAAACAAAAATAAATCTTCAAAAGGAAAAGGAATATTCGCTGGAGAGGCAGTTGTGGCACAGGGGGTAAAGTGGCTGCCAATGAACCCTGGAGGTCTGGTCCTCTCACTCACGCATGGCCCACAGGCCTGAAGACCCACTTGCAATTACAGAGTTCATGAGCAAGAGACAGGGGTTTCCAGAGCAAGCTGGCCATGGAGTTTAAGGGAACCGGCAAGCTGCAGGTTCACAGAGACACTCTGCCTTCATCTACAAGTATGGGAGAGATGGAGAGAGTCACCCAATGCCAACTTCTTACCTCAACATGCACGGGCACACACTTGTATGTGCACTTGCAAACACATGTGGACCCACATGGACACGTGCAAAACACCCATAGGAAAGGGAGACAGTGATAGGCTACCTTGTCTAGCTAAACTCTAAGCAGAGTCTCTATCTGCAATTTTATTTAGCGAAAGTCCTGCACACCAGCATGATGATTTGGGGTATTACTTAGACACACCACTTAAGATACAGCCAAGTGAAGCAAATCCAAGAGTTGATGGTGTGAGTGGGCTGGGATGGTGTTGCCGTCACCAGTGCAGTGGCGAGATTACTAGTGGCCAGAGTGGTGGGTGCTGCCGGAGATGAGGGCTGAGCCATCCACACTCCACACACGGAACTGAGGTCAGAGTGGAGCCTGGCATCTGATCTGAATTTTTGGCATTTACTGTCTCATTTTCAATCAACAAATGCCAACTTGTGTGCTAGCATCGTGATGTTTCCAACCAGTGATGGAGTGGGAAGTTGAGGGTGGGCCCTTGGGCTGTGTCTGCACCTCACCAAAGCCCTGGCATGCAGCACAGCTCTGTCTTCAGCTGTGGGCTCTCCCAGGACAGGAAGTTTGGTTTGTAGTTTTTCAAAGCACCTCTTTCCTTCCAAATGGGAATACCCAGAAACACACAGATCTGCATCTTTACTCACACTAGCTAGCAAGCAGTTTCTTTTTAATAGCAATATAACAGGTTTGAGCAAACTTGAACTTCTCTGTTCACTAGAGACATCTGGCCATTTCCCTTCTCAGTCTTGGTGGTTTGTGATCTTCTTTTCAGAGATTTCCAGAGATGTTCAGATCCTGGTTTGTAGGAACAACTAATCATCAGATTTTTAAATTTTATTTTTTTTTATTATTATGAACAGGGTTTCCAAGGCATGCGAGTAGAGGTCAAATAACTCTGGGGGGGGGGTCACTTTTCCTCTTCCAATGTAGGCTCTTGGGATGGAACTAAGGTCTTCACACTGAACTCCTGGTGCCCTATTACCATGCCTGGTCAACTTTCTACTGGGTGAGGCCACACAGAATCTTCGCATTTGGGAAATGTTAAATTGCATTGATGATCAGTATTTTTACAGCTGGGATTAGTTTTATACACACAAACTGTAATGGGTCCATGGCTCACAGTAATTGTTATTGTTAGTAACATCAATCCTATCGCCTTAAGTTTATAAGGGCTCTCATACTAATATATAAAGTTAATTATCCTAAAAGTTCTAATTGCCTAAATATTATCTGAAAAGAATAATTGCCCATGGTAACTGTAGAGGAACATTTAGCGCACATGGTAGGAGAGCTAAAGAGAACATCCCTCTGCCTCACACAGGCAAATGCATTGAAAATGCAATTCTGAACCACCTGCTACTTGACAAATCATCTCAGTGTGATGCGTTTAAAAATGAACATATCCTACATAATTAAAACAGGAAAAGTAGGCACTGACGATTAATTCATGGGTTCCCAGTGTTCCGTGTGTGTGAGTGTTTGTGTGTATATGTGTAGTATGCTGGCTGCTGGAGAGATGAGGCTAAGGACACTAAAATGTCGGGAAGTCATGCAAACAACTCCAGGGTCATGACTGGAAGGGAAACAGAAGGCGCCCATGGCAGGCAGGAGGAGGTATAGAGGATTCATATGCTGGAAGAAAGTTTAGTAATTAAAAAGTTTTTAAAAGCTCAGGCAAATTTTAGAGAAAACACTCAAGGACAGCTTGGTGTGGAGGGCTCATAGCTGGGTAGCCACTTTTCAAGGCCGGGGGAAGCTTCTGGAGGAGAACCAGAACTAGACTCGGGCCAGGCAGTGAACACAGGCTGGGCCTCCAGACAAAACTGAAGCTTTTAGTTTTTAGTGCAGGGTCATGCTGGTGAGCCCTTCTGTCTCTGGGAGTCAGTCACTCACCCACCCCAGGCCTCCACCCTCATGGACAGCAACACCCACACAGCACATGGGTGAGTCATAAAGCCAAATGTTTACTTTCTGCTGTGGTCGATCTGTTCTCATTCTGTGACTTAAAGGAGCAGCTTAATAGGCGATGCTGGCTGGCGACCTCCATTCTATCCACAGAATGCACCTCTAAGGCGATGGGTTTCTGAATGACAGAGCCAGCCATCACTGAGTGTAAACACCAAGTCCCTGCATCACCACCCACCATGGTAAACTATCACAACACAGCATAGCGCTGTCTTAATTGTGGCAGATGACATCCTAGGCTGCCTCTGCCTCCTCTGCCACTTCCCACCACGTTCCCCTTCGCAGTCAGGGATCTATGTGTGGAAAAGGAAAGAGAAACCTCATCTTTATTAAGCATCTCTGTTTAAAGCAGACATGCGGAAAGTTCTCCAAAGCAGCCAGTGTGCAAAATCAGTGGTCTGAACTCCCTCCCACAGACGTGAAAAAGTATCCCCAGACAGACCTTCTGAGGAGCAAAGGGCGCTCAGAAAGTGTGACACATGGGTGCTGGGATCCCCTGAATCCTGCTCTGTGGTGTTGGGATTATATCATAATTGGGTTGATAATCACAGACCACAGTCTCAGGCCAGATCCAGATGTGCCCTGGAGAAAGACATTGACAGCGTCACTACTGCTGTTTCTTCTTGATGGCGGAAGGCTCGTCTTCACACTCCCATAGCTGCGGTGGACCCAAGCCCTGGAGTGACCTTCTCAGAGCCAGGAAGCAGGGGCCTGGCTGCAGGTGCCTAAATCTCCCATGTTGTGTCCCTCTGAAGATGCACCATCGTTTCTACACATCTGCAATTAGCCAGCTCATTCTGACTCAGCTTAGTCTCTTTCAGCTGATGGCAAAGAAAATTGTCATTTTCAAGCAAGACAGAGAAGGAGAATCAACAGAAAGCAAAAGTCTGTAATTCAAGTTTGGCTGGCAGTGCCTCCCAAACTGTCCTTAGGAGACATATGCTAATGACCAATTAGAAGGAAATGTAGAAAATGCATCAGTATGTAAATGGGCCTTGGGGAAAAAGCCCATCAATGTATCTCAGTACCTAGACAAAGTCTGGGGCAACTGAAAGCTCCTGATAGCAGCGAGGAGGATTCATTCACTCTTTTGCACACCCTTCGCCGGTGCCACAGGCGATGGACCCCCAAACACAGCAAGTTATCTGAAACCCGGATGGAGGCTACTCAAGCAGGCTTGTACACGTGCAGATCTGACATGAATTAGACCCAGCAAACCAACAGTCAAGGCACCTCCATGGCCCCACCTCCATGGGAGCACCCTGATCAGTCTGCATACCACACCAACTCTGTGCTTTCAGAGAGTCAGAGAGTGACGGGCATGTGAAAACTGTATCCTCAGCAGCCCAAAGGGACAGCCGCCATCTCCAAGGACTGAGCACTCAGAGAACCCCTAAACCAGAGGAAGAGTCATGTCCCACCAAAGCTGCACACTAGAATATGTGAGCAGGGGCTGGGCAGATGGGAAAGGCGACACTTTCAACTGGAGAAATAATTCCTTTCTGACTCAATTTTAGATTTCGTGTGGAACTTAGCACTGTGTGGGAGCTATGGATGTCCTTTTGCTCACAAATAAGTACTAGGGGAAGCATGAATGTTAAACACACAGGGTTGTCTCTTCAAAGGGAGGGATGCATGATCTCTTATCTGCCCAGCATGCTGAGATGTGGTTAATAGCCTGGTGACCTATGTGATCTATGGCCAAGACCACATCTGATCTTCCCCCAGACCCTTATCATGAGCTTATTAATTTACAGAACCCATCTTTACAGAAGGTGTCACATGTCATCAATCTATAGAACTCATCTTTGGGGAAAATGTCACACGCATTTTACAAAGACTTTTGATGTATTCATGTCTTAAGCTTTATTGTGAACATGAGATAGAACTAATTGTCACTAGGAAATTTTTCACTAAACTGGGCTGTGTTTAAATACGCCTAAAATAAATTACTCAGGGTCAGACTCCTGAAATCCGAACCAACACTGGATACTGAGTCCTGTTGGACCAAACCACCTTCTGGCTCCCTGTGGATCATTGCTCTGCCGGCTGAAGTGGCTGCAGAGCAAGGACTGACGCAGCAGGTTAGCACCAGTGGGTTTTTTTTTGTTGTTGTTGTTTTTTTTTTTTTTTTGGTTTTTTGAGACAGGGTTTCTCTTTGGCTTTGGTGCCTGTCCTGGAACTAGCTCTTGTAGACCAGGCTGGCCTCGAACTCCCAGAGATCCGCCTGCCTCTGCCTCCTGAATGCTGGGATTAAAGGCGTGTGCCACCACCGCCCAGCCTCACCAGTGGTTTTATATAAAGGAAAGGAAATAGGGGAGGGAGGAAGAGTGGTAAAGAGAGAGATGAAAATAAGGAGAGACAGAGGAGAAGAGGCAGATATAGGGGAAGAGAGGGAAGGAAAGAGGAGTGGGAGAGGGAAGGAGAAAGAGAGAAAAGGGGAAAAGGGAATGAAGGGGAAGAAAGGAATATTTGAGCTCCTAGGACATATGTTAAGAAGCACAGAACAGAATTCAATTCAATGCTCTTTTTTTTTTGTGTGTAATTATTACCAAAGGTTTTGTTCAACCTATTTTGTTTTGTTTTCCATTTTTTGAGAATTTTTTAAATGTGAGCATAGAACTTAAATAATTTTCATTCTCCCTCAGTCTGATCTTGAAAGTGGTGATGTTTTATATTTTTAGACGAAAGGTTTAGACAATGCTTGGAACTGAAAATGTGGCTTTGTCTAGAACCACATTCCCTATCTGAAAGCCAGGGGACGGACGATTCTGGGTGCCAGTCATCACCATCTAACTTGTTCAAGGTAGGGTCTCATTGCTGTTTCTGCTGTGTTGGCCATGTTGGCTGGTCCATAGCTTTCAGGAATTCCATCTTCACCTCTCATCTCCTCGTTGGAGTGTTAGGATGACATGCTCATACTGTATGTTCTTCCTTTACATGGGTTCTGCCATTCAAACCCAGGTCATCACGATTGTGTGGCAAGTGCTTTTACCCACAGAACCATTACGGAGGCTTCATTACAGAAAATAGAGTTATTTTAGGGTATGTATCTGTCATTGCTGCCAGTGTTTTGCAAGTGAGCAGGCATTGCAGCAGGCCCCACAAAATCTAACCCCGCTCACAAGGTTTTAAACCCAATGGGTATGGGCACTGTCAACTAAAGAAGGTCTCTCTTCACACAATGCCTCACCCATGAGGCTGAGTCTGCATCATGGCTGCCGTAGGTATGACTGACAGATTCTCAACAATTCTTGGTGTCTTCCTTCCCCTTGGATGAAGGCACGTCATGTGGCAGATTATAAATTTAAACAATCATGATAATTAAGAGCATTAAAATTAATTATTGTGCCATCAAAATCAAGGCAATAACAGGAAGATACCCAGGGCAATGGGGAAGCTTGTTCAAATTAAGAAAGAGCAAAGTATTTATTAAAATAAGAAATCAGTCACATTTAAACTTAAGTGTGTTTGTAAAACATTTACATTAAAAACATTTACATTACATTCTTTGTAATCAGAAAAGAATAGAAATTCATCATTTTAATTTTATACTTTTGGAGGAAAGAAAATGGTATCTATCTTGCTTTGTTTCTTAATCCAAGAGAAAAAAAAAAGGAAAAAGAGGAAGAACATAGCTAAGCATGACAAATGAACAAGGAGCAGGAGCGGATGTGAGGCAGAAGACAGAGTGAAGACTGTATCACATGCCAGTCAAAATGAACCTGTAGCAATATCTTAACCTCAAGCCAATCAAGTGTCTTAACGAGACATTTCCAGTGGCATTGCATGGCAAAGAGAAAACACTTCTTTCAAACTGAAAGCATAATGCCAGTCAAAATAGTGAAAATTACCATAACCCTCTTTCTGTGATAGTTAGCTTTGCCAACTTGACACAGCCTAGAAGTACCTGGGAAGAGAGGGCTTGTCTGGGTCAGGTGGGCCTATGTGCACGTCTATGGCAGGCTTTCTTAATTGTTAAGGGATCCAGTCCCCTGGGGGCAGCACAATTCCCTAGGCTGGGCCCTTGGTTGCCTAAGAGTGGAGAAAGCTAGGTGAGAACAAGCAAGCATTAATTTTAGTTAATAAAGGAAATTTCAGCTAATGAAAGAAAAAGAAGTCAATGCATAAGAGCACCTGATACAGGATCTCCCGTCAGGCATGTTTTCATAAAAGAACAAGTTGTAGAATAAAAAATTCATAATGCGTTATCAATTACAGTGATAAATATCCCCCATGGTACTTCAAATTCATTTGCTAAAACCAAATTCATCTTAGAAATGTCCTTGAACTAGATTATTTTTTTCTATGATGAATTGCCTTCATCTTTAATCCACACACGGAGTTAAAACCTGGAATCTATTCCCTTTTGTGGCTGATTACCAAATGTTCCAGAAGAAACTTGCCTGATGTACCGTTGGTCTGACTCAGAGACCCTTAGGTGCTTCACTTCTGCCTCTGTCTGTCATCCTGAGGAGTTTGCAGCTCAGCTGTCTGTACAGCTTCACATCCATTCACCACAAATAATTCATACCCATGCCAGTTCAAAACGATGTGTTTAAAGGCAAACTAACTGTCAATTAGGAATTTAAAGACGTTTCGTATGATGCAATTTGCCTTCCAATGTTTTAAGTGCCGTTGTATGGAATGGGGCTTATGAATGCCAGCCAGTTGCCCCAACCTAGTCCTGTATTTATTACTGGCTGATCCGTGATCTAAAAATAGACTTTATATTTCCAATTTTGAAAAGGTTGAGATGAAAAGGAGCATTTATCTGACGTATAAGAAAGATGCGCAATTGCTATTGTGGTGTCTGTCATTAGGACTGGCTGGGAGAAGCTGGGCTGCCTCGCATGGGAATCATCCGTATCTGCCATGCTGGATGGTTTTGTGTCAACTACACACGAGCTAACATCATCTGAGAGGAGGGAGCCTCAATTAAAAACGTGCCTTCATAAGATTTAACTGTAGGCAAAATTGTAGGGCATTTCATGATTAGTGATTGATGTGAGAGGACCCATTCCATTATAGGTGGTGCTGTCCCTGAGCCGGTGCTCCTGGGTTCTGTAAGAAAACAGGCTGAGCAAACCATGAGGAGAAAGCCAGTAAGCAGCACCCTTCACAATGTGGAAGTGTAAGACAAAAAATCCTGCCCTCCTCAACTTGATTTTTTTCGTCATAGTTTTTCATTGTAGCAGTTAGAAACCTTAACCAGGATGAAATTGGGACCAGGAGACTGGGGCATTGCTGTGACAAGACACCTGATCATGATGCTTTGAGTAGGGTTGTGGAAGGACTTTGGATCTTTGGGCTAGAAAAGCCATTGAGGGTTGAAAGCTTAATGAGCCATTCTGTGGGAGTTTCGAGGATGATAGTGTTGAGGGCAACGCAAACGATGGAGGCCTGGCTGAGATGTTTCAGAGAGATGATTAGTTACTATCAGAGCCATTTGTTATTTTGATTTAAAAATTAATTGTTCTTTATTATTTAATTTTTATTAAACAAAGTTAATAATAAATTAACTTTGGTTCTGGTTAGCTGGGGCTGGAGAATCGACTGTGATTAACAAAATACTGGAACTACTAAAGCGAACCCTTCACTTTATTGGGATATTCAATGATGGGCAGTTGGAGTTGAGAAGCTAGCAGTGATTAAGAAGAGACCAGCATCGTTAAGGCGAAATCTCCTGGAAAGTGTTTCCTATGAGTTAGCACACAGAAGCTGTGTTCCCGACATGGCCAAAGTTGTACCTTGTGCAGACGGTGGAACTTGGTAGTTTAAGAGTCACATAGGTGAGATTGGTTTTGAGGGTATGAAGGGGTCAGGTGAGGCTTGGCACTGTACGGCTGAAGAGAACCAGGAGAGGCTACTGATGAAAGTGCAGCTCAGTTGCCCCAGAAGACCCAGCCATTTGGACATGTCAGTACCATGGGGGGGGACCACCAAGAACAGCAGCAGCAGTGGAGCAGAGCCTAGAGGACAAGCTGTGTGTGCTGCGGAGGGCAGAGCCAGAGCCATTTGGAGGAGACCAGAAGATTGTGAGTGGATCCCAGACATTAGACGTTGCATTATTTACACTACTGGGAGTTTGGCTTTGCTTTGACCTATTGGTGACTGTGCCCTGGTTCTTCTCTCTTGAAATAAGAAAGTTTAATTTAATCTTTATTTTTACAGGAGCCACCGTTGAGAGATTTCAAACTTTTAAGAGATTTTGGATTTTTAAAGAGACTGGATATTTTAAAGGGACTGAACATTTAATTTAAATTTGTAAAGAAAGTAGGACTTCTAAAGTTACTTATGTTTTTAATGTGAGCTCTTGGGAAGGAATAAGGAAGGTAGGGTTATGGCTTAGTGGTGATGTATTTGTGTGACAAGGTGACTAGGGATCTGTTGTGCTGGATCCTTGACACAAGCTAGAGTCATCTGATAGGAGGGAATCCTCAAATGAGAAAATGCTTCCACAAGACTGGGCTGTAGGTAAGCTTGTAGAACATTCTCTTAATTAGTGATGAGAGCGGGGAGAGCAACCCATTGTGTGGGTGCCATCCCTGGGCTGGTGGGCCTGGGCTTTTTAAGAAAGCAGGCTGAGCTAGCCATGAGGAGTAAGACAGTAAGCAGCACCCCTCCATGGCCTCTCCTCCTGCCTACAGGTTCCTTCCACATTTAAGTTCTGTCCTGGTTTCCTTCAATGACAGACTGCAATGTGGAAGGGTAAGCCAAATAAACCCTTTTCTTCCCAACTTGCTTTTTGGTCATGGTGTTTCATTAAAGCAACAGAAACTTTATCTAAAACACCTGGCTTATGTTTCAAAAACCCAGTTGAATGTCTGCATCAAGGACCCGTGGCCATGAGGCCTGACAGATTCAAGGGAATAATTATCAGACTCCTGACACAGAGAAATAAGGAGTAGATGTCTATGGAGGTCAGTGGCAAGGTCAGTTCTCATTCATCAAAAGGAATTTTCTATCAACCTCTCAGAAATTCTCAAAGTAACAAGTATTTGTGAAAAAATTAAAGGTAATTTGAATATTACAAGAATACCAATTTGGTCATAGCTTTCTCCTTATATTTGAATCTGATTATAAACTTAAATATATCTCTCACCCAAATTCACAAATATTAAGAATAACTTACTGTATCACAATTACACTTTTAATTTACAACTGCAATCAGCTTTAATCTACAAACAATCAAAATTGTATGAACTGTCAATAACTCATGCTGGGGGGGGGTCCCTTCTCTCTGGGTATGAGTGGCTACTGGCCAGCTGAGTGTGTCTCAGTAAATAAACTCACATCTATGCCAATAAAGGCAGCACTAACAGGACTCACTGAGTTACAAGAAAAGAAAAAAGATGGAAAAGAAGCCACATTGAGTTAGAAAGGGGGCATGCTGAGGGAAGGGTCTGGAGAAGAGTTGGAGAAAGGGAGAGGGGTTGATATGATCAAGATTTGGATATATGTGAGAACATTTCAGAGAAGACACTGTAAAATGTTTTTTGACAACTTGTTAAGCATTTGGAAGAAACTCAAGGCCTCGCTATTCCTTAATCTCTAGTATAGAGTGACGTCTGGATAATCCATAGGCTTAAATATAAAAGGCAAAACCCTAAGGGAATTACTAGGCAAATAAGATAAATATCTCTATACTTTTAGACTAGGGAGGCAGTTTTCAACACGATATAACAGGCATGCATCATACTAGAGAAATATGAATTGAGAGTAAGATAAGAGAAAGTCCATCTCCTGAGAAAATAAGAAGTAGTATTGATGAAATTGGAGATAACAGTATTAATGAAAATCCTGAACTTAATAGATATGTTAATTATTGATCGATAATCTTAGTTAAAGCCATGATGAATTATTAGAAAAGGTATACTAGACAATGTACAAAAAGAGGAAGAAACATGCACATTAGGCCAATTAAAGTTTACAGAAGCAATATCAAATTGTTTTGATAGGGAGCTGGGTTTGATATTGCTGCTGTGTCCTTTTTTTTTGACCTGCAGCTTTCTAGAGGGCACATTTTCACCATGGGTCAAAATCCTTAATTGTATATATCTGACATTTATTTTCAGGAATGCCACTTACATGAGAAGATATTATTTTTATGTGGTCATATTTTGCCACACCCCTCCTTCTCAACACCATTTGTTCCTCATTTCCGTTGGCTCATTCATGAAAAGAGAAACTGCGCATATTGTAAGTTAGGGGATCATATAGAAAACATAGCTGGGACACATAGTAGGGGCTAGAGAGATGCCTTAGCATTTAAGCATACACACTGCTCTTCTCGAAGACCTGAGTTTAATTCTCAGCACCCTTGTTGGATGGCTCACAATCTGCTGTGGCTCCTTCTCCAGGGGATCTGAAGCTGTCATCTGGCCTCTGTGGGCACTGCACGCTCATGTAGAGACACCCCCTTCCCCAGACACATACAGATAATTTAATAATAAAATAAACTCTCCAAAACACAACATAATAACTAGGCAATTTCTCCACGAAAATAAATGCAAAATAGAAGGAGAAAGCATTGTGTCAAGTTGATCTCGCCTCTTTCCTTGGAGGCGGTAAATCGGAGGCACAGTTCATCCGTTATTGCTTCTCAGCTCAGTACTCTTCACGATTTTCCTCAGCCCACTTTCTCAAATCTCCTTCGTTCATGGTAAATGCTTAGAGTATTTCTCTTTTATTTTTTAGCTGACTCTATTTGCTTCTAGATTTATGCATTTCTGTGAAATATATAAGCAAAATGTGAAAAGATTTTAAAATACGGGCAAAACCAATTTAGTTTGAGTAGTTCTTGCAAACTCATTCATCTCCAACTCTCGTGTTATTTACCACGTCACAAATCTTCCTGGTAATGCCAAGCTATCCTTTAATTTGTACTTGGAGCTTTTAACTCAATGCCTCATTCAGCAGGAGAGGCATGAGGCTGAGCAGCCCTGCACTCAGAGTAGGGATGAAAAGAGAAGGTGACTGTAAAAAGACGAGATTGCTGAGCTCTGGAGCCAGGACCTTGGTTATGAAGATCATTGGTTTCATGCGAGTGAAAACCTCCACGCTGACATTTCCTAAAGGTCGCACAAGCAAGTGTTGAAATAATTGGCGCCACTATCTTCAAAGCATGTATCTTTCAACATAATCAACAATAGAAAGTATTTGTATACTAAGAATTCACTTTTCTATGATATTTTATGCCATTTTACTTTTTAATATTTATTTTTATTTTACATGGATAAGTATGTTGCCTGATGTATGCGTATGCAGAGGTCAGAAGAGGGGATCAGATCCCCTGTAACTGGAGTTATAGGTGGTTGTGAACCACAGTGTGGGCACTGAGAATTGAACCCAGGTCTTCTGGAAGAACAACCAGCACTCTTAACCACTGAATCCTATTTTGTGCCATTCAAAGACATCCCCATCACCCTCCCCCTTTTTAACTTGGAGCCTTCTGAGGCTCCATCTACGCATGCTGATGAAGCGAAGGAGTGGGACACCCTGCTTTGGGTAGACCTTGCTGAGTTCTCTTCCCAGCGAGAAGTTTCTACTCTGCTTCTTGTTGGCCTCATGGCACACACAGACGTCACAGTCAAGCTACCATTCTCCCAGAGTGTCATGCTTCCGGCATTGAGTGCTAAAAGCCTTCTGGAGCCCCCTGTTCTGTGCAGTGTGGGCTGGAGGGGCAGATGCATTCTTGAGGGAGGCATGCGGAGGCCAGAGGCCAATCTTGGGTATCTCCCCCAGTCACGTTCCACCTCCAGTTTTGAGATATAGTATTTCAATTAACCTGGAACTCACCCAGTAGGCTAGGCTGGCTGGGCAAGAAGCCCAGGGATCCTCCTGCTCCACCTCCCCAGTGCTGGGATTACAAGCATACAACACCGTGCCCAACATGTTATGTTGGTTCTGAGAATCAAAGTTAAGGGCCCAAGCTTACAGTCACCTCCTTGGCCCTCAACCACTGAAGCCCAAGAATTTCTTACGGTCCTCAGATACACTGTGGTCTATGCTCTGCTAGGGCTGAGCACAGAAGTAGCTGCTAGCAACTAAGTTTGATGAAGAATTATTGAAAGAAACTCAAATATTTCTAAGATTTGACCGACTAACTATGTCCGTACAAACTGAAAAAGAAAGCCATTCTTCTATTTTTGCTGGGGAACACCTCAGCCTCAGGAACAACAGCTTCCTATTAAAGCAAGCAGAAGAGACATTTTATGTAACGCTCTTTCTGGAAGCAGGTGTGGTTTTTGCACTTGCTTTTCCCTGGCGGTGTTAAAAGCAGAGCCAAACTCTTTGGCATGCTGTGGTCGGAACAGTGTGGCAACATCCAGGTCTAGAATATGCTGTTCTTTCTCTCTCACCTCTGCCCGGACAGATAATTATTCCATCTATTTTGTATCTGAAATTCTTCCCAAGTGCAATAAAAGCTTGAGCCAGGAAGGCACATGCGGTGCTTTGCTGTTCTGATCTATGTCAGCATCTGCCCAGCCTGCTGCTTTCTCAGGTCTATGTCCCATTGTAAACACACACACACACACACATACACACACTGACAGACTACCTGTTTGCTGGGTGGAAAGTTTTGGAGACAGAGGGCTTAAAGGGGCTGATCATTGTTCATATGGGAAGGGATATATCAGGGCTATATTTTCCTGTGTCTAAAGCCTACCTGAGGAGTCATACATTCCAGCTGAAGCCTCCTGTGACCCATCTCTCCCTCTCTCTCTCTTTTCCAGGGTTTTTAAGTCTGTACTGGTACAGTTGCCTCATCCCCCAAATGTCACAATCAAGCTACCATTCTCCCCAAGCTTCATGCTTCCGGCATTGAATGATAAAAGCCTTCTGGAGCCCCCTGTTCTGTGCAGTGTAGGCTGGAGTGATATGAATGCTCAGCCTGTGAAACCAGTTTTGGTGTGTGTGTGTGTGTGTGTGTGTGTGTGTGTGTGTGTGTAGGCAGAGACTGCTCATTCATTTCCTGGCCGCCCAGACCCAAATAATAACACAGAAACTATATTAATTACAATACTGCTTGGCCAATAGCTTAGACATATTTCTAGCTAACTCTTACATCTTAAATTAACCCATGAGGAGGCTGTGGCCTGCTGGTAAGGTCAGGTTCTGGCTGGTGGCTGGCGTCTTTCTCCTTTGGCAGTTACATGGCATCTCTCTGACTCTGCCTACTCTCTCTCTCTCTCTCTCTGTTCAGATTCCCCACTTGGCTTTATTCTACTAAGCCATTGAACAAAACAGTTTCTTTAATAACCAATGGTAATAAAACATATTCACAGCATACAGAGGGGAATCCCACATCATGTGTGTGTGTGTGTGCCTGTCTGTCTGTCTGCCCTTCTGTCTCTGTGTATGCACACAAGTGTGCACTCGCAGGTGCCCATGCACACATGTGGAGGCTAGAGGTCAACAGCCCGAGATATTATTTCTAAGAAGTCATCAGCCTTATTTGCTGAGACAACCTCTTTCATTGACCCGGTGCTCCTGGATTCAGGTAGACAGACTGCTTATCAACCCGTGGGTCCACCCATTTCCTCCCCTGTGTAGGATTATAAGTGAAAGCCATTGTGCCATGTGCTGTGGGGATCAGCTCAGGGCCACCAGTAGTTCATTGACTGAGCCATCTCAGTAGCCCTATTGCCCTACATTTTCTTTCTTAATTTAGTGAAGGGTTTTTGTGAGACAATTCGTACTATATAACCTAGGCTAGCCTCAAATTTAGGGCAACCCTCTTGTCTCAGCCTCACAATTGCTAAGATTATAGAGGGATGAGCCAATAGTTTTCTTGAAGGCTTAGAGGACTGCCTGCCTTTCCCTGGTAGCTCTGAGATCCATCTTCCCAGCCTCTTGTTTGATGTCATTCTAGACTCTGGCATTGCTGTTCCTACTACAGCAAGCACCTGAACCCAAGCCAAGGCTTAGGCTGCACTTTAGTCAATAACTCAGACTTTAGAAACTGAGTAAAAAGGCAAAGGTCCCCACCCCAGTTCCTTTGATGACTGTCGATCAGCTCACGCATTCTTTCAAGCTGTGCTCTGCTCAAGCAGACAAGCTTCCTTGAGAGCGTTTGCTTCATGCAAGCGGATCTATATTTAGATCAGGTACTGAAGGCGGTAAACCAAGTTGGTAAAAGGAGGTTTGAATTTTTAATGTGTGAGGCAAAAAAAAAAAAAGTCTATCATCCATTTCTCCCCACACTCACAAAACTGCCAGAGGTGTAACTCTGAATTCCAGCAGAGGGCAAACTCGGCCTTTTGGTTTTCTAGGTGTTTGGACTATGCCAGGAAGAGCCTTCCTATTTAAAACAATGTTCCCAATAACGGTTCGCCACACCTGGAAAGCCACGTAAGCATTCGTCTTCCTCGGCATTAGCCACTTGGTTGAAAAATGAAGATGAAAGGAAGGGCACTGACAAGGGAGAGCATGTAAGACAGGAACACAGGGTTCCCATCACTGAACCCCAGGATTCATGACTGTCACACCTAGAGCCCTCTTTCTCTGTTCCTCTAACAAGGATAAGCGGCACTTTCACAGTTCTTAAGGAAAGAAAGCCATTTTTGCTTGCTCGTTTATTTAATCCCAATGTCATTGCCTAAAACATCGTCGATTGAATGATGGCTTTGTGCCGAGCAGTTACCAATAGCCCTTATAGAATGAGCATGTACATAGTCTGCCATCGCTTAGCCAGCTAACCAAGCCTGAAGTTCAGCATTGAAATACACGACTATTTACTTATTACGTGTTTGGGTGTTTGCTACATACATGACTGTGCACCATGCACGAATATATGACCACAGTTCTGAAGTTCCTGTAAATGGGATTTGCTTAAAAAGTCATCTGCAAGGAATTTTTGCATTGTTGAACTTCAGCTGACTCGACTAAAATAAAATAGAAAAAGATCCGCCCTGGCCATCTCACTGAGCACAGCACCAAAGTAGATGTGATCCCGACATATTCTGTGTACTCAAAACGGGACATCCTCGACAGCAGGCAGAATTCCTTAGAAACGTGGAATAGAAGTTTGTGTGGAAAAGAACACCTCAAAAATAAGATGTGGTTGTGACCACAAGAGGCATCATGATGGGGCCTCTCAGGGACAAATGGCAGCACCTTCGCCGCACTTAAGCCAGGAGAAGGAAGTCATGGAGAACAGAAGACCCGGGCTTGTTTTTATTCAGGAAGGGAGTAGGACATCTATTTGTAAACAATGGAGATACACTGACAAATGTTTTATCAGTGAGCTGGAGGTGGCGGGGGAGTGGTGGACCTCAGTTGACCTTAGGATGACATCCACGGCATATATTCTCAGTTCTCTCATGCCCTGCGTCTGCACCTGGGGCTGCCCAACTAACCTGCTTGTTTCCAGGCACACCCACTATGATCCATCTGGTAGCTGCAGCCAGAGGAGCTGCATGTGTTTGCCACGAGCCCATCTCTCCTCTGTCCTAGTTCCTTCGATGGCTTCTGATTCTGGAAGAATAAACCCTCCTTTCTCTAACATCTCAGGTAGCCTGGCAGCAGCTCACAGGACACACAACTCTTGAATGAACCTTAGCTTAGCTCTCTCCATCGTCTCTGGCTTAGAAGTCTGCAGCTAACACTCACACACACCCAGTCCTCCTCACTACCTGCTATACTAAGTCTTGAGCTAAGCATGGCATTTGTGTTTCTCAGTGACTGAAAGCAAGTCAAAAGAAGGTCACTCTTTTATGACACAGAAGAGTTATCTAGGATGCAAGTGTTGACATCCATGCACAAGTCTTTCTGCATCATTACCCCATCGACTTCTGTGCCATCTGCGGCTGCTTTAGTTTCACTAGGGCAAAGTCATCATCAGGACACAGCAAGCTGCAAGGCCAAAAGCATTTCCTCTGGTCCTTTAGAGTAAATGCTTGTGAGCTGGAGGGGTAGCTCAGTGGTGGAACACTCACTTGGCATGTACAGAGCCCTGACTTCAATCTCAACTGTGACAAAATATAAAAAGAAGGGATGTAAGAAAGGTTTAGGGACCATGGTCCAGCCCACATGGCCTGCCCCCTTCATCTTCTCCAGCTCAGTTTAGTTCCTTCTTGTGACTCGTGTGTTCCCTAGCCCACAAATGTCACTTCTCTGAGAAGTCTCTGTCTTAGTCACTGTCCGATTGAGATGAAGAGACACTATGACCACAGCCACTCTTATAAAAGAAAGTATTTAATTGGGGCTGGTTTACAGTTCAGAGATTTAGTCCACTGTCATCACATAGATAGTATGAGAGTGGTAGCTTAGAGCTACATCATGATCAAAATTGGGCCTAGCGTGGGCTTCTGAAATCTTTAAAGCCCACTCCCTAGTGACACACTTCCTCCAACAGGAATCATTCTCCTAATCATTCTCTGTCAGTTCCATTTCCTGGTTACTAAGCGTTCAAATATATAAGTCTTTGGGGGTCATTCTAATCAAATAACCATACCTTTGCTGGCCTCTTCTACTCTGTTCACACATTATCCCCATGCCTTCTTTGTGGAACCTGGGGTAGCCTTTTTCAAGATGGGATCCCTTCATCTCCCACAAACAAGTCTGATGAAAAGCAAGATGTCTTGGCTTGCTTGCTGCCAGTCCTCACACCCAACGCAGACTCATGCTCACACACAGCAGGTCTCCAGTCCCATCTCAGAATAACTAACTT
Source organism: Microtus pennsylvanicus (assembly GCF_037038515.1). Classification (NCBI taxonomy): domain Eukaryota; kingdom Metazoa; phylum Chordata; class Mammalia; order Rodentia; family Cricetidae; genus Microtus; species Microtus pennsylvanicus. The sequence continues at coordinate 4,137,689 of NC_134599.1, forward strand.
GTTATTAGACAAATAGTAAAATTAACTGAAAATTCATAAACATTGGCCTTGCTAGCATCTCTGTGCTCAAATCAATTTTGTTTTAATTTAGTCCCCAGAATGTTGATTTTCTCTAATGTGATCTACAAAACATAGAACGAAGGTGAAATTGTACACAAAATGAGTGTGGACGTAGTGCATCAAATATACACAGCTTCGGCTTAGAAAATGCTGGCCCATGAACTTCACACAAACGACAGAGTCAGCATTGAACAAGACAACTTACAATCTCTCTCTTGCCTAATTAAACCGGTATATGTTTAATGTGTTCTAAGCCTTTGTTGTCTGTGGGTGAGCTACTACTAAGTCAGGAGACACTGAACTTGGGATGAGATGAAATGCCATGATGGGTGTGCTTAATTCTACTCGGTCTGGTTTCCAAAGCCACTGGTTGCAAGCAGGAGCACAGGATGGACCACAGCTGCAACTTCTAAACCTGCATGCAGAGAAAAGAGAACCCTCACAGTCAGTCCCATGCTTCTGTCTCTTCTTGGTTGACTTCCTTGGCTTCTGCTGCAAGAATGGCCAAAGAATACATTCTCTCAGTGTATGACTGATGTGAGCTCTGGAAATCCAGGACAACTTGCAGAATTCTCAAGAACATTAATCAAAGCATGTTCCTAACGTGTATCAGTCATGCTAACTCATTCAAATATGTACACAGGTTAATTTTGGAAAATAAAGATGGATTTTTTTTATGCTAAGGAATTTTATTATGCTAAGGAATCAAAGCCCAACACTTGGAGGTTAGGAACCCCTTCTAAGATCCCCCATGAGCTGAGACAGCTCCTCCTAAGCTGTTGGCTTCACAGAGGGCTCTTGGCTCATAGCTACCACTAAGCATCAATCCATGGCCACTGATGGTGAGTTAAATTAATATAATTGAAAAGGGTTTGTGTAATTTAATACCTGATTAAAGCTGTAACCAGAGGACAAGGGCATTATCGCTAAGCCCAAATCCATTTTGTCTCATTGTCTCAAAAACGTACACTGAAACCGAGCCCGAGCTCTGTCCTGGAAAGCTGTGCCTCTGTCACCATCATCCCCTCTACTGCTCCCTGCCTGTAGATACTGAGGGCAGAGCGTGCAGGCTGCTGAGTCACACCAGGTTACGTGGGGGAGGGGCAGAGGCACTGGGGCTCTAAGAGGTACTGCCTTCTATCTCCCGTTCAGGTGGCCCCAGGGAATGTGTGGAGCAGGCACACCCGACCTTCTGGTCCTGAGATATGATCTACAGTGTTCACACTGAGGAAATGCACAGTTGTTGAACTACAGCAGGGAAGCTCACAAAATGGTTCATAATGTCCGAAGTAAGATTGTTTTTTCGTGCTGGGCTGCACTCATGGCTGTCCTTTCTACACTTGTGTGCTGGGTCACACTCATGGCTGTCCTTTCTACACTTTTGTGCTGGGCTACACTCATGACCATTCTTTCTACACTGTGTGCTGGCCTACACTCATGGCTGTCCTTTGTACACTTTCGTGCTGGGTCACACCCATGGCCGTCCTCTCTACACTTTTCTGCTGGGTCACACCCATGGCCGTCCTCTCTACACTTTTCTGCTGGGTCACACTCATGGCCGTCCTCTCTACACTTTTCTGCTGGGTCACACTCATGGCCGTCCTGTCTACACTTGTTGTGCTATATCATGACTGTACTTTTTACACTTTTGTGCTTAGCTACATTCACGGACGTCTTTGGCCGTATGCAGCCTTGTGTAAGCCAAGTCATGGGACACGCCCACCTGGATCACAGACCAGTCAGCTTGCTCTGCTCAGGTTCTGACTTTGCTCCAGCAGTGAGTCCGTGTTCTCACAGCTGTGTCCTCAAGGCCCTGCTGCTCATGGATTAGATGCTCAGTCAACATGTTATTACTATTTGATTGATTTTCAAGTGAACTCGTCATTGTAACATGTTAAGTATGTTAATCGATAGAATTTGTTGCAAATGTCTCAGGTTTTAGAAGCCTACTTGTTGATGTTTTGAATGTAGAATGCTTGTGTTTTAGATAGAAAATCCGTGGATATGATTTTCATTGTGATTATTTTGTAGCTTTCTTACAATATTTTATGGAGCTAATGGTTCTCTCAATTTTTATTAGTTTTCATTATCTTTCTGTTTTATTCATCTGTTTAGCTACTAAATATATTAGGAGCCATATCGGTGATGAAAAGATCAGTTTACATAACAGACGGCATTAAAAAGTTAGATTCTCAAACATATTGGCAACACCTTATTTCTACAATTTGTGATATTATCTTCATTCCAAGTTGAAACAGAAGGCCTGGCTCTCACTGGGTTTGCCTTAGGAAAGCTACACAAACTGATCTGACCAAGGCTCACCTTCCTGGAAATTCACATCCCTTTTGTCTTAGTTAGGGTGTCTATTGCTGTGAAGAGACATCATGGCCATGGAAACTCTTACAAAGGAAAACATTTCATTGGGGATGGCTTAGAGGTTCAGAGGTTTAGTCCATTATTATCATGGCAGGAAGCATGGTAGTGCAGAGGCAGACATGGTGCTGGAGAAGGAGCCGAGAGTTTTACATCTGGATCAGCAGGAAGTAGGAGAAGACACTGGCTCTGGCTTGAGCTTTTGGAACCTCAAAGCCCACCCCTTCGACACAATTCCTCCACTAAGGCCACACATCCTATTAGTGGCACTCCTTGGTGATCAAGCACTTAAATCCACAATTTTTTTGGAGACCATTTCTATTCAAACCACCACTGCCTTCTGCTGAAATGTCACAGCAGTCAGAAGGGCTGTTTGGTGCTGAGGTACCGCCAGCCTTGCTTTACAACTCATCCTTGCCAGAAGGAGTTGGGACTGGGAGCCCAGCATTTCCTATCTTTACCATTCTCAGCATTACCATCTGCGACACTCACAGGCGACCTCTCTCTCTGTCTCTCCCTCCCCCTCCTCTCTCCTTCCTGATTGACTTTGTTTCTACTGCATATACTTTTTAGGCACCACAATCACAGCATACATGTCTCTCTGTAGACAATTGTTCCTTTAAAAGTCAAGATACTGGGGATGGAGGGATAACTCAAAACTCAAGAGCATTCAATTGTACCACAAGGATATGTGCTCAACTATGTTCATAGCAGCATTGTTTGTCATAGCCAGAACCTGCAAACAACCTAAATGCCCCTCGACTGGAGAATGGATAAAGGAAAATGGGGTACATTTATACAATGCAGTACTACACAGAAGAAAAAAAATGACATCTTGAAATTTGCGGGCAAATGCATGGATTTTGAAAATATATTGAGTGAGATGACCCAGATCCAGAAAGACAAATATCATATATACTCACTCGTAAGTGGTTTTGAGACATAAAGCAAAGAAAAACCAGCCTACAAGTCACAATCCCAGTCACATACATGGACCTAATCTACATGGGAAGTAGAAAAAGACAAGATCTCCAGAGTAAATTGGGAGCATGGGGAATATGAACAAGGGTAGAAGGGGAGGGGAGAGTAAGAGAGGGGAGAAAGATATATAGCTCAATGAAAACAATAAAAAGAAGTTAAGAACATTAACTGTTCCTCCAGAGGACCTGGGTTTAATTCCCAGCACCTATATGCTATGTGGGATTTCCCTCTGTATGCTGTGAATGTTTTATTACCATTGGCTAATAAAGAAGCTGTTTTGGCCTATGAGAGGACACAATATCACTAGGTGGAGAAATTCAAATAGAGATATATGGAGGAGTAGGTGGAGCCAAGCAGATGCCATGTAGATGCTGAAGGAAAAAAAGCCAGAAACTTACTGGTAAGCCACGGCCTTGTGATGATACACAGACTAGTAGAAATGGGTTAATTTAAGATGTAAGATGTAGGAAGAGGGCCCACTTGTTCTTCCTGGCTACCCAGCTAGCTTAGCCCTGAAATAACCACATGGAAATTGTATTAATTAAATCACTGCTTGGCTTATTAGCTCTAACTTCTTATTGGCTAATTCTTACATCTTAAATTAATCCATTTCTATTAATCTGTGTTTCACCACATGGCTGTCTCCAGTGGATCCGTGGCATCTTTCCTACTCTGCTTTCTTCCTCCCAGAAATCAGTTCTGTCTTCTCCACCTACCTAAGTTCTGCCCTATCAGGCCAAAGCAGTTTCTTTATTCATTGACCAATACAAGCAACACACAGAGGGGACTCCCACATCAGTAAGAGTTAGTTAACAAGAAGTTTGTGCTAATAGAACAAAGAGTCTGTAATTAATATTAAGCCTCAGACTAGTTATTTCATAAGAGGCTTTGGGAACAGGAGGACAGAGAAAACCCGGTCCAGGGGGACCAGTGGAATGGAGAATATTTGTAGCTACAAACATGGCCCTAACAACCATCTGTAAATCCAGTTCCTGGAAATTGAATGCCTTCTTCCTAGGACATAGGTACACACACACACGGTACACATACATGTAGATAAAACAGCCTAACAAGCTCAGGGGCCAATAAAGCATTCCAAGACAATGCCTCAAGCCAGATTAATTTATTTTCAACTATCAATCACCTTTGAACACTTGTTCCATGCTAGGTGCTTGTGCTATGTTGATGTACAGACACCACATAGAACTAAGCAAAGGGTAAACTATGGGGTCCAGAGACTTTTGAACCACCGGAAGGCAGAAAATTAATAACATCAAAAGGTAATCAGGGCCTCATGTACTCAATAACAAACAAATAATCAGATTCCTTAAAATGAGGAAAGGGCCTGAACCTTTTAAAGATGGTATCAGATGGGCAACAAGTATGAGAGAAAAAAACCATTGATTGTTAGAAAAGAATACTAGTCCAAATTAAGACACAGCAATAACCCAGTGTCCACTAACAGATGAGCGGGTGAGATGTGGAAAGTAAAAAGTCAATCCTGCCTGCTGCAAAAACGTGGACGAACCTGGATGACAGAAGACTAAATACAGCTAGAAGCTTCACAGGATACAGGATAATGGGACCATCAAAGGTTGGTTGTGGGGAGGAAGAACTTGGGTTGCAGGACAGAAACCAGGAGAAGTGAATGGAATAAACCAAATCAGACGACGAATAGCCAGCATGCTGAGGATAGTCAGCAAGACACTGCACAGGACAAACTTAGGGAGAGAGCAGAGCTTGGAGATCTTCATACATACACACACAGCCATATAAACATGATGACAACATAGGGAAGTGATATACATCATCATCAACCTGATAGGTGATTAGTTCACAATGTAGCAGCATCATAAGTAGATGTGTGTGTGTGTGTGTGTGTGTGTGTGTGTGTGTGTGTGTGTGGTGTGTGTGGGCGCGTGTGCCTGTGTGTGTCTTCTTGTGTGAGCAGGCAAGTACATACATATACTTGTGTATATATGTGGAAGTCTCCAGGACTACTCCCCAGAAACTGACCATTTGTTTCTGTAAGGATCTCTCACTGGAGAGACATCTGAATGCATTAGTGTCGGCTGTCAAGTGAGCCCCTGCAGCGCTCCCATCTCTGCCTCCCCAGCGTTGGAATCACAAATGCATGCCACCACGCCTGTTTTTTTTCACTTGTGTTCTGGGGATCAGATTCAGGTCCTCATGCTTGTGTGATAAGAACTTGACAGATTGAGCCACTTTCCATGACACAAATATATTCGACTTTTATCCATCAATTATACCTCATTAAAGTAACAGGCAACTGTAATAGAGAGCTGAGAGAGGAAATAGGATGTTGGCTTCCTGCCTATTGTCACCACCGGAATGCCTCTGTCCCGGAGTTGTCTGCAGGTCACAGACTTTTCTCTCGGATTTCATCCTCCCCCACAGCCTTCAGAGTCTTATTTTAAGCAATAGGATCAATCTAAATTGTGGAAGGAGCTGATGATGGCAAATCATGTGATGTGAGTAGTGGTGAAAGGCGTGTTTAACTCTGGGACACAATAAAGTGTTAGAATTCGTCCCCTCCTGCTACTGAGATTTATGACCTTGGTTTCAGAGAGGTTAAGGAATTGCTCATGATGTGTACACCACCCACATTTAACTAAGACCTCAAATAAAAATGCCGCTGGGGTTTCTAATGCTCAGGATCATACGATGAGGCTCCAGATAGCCAGAGCTCTCCAGGACTTCTCCAGGTCTCCACTCCTCTGCCAGAGCTCAGATGTAGTGCGGTTGGTCCTCACCGCATCTCACCGACCTTTCCAACCCATGCCTGCTATCTTTGAAACAAAGGATATCAGTGTGTTCTCATTTCTAACAGAAATGTTGATTGGATAAATGTCACCTCTGACTTGCAACAGTCTACTTCCCCAAACAGGAGAAGATTCTCTATTGTGGCAAACATTTCCAGGAAGAAGGGTCTAAGAGAGCCACAGAAGTCTTTGGTTAAATTGCTTTGACACTCAGCCTAAGACCCGTTTTGATAAATTGCATCTTCACAGATGTGTTTATGTACTGTTGAAAGATGTCATCCCCTCTCTAGTTTGTTCTCCCTGCTTCTTCCCACCCTTTCACCCACACAACACTGATATAACAAAGAGAACAGCTACTCCTAAATGCACACAGGGCCAGAGCTGAATGCCTAGATTATACAAAGAAGGACGTTAGAGGCACTTGGCTTTCACATCAGCTACAACTGAACAGAAACCCAGAGAGACACGCAATGAGAAATGTAAAGTCAGCTTCTTTACAAGTCATCACTTACCCAGAAGGCATTGCATAAAGCCTCCATACAGCTCTCCTCCCAACTTCTAGGAACCCACATACAGCTGGGAGGGAAGTATAGCCATAGACTTGCCCAAGACCTTTGAATGATGCAAGAACAGTGAAGGCATTGGACAATCTATAACATATGACAATAAGTGAATAAAAGATTTATAATTTTGTGTCACAAGAGCCTAATGTGCTTAACTCTGAGGAGACTTCCAGAAAGGTCCCGTGGAAGTGAGTTATGTAAGAACCTGCAGGATGGAAGGGGCACATGAAGTGGGCAAGGAGTGGGATCAGGCAGGACTCCTGCTCAATGGCTGGAGAGAGGGAAGGCAAAGAGGGGCTCACCTCTCCCTTCCCAAAGGACCTTAGAATCCAGACACAGAACACCGACTCGAGCTACAAACAGGCCACTCTTCAAACACATGTCTTTGCCTCAGCAGAGGAAGGGAGAGAACACATAGAGCACCCTCTCCACGCCTCTGTCAGCACCGACTCAGCCACACTTTCCTGGCTACGGCCTGAGAGCCCTAGCAGCACAGTGACAGCAATCACTAACAGATGATAGGCACCAGACCAAGAACGGCAGCATTGACAGGGTGCCAGCCACCATACAAATTACGTATTTTATCAAGTCCAAAGTTCCATCCAATGTCAAATGAACCTCTATTTTATACACTGCTGGGAAAGAAATACCATTTTGACATTTAAAATCAGAAACATTTATTTTCATGGGAATCTTTATTTTGTTAAAAGGGCCTCTATCTACACTTTATTACTTGTTACATATCATCATGCCAATAATTAAAAATGAAACTACAAATGGCAGGGGTGGTGATTTCATTCCTCAACCTTACACCCATGGCCAATCTTCCTAATGGTTCTTCGCTACAGGGCAAGTCCACCCAGTTTCTCCCAGTCCAGTGTCGTTACTCCTGCTTTGTCTGCCATGACTCGCTTCATGAGCGTCTGATAGCCACGCTGTGTGTTTTGTTGTCAAACCTATAGACAGGAAACTATCACCTTTCCCTACTGGCAGAGCTTGTTGAGATGTGGTCCAAGTGTAGAGAAGTAACCACTGCATTAGAAAGGATGCATTGTGGTATGCAAAGGGAAGCAAGCATAGGCAGATAAGAGTCCTCAGGAGTGGGAGGGAGCAGGAAGCCATGCATGTGGGTGGATGTAAGGGTTGCCTTAAACACAGACTGAGTAAAAACCTGAACTGCTTGGGGATAAGGCACACAGATGCCTAGAGCAAGAGTCTATACAAGATCAAGATCTCCCTGAAAATAGAACCAAATGAGATATGTATGTAACATGTCTGTCTGTCTATGTCTATACATTTGTGTATGATTACATTTGCATCTCTACATGTGTGTGCACAAATTTATATTCACATGCATATCTATTTATGTGCATATCTATATATTTTTTATATGCACAGAGGTAATTAAATTAGCAAGTCTGGAAATTTTAAATATATTTATAGATATAAAACTATACATTCTTATTAGTTTTAATTTTTTCATATGTCTGTGTATATTTGCGTGAGTTTAAGAATTCTCTTCCTCCTCTTTCTTTCTGCTTTTGTTTTGTTTCTTTGTTTGGTTTTATTTTTGGGTTTTCTTTTAAATTTGGTCTTGATGGGGGAGGGGGAGACTGCAAGGGCAACCAGCAGATGTGAGGAGACAGGTAGATAAGTGAGATGATGTGAAATCCACAAGGAATCAATAAAAGTAGAAAAGGAGAGAGAGAGAGAGAGTAAGAGAAAGAGAGAGAGGAGAGGGGAGGAGAGGAGAAGAGAGGAGAGGAGAGGAGGGAGAGGAGAGGAGAGGAGAATAAAGGAGAGGAGAATAGAGGAGAGGAGAGGAGAAGAGAGGAGAGGAGAGGAGAGGAGGGAGAGGAGAGGAGAGGAGAATAGAGGAGAGGAGAATAGAGGAGAGGAGAGGAGAGGAGAGGAGGCAGAGGAGAGGAGAGGAGAGGAGAGGAGAGGAGGCAGAGGAGAGGAGAGGAGAGGAGAGGAGAGGAGAGGAGAGGAGAGGAGAGGAGAGGAGAGGAGGCAGAGGAGAGGAGAGGAGAGGAGAGGAGAGGAGAGGAGAGGAGAGGAGAGGAGAGGAGAGGAGAGGAGAGGAGAGGAGAGGAGGCAGAGGAGAGGAGAGGAGAGGAGAGGAGAGGAGAGGAGAGGAGGCAGAGGAGAGGAGAGGAGAGGAGAGGAGAGGAGAGGAGAGGAGAGGAGAGGAGAGGAGAGGAGAGGAGAGGAGGAGAAGCCTGCACCGGGCTCCTGCAGCAATACAGGCAGACAGTAGCTCAGAAGTGGACAAAGGCAGCAGTGGTGGTGTGTAGCACAGCCAGGAGGAGTTCCTAACACACTGAAACATTTCCTCCATGTACTTAGAAAATATGCAGGGGCTTGTTTGTCCACAAAGTTTAGGTATTTAGACTCAAAAATAATTAAAATCTTCCTTCCTGTGCATTTTCCGAACAGGTCTGGGCACTGGAGGCAGCGCTGCCATAGATAAGATGCAGCACATCTAGAAGCATCAATAATCGAGTAAAAGAGTAATAAATTATGCTGAAAGACGGGTAGTCGGTTGTCATGCTTCAGGCAGGGGCAGGAGACCAACCAATCTCAAAGCGCAGCAAGCAGCCGATGTTTGTGTTGGTTTTTTCTTGCCTGTCTTTTGTCAGATATCTGGGACACAAACAGAATTCTTATTGGGAGATATTAACTCTGTGAGAATCACAAACCAATTTTGGCATGCTGACAACAAAGCTCCTTGCAATAAAGCTTGAGATAACTCGTGACTAATTCTCCACCTCTGCAGGCACAGGGGAGTGCTGTTTTGGGGATTGCTTCTTTTAGTTTTCTGGAGCCCTCACAAGGCCCTGTGACCCCTGTTGCAGGTGAAGAAGCAGAGATGTCAGTGTAGAAGCAGGGTCTGGATTTAGGTGTGTCTCACTCCAAACTTTTGGCAGATCAGACTTCAGAGCACAGGTGACAGGCTCAGCTCTCTCTCAGGTCTGTCTCAAGCAGTCCAAGAGATCAGCATTGAAGTCATGCCTACTGGCACTTAGACAAATTGCTTGAAGCTTCCATGTACTTGACCTAGTGTTTGGAGAAATATCAATACTTGCCCTTCCTCTCTGTCATAACTCCTCGGAAAAGAAAGCAGTATGTGAGACGTGGGAAGCTTCAGAGGCACAGAAATAAATAATGGAAAAGTAGACCCAGGTTAACTTTGTGTGAACTGTGAGCCATCTGATGACAAAGGCTGCTTCTCCAGGGCCTTGAGGTTCCAATGCACAAGGCTTTGTCTATTTTCCTTCCTGGAAGAGGTCCATGGTTTTCTTGTCTTTCCTCAAAAGCTTTATAATTTCTGCCTTGAGCCGCCACCCTGCAATGACTTCCCTTCTCTGTCTTCCTTCCTTTCTCTCTTTCTATAGACAAAACCTCAAGGCTTGGCATCTCAGGATCTATATAGCCCTCAGCGACCAGTGTACCGGCACCCTCTCCTGTCCACTTGCACAGGGCCTCCCCCCCAAGCATGGCTCCTTCTAGGGAGACATATCTGGGCACAGGAGCCAGTACTGAAAACTGTCCCCTCTTCTTCCACAGCTGCATGCTTCAGCACATGGGTGGCTTGCGGTGGGGGTGAGTCTTGAGGTAGCACACAGACAGTAGAGCCTGTGGAGTCAGGGATGAGATGGTTGGACATTGTGTACTCAGTGATGTAATAAGAACCACACGGACTTGGTCTTGTTGAGTCTCCTTCATGAGAAGTTCAACAAGGAGAGTGCCATACCCACACGCCAAGGTAATGTGATGGCATCAGGATCTTGGTAATTCCAGGAAGTCTTTCATGTTCTAGAACTTCACACACTTACTGCCATTCTACATATTTATCTGCCTAATGCATAAATGCCCCAGATACCCTCAGAAAAACCTATATCTACAATTCCTGTGAGTTCCCTGTGTACCACTTACTTTCCGCTGCTGTGACAAAGCGCCCAACCAAGCAAGTGAAGGAAGAGTTGATTTTGCTCACAGTTCAAGGGTGCAGTCCAACGTGGTGGGGAAGGCATGGAGGCGGGAGTGTGAGGCAGCTGGTCACAGGGCCTCTCTTCTTATTCAATCCAGAACCTCATCTGTGGAGAAGTGCTGCCTACCTTTAAGATGGGTCTTTACCTCTCAGTTAACCCATTGTAGAAACCCCCTCACGGACTTGCTGGTGATTGGCCTGTAACCTGTGAAGGTGTGTGAAGTAACTGACCTGTCGACAGTCAGCATTTTCTATCATGGCCTGCTACCTTTGCTTTGGACGCATATGGTATAGGATATGATCAAAAAGAAGTGATAATTATATTCTTACCAAAAATTAGAAATTCACAAGTAATTAAAGGGAAACTTGAGGCACCAAATCTCAACAGTGCACATACAGTTCATTGTAATCAACAACAACCACAACAGACAATGTTTGAGGTAGAGGCCAGTCTCAGACACCTGTGTGCAGCAGGCTCTCTGTACTCTGGATAGTGGAGCACAAGAGCTTCAGGAATGGTTAGGGACATTTTATTGGATTTTAGATGTAGAATCTGAGCTCATGCATAGAAATCAGAGGCAGACACAGGCAGAAGCTTCCTGGAGGGAAGATGGTGTCTACTCCATTCAGGACCGGATCCTCTGTTGCCCAAAAATACACTCTCAGTAAAAGTTTTTGCTGTATGCGTATATGTATGCATGTACAGGTGTATATATATATATATATATATATATACACACACACATATACATATATATATATGTATATGTGTGTGTGTATGTATGTGTATATGGGTATGTGTTTATGTGTGATTGCATTGCAAGAATGTGCATATTTATGTGCTGATATGTGTGTATGCTGTGGGTTTATGAGCACAGGTGTGTCTTAAGAGCCTTGCTTTTGTGTGTGGAGACAAGACACCAACTTTAAGCATCTTTTCTCATGAACTATCCATCTTCTCTTTGAGCCAGAGTCTCTCACTAGGACCTGGAGATTGTCAATTAGTCTTGACTAGCTGGCCACTGATCCCTAGGGAACCTTTCACCTCTCCCTCCCTAGGATTTGTTTTACAAATGGTAGAAAGTATACCACCACATCTGATCTTTCATGTGGGGGTTCTGTGTCAAACTCAGGTCTCAAACTTGTGTAGGAAAAGTTAAGAGCCAGCCATCTCAGAAGGTTTTCTCATGTAAGTGTATGAATATTTCCTTGGTCAGAAGATTGATGGTTGGTATGTTAGCCTGTAAAACATATATATTTAAAGAAAAATTGGCATGAATAGTAAAACTCCAGAGATAGAAATTGGGGTTCAATCTGAAGGTCAGAAAAGCAAAACAGCCAACCACTGGCACTTACCTCTACCTCAGTCTGAAATGGCGATCCTGCCTCCAGGAATCTCAGAATGAGACTGTACTGTGAAAGCTGTCTCCTTCCAGCTTATATTCATCTCTAGGGCTGGGATTAAAGTCATGTACCACTATAGGCTGGTTTCTTTGGAAAATTAGTAGAGCTACTGGGTTTAAAGATATGTGTCACCACTGCCCGGTCTGTAAGGCTGATCAGTGTGGCTGTTTTAGTCTCTGAACTTTAATCAAGTTTTATTTATTAAAATACAAATGAAATATCACTACAGAAATCAGAAGACAGTTTGGAACACACTGAGCAAAAACTTCAAATACTTTCCATTAATCATGAGGGAAAATTTTCTGCCAAGGAATCATGTGTTTTCAGTGGGACTGTCGATAGCTGTCAACAACGATACCACTCCCTTCTCTCTGGAGGAACACAGTGTCTTCTATTATCCAGGGCCACATGTCCTGGCCCCAAATAGGTCTGATGTATTTAATCTTAAACCCTTCTGAGGGGTGCAGGAGTGGGGCTGGAGGACAAAGAACTATGAACCTCTCTCTAGAAGGCTCATACATATTAGCTTATACATTAAAATCCGGGAGGCCTATTATTTAATGAGGTAGAGCATACATAGAAATAAAATGTATATGGGGATAAAGAGGGAGACATGCCAATTACATTGGATTCTGATGATATGAAGACTAATTAGAAAATAGTTGGTGACATGCAGTTGTGTTGTCTAATACCAAAGGCAACCACTAAAGCAACCAAGAGTCATAGAAATCAAGGTGACAAAGCATACAGAGGGAACCAATGTGCCATGAGTCCAAATGGTGGCACAAAGAAGAGAAGGGAAAGAGTCCAAGCCCCTCCCCCAGCACTTGTCTGATTCTTTATATTATCAGCACAGGCTCCTCTCTGGACCCTCTTGGACTTTGCTGCAGCCTCTTTAACTCATATTCATTACTAACTAGCTCTTACAACTTAACCTGTTTCCATTAATCTATGTGCTGCCCCAGGCTCATGGTTTTTACCTCTATCGATTTGTTCTCCATCTGGCTGGTGACACCTTTGACTCTACCCTTTCTCCTCCCCCCATTATTCTCAGTTTGACTTTTCCATTTAACTTTATCTGTTTAGCTACTGGCCAGTCAGCTTGTTTATTAAACCAAGCATAGCAATGTATATTTACACAGTGTATAGAAGGATTATTCCACAGCAATGTTACACTCATATTTGTAGCTTATTAATTAGGAAGAGTAAGAGCCATTCTTAGCACATGGATGATACTGTCTCCTGAAAACCACACTCTCCTGGTGTTGACACCACCCATGAATAGTGCCAGCCTGGGCACTCACTAGACCTTTCACTGGGACTCTTTGGCACAGGCACGATTAACTGATGCATTCATTAATAGCCCTCTAAGCTCAGTCTCCACCTTATCCCAGACACTCAGTTGGCATACTCAGCATAAAATATCAGGCATGGTTCAGAGACCCACAGGATCCAGGGATCCTCCTGTCACTCAGTGAGTACTAAGGACGTGGAGATTCCCTTCCAGGGCCCAGCAACAAATGCAAGACCTTAATTTTGCAACCCCAAATTCTTCAATAAAAACCATACTAACACTGGTCCAGAGAAAACTAGAGTGGCTATGGTACCATCAGACAAAGTCAATTTAAAAACAGATAATATTGCAACTAAAAAGCATTTTGTAATTATACAATAACTCTGGAGATCTATGTAATTCACAGTTGAGCTTCAAAATGCTGGAAAATAAAACCCAACAGTGTCTCAAAGAGAAATTCATATATCTATAATTATAACTAAAGGTTCCCAAACTTCCTTCAAACATGGGCAGAGCCAACCTGGACACCAAACTCGGCTACTTCTATGATCTCCTTCCCATTGCAGAGATCACTTCACAATGACAAGAGTTGTGTACAGCCTGTGTGGCTACTCACAAAACACCCTCTAGCGGGCTCTCTTCTGAGCCACAAGGCAAGTCTCAACACATTTAAAGCCATCTAGATCAGTCACAGAGAGTATGTGATCTGACTATAATGGAAAAAAAAGAATGGAAATCAATAACAGCACGGGCTCTGAAAAATGTCCACATATTCCGAAACCAAGTTACACCCTTTAAACTATCTGTTCAAAGAAGAAATTAAAAATGAAACCAAAGAAGAAATCACAAAACTATGGCAGGTTTTGAATTGAATGAAAATAAAATTATGACATGTTAACTTGGGGTACTTCTAAAAGCAAATTTATACATAAAGTGATCATATCAGGTTAGAATAATAGTTTTTAATTGGCGCCTTAATTTCCATCTGAGGAAAAAAAACTAGAGCAGGAAGTAAATAAAATGAAAGAGACAACACGTGATCAGAGTGAAAATCAAGATAACGGTGGTAGCACAGCAATCGCCAGGAAGAGATAGTTCTATGTGCTCAATAAAATAAATAAAAATATAGTCAGAAAAAATTCAGAACCACAACTAAGAAAAAGTACAAATGAAGGGCTGGAGGGATGACTCATTGGGTAGGAGCACCGGCTGCTCTTGCAGAGGACCTGGGTTTGGTTCCCAGCACATTTGTGACCACTCCCAATCATCTGAACTCCAATTGCAGGGGATGTGACACTCCTCTGCATGTTACAGGCACTGTATGCATGTGGACACATACTTACATGTGAATATAGCAGTTATATACATAAACAACATAAATCTTTTAAAAAGTGCAAACCAGTGCTGTGGAGTTGCTAAAGATTTTACAGATTTTAAAACATAATACATATATTAATAATAAGAAATGCTTTGTGACAACAAATTATCAACTTTAATGAAATGTGAAATTATTTGAAAGATGCATATCTTAGTCAATGCTCTATCGCTATGAAGAAACACCATGGCCGCGGCAACTCTGATGAAAAAAAGCATTTACCCGGGGGCTGGCTTACAGTTTCAGAGGTTTAGTTCATGATCATTGTGGCAGGGAGCATGACAGCAAGCATGGTGCTAGAGAAGCAGCTGAGAGCTTATATCCTGATCTGCTGGACAAGAGAAACTCTAGCCATGGCACAGGCTTCTGAAACATCAAAGCCTACCCTCAGTGACACACTTGCTCCAACAATGCCGCACCTCCTAATCTTTCTAATCCTGTCAAATAGTGTCACTCCCTGGTGACTAGGCACTCAAATATATGAGCCTGTGAGGGCCATTTTTATTCAAATCACTGCAGTATATAATACCAATGTCCATCCCCAAAGCATTTATTACCTGAATAGCCTTACATCTGTTAGAAAAATTGAATTTTCTGCTACAACTATTTCCAGAAAGACAATATACAAGTTTAATGGCTTCACAAGCATTTAAGAAATAATAAACTAGCATCAGGGTGCACAATTATTAATGTCAGCACTCAGGAAACCATAATAGGAGGATTGTGAGTTCAAGACCAGCTTGGGTTACATACAAAGACACTGCATCAGTGCCGTTTGTGGGACACCTCCCTGTGAGTTGTCCATTCGGGAGGCCCAGTAGGTCCCCTAAGCAATACAGGCAATTGTCAACATTCTTGATTATCTGCCACAAGAAGATAGTAAGCGCCTATTGTTAAAGATACTACACACTGGTTGATAGTCATACAGAAATCAGAGTGGAACTAAACTGGTCACTTCCTTCCTGCTGACCAGCTTTTATAGTGCTGGATGATGTTACACGGACTTCTGGGAAGAGAAAGATTTGATGGTATTTACCCTGTTATAGACCTCGAGTGTCTATAAGTATGAGTATCTTTCCAGGCATGATGTGCCCACTTGTGATATAGTGGCATGGTTGTTATGCAGGCAACAACCTTCTTCTGACTAGAGGTGAGGGTTGCTTCACAAGACAAACCATATCAGGTACTGTAAACCCCATCAAGAGCCCATGGCTGAGATCAATGACTGTAGGGACCAGTTCACACCTGCTGTGTTGCTAGATGGACCTGTGAAGACTGTATCTGTCTCCATGACAACACATTCCCCTCACGGTGTACTAAAGTCACAGCACAGACCATAGAACCATGACAAGAATCATGTGTCAATAAAACATATATAATGTGCCTAAATATTTCAGAGACTTTTATAACTAAACTGGTGCACAGATAAGAGATGACTGTGGCTCATAGAACTAATTTAGCCACAGTACTGATGAGCAGAATTGGTGGCTTCTTACTCACCCATTTCCCGGAACATTTCTTGGATTCCCTGGGTTCTCCAGGGTCATGACAACCTGCCCTGCAGAGCAGACTTGAGGACTTGTTTCGGTTGTTGTACTCAGCTTCTCTAATGCTGCAAGATGATCTCCACCCACAGTGGGCTGGGGGATAAAGTTTGCAATCTTCTTTGGGTCACTCACCCTTCATCCTTTTCAATGTTTCTTCAACCCTCTGCTTATCTTATGTAACCAAGGTTACAAAGTCCCAAGAAGCATAATGGCCACATCCTGCTGAAATATCTCACTGCAGAAACGCCAACAGAAGGCATTCAGTCTTTGCTGACCCCATGTTCACGGAGACATCCTTAACTAATGTCACCCAGTCTTCATTTCATCAGGAATTTGAGAATATCATCTTAGGCTGAAGATTTCAAATTTGGAAGGAGTAACAGCTGAACATATTCTGCAATGTAATCCCAGACAGATCAAAGCCAGCAGACATGGCTAAGTACAGCAAGATGAAGGTGGTTTCCCAAAAGCTGAAACCAAACACTGCAATGCATGACTGTGTTATGCTTCCCTTGATGACTTCACATGGATAAGAATATGGAAATCTATGTCAGAACTGTAAGTGAACGTGAGATTTCTGCATAAACCCTGTACCACAGTACAATCAGGACCAGAGATGCAGAGGTCCATGCAAACGTCACTGAGATCTCCTTGCACTCTGGTCAGGTGCAAGAAGGAAGCTGCATCCTCAGGGATTTAGGATGAACACATGCTGGCATCCTGTCTAGGTCCCAGGGCCCACTGATATGTGTGTGTATGTTTGTATATATGTTTTGTACATGTGTGTTTGTATACATATTGATGGGTATATGTGTGTATATATAGGTTTGTGTATATGTCTGGCTGTAAGTATATATGTATGTTCATTTAGTCATGTATATTTGCATATGTGTGTACATGTGTATATGTGCATATAAACATGTGACTTTTATATATCTGAATGTATATATTTGCATTTTGTATGTCTTTCTTATATATGTGCATATCTTGTAAGTGGGTGGATGTCTGTGTGTCTGTATGTATGCATTCATGTTTGAATGTTACACAGCATCAAACTGATTTCCTCTCAGGAAGCTGCTGCTCCTGAGTCACTGACTGGACCTGCTGGCTTTCTCTGAAGAAAATATGATAAAAGCAGCTGAATTAGGCAAGACTAACATGTGTATTCCTTTATAACATTTTATTCTAACATTTCTGGTTTTCACATTTATTCCCATGTTAAAAGGAGATTTGGTAGGGCCTTTAGTTTGACTTCAGATATGAACTGTGTTTGTGTTAGACCCTAAAGAGTTACAGAAGTAACCGAAGACAGCACACCCTACACACACTTTCTTGACCGTGTTAACAGGACCCTTTCAGTACTATGTTCCCACATTAAGGAGGCACTGGATACACCCAGGCCCATTTCCCTAACAGTCTGCTATTGGAAAGAAACAGCAAACTTTCTGCACAGTCCATGCCAGTTTAAAGACCTTTGGCTTAATGATAGTCTAGGCTTCGCTGACAGAACCAAATGAACACTTCTCAGGGCATGAGGAGTCCTGTGCCTGTTCCCTTCGTTGCTTTGTCCAGATTTGTTTGGAAGACTGGGGCTCACCTGGGTGTTGGCCTGGACTTTGTAGTGAGGGGTCTCCCTGAGAAAAATTTATTTTGTTTCCAGCTTACTAAATGTTGTCACTTATTTACTTGAAGGGTCCAACCTTGGGGCAGTCTCCTTCCTCCCTGGAATGTATGTGAAAGTCACATCCAATATGACAACTCTCAGCCAGTAGGCTGGAGTGGAATCCCAGGCAGGCTGGCAGACTTTTACCATGCGAGGACTATGGTGTCTCTCAACAAAAGCAATAGCCCCCTCATGAGAGGATCTGGCATTTCCACTAGGGCTGTTTCTAACATTCCATGTATGGAAGTGCATTCTGCTAACTAGATTTCAATGTGCAGGTCGATGTTTCAAAACAAAAGTGCCACTGAGCTCTCACGGAGTGCATGTGTCCCAGTAGACCGAACGCGTTGCTTGTCATCCACTGATTCTGTGTCGGGACACAGTCATCTGGAGATGTATGATGAGAGATTTATAGAGGGCAAGTTCTGGGAAAAATACTGTGGATGGGAGAGCTCATATCAACTAGAGATACTGTCCTGAATAATAGAATAATTTGCTCAGCTCATATATCTACTCAGTGTCTCACAAAGCTTCCAATTTCATACTCAGTAGAAAAGTGCAATCACAAAGGCTGTGCCAAAACACATGGGCCCAGCTGCGAGGATGAAAAAGAGGGATGCTGAGACGCCTTTCGGGAGCTGGACCACCAGATACAATCAAATTAGTTGAGCTGTACGAAATACCAGGATCTCAGGGAATTTCATTAATAAAGGTGATTTTAAAAAAATGATTTTACAACAATCCAGCTTCTACATTTCAATAACTATATATCACAATGACAGAGTCATTGACCTACAGCTGATGACAATGGGCTTCAGATAAATGGGAAAAGTCATCATAAGGATGTGGTACAGTAACAAGTTGTCTCACAAAGATAAGCTACCAAAGAGATTCATTTGGAGGCTGTTTTCCTACATTTCATATAACATCCTCTACCTGGAGATTTCCCATCTACCTTCTCTGCTTGCTCCTGTGTCATGAGATGTTTTCCTGTTTCATGTTTAGGGACCACTGTGTATCATCTTCAATTTCCCTGGACTTCAGAAAGTAGGATGCCTGCCTGGACCCTCAATAGGGTGGGTATTCTAGCAGCATTCTTCCAACAGCATCTGTTGCTAACCCTGTCCCAGGCCATCACAAAGGCTAATCGTTACTATTGCCGAAGTAAGTATCTATACTGCCAGTCCTTGAGAACCATTTATTAAGGTAAAAGGTCCCCTTCTCCCCCCATTTATGCCATGTGGGACAAGTTCATTTATGGTGTATGCATGTCCCTCTTCTTGAGCCAGAAGTGAGTTTGTTCTACTCTCAGAAGAATACTGGCACATGCTGAGAACAATGTTTTTCCCAGTCACTGCTGATGGGCCAAAAGAATAATTTCATTCTAATTAATCTTAAATTGTTTTTATTATTAGTGAGATGAAAACTTCTATGTTTTTATCATCTCAGATATTTTGTGATTTCATTCAAATCATTGCTTGCATTGGGTTCACATTTGTGTTAATGTGCAGACTCTTGTCTGATTAGAGTACTGTGTTTTATTAGAATGAGCAGTCAGATCATTGACACAGGAAGGTTAATGTAAAAAGACTGAAGTGTTAGCAATGCAGAGGAGTTGAGGATGTGAAAGCACCAGCAAACTGAATCACAGTCCAAGTTCAGCACATGGCTGATTATATAACAAATGCACAGAGTCCTAATGATATCTTAGCAAATACATCTACCAAGAGTGCTCAATAGAAAAACATTGCACTGGAAATAATAAAGGTTAAAAGGCCTGAATTTTCCCAATGTTTCCTGTTTAACCCCATATGGAGAAAATACCAAGTTTCAATAAAGATAGAAAACCACTTTGAAAATAGTTAACAACATCCTTTTCTCAAGGAGAGAATGCAAAATTGGAACTACTTAGATCTATAGCTTACAATCATGGCCATTGTAACATCAAAAGCAGTGTGCATCCATAGATTTAAAAATTGTAGCATCTATATTTGAGGAAAAAAACTGAGGAATCACAGAGAATACTTGGAAAAGATTAATAGGTGGAAAAAGTGGGAGAAGGGTGATGAAAGATAGCTGAGGATAAAAAATATTAAGGTAGTACAGTTGGCAAATGTGTGTTGAGCCTGCACAGGCTTGTTCTGAGCATCAAGGTGTATCTGCCACCAAAGAAAGAGCCTTGCCTTGAGCAGCTGACACCCAGTGGGCAGCATCAAGGGTTAACTATGTTAGAAATAGCACCAAGGACTGAAAAATTTAGGCTTGTGGTGAACCCTACACAACCAGCTCCTACCTGTTCACTACTGCCTCCTTGCCCCTAAGGATTCAACTCATCCGTGTTCCCACCTCTGCAGAACCCATGGTCTGCAGAGAAGACCATGACAAGAAAAGCCCATGGTCACCCGTCGATACTGGGGTTTGGTATCTGGATTCATTAGTTTGATTAGTTACCTATGGTTCATTAGTTTATTTATTTACTAGTTTATTTATTTATTGCTGTTTGATTTGGTGGAGTTTAAGCTTCATTTTCTTTCTAGGACTCTGGTTACCTGATATTTGTGATTTTCTCCAAACTATTTTATCTTGTAATAAATTAGGGCTGCTTGACTTAACTTTATTTTTGGTCTGATGTAGTAGTATTTTCCTTAAAGTTGTCTTATCCAACTCTAGTAAATCTAATTAATCATATTTATATCCTCCATCTGTCCCTATTTGTGAATCTCAACATTCAAGAAAGAAATCACAGACCATTTGGGTGTGGCCTGTTAATAATGGAGCACTAAATCTATTTAGATTCCTCAGGCATGCCAGTGAAAACCAGCCTTCCATCAATGGTAGGCAGGAGTGTTTATGAGCATCACAGCAACTGAGCTCTGCAGGTGTCTATGCTTTGAAGTGGAATTCATAACCATATCTCCACCTGAAATTAAACTGTTTTTAACCACAGTTCATCATCCAAAATCAATTCTCTAAAACCAAGAAGAACTAAAGCTTTAGGGGTTATCCAATGCCCACCATTCAAACACTAGAGCTCCTTCATGATGTGAATGGATGCAGGCTCAGTGCCAGCTCCATGTTAAAGAATAGGACAGGATTAAGAGGCAGATGGAGGGAAAAATCCCCTTTTATCATTTTTACTATCATGTGATTGTGAACCAGACGCTCAGTTTTCTAGATTTATGATTATTGCCAGCACAGCACAACAAGTGCAGTTATGAGTACGTACTGATGATGAAGATGTCCACAGACTGCATTATGGGAAGGTGACAATCTCCACACAATCCTGACAACACATCTCATGCCTTCTGATGCACCTCAATTACAACATCACTTTATAGTAGAGAAAGAACTGAAAAACCATTTCATTTCCTTACTGCACACTAATTGTGTATTTCTGCATTCTTTTTAAAGATAAAAATCTACCTTGCAAAAATGATATTGAAAGTGCATGACTGTTTTGAGTGCATTATGTCTATGAACTATATGTGTGCTTGATGCTGATGAAGGCCAGAGAGGACACCAGATTCCTACCACTGGAGGTTCAGAAGGCTGTGAGTCAACATGGGTGCTGGGAATCAAATGCTAACCACTGTTTATCTCTCTATTAAATGTCAAGACACACTTCAGATGAACATGTGTAGATTGACTGCTGTCTTCATGTATAGTATCAACAGTGATGGGATCAGTCTGTGTTGCTCCATGTAACTATGCAATGTTCTAGTAAATGAAAAACATCACAGCATACTGATCTGCTGTGGGAGCTCTTTCAGCTCCTTCAGCCAATAGCTTTTAAAATACTAGCCTACTAGGGTATGGTCTCTTATATTATAAATGCAACTGTAAAGTGCGTGCTTGCTCTCTTGCTTCCGGAGCTCACTTCTGACTGCTAGATTCGATTCCTGTTCCCCGTTCATGCAGAGGACTGTAATCTAGGACAGTGATCTGTGAGTCTCCCCTAAATAAATAACTCTTTGTTATATGTAATTCTGGACTAGTGTGGGATTATTTTGTAACTTCTGTCCTCATCTGGAGCCCAAATGTGGGGACCAGTCCATACTTTTTGGTATCAGTCTGCCAGGTGATGGCACATTGGGCACTGACTCTCCCACTCGTGACTCTAGCCGGCTTTCAGATGCAGCAGGCTGCTGCTCAGTGCTTCCTGGCTTGCAACCACATGCTGCCTCTCTGCGCATTACATGTCAGCCCACACGGCAGTGCACACAGTACACAAGTCACGTAGATAGAAAACTTCGGGTTTTCTCTTTACCCTGGGCTCCAAGTATTGGAATTGTTTGATTGCCTTAATAACTGCTCTTAATTTGTTAAACAAAACATATTTTTCAGTACCTAAGTAAGCAACGCATGCTGTTCACTGCTGCTAGCGTCTCTCAGCCATGTGACTGCAACTGCGACACCTGCTGGTCAATAACAATTATTACACCTATTCCAATTCATTGTAATTGCCTTATGAAAGGTAAGATCTGAAAAACTGCAAAATGACTGATAACATCCAGGAGTTCAATAATTATTTCCCTTATATTATAGAAGGCATTCTGCAAGGCTTACAAGATTTTCCTTCTAAATCCCTTTATTTGATTCTAGGAATTAGTTTTGTTTTCAATATTATCTTATTAAAAAAATGATCCCATACAACTGAGAAGGATAGAATCAATTTGACAAAATTATCTGAAAGAATTTGTGCTGTTGATTTTAACTATCTTAATCTGTTGAAAAGTTATGGTAGATTAATGGATAAGATATCTCTCCAGGGAAGGTAATATGCACATTGTCAAAATTATGTTCAAGTATGAGATGCTATCTTTACTGGACAAGTTTAATACCTTGGAATCCTCAGTGAGGGCATTGGAACAGAACACTGGACAGGAGATTCAGACTTTACAAAAGGCAGTAGTAAAAAGACTTGAAAAGATTGAAAAATTTATTGAAATTGATGAGCAGGAACAGAAGGTACAAGGATTTGGCCTCATCAATATATGCCAAACCATGGCATGGATTACACAGAGTTTCGACTGCATATTTGGTAATTTCCTTGGAAAGACTATCTGGCACAAAGTACCCTAAGGTAGTCAAAGAATATACATGGGAACCAATACATATGAGTGATCTAAATGAAATAAAACTAGTAATAGTTTCTTATGGGATGCATTCAACATTTGTCAGGGAAAAGGTGAAAATGTGGGCTTCAAGAACTAAGGCTATCCCACATGGTTGGCTTCCATTAATCTCAGTGGTCCTAGAAAATGGACCTAAGCTGCTTTGGAAGTGTTGTTGGAGAGACCGGTTGCAGACTCTTTTCAACCTTGAATTTTTTAATGCTAATGAGAAAGGAACAACGGCAGCAAAGAGACATTGAATAATAGAAAAACTTCTGAATTAAATCAGCTGGTATATTTCAAGGATGTGTTGACCTCACAATGGAAACCAAAAGATGTGCTACATTGGGGAAGAGGTTTCATTCTTGTTACCACAGAAGAAAAACTATGGAAACCATCAAAATTAATAAAGATTCAGTTTGAAAAAGAGAAGCCTCTTGAAAAATGATGGCTCATCCACAGAGGTGACAATCTTACAAGTGATAAGAAATCTCTTAAGGGTTGGGGCAGGGTTCTGTTCTTGTCTTTGCAGGAAAACATTCATCTTCAAAGAGTCAAGAGATCTTCAACATCTAGATGCTTAAAGATGAAAATATAGCTATTCAGAAAGAATCAACAAGCAAAGAGAAATCTGACTTATGATGCTGTATCAACTGCATGGTAAAATTTGATTATCTGGATATGTATACATTTCTACTTAAAAATCAGAGCCGACTTTAGATTTGAATGATAGCTATCCTTCTCTGAATCCAAGTATGTCATTAAAAGAAAATTTCAGAATTTCTGTCTCATGTCAGGGGCCATCTGGTATGGGACAGAAGGAAGATAGATTTTAAGGAAATATTTTACTTTTCTCCATGCCCATTTTGTCTATATTGTATCTTTTGTTGAATATATGTCTATGTGAATAATGTTTAAGATTTCAACTATGAATAGTAGATTTTCCTGCAGTAATATTTAAAGCTTCCAGGAAGAAGATGGGCCCCACAACAATGACTCCACCTGATTGATATGACTTAATGATACCGATAATGCTACTATGAGACCAGGTTTTGGGTACCAGCTGCAGAATTGGTGCACCTTCTTACAACATTCTGGCCAGGACTCCAAATAAGAACAACAACAAAAACAAAAAAAACCCTATCAACTATTCAGAGACGATTTGCAATTATACAAAACAGCAATCTATGAATATTCTGTATATTTCTCTTGGTGAATATGTGTGCTTAGCAGTGAAACTCCTGAGATTTATTGCTACATAATGTCAGTTTACCTAAGCGGATAAACTCACCAGGCTCCTCCCATCAGTGTGCATGAGTTCCTCTCATCACGCTCAGAGTGTTTGGGGAGGGAAGCATAAGAGCATCCTTTCAACTTTCAAATATAATTTAGACATTATGGTATGTCCCAAATCATGGATTGACTGTGCCTTAAAAAAGCAGCATATTGATCAGAAATACATGACTGCATGTCAATATTTCCTGGCTTTGTGCTTTGCAACATGTCTCTATTTCCATTCAATAGTTGTGTGTGTTCTCTGGAGGAAGGGCTGATACCATTTTTCTGGAGTTCAAACATTTAAAAGAGTTGATCATTACTGACTTAAGATTTGGTTAACTGACTTGCTATTTGAAAGGGTCATTTAAAACACCCAATAAATTAAGAACTGGAGAGATGGCTCAGCAGTTAAGAACACTTGTAGCTCTTGTAGGGGACCCAGGTTGAGTTCCCAGCACTAACACAGTAGCTAAAAACCATCCATAACTCCAGTTCTAGGAGACCCAATGCCCTCTTGTAACTTCCAAGGGCACATACACATGCTGTATATATATACATACAGGCAAAACTCTCATACACATAAAATGAATTCAAAAATAAATTTTAAATCACAAAAATTGGGCTAAAATTAAAATATCCTTAACATGACCAGATTAGTCTGAGTTTCACTAAGTGCCATGTAGTTGTGCATGAAGAAAAGATGGACTGTGTCTCTGTAGGGGGTTCAGAGAGAAGCTGCCCAGCTCTACAAGTGCCTTCAAAGCCCCCAAGTCTATCCTCATTATGATAAATAGGACTTGGGGCCTCGCCCTTCTCTTTTCCTTGAGAGCCTCTGGGTAAACAAACTCTCCTCCTGCAACTAACTTCCTGCCATTGGACTGATGTGCAAAGGACAGAGAGTACAGGCTCAGCATGCACCATCCACCAGGATGCTCTCCCAGTTCCCAAAGGAAACCACAGTAGGCTGCTTCTCCCTACATTCAGCCAAATAGGAATAGGAAGTGTCTCCCTCTAGAACATCTCTGCTTGTCGCTTCCTGCCAAGTCTGCATCCTCTGCATGAACAGCCTCCCCAGCAGCCTCCAGGAGTTCTGATCCAGGATTAATGAGGGATTTAAGGAAATTGCTAGGCTATTTCTCATCTTGGATTGAAACGTCAGGGAGCTGATGCAGTGGACAGCTAATCCCAGGCCACCGGAGCTCCTGTCTGCAGAGTGGGATGAGAAATGGACCTGAAGAGATGTTGAGGCATCACCGCCAAAGCTTGCACAGGTAATTCATGAATCTGCATTTTAAACCCCTTCTTCTAAAATAACTCAAAATATCCCTGAGAGTGTGGGATGGGCCGCTCCTTGTCAGTGTCTCCCTGATAGACGCTTCAGAAAAGAATCCTAATAAATATGTCAGGCAAATGTATTGCAGCCATCACGTTTTTCTGCTTTATTCTCTGCTTAGCAGTTAGAAATCATACTTATTTGCTTTCTTCCAAACCCAAGGTTATGAAGGGCCATAGGTCATGATGCATCTTGCAAAGAAATTGCTTCAGGGAGCTTGCCTCGCACATCATACTTCATAGAAACTGGAAACCATTTAACCAGGAAAAGCAGACCCTGCCCTCTCTGATGCATGCTCTAACTGCTGCATTCTGGATTCACTCAGCTTTCTCATCAATATCCCAGGAAATAATTTCTTCCTTATTTCACTAACTCCATATTCCCACGACTCCTATTTTCCCAAAGCCACTGTCACCTGCCAGTCACAATATTCCTCTCACCCCCACATCTTTGGAGCTTTGTTGAGGTGTATTCCTCAGAACCTACAGCTGCTGACAGCTGCATGCTGAAGACTTTTCTATCGGGCACAACTCTGTTATGCATGGTGAGTTTTGTTTGTGTGCCTGGCTCTGAACAGCCCCGCCTCTGCTTACAGAAATGCGCCATCAAGGGGCCACTTGGAAATCAAACATATGTTCAGAATAAAAAAAAAAAAAGGGAAACTTTGTGTCTGTTTAAAAATGTTCAGTGGTGAGGATCTTCTCAAACTCTTTAATGTGCTAACGTGCACCGCTGATTGAAAAAAATGACTGGAATCGATGTGTTGCTCATATACACATGCATTCACATGTGCATGAGTGAACACATGCATGCATGCTCTCTCTTTCTCTTTCTCTCTCTCTCTCTCTCTCTCTCTCTCTCTCTCTCTCTCTCACACACACACACACACACACACACACACACACACACACACACAAAACCTTCTGGGTACCTAGGGACTACTCTGCCCTCCTTCTTCTCTAAGGTAAATGACCGGTTTGTGGACCCCAAGGGCAAAGCAACTATCACTAGATACACGACTGATTATCATAGTACCAGAGACCCTGTGTAAGGCTAGGTGGGGTGGAGGACATGTTTACAAGCTTGATGGAAGTTAACTGCTTCACACTGTACACATGTATCAACATATCATGGTACTCCCTAATCTAAACAATACAATAAATCACACGCAAAGATGAGTTAAAGGGAATTATCATCATTACTGCTTGTAGATGCTACCATCAACGATACAAAGTCCAGGGACATTATTGGAGAGGAAAAGAATGTTGTAGGATAAATAGAGATGAGATCAACTGACCAAAAGCAGTGATTCCCAGGGAATATATCAGACCCAGCATTATTCATAGCACACTGTTTGGGGCTGCTCCTTGCTGTACAGAAAAAAAAATACAATTTATAGGGAGTCCACTATAACAAATGATCAAATGTGGGAATGTTGATGAATTTCCTAAATTTTGGCCATTTGGCATACAACACTGAATCAGACAATCAAACCCTTAAGTTCACAGACTGCAGGGATGCCATAAGATCATCATCTCAAATGTCACTTGACCTTGCTGCTTTCTGTCTTCTCTACAGAAGCACCTCTCAGGGTCATCCAAGGGTTAAGTAAAAGGTCACATGCTCCTGGAAGTAAGACCCAGTCCTTTCAGACCTGAGTAAATTTTCTCCGCTCATTCTTACTGAAGATGGCTTTTTCCAGTTTCATGTGTTGCCACAATTAACCAAAGAGGTAAAACTTGATTTCCCTCAATAAATGGCATTATTTGTATTATGCTGTTGTCTTAGTTAGGGTTACTATTGCTGTGATTAAACACCATGACCAAGGAAACTTGGGAAGGAAAGCAGGAACTGATGCAGACACCATGAAGGGGTGCTGCTTACTGGCTTGCTCTTCATGCTTTGCTCAGCCTGATTTCTTACAGAACACAGAACCCCCAAGGATGGCCCCACCCACAATGGGTTGGGACCTCTCCCATCAATCACTAATTAAGAAAATCATATGGATGCATTTTCTCAATTGTGGTTTCCTCCTTTCAGATGACTTTAGCTCGTGTCAAGCTGACATAAACCTAGACTGTGCTGCTGTAATTTTATCTTGTGTGATGACTACTGAATTGATCACAAGTTCACTTTCGATTAATTATTTTCAAAATGGGAAGTAAATAAAACAAGATTTTTCTGCCAGGCGTTGGTGGCACACACCTTTAATCCCAGCACTTGGAAGGCAGAGGCAGACTGTGAGTTTGAGGCCAGCCTGGTCTACAGAGTGAGATCTAGGACAGGTTCCAAAGCTACATAGAGAAACCCTGTTGCAAAAAACCCAATATATATATTATATATATTTACATATCAGCATCAATTTGATCAGCAAGTTGGGACTTCTACTTCAGATATTAGAGAATCTTAAAGCTTTTAAAGGCGTTCAGTTTGCTCGCAGTGTTCACTCAGTCCACATTTTATGATGCCACCTTTACAGGCACCAATGACTCTGCCCATTGTGATAGTATTCACTTCATAAGCATACCCAACAGATATAATGGAATGTTTCTCCTTTAAAGCAACACCACCACCAAGGAAACTTAGATTCAGACTTAAAAGTCCTGTGGCTTTTGGTGTTTTTTTTTTTTTAACAGAATGACCATTCAACGTTTCAATTGATAACAAACATAGAGTTATGTATGTGGGAATTATTTTTCTATCAAGGGCTGTTTGCCCACTAAGGGTAAGCATTCTATGAATTTCCCATTTTGTAAAACGCTTATATAAACATTTTAATCTCTACAACCTTGTAAAAGTCTTATTTAGTCACATACTTCCTGCATTCCTGGAACTTGATGGCTGGCCTGAAGTTGCTGACTCCTCCCCCCAATTCCCACCCCACCTCACTCCACTTTCCCCTTTTCTTTAATACTTTCACGCCAATTCTTTTGAAAGTAACCATTCACAAAAGATGCATTACAAAGACTCTTTCCCAGTATGATTGCCTGCTCAGTTCAGGTCTTGGTGTACCCTGTTTCTAGTAGCTACTTTCACTTGCTCATCTCGAACTTTGTGTAACACTGAGGTTATTCTCTGTAACAAGTTCACTAACACTTTTGAAACGGTATAAGAACTAAGTATCAACTTGAATGTTTCATTGCTATTTTAAAGTTGAATTAAATGCAGAAATTTAGGGAATTTATAATTTAAATAAGAGCTGTAATTTAATAGGCAAAAGAAAATGTGGGCCTTTATTTCTCTACTTAAAAGCAACATAATTTACCTCATGGCACCATTGAAAGGTACCAAGAATAGTTTTTTTCTCCTCCTCTCTACACTTTCTTTCTCCTTTTCTACATAGAATATTCCAGAAAATTTCTTCATCTATAATAACACACAATTTAAAGTTCAAAGTGGGGTTTTTGCCTTTTTCATTCATCGTTGTCTTGACTCTCCTTAAGAGAACCATCCATAACCCAGGAGATGAAGTCTAGTGGCAGCTTATAGTTCAATACTGACTTCTCAAATCATCATTTGGGTTCTGATACAGACAAGATCAAAACAGGTCCATTAAAAAGTTGTACAGCAGAAACTATCGGGAACAATAAAAGGTTTTGGTTAATGTCTTGGTGGACTCTATCTTCAAGATGAGAGATTCCCAGTGTGCAACCTCTGGGATGTATCAACGAGGAGCATAGGTCTGCTGTGCCCCTTCCTTGGACAATTGTTTTTAAAATAGTGATAAGGTTTACAACTTTTCCTCAACTGTTACTACTAGATTTTGGAAGAGTTAAAAATGAGGAATGTATTATGCATGGATATTGTGGGATTCACTCTTTCCATGCTAATAGGTTAATATTGTTAAACAATAAAGATTTCCTGGAGAAATTTTAACACCCCCCCCCCCCAGTTTCCTCACTATTCAGTGTCTATCTGGCATCACCACTCTCGGGCTCCAAATGTGTTTCCAGTAGACATTTACCAAGCATCCATTAAGGACAAGGATTTACTTTTTTCCCTAAGAATAAATGCGTATAAATACAGAATTAGCTGCCAAGTTTATAAGAACCTGGGTACATAAATACAAGATAGATTTGAAAATGAAAAGTTAGCATGAGCTAGACCTCTGGAGACCAGCTAAGACAACACACACGTAATGAGAGCAGGAAAAGGATGGACACGTGTAGTGAGCCAGACAAGATCGCCATTACAAGATGGCGCCGACATCCTGTCTTGTTGGAAATAAACAACTCCATATTTGACTAAGCCTTTGGGAGCTGCATGTCCCCCGCTTCCCGCATGCGCGGTGGATAAGGGTCCCTGGGCCTATCCCGATGCAGTCTGGTGTCAGCTGTTGGTGGCAGCCAATCACAGGGCGACCCGTGTGCCATTTCCATATATAAGCAGCTGCGCTTCGCTTCATGCTCTCTCTCAACCAAGGGCACTCCAATAAAGCGTGATCTTAGAAGAATCCTCGTGTGGTGGTTGTTCTTTCTCGCTGGTCGAGAAGTCCACCGCACACATGGAAACCTGCTCATGGCCTGGGCAGCTGTAGTAAAATTAAACATGAAAACCCAGCCCTTGCTCATATTATAATCCCCCTTTCCACATAAATGACACCAAAGCTTTTAACAACAGCTCAAATCAATAATGGACTATCAATACTCTATCAACAGTGATCGCATTATCAATAAGACCTTCTCCATAACATCAAAATGTCCACAGATTCTTGATATTCATACACAGTGCCCAGTACTGTGGATCATAGATGGATTATCAATCAAAGAAAAATTTTCCTGTCACCCAAGGTGTGGCAAGAGGACCACAGAGCACAGGCATCCTCTGGGAGTTTGTGTAAGTAGAACCTCATGTGTCACTCGGAACACTCATCCGCGTTTTAAGTAGAAATAATTTGAGATGACTCAGATGCACAAAAGTGTTTTTGAAACAGTACAGGCAGGAGGGAATTAGTAGGGAAGGAAGAGATTCCTACCAAACAGCCCCATTTCTTAAGTGTGAGCACACGATTGCAGTCTAGCAGTCCCCTTAGCCTGGAGGACAGGCTCTAAGACACTCCGCAGATGCCTGGAACCATGGGTAGCAAGGAGAGGGCTGTGTGCACTGTGGCTCTTTTTTTCCTTATAAAATAGAATTTGTAAATTAGACACGGCAAGAGAGCAACAATCAATAGCAAAGCAAAGCAATTTACAGCAACAAGTGATGTGTAAATAGACTTTCTCTCAAGACCTCTTCTGGGCTGGAGATGGCTCAGCAGCTGAGAGCGCTCATGGCTCTTCTAGGGGTCTAGGGGTCAGCTGCCGGTACGCACATTATTAACCATTATTAGAGAGGAACTGATAGAGGAAACAGGGAGCTAGAAGACAGAAAACGGTCATTACCAGAAGCAGAATTGTTCTTTTAGTGGGAAAAACTGAAGGGCCACAGCCCCCTTGAGGAAGTGGAGGCTGCAGCAAGGCCCCTGGGGCTAGAGGATCTGTGGGGTTTGAAGGGAAGCAAGAGCATATCACGGTGGGCATCCAGTAGACAACTTTATGGTCTTAGTTCTACCTCTGTAGTTTCAGACAGAAACTGCAGAGGTGGTGGAAGTAATTCTTGAGGAACTGGGTTGGGGGTTTCTGGGTAAGCATTTGCCAGTCTGAGTTATTTTTATCCTTCACTCAGCAGCTCATGCTGCCCATAACTCTAGGGAATGTGGCAGCCTCTTCTGGCCTCCATGGACACCAGGATCACACCGGTGCACAGACATACACGCAAGTAAAACACTCACACACTAAACTAAACTAAATAAATCTTGAAAAAGAAACAGCTTCTTCTCAGAGGGCACCTTT
Source organism: Microtus pennsylvanicus (assembly GCF_037038515.1). NCBI lineage: Eukaryota > Metazoa > Chordata > Mammalia > Rodentia > Cricetidae > Microtus > Microtus pennsylvanicus. The sequence goes on from NC_134599.1 coordinate 4,169,282, forward strand.
CACTTTCAGGAAGCACTTCTGGCTGTCCTTCAACATCCCCAAGCTACTCTCTGCCCTTGCATTTCAGGTCATCATCAAATACACCAAGGGAAATAAGCACCGCCAAAAGGTGTATTTCGTCATTGAGAGGATGGAGTGACTGACAGGAGGGGATGAGGGTACAACCCACAGGATGCAATGACTCCCTCTATGCGCTAGGAGAGGCTGGGCAGCAGGAGCTATAACACCTTACTCAGAGAAGCATGAAGCTAGAAACTTAGGAATTATTTATTTCTAGAATTTTCTATTTAATATTTTCGTATGATGGTCAATTGTGGCAAATAGAGTCAACATGTAAAATCTCAGCTCAGAACACACTGGTGCTCTCAGAATGGAAATAATCAGGAGGTTTCCCTGGCTGGACCTGCATGAATTCTCTTGACAAAACATGGTCTCAAGTATAATGCTGTGTCCTGCCACATGCAGCTCTCAAAAACACCCTTCTTAAATCAGGTAAGCCAGAATCACCCTGTGAGCCCATAGGAAAAGCTGAGATGGTACCACTACATGCATGGTATCTTCAACTGTCTGGAATCCAAAGAGATAAACCATAAACTCCAACAGAATGACAAACAACTTCACCAGTGCTTTCCTGTCTCAATAACAGCCAAGACACACACAGTTAGGAACTGTAAAAATGGCTGCCAAGTGTGCCTACAGGGTCAAGTCACCTGTGACAAAATAGTATGAAAATACTTAGCATGTATTTTTAATCATATTTAGCCCCTGACATCTTCATTAGACTGGTAGCCTTCCTTCATCACATCCAAATAATGGGCTGAGAAGACCTATTCAGAGAGCCTCAACATCCCATGCGATCTGGAGAATAGGCACCCATTAGCAATGGCACTTCACCTCACCTGGGAAGAGTCTAGGTCAAGAAGATGGAACCACAATCCTCTCTCAGGTTCAGCACTGGCAAGAGAAGACTGTCCTGGAGTGAGCTCTCCATACCGGGGATGGGGTGCAAATGAGGCTGTTTCTCCTGAACTAGAAATGGGAACGAATGAGGTAAGAAAGGCAATTCATGGACCAGAGTAGAGTATATGGAGGTGAGAAAGTCCACAGTCAGTCTGGAAGGGTCACATTGACAAGGCAGCGACCAGTAGAGGGGACAACAGGAAATAGGAGGGTCAGTGACAGTCACAGCTGGAGAGAAGACAGCAGCCACCTTTTGCTACCTTGTGTAATTCTCAAAAGAAATTCTCAAGGAAGCTCCCCATAAGAAATGGTTGTCTGTGTGTATGTGTCAAATCCAGAGAGACCCACTACCATGTGACACGGGGTCTACCTTTCTCCAACTCACCTGATCCAAAACTCGGAAAAGGAAGAAATTGGGACAAGTCAGTTCAAGACGAAGAATGAATATGCTGGAGAGGAGACAAGGAGAAGCCCCACACCTCCAGGGAGAGATTTGTACACCTCCAAAGCGAGCCTCGCCCAGCTCCAGGAGAGCCCCGCCCACCTCCAAAGCAACCCCCACCCAGCTCCAGGAGAGCCCCGCCCCCTCACCTCAGCTCACACAACTACATTTACAGCAAGCCAGACTAGAAGAGAGAAGAGCCTAAGAGGGAGGGGAAAGGGGATGGGGGAGCGGGAGGGAAATGGGAGGAGGTGGAAATTTTTAATTAAAGATAGATAGATAGATAGATAGATAGATAGATAGATAGATAGATAGATAGATGATAGATAGATAGATAGATAGATAGATAGATAGATAGATAGATAGATAGATAGATAGCTGGGGTTTGTGAAAGTAGCCTATACTGAACAGGGCATTTTAACTCAGTCAATTCCATCATTAATTCAAACATACCAGCAAGGGTGTACTTCCTTGAAAACTCAGGTATTTCTGTTTAGAACTGGTTAAATATGTGTTTGCTGATTACCTCCTGAGTATCAGCTGTTTGGTGGAACACTGGTGAACTCATTCAGGGCCAGAGGTCAGGCGCGGCTCTTAGAGAAACCTGCAAGGTGCTTTGTGAAGTACAAAGCATCTTTTGGAGAGTTCATTTGATGGCTAAAGAAAAAAAAAATCAATACCCATACAAAGTACTGAAAAGAAAAACAAAAAACCCTGACACATTATAGATATAACCTAGATTTCCTGACTCCCTAGGGAAGTCCAGGCTCTTGTCCTCCTGTTTTGAACTCCTACTTAATGCTCAGTAAAGTGCCCAGCTGGTTTGTCACGAAACCTCAGGTCCAGCAGTAAAACATTATTAGCGAGCACAGAAGGGTATTGACACTCCTTGGAAAACAAAAAACGAAGAGCAAACATCCTGCTCCCCAGTGCATCTCTCGATGCTGGCAAGTTTGATTTTTCTGGCTTCCTTTTATCTCTTGTCACAGAGCCTCAGACCCCCTCTGTTTGTCTGATAAATTCAGTTCTGGCAAGCTTCATGCAATAATAACCTGGGCCACTTTCAGTTCCTGCTTCAAAAGTGGTTGAGATGTGTGTGTGTGTGTGTGTGTGTGTGTGTGTGTGTGTGTGTGTGAGAGAGAGAGAGAGAGAGAGAGAGAGAGAGAGGAGAGAGAGAGAGAGAGAGAGAGAGAGAGAGAGAGAGAGAGAGAGAGAGAGAGAGAGTTCTGCCATACAGGGAAACTTAGTGTGTCCCGGGATCTTAAAACCACCCCAGGTTCATACAGGATGATGACAAATCCTCAAGCCTGTATTTCAACTGAGGAGCTATTGGTCCATCCAACTTTAAGGCACCTCCAGCGACTCTGTCCAGTTGCTGAACTCAGAGTGATACCTTCCAGCCAGAGGGTCCACCATGGGGCCCCGGTGGGTGAGAACAGTTTCAGTGCCCATCCACCATGGCAGTCTGGCTGCACAACAACATTGGTAGAGAGCTGGGCCAAGACAGGGGCCCCGAGTGAGTTCAGAGTGAAGTCTGCTGCCCAGGCACACACGGAGCCAGAAAGGAAGTTCCGCTTGCCCAGGGTTATCACAAGGGGGCCCATACAAGCCACAGGCTAGAATAAAGAGGGAAAACCCTATCCTTTCTGTAAAACACAAAGATGTGGCTGCCTCCACATAGTGCAAATACCAGCACTAACACACGGGGACTCGAGAATCACAACTCATCCAAAAGAAACTAAAGTGTCTCCAATAAAGAACCCCAAAGAACGAAGCATCCATAGGATGACAGACAGCAAGATACATCAGAGAACAGCCCTCCTGAAAAATGTTCACGGTGTGTTAGTGAGCTAGATCAGTAGGTCAGGGTGTTCGCTACCAGGCCTGATGACCTTTGTAATCACTGGACTCAATGGATAGGAGAGAATTGAGTCTTGTACATTGTCTTCTGATCTACACACACACACACACACACGCACATACGTGTGGACACACACATAGGCACAAACACATGAGTAATATTTTTAAAGTAATAAAAAATATTTAAGATGTTCATCAACCTTCAAGAATATATGGTTTAAATTTTATTAAGCTATGTACCAACAAGAAAGTAACAAATGTAAACCCTAGAAGAAAATAACTAAAAAAATCCAACACAAACTTTAAGCAGCTAGCTTGAGGGTAGACCATTTGAAGCTACCCAGTCAAAAAAGAGAAAACCAATTTACATCAATAAAAAGAACAGAGTCTGCCAAGTTGTCTGTAAGAAGGGACATCATAGATGACGTGATTGTGGTGCACCATCAAGATTTATTTATTTATAATAATACATATAGTATGGTTTTCAGGAAGGTGAGAGAAGGCCAGAGAGAAATCATATCTAAAGACAGAATGGATGAAAACTTTCCTAGTCTATAGAAAAGAAAATCACCCCCATACAGAATCTTTCTCCTGTCAAACTCAGCCCTAAAAGGAGCTCACCAAGACACGGAATCAAGCTACTGGAAATCAGTAAGATGAAGGTGTTCTGAGAGCATCCTGAGATAAATGGGATACAGCCGTCAGCGGGCTTCTCGGGAGACAGCAGGAGAATGTGTTCACATGCTGAGGAGAGAAACGTGTCAACCAGAATACCTTACCTAGCAAAGTTGCACTTCAGAAACAAAGGAGAAAAACCTGTTCTAAACAAGCAAAAGCTAAGGGTGCCCATCTCCACTGGGCCTGCTTTGCAGGGACTTCAGCCTGAAAGGATGCATTCTGACCAATGATATCAAACACAGGAAGCCATCAGACTCAGTGGGCAAACTCAGAATATCTAAGCCTCCAGTAGTGGTGTGGAATTCATTGTTCAAAGGAAAAAATAATCAGCAATAGTCATAGCTAAAATATAAGTTGTGTACATGTGCATAGTATAGATGATGCAAATTCAGACCCCTTAACATATGGAGAGTAGAATCCAATAGTTGTGTTCAATAAAACTCCATTCATAGCCAAACGGTGATGGTGCACGCCTTTAATCTCAGCACTCAGGAGACAGGGGCAGGCAGATCTCTGTGAGTTCGAGACCAGCCTGGTCTACAGAGCGAGTTCCAGGACAGGAACCAAAGCTACAGAGAAACCCTGCCTTGAAAAACAAAACAACACAACAACAACAACAAACTCCTAAATCTAAATTCATTACCAGATTGAAGAAAGATGATTCATGTGTGATATGCTTCAACATGGTAACCACAAAGCAAAGACCTGCAGGAGAGAAACAAAGATTTCAAATATGCTACCAGAAACATCAATCATGAAGGGGAACAGCACGAGAGGGAAAAAGCAGCTTGTCTATTAAAAACCAGAAAACGATGAAAAAAATGGAAGTAGTTTTTATCACTCAAAGTTATCTGGAATGTGAATGGACTAAATTATTGAAATTATTTTTAAACGAAAGCATCCCTGAATATGTTGCCGTTGGGAGACCCACTTCACTTTTAAGGACACACATGTGCTGAACGTGAAGGAATGAGAAAGAGTCACAGAGATGGAAATTAAGGACAGCATAGGAGAGCGATGCATACATGAGGCAGAATTGTCTGTAAATCAAACGTTGCTCAATGAGAAAAAGACAGACATTGTGATAAATGCTTCGATTTGTCAAGAAAATATGTAAACCTAATATAGGGGATGATGCTAATGTCAAAAGATATCCTAAATGTGAAAGGCGTATTAACATCTTTTTACAATTACAACTTTCAGTGCTATTTCATCTTAAGATCAAAATTTCTGATATAGTAAAGGATTCATTAACATATTTAAAATATTTTCACAGAGAATTTTAGTTCTTGCATTTATCCATTTAGGATAAATCGGGACATTTCACTCAAACAATAAAGAATGCAAAATCTTCTTAGTAGCTTATGTAACTTTCCCCAAAATTGTGGATAGTCAGAGCAATCTTGAACATACACCATAAGAGATGTCAACATATCTGACTTCAAATTATACTACAGAGCCATAGTAATAAATCAGCATGCCATTGGCACAGACACACAGACCAGTGGAATGGAGGACCCAGATATAATCCCAAATAACTACATCCACCTGCCTTTTAACAAAGATGTCACAAATATATCCTGGATTAAAAAAACAGCATCTTCAATAAATAGTGCTGGGGAAAAAACTGGATTTCAACATCCAGAAAAGTGAAAAATTGATCATATGTTAGACCACAAATCATATGTTAGACCTCAAGAAACACAGGGAAATGGAAATAACATCTTGAATTCTCGTTGACCACAATGGAAACAAGCTAGTTATCATTAGCAGCAGAAACTAGAGGAAATAGCACAAATTCGTGGAAATTAAACAGTACACTACTGAATGACAAATTGATCACTGAAGTTATCAAGAAGGAAATAAAAACTTCATTAGGATTGAATGGGAAAAAAAAAACATAATCTGTGGTGCACAAATGAAGGCGGTCCTGGGAGGGAAGTTTACAGTGAAGCTCCTCCTTCAGAACACCAGAGAACTCAAACAGTAACCTGACAATGCACCCAAAGCCTCTCACCCTGAACAAAACGCAGCTCCAAATGGATCAAGGACTGTACAGAAGACTTGATGTTCTGGAGCATCTCCAGGACCAGAAGGGAGTAGGCATCGATTTATGGACATAGGTAAGGGTTCCCAGTGGGACTCTGGCGGTGCAGGCAATAAGACTGGCAGCCGACAGGGGGCTTCTCGTGAATCTCAGGGCTTTTGTATGGCCCAGAAAACAGTGTAGTGAAGAAACAGGCAGAGTGGGAGAAAATCTTTGCTACCTTACACATGCAAAGGAAGAATAGTGTCTAGACAATACAACACACATACACACACAAAACACAACACAAACACAAAACAAACATCTAGAAAACTAACAACCCAATGAGAAATAGTTAATGGAACTGAATGAAAAGTTCTCATTTTAAAAAGAGAGAAATATAAATGGCTAGCAAGCCCCGTAGAAATAGTTCAGCATCTTTAGTAAGCATGAAAATGCATATTTAAATGAGTTTAAAATTTCATGTCACCCCAATCAGAATAGGCAAGATCAGAAATAGAAATGATAACAAATATTGATGAGGATGTGGGGAAAGGGAAACCCTTATCCACTATTTGTGGGGGTGCAAACTGGTGTAGCCACTTTGGAAACCAATCTGGACTTTTCTCAAAAATTTAGAAACAGAACTGCCCCAACTGGCACACAACCAGCCAACTCTCTGTCCTACTACAGAGACACATGTACATCCATGTCCATTGCTACTACAACAGCTAGAAAATGAAACCAACATTGATGCCCATCAATTGATGAGAAGATGATAAAAATATCATAATATAAACAATGGAATATTATTCAGGTGTAAGAAAATTACAATTATGAGTTTTCAGGAAAATGGATGGAACTAAAAATTATTACAGTGAGTGAGGTAACTCAGACCTAGAATATGCTAAACACTGTGTGTTTAGAAGAAAATTCTCATCTGGTACAGTAAATATGGTCAAACCCATGACTGGGGAGGTCACAGCCTAGGGGGGCATCTGTTTCTGTCATGCTAAATGCTGTCAAACTGCTTTTGAAACATTTCTGTTTATAACCACAGATTAGTGTTGTTCTCACCCTTGGTCAGAAAAGCTTCATTTGCAGTGGGCGGTAATAATTCAGAGACTCAAATCTGGTGCAAGGGTCAATGATGAGCAATTGTGAGTGCTCAGCTGTGGATGGTTTATCTGTATAGACTTCCACCATGCAAGGCTCAAGAGACATCACGGCAGTGATGGCAGCAGGGATGTCAGAGCTGGAGGCTGGGGAGAGGTGCTGTAAGATGCTATCTTCTGGAAAGGACATGGTCATTGCACTCAGGAGCTCACGGGAGCTGTAGTTAACCTACAGCAGGTCTAGCCGGTCATAATTTCAGCCCATTTCCAGCTGAGGAGAAATTCCTATTGACAGCTGCTGCATGAGAGACAGTCATTTTGCTTCAGGGCGTGGACACTAGTGGGTTGCAGGAACTCCAGTGGATGAATGGCCCTGGCCCATGGTCACATTGGCTGGACCGAATAGCGTATATATATAAAATGAAAAGAAGATGGCATGAAATTGCCAGGGAAATGCACTGGAGGCATAGTGCAAAGGGGATTTGAAGAAGGAATTGTGTGAATAAGATCAAAATACATTGTATGTACCTATGAAATTCTCAAAGAACAAATACAAATATTTTTAAAAAGTGGAAGTGTGCAATTTATATTAAAAACCCATGTTCAATAGGGATACGGGGGTTAAATCAATGACTTCAGTTCTTTCTTTAAGAAAGGCAGAAAGAAAAAAAACTCAAAGTAAGTTAAAACAAATCACAAATCAGAGTCCACACAACAGGGACGTTTAAAAAAAAAAAAGTAAAATAGTTCCGAGTTAATTCTCTGAGAAGGTCTGTGAAATTGATCAACTGAACCAGAATGCCATCTCCTACTTCCTTCTGGATCTTTGAAGGTTTCAGGTTTGACATCTGTACTTAGGATGCATTTTGAGCAAATATTTCCATACAGTGTAGGTATGGATCAAAGCCATTTCTTCCTCCTGCATGCAAACATTCAAAGCACAAATCTAGATTCTTCAAAAGTTGCCATGGAAGGGGATGAACATTTATCACATCATGTGCTTGACAGTTCATGAAAACCTCTCAACTCAACTGAAAGAAAGCAGGCCGTTGGGGATAGGCTGGCTGTTGGGGATGTGCCAGAGACTTCCATGCCCTTCTAAGTAACATGTACATGAACAACTGCATGCAAAGATAATTAACAGAGCTAGTCACTGGCAAAATAAGTATCTCAATGTCCCAAGGCGCCATTACATACTCGCTGAGACACCCACCAGCAAAAAAGAGTCATTCTGAGTCTCGGCAAAGATTCAGAGACTGGAAGCCTTTTACACATGGGTAGAAAGCAAAATTCTGAAGTCCCTGAAGGAAACAATTTGATAGTTTAAACTTTCAATACAAGCGAGTCAGGGAGCTATGGGGACGGCAGTCAGGAAAGAGCCCCTGCACAAGCGCGAGGACCCTAATTCAAGTCCCAGAAGTCAGGCAAACAATCTGGACTTTGCCATGTGCTTGTAATCCCAGCACTAGGGAGGTGGAGACAGGCGGTATGCGGGACTCCCTGGACAGCTAGCCTACCCTCTGTTGTGGGTTCCAGGTCAGTGAGACATTCTGTCTCAAGAAGCAAGGTAGATGGCTCCTTAAAAAAGACACCCAGAGTTTGACCTCTGGCCTTTGCATGTACATGTCCCCTTCACACACACAAACACACACACACACACACACACACACACACACATGCACACACGCACACTAATCACTTATCTACCATACAGTGCAGATACCCCTATTTACATGAAATGCCAGTTACACTCATAAAAGACTTACAAACAAAAGTTTATAATATCTTGTTGATAATATCTCCATACCTGAAGTTTCCAAATGTTCATCATGGTAGAAGACAGAGAAGTCACAGTATAGACACACAATCCCACATCACTCTGAAACAAATGATTCATGTGGTAGAGTTAGGGTTCAAACCCAGAACCTAGCCAATGTGGGGCACATAGGCCCTAAATAAATTGTTGGTACATGTGTATTACATGCACACATCTGAATATATCTACACCTAGTGCAAGTCGGTAGAAAAGTATTTGTGCTTTAATGTTCTCATACAGAATGCTAGAAAGTGAAAATATAGCAATTGAAGAAAGGTCAGTGCTGTGCTTCTGGAAGAATAGGTGTGTATGGGGGGGGACCCAGGAAAGAGATTACAAGGCACATACATGGAACTTTTTGGAATGATACTTCATCTCCTCAGGGTTTTCATAGGTGTGTGCACTCTTATGCAAAAGCCTACTGACTGTACAATGTGAATTTGTATGGTCGATTATATCTTAACTAAATTGTTAGCCTTAGTCTCCCAGTGTCTTGATATTTCAAGAGCAAAAGAAGTAACAATCACCATAATTGACATTGATTTTTTAAGGCCTAAGGTGTGGGCTTCATTAATGTAAGTGTTTTATACGATTATGCAGTTATTTGGGTAATCATTCAAAACGACGGGCAGCAGTTAGGGCAACTAGATATGTCCTTCAACTGAGTGACCTCCAGAAGCTGAAGGACCCACTGGCGCTGGTTTTGGAACTAAGAGTATTTCACTAGAACCATCTTCTGTCCCTGTGCTCAGCCCTGCCTTCCTAATGGTCATCAGTGTGCCTGCCTGGATACTTTGAAAGCTGGAATGTTAACAGCATTCAGTCTTGACAGGGCTTCAAGGCCTACCTGGATGTTCTCCACTCTCGGAAGTAAAGGCTTTGATGCCATAGGTGACAAACATGACACTCAGCAGCTCAGCTCACAAGGTCCTGTCTGTTGCTTTCCATTTTCTCTGCTCTAGTTTCTTTCAGTAACAATCCTGAGGCAAGTCTCCCCATATATGGATGGTCAAGATGCTTTATAATGGCCCAATACAAAAAAAAATCAGATTTTTTTTCCTATTACACATCTTTTTAAGATCTGAGAATGTAGTTCAATTGGTGGAGAGTTTGTCAACAGGCTCAGAACTCTAGGTTCTGTCTCTATCATTGCATAACAGTGAGCTGGGTGTGCACATCAGCAATACCAGCACTCCACAGGCAGAAACAGGAGGATCAGAAGTTCAAAGATCATCTGTAGCTTCATAGAGAGTTGAGACCCATGTAAGGTACAGGAAACTATCTCAAAATAAGTAAATAAATAAATACAGTGAATAACATGGCTCTGTGTATACCTGATCTGGGCAATTTTAAATTAGTAATGTTTCTATGCCTTACAGTTTCTTAATATTCTTTTTTTGGAATCTTCATAATAAAGAAAGATCAACGAGGAGAGGGCACACTGCCACACCAACTCCAGTGTCGTCTGTGTGACATGACATATGTCATTATGCCGGACGGGAGCTACGTGTCCCATGGGACTAGGCTTCCTGGAGGTCAATGGCAGACGGCCCGGTATTAGCCACCGCTGAGGCATACACGGGTTTCTTGAGTAGCTGGCTATATGGAATATGAGCTTTGCACAAATTCTTTCATAATAATGATAGTCTTTATATATACAAGACAAGGATCATTCTCTTCAGGAACAGCTCTGGGATAAGGAAGCACAGTATGGGCATGTATAAGACTACAGCAGAACCTTTGTCATACACAGGGTGTATGATGAGCAAGGAAATAGATGGGTTAATGTTGATGGACAAAGACTGTTATATTATACTTTGAACTTTATGGATAGGCTTGCTAGATCCCAACCCCCATGATGTCTGCTGCATAAGAAGGTACTAAAAAGTATATTTCAACAGGTGCAGAGAACTGATTAGGTATATTTGGTCACTAGATGAAATAAAAGGTTAGAAAGAGGAAGGGCCATGATAGCGATAATGAGACAGAAACAGGAGGCAGAGGCAGGCGGATCTCTGTGAGTTCAAGACCAGCCTGGTCTACAAGAGCTAGTTCCAGGATAGGTTCCAAAACCACGGAGAAACCCTGTCTCGAAAAACCAAAAAAAAAAAAAACCAAAAGAAACCACGTAAGATGAAACCACTTGTCTGAGGTTTACAGTCCCAAGGACAAGATTTCTTCTTCTAAGGATGCTTTATGTCTAGCACCTGTTCCTGATAATATACTTTTCTTAAATATTGCTGATGTGACTAAAAGAAGCTTTCATACTGTGCCAACTGAGGACACATGACCTCCTGATTTGTTCTTTGTTTGATTGATATATAATGAAAACATGAATTTAGTAAAATCGCAGCAGATTCCAACCACTCTCTTGTGTGTTGTGGCTGTCTGTCATTCGCCGAACTTGTGCCTTCCTGTTACCAAGACCCTGCTTCTCCCACGGTCTGAGTGGCTCCCCTGAGCCGGTCCGTGGCAGCACACTTCACATGATCCCTGTGTATGAAATCAGGACAAGCATCCCGAAGTCCTAACACACTCAGCAGAAGACGAGCAAGCAGTTACACACGCTCTTCTATTTCTCTCCACTAAATAGATTGGCAAGCCCACATACAAAGAAAGTGTCCAGTTTGGAGGGTCCACAAAATCCCACTGTGTTTTCTTCATGCAGTACAAAATGTGACATAATTAAAACGTAGTTGCATTGGGATGGATGGGTTCCTGGGACCCATGGAAAACTCGTCAGATGTTGGCAAACCATCGACAGCGTATTAAGATGTTATCATATTTGCCTGCCATCAAATCATCTCTAGATTACTTACAACATGTAACACAGCATCAATATAGTAAAATAGTTGTGGTGATATATTGTGTAGGGGATGACAGGAGAAACAGTCTGTCTATAGTCTATATCACTGAAATACATTTTCCTAAATATCTTCAAGTCCTGGTTGGTTGAGTCATACTTGGAAGCCCTTGGGGAGGTACCAGCCATGTGGCACACTCAAGATTCAGCTTTTGACTTAAAAAAAAAAATCAACAAATGAAACCAGGAAAACAATTACTACTCATTTACTGCTTTCTATTCCTGGAAATTTAACTTATGCATGAGCTTATATTCATTTTATGCATTTAACTCAGAAAATGGGGACAATTAAATTTTTAAAAATCAATAAAATGTAAAACCAAAATAACATAAATAGATTTTCACTGATATACTGGAAGTCATTAAGGCAATTTATCTTTTATGTACCACATTGAAATTTCTAAAATCCTTCTGGATGATTTAGTTCCTGGGTAGTAAAAAAGAATTTACATTTTTTATTTATATGGTGCCCTAGTCTGTTTCTTTCAGAAATTACCAAACAAGCAGACTTTTTGTTTAGTCCCGAGAAGGGTGATGAGGGCGGTACACAATAAATGCAGTAGGGAGAGATCTTCGGGCTATTCAACAGGCTGCACAGTACCTGCATGCATGCTAAATGTGATCCTTGGTCTTTCCTCCAGGGGAACATAGCCTTGGAACAGTCTGGTGTAGTGGAACGTGGCAAGAACGGGAGTAGGGAGCGGCGTGAGAGCATTCTGGCTCGCTCATTAGTCAGCTGCGTTATTTTCAACTTCAGCTGAAGAAATGAGGAGATTGAGAGAAATAACCTCTAGACTAGATCCTGACCCTTAAACGCTACACATTAGGTGCGGGAGATTTGCAACACAAGAGGAATCAGGTGCTACCACAGAAGGTGACAGATGCCACCATTAGGATCAGCAAATCAGAAGATTCAGACACAGATGGGACCATGGTCAGAGTAGGTAGGAAGGGTGCAATTAAAAACCAAAGAACAAGCTGGGGGCTGGTTCTTGGGCCTAGAGGTTACCATGGAAACTCCTTAGAGGAAGTGAGCTGTGTTGTGCTCCTGCCATTGTGGGGAAGGAGATGGGATGGGAGGAGACACAGCGTGTCACAGTAGGATCGCTGAGGAGCCATGAGCTCACTGGAGCTCTTCTTGGCCCAGGGCAGATTGTGACTCAGCTCATGATTTCATTATTCGAGAAAAGACCTTCCAGAAAAGGAGATCGTGACCAAGCTGTCTGGAAATTGAGGACAGAGCCTTCATGTCACGGAGAGGAGGAGGCTGCGTGTTTCTAATGGAGTGGGGATCTAAATGTTTAGAAACCAGTGACACATTCCAGCAGGAAAGAAACAGGAAGAACGATGTGGAAGAGGCAACGTCAAGATGGGGCGAGATGACAAACACGGCAGGGTGGTTACACACAGGCACTACAGCAGCTGCGACAGTGTGCTTAAGACCCGCACAAGACTAAGTGAGACAAAACCCAGCTCCCATGCCTAACTGAGAAACTATTGGTAAATGCTGCTGAGGGGGGGGGGGGCGGGACACTGCTGGTTTCCTTTTGTCCCAAAAGGCTATCCATACTCCTGTAGGTATAGCCCCACACCCATGCACGTACGAGCAGCACCAAATGTGGTGGGTTTAAACAGAGCACATGAAGTTGGAAGGGGAAAGTGATAGGTAGGAGAGGAAGTAGAAGGGAAGGAATGGGAATGAACTTGGCCAAACATTATTTGTGTGCATGAAATTCTCAAACAATAAAAAAGCATTGCCGCGGGGCTGGAGAGATGGCTCAGTGGTTAAGAGCACTGCCTGCTCTTCCAAAGGTCCTGAGTTCAATTCCCAGCAACCACATGGTGGCTCACAACCATCTGTAATGAGGTCTGGCGCCCTCTTGTGGCCTGCAGGCATATATGCAGACAGAATATTGTATACATAATAAATAGATAAATATTTTAAAAAAAAGCATTGCCGCTAATGGGAAGGGGGGGCAAAGGAAGCCTTTAGACCAGGCAAGCTCTATGGAAGAGGGGAGGAGAGGGAGCAGGCAGAAGAGGAAAGGCAAGAGAGAACCAGCTCTGATCCGCAAGGAAAAGCAAGCAAACATTTAAGCAGAGTCTGCTCATGAGAAGGTAATTGCAGCCACAGTGGAGAAAAGAAGCCCAGGTTCCTATTCTTCCCCTGGACAGAGTCTCAGGTCACAGAGACCTGTTAAGTTGGAACTAAAACTTTGAAAAAACCAACTGTGAATTATTGATTTGTAATTGAAACTCAAGGACCAGAGTGGGTGTGACCTACAGAGCATGTGACGCTAAGCCTGGGCACCAAGTTTACTGATGAAAGATATGGGTGCCGTTGCATGCCCAGCCATGGATAAGATGATCTCTGGTTGAACTTTCACACACAGGTCAGCATCTGTACACACAACACAGAAGGAAAAGTCATGGAAGCATGGGAGAGGCCCCAGATTCTGGGCAGAACAGGGGTTCAATAACTGTTGAAGCCAAAGAGCAAGAGAGAAGAAGAGTTCTAGAATTTAGAATACAGCAAAACAACGTCAAGTGCTGGGCCTCGATTCTCCCGAGACTCCAGCTGCACCCACACAAACACTGGGAAGATTCCAGTGACTTAAGTAAGGATAAAAGAACAACATTTGCATTTGGGTTGCCACTCAACTAAATTATTCATAAGAACAAGTAACAAATCATCAGAGAAACCTATTAGAATCCAGAATTTCCAAAGGTTCACAGTGCCCAAGCAAAGATGGACTTGAAACCCAAGGAAAGAGGCATACGATAGATCTTCAAGGAGAAAACACGGTCTACATTGACTGATCCCTAGGTGGGACCCTAGGATGATAGGACTGTCAGACAAGGGTCTGATGTGGTTACTGTAATGAGGCTCATCAAAGAAAGAATGGGGTGCTTACCATAGATGAAAAACATGATAGCTTCAAACAGGAAATCAGGAGAAAGAAAAAGGAACAAAGTGGGAATCGTAATGACTTTTTAAAAGCATGCTGTATCAAAAGCAAATGCCTGAGTGAGTGGATAGCAGAATAGAGAGCAAAAGAGTCCTTAGTGTGAAGATAGAGCAATAGGGTTGTAGCCAAAGATGAGAAAAAAATAGAGGGAAAATCTGATGAGTGTTTGCAGCAGATTCCCCCTGCCCCAGGAAGAGGGGAGATTGGAACTGTGCCAACCCCACTTCCCAAGATCCCAACTACAGAAAGAAATATGACTCCACCACAGTTCACCCTGGGTACCAAGAAGTTTACTAGGCTTACTCCCAGGGCATGGATGAATGGTGACTTGCAGGAGGTGACCCAGAAACAGCTGCACTGGAAAGGCTACACCCAGCATTGACATGAACTCCCCTGTGTCTGTGGAGATGAGGCACCCGTCCCCTGTCTTCCCCAGCTGATATGCTCTACCCATCCCTGAGATGCCGAGATCAGTGCAACTCAGGCAGAACTCCACACAACTGGTTGGAAGAAATGGCTGAATAAACAGACGAGGGTCCCATAATCCTCCCCACCTCTCCATACAGAGGGGAATGTTGACAGCCCACAGGCCAGATTGTGATGGACTCTTGCAAGTTGGCCCAGAAGATCTCTTAAAGGCAGCAGCTGTTGTCCTGGAAGACAGAATTTTACAAGAGGCCCCGAGTTCCACAGAGCCACACAGGCACTTGTCACGACAAGCAAAGAATGAGACAAGAGAAAAAGACACTGATGAGACAGAGGCTGCAGAGTTCCCAAACATGAGGCATTTAAAGATTCAAGATGACCTCTGAACCAACCGCAAGGTAAATAGCAACAAAACCATACTTGGCCAGGTGACAGTTGAATGTAGAAATTCAAAGACAGTGAGGCGATCTTGAAATCAGACAGAGAAGATGATACATTCCAAACAGGGAGCAAGAAGTCAACCGGTTTTTGGCTCAATAGGAAAGGACAAATAAGTAACAACAACAACAAACAAACAGACAAATGAGACACGAACGCAGCAGAACACTATGCTTAAAGCGTCAAAAGAAAGGCAAAATCCTACTAGATCGAATTCTGTACCCATTTTTATAGAAGGAAGTTATTTTGAAGTAAACCATTGTTTTTCATTTGTAAGAACATTTGTAAATACATATGTAGGGATCTTATTAGAGGTATTATAATAATACCAGTTTACCTTGGTTAATAAATGTGCCCTTCTATCTGAAAAAAAATCCATATGTACATATATGTGTGTATTCAAGAGCATACAAGAGTGAAAATACAGGCTCACATTATTCCACATGACTGATCCAAAATTGTTTCCATTAATAGATATTTTTTCATTTAATATCAAGGGAAACTCTCTCTCACTCACACACACACACACACACACACACACACACACACACGTGTGAACAGATAACATCTTTCCTACCCCACCTACCCCACTTTAGTGAGATCAGCACTAAAAGTGGGTTGTAAATAGCTTGGTAAATTTTTCAACAGTATCATTTCAGAGATGACAGGGATCAGAGAGAGCAGCAGACAGAAGGCTGTCACTGCAGAAGCCCTCAGGGGGTTGTGTAAGTGGTGTGGATACCTGGAAGCTGTTGAAGACCCTACAATAAAGCCCCATAAATCTCAGATGCAGAGGTGAGCTAATTTCATGATGAGCTGGTATAATTGAGTTTCTATGAGCAGACTTGGGTGGCTATCTCCATGGCTTGCAGAAGCGGAGGACAGATCAATTGTTGCTTTGATGCTAATGAAAGACTGACAACACAAAGCTCCGAGCTAGCTCCCCTTTCAGAAGAGCTGCCAGGCATATCCAACTTTCTGACATTGTCAAAGGACATTAGCATCTACAACATTCACACTCAAGAACCATGCAAACTGGGCGTGCTCCACCATAGATGGATATCAACCTCCCTTCCCCTTTTGAAGGATCAGGAAACACCATGCAAGATAGGGCAACATGAATTAAATGCTAGAGGATTCAGGGAGGAATTCTGGGAAGTGCTGTCCTCTGGATAGGATATGACTTTTGCACGCACAGATTTATAGTAGCTGCATAAGACGTGCACAAGACAACCCCAACTCTATTTCAAGCACAGCTGGGGGAAAGGATCCTTACTTAGCTCACCTCTAGCAGAGGAGCCATACAGTGATAGCTGCTATGGTGGAGACTAACTTTTCCTCAGGGGTGTGGCTTCTAGTAGGTTGCTCATGTCACAGTGGCTGACCTTTGATTTCTGCCCAGACAAGCAACACTTATTGGACTCAGTGGGTTGTATCAAAGAAAGAAACAGGGTGGCTCGGGTCCAACATGAAGTTGAGAAGCAAGGGAGTTGGAGGGAGAGGGTGGATATGATCAAGATACATTGTATTCACGTATGAAAGTTAATATTTATTTATACTTCTTTCATATATTACATTCCAATCAGTTTCCCCTCCCTTCTCTCCTCCCACAGTCCCTCCTGCTACCTTTCCTCTCCCCCAGATCCACTCCTCTTCCATTTCCCTTCAGAGAAGAGCAGGCCTCCCAAGGATATTGATCAAACATAGCCCATCAAGTTGCAAAAAGACTAGGTACATCCCCTCACATTAGAAGAGGCAATCCAGTAGGAAGAAAAGAGTCTCCAAAGCAAGTGATAATAAATCTAACATATTTTTCAAAGAACAGTGCAATCTAGTTACACAAACAACCACGGAAATGATCATAACGTGGGCTGAGAGCTAGTTCAGGGGGCTAAGGACTCGCTACACAAACCTAAAGAGTCAAGGTCATACCCCACACTTAAGTGAAAAACGCAGTGAAGCTGTGCATGTCTGCATCCCAAATTTTAGAGGAGGAACTTGGGGTTTCAGACAGGAAGATTCCTGGATCTTGCTGGCCAGCCAGTCTTGCCAGTTAGAGCTCTGGGTTCAATGAGAAGGAGATTCAATAAATGCAATCAAGATGGACAAAAATAACTGAAGATATTTCGAGTTGACTTCTGCCCTCTACATACACACCCAATGTGTGTGTGTGTGTGTGCGTGTGCGCATGCACCCACACACAAACACGCACATACTTCATGTTTTAAGTAAGTTTATAATTTTCTGTTGGGCCATAGCCATGGCTTTCCTGAGTTTCAAGCAGCCTAGGGGCTCAGGTTGTACAGGCCTATAAGCAAAAACAAACAACAACAACAAAAAAAAAAAAACCTCCATGAGCTGGCACTCTTTCCCACTGGCTGTCTGACTCTACTTCCTGTGTAGATGTCTTAGTTAGGGTTTCTATTGATGTGAAAAGACATCATGACCACAACAACTCTTACAAAGAAAGACATTTAATTGGTGTTGGCTCATGGTTCAGAGGTTTTGTTCATTGACATCATGGCAGGAAGCAAGAAAGTATGTATACGCTAAGACATGCTGGAGAAGAACCTCTACATCCTGATCTGAAGGAAAAGAGAGAAGCACCGGGCCTGGCTTGTGCATTTGAAACCCCAAAACCCATCCCCAACGACACACTTCTTCCAATAAGGCCCCACCTTCGAATAGTGCCGCTCCTCTGGGGCCATTCTCATTCGAGCCCCCACAACAGGGACAGTGTGGTCCCCCAGAGCTCGAGCTGCACAGTCTTCAGTTCTTGTTCCTCATTGTCTACAAAACTCAACCTTGCTGCCTTCATTCAAGAATGGAGAGCTCTTGTAAGTTTCCAGGAGTCAGTAACAGCACAGGGGATGCTGTGGCATGGATCAGACCGCGAGCGGCCTCACCCTGTCAGTCCAGACTCGGCTACTTGCACAACATCCCTGGCTGCTAATGAGTCTCAGGCACTGCCCGGTCCCACAGCTTAGTTCTACAGTGACTCTATGACCCCATGGAAAATACTCATCTACCGTCCCATGTGACCCTAACTGCTGTACTTTCCATCTCTGGAACAGTGACTACTGTCTACAGCAGAGGACAATGGGCAGGTTTCCCTTCTTAGCGCCCAGGAGATATTTGATTGTCTTTCACTGAGGAGCAGGTGAGACATAACAAAGAGCTTTTGTTTCTCAGGCCTGGGCCCTCAGGAAGTGAGAATACAGCTACTGACACCACATCTCAGCACAACTGAACTCCCCCAGTGAGTAGCCTACAAGGTGTCCCTCCAAGACTGTCTGCGCTGAGCTGCGAGACAGCTGAGTCAGGAAAGCGCTTGTGAATATAAAGACCCACGCTTGAGGCAGACATCCACAGATCTCTGAGCAGCCTGTGGATCGTGACCCTTTTGACAAACTTCTGTATCCAAAAATATGTACATGAGGATTCTAATAGCAAAATTAAAGTTACAAAGTAGCAATGAAAATAGCTTTCTGGTCAGGGGTCACCACAACATGAGGAACTGTATTAAAGAGCAACAGCATTGGAAGGTTGAGACTTTACCTGAGGCTCACCAGTCAACCATCCTAGCCTACCTGCAGAATTCCAGGCCAGCGAGATCTCCTGTTTCAGAGACTAAACATGGGTGGTGGCTGAGAAACCTCCAGAGTCATTCTCTGGCTTCCTCATGTACAATCTTATGTGTGCACTAGCACACATAGGAACACACACAAAGAACTATCTGCACAAGAACAAGTTCTAACGCATTGGCCGCGCTAAGGTGGTTGAGTTCTGTCGGTGGATGAATGACGTCAGATCAACGAAGTCCATCATGGTCATCTCCCAAGATGACCCAGAGCATCGGGGGCAATGGAATCAACTTCTTTCAAACTTCTAATAGAGTAAGCTTACATTATTGAATTTTGTATTTTATTAAGAAACATTGTAACTGAAATCACATATGGTCCAAATAGTATTGTGCATTTTTGATGGCCAAGACTCTCTGCTGACTTGGTCTTAGTCACGAAGGGCACCAGCCTCCCACACATTATTCATACTTCTACCATCACAACCTCCCGGCCAAACACCTTCACGACAAACTACACCCCGCATTGGCTCTTCTCTAAGAACAGGACTCCCTATCTTTCTCCTTAGCTAACACCACCTCAGCTTTGGTGACAGAGAGCCGCCATAGACTTCTCGTCATGAAATGTGTGGACCAATGGGAACTCTGAAGAGAGTAACCATCACCTAAGTTCTTACTTAGCAACTTGGTCCTTGGGCTGTAGCAAACGGTCACATTTGTGTCATGAATGATGGATTGACTGTGACTTATTGCCGAGTTAATGGGACTGATGAACTGAACGATGTGTAGACACACCACAGATGAATGGGACAATCCTTGACTTGTGACTAAGGGGTTCTCTATCTAGCACCTTCTAAGTGCTGGCAGTGTGTGTTCCAACACTTCCCAGAAAGGTTTTATTGGTGTCGATACCCTGCAGTCCAATTCTGCCAAAAAGGCAATTGGCCAGTGGAACCAAGGCTTTCTTTCCTTTTCTTTTTTAAAAAAGAAATCATTGAATGATCTTATGAACCACACAGATGTCTCCACTGTATAATCACCAACGTGCAAAACTTTATTATTTTTTTTAATTTAAAATCTTATAATGTCAGCCATTATGGATTTAAAAGATATTTCCTCTGGTTATTAAGTAAGGTAAATGTGGAACCAGGAACTGATAGAATCATAGTTCATGAGAACAAAGGTCAGTCACATGACCCGCTGATTAAAATGTTTCCGCCACATCTGATGGGGAAATGATAGTTACTATTCATCTGAAATAAAAGTATATCACAATCACAGCTCCTTCTTTCATAAGTGTAGTAGACCATGGCTTCCCTTAGTCACCAAATGAACCCAAGACCATTATTAACCCCAATCTCACACCCCAAAATCCAACAAACAAATCCCAATGGCAACATTCTCCTGAATGCCAATAGCCACGTGCTTGTAATGTATATGCAAGTTTAGGCATAGCAAGCACAAGATAGAAGCTGAGAGCATCGGCTCAGTCTGCATACCAAATACTCCAAGTA
Source organism: Microtus pennsylvanicus (assembly GCF_037038515.1). Classification (NCBI taxonomy): domain Eukaryota; kingdom Metazoa; phylum Chordata; class Mammalia; order Rodentia; family Cricetidae; genus Microtus; species Microtus pennsylvanicus. The sequence goes on from NC_134599.1 coordinate 4,189,969, forward strand.
CTTGTCTTTAGATTAAAAACTACCGTAAGCACTTTGAAACATTTGACAAGTATAGCCACACATGTATTGGTTTGTGCTCTCCTGGGTATCCAGGTAAACGATTTCCTCCCAGCTGCTCACATGGCAACCACAGGTGATTGAGAAAGAGCAGCAATCCTGGATGCCAAGGGAAGACTGCAGCTGAGAAGGGCGCAGGAAGAATCTGGATCTGCACCCTTGAGTGTGGGAAGTAGACATTTCCAAGCTTTTACCCTACATGCTAGCTTCTGGAGGCTTCTGCTAGGGTTCTCCGGACCCTGAGTACCCCTTTCTCTGAACCACGCTTACTTCCTAGGAATAACCTCAGGCACACGGTGGTCCATTAAAGTTAACATAGCACCAACAAGAGCAGGAAGTCTCTCCGGCACCTCCAGTCTGGAAAAGCTGATTTAGGGGCTCTGCCTCCTACAGAACTATCCTCCCGGAAAACTTAATAGAAGCAAACATCTGCATTCACTAGACCTGGACCAGCGAAAACCAGCAACAGAGCACGTCCAAGTCCGGGATACCCCAAAACAGTCACATACACTGAGCCCTTCTAGCTGGCAGGCTCTGGGTCTGTGAAATATCACATATCTTGGGGAATCTACACCATTCATCTACTGTCGCCACTGAAGGACACACCAGCGCTGGGAAGAGATTCATGCCACCTCCTAAGGCTTGCAAATCTCCATCCACTCTTTAGACATGGACAACTGTCCTCCTCCCCTCCGTCGCGGGTCTCTTACCTTATGGCCCTTCCCCGGGGGACACCTGACATTGTTGGAGGCTCCAGCTGTTTGATTCATGTTCCTGAGAAGTTGGGGATCTGGAATCCTCTACCTTGCAAACTTCCTGAGAGCCTGGAAGCTGGCGATGCAAATGCGCGCCTCAGGGGAGATGCGCGGGCGTCCTCCCTCTTCAGTCCGGACTACTAATCCTAGCTTGTGGGAACTCCTTAGGCCGGTGAGACCCGCAGCCCAGAGCCCACTGAGCAGCAGCCCGCACCCCAGAGGGAGCCCTGGCCGGCGCCAGGCGCTCTGCCCAGGGCTGCCTTGCTGGGAAACAGTCCAGGTCTCTCCAAACCAGAAGCGGGAGCAGTTCCAAGAGGACTTGAGGAGGGGCAAGAAGCTAGGTGGAGAGTGCGAGATGTCCACACTGCCCTACCCTGCGCCAGAGGCTGGGAAGCTAAGACAGCCACACGCACTCATGCGCCACCTGCCTAAACCACAGGGTCAGGACCCCAAGGGCTGGCGTTAAGCTCCAGCGGGGTCTCTGTAAGGCCCTCCAGACCTACAGCAGTCCGGGTTGCAAGTGCAACGGGTGCGGATCCTGGCACGCCCCTCCGCGAGGGCTTAACTAAGAAAAAGCAACTCGGTGGAACCGCGCTCCCCTGCAGCTTCTGCTCCTTGCTCCAGGAGCCAACCCCGGGGATGGTCGGGAGGTGGCATGCGAGGTTCTACCAGGAGCTACTGCACTGGCGAAGGCTAGAAAGTGGAGGGGGCGGAGGAGGAGCTGGGCTGACACGCGGAGATCCTTGGCAAGGTTCCTAAAAATCATAGCTGAGCTCCTTTCCACCCCGCATGCCTGAGCTCAGAAGCAGGTGGGCTTCCTTTGCCCAGCATTCGCTCCACTGGGGCAGTAACCGTGGAGGGCAGAGACACATTACTGGTGTAGTCCTAGATTAATTTGGTAGCATTTGGACACAGGTGGGAGTAATCCCCGCCCTTGAGAATGCAGGCACACAAACTAAGGAAGCGCAGCGGCTTCATGAGACTGCATTGCAACATCTGAGCACCAAAGCGTGCACTGTGATCAGGAGCACAATTGGGCACAGCTGTATTAATGAGCAAGATGTTCAGTTTTCTTTTTTTCCTAGATTTTTTTTTCTTCAGGCATGGTTCGTTAGATTTGAATAAATCTGGATGAAATACCAAGGCACGGAATTCACCTTCCATTTCTGAACCCCAAATCCTTATTTGGATGGTGCATATAGTGTACAGGAAGATTCTGGGCTCAGAAGGGATCCAGAATACCTGTAATAACGGTAGCCCTTAGGCACTTTGGTTTGCTTCAAACCCACTCCCTTAGGGCACCCTGCTAAGAGTAAACTGGGATGAGTTCTCTTAAAGCTCCAGTGAGTCTTATGTACTAACCCTCACTTCTCCTCCAGCTCTCTCCCCTCCCCCCAGGGACCCCTTGCCATGCTCCACTTCCAAGTTCCTGTACTGTTTTCATAGGTCACGGAGTACATGATGAAACTGTCTTTGAGTCCTCCACACTCCTGTAACTAATTCCAGATAGCTCTTTGGTTCACCAAACTGGGGGTGAGGGAACTCTTTAGTTATTTGTCGAAACTATTTTGCTAAATATTTATTGTTCCCAGTTCCAACTTAGGCTGACCCACTTTATTGTGTCTTCCCAATCAGAAACAACTCCAGCAGGCACTGCAGTGGGCTGAGATTGGTCTGGGGCAGATAGTGGCTAGAATCTGCTCTGCCCCTTTCCTCTGGGCATCTTTGAGTAGATTCTTTTTCTCACTGATTCTTGCATCTCTGAGGTAGGTTTCACAACTGCTGCTTTCTGAGAAGGATGACCAAATCTGAGAACTGGTGATGCAGGGAAGATGGTTGGTGTCATAGCAGGGGTCTAGCAGGGCAGACACTGGCCCTGGCCACTGGCCGGATTGCTCACAGAGATACGCCATAGCTTACACATCTCCTCCAGGCTACTCTTTCTGGTCCTCATCTACTCCTGTGTACTGACTTGTGGGGTCACGTGATTATCAGCACCTCTCTTTCTTCCCCACACTCTAGACTGTGAACTCAGTTGCTATAGGGGGCAGAGCCTTGAGACTCACCGTGAACTCCTGCCTGGGTCCTTGTTCTTCAGAAGCATATGTTAACTACCAAGCTTGGAGGTTTGCAAAAGAAAAGGCCAGGAAGCCAACAGACTTGTCTCTCTAGTGACTATCCACCAGTACCTTGAAGGTGTGTTGGGCTTTGATATAACCAATTAACATTTTAGGGAAACAGAATTCATTCTTATTCCACAGCGCAGGCAGATTTATTCTTAAAAGTTCTTGCAAAGTAGATTTGGGATTCCTCTGTCTTTTCAATTCTTTCCTTTTATTTCTTTTCTGCTATTTCTCTTGTGGTATAATGTGTGTAGAAGAAAACGAGTGTCTGTGTTGACAGGCACACACCTGGTACACAGCCAATGCACCAATAAAAGTTAGCATCCTCGTCGCACAGACCGGGGTGCAGCTTGCCTCTTCTCCATAATCTCCCCAACATTGAACTGCTTTCATTTTGTTACTCTAGATGGTGTCGCTTGTTCTAGAATCTTCATAAAGGAGTCTACATTGTGAACTCCCTCACGTGACCCGTTTCTGAGAGCCGGTACATGAAGGCATGTCTCACCAGTTTGCTGTTGTCATCACTGAGTAATATTCTATTGTACCTTTCCTTGCTGAGCCGTCCTACTGGCCCTAGGATTGGGTTAGTCTCCAAACACTTGGGGGTTGTGCAGCCATCGTCCTGTTTCGTTTCCAGGTTCACTTCACTTCTCTGGGATCTGGGACAATCTTCTGTATGATTCCTGGTCTCTCATAATTATTTGTTCTTTTTATGACGTGCAGTGTAATCTACCTTGGAGGAAGTCTCAAGGGGGTTTGAGAAGAAGACGTGTAATGTTCTTCTGGGTATGATATTCTATGCCTGTCAAAACATCAAATTGATTGATAGTCTTTCGAATCAACTGGATCATTACTGATTTTCTGCCTGTCTGAGCTATCAATTACTGAAAGACTGCAATAGTGATTTGTGTCTCTTTATTTCTGACAGCTTTTACATCACACTGGGTGTTTTTGTTGTGGCAGGATGGACAAAATCTTAGAACAATTGATGTTCTTGGAAAATTGACCCTTTTACTATTATGTGTGAACCTGCTTTTTTTCTTTATAAGTTTTCTTGCTTTGCTCAAGTTTAACACTGTCCTGTGAATTGTTTTTAAATCACTGTTAGCATGGGATATATAACGTTATGCCTTAATCTTTGACCTTTCTGCATTTATAATGAGTTTATTTTTAATCTAATTATTTCAAGGCCAGAGAGATGGCTCAGGGGTTAAAAATACTAGCTGCTCTTCCAGAAAATTCAGGATCAGTTATGCCCATATAGCAGCTTACAACTTTCTGGAACTCCAGTTCCAGGAATGCTTTGACCTCTTCTGGCCTCTGAGGACACTAGGCATACACATGGTACAAAGACATATATGCAGGTAAAATGCCCATATATATAAATTAAAAATAAAAATTTAAAGTTTTATATATATATATAAATTTTATGTATATATTAACATATAAAGTTTATATGAATATAAACATATTATATTTGTGTATATATCATATACATATATATGTACTCACAGACACACACATTGAGTCTCAGCTGTTTTTATCTCCAGCATCCTTCCTCACCATCTCATAACCCTTCCTCTTCTACAGAAACCCTTCTTCTCCCAAAAGAGCCCCCTCCACTCTGCTATCTTTTTTGTGTGTAGCCCCCTAAGTTTAATCATCATCATTGCTTGCACAGTAAGGGTGGGATAATATTTCCTGAAGAATAAACTACATAGTCATGGTTACACCACTGCAGAAAATGATGCCCCTCTCCCAACAGCTCCCCAGTGGTCCATCAGGGAGGGTGGTTTCTTAAATGCTTCAGATATCCAGGTATGCACATAATTCACTTACTGTAGAATATGTGCAGTTGGATTTTTCCCTTTATAAAAACCTCTGTCTTTCATTGTTGTCTTTAAGGCATTTACACTGAAAGTGGTCATGGACATGCTGGATTAATATCTACCTGCATTTTTAACTGATTTTACAATTTGCTCTGTTTTACCTGTTTTCCTGTCTACTTTGGTTTTAATTGAACATTTTATGTTGTTGTAATAGGAGCAGTAGGGCTGCGTCCCCGCTGCCTGGCTCCTGGCCACCAGCTAGCTTATGCCCCGAAATAATTACATGGAAACTGTATTCATTTAAACACTGCCTGGCCCATTAGTTCCAGCCTCTTATTGGCTAGCTCTTACATATTGATCTAACCCATTTCTAATAATCTGTATAGCCCACGAGGTGGCTTACCAGGAAAGATCTTAACCTGCGTCTGTCTGGAGTGGGAGAATCATGGCGACTCACTCACTCGGCTTCTTTCTCCCAGCATTCTGTTCTATTTACTCCACCCACCTAAGGGTTGGCCTATCAAATGGGCCTAGGCAGTTTCTTTATTAATTAACGAATGAGAGCAACAGATTAGAAAGAAATCACTCCCACATCATTATGTGACTCCATTTTTCTTCTATCTAAGCATATAATCACGCTTGTTTTTCAATTGTTTTAAAGCTGGTCTTGGAAAGCCCAGCGTACACAGTAAGTGATCCCAGCTCACCCTGGACCAGCATTGTTCCATTGATGACCATTGTCATCATTGTGTCTCTTTCACCTAACTGTATGCTAAAATGTGTCAATATACAGATCAATCTCCGGTTGAACATTAGCTATAGCACCAAGTAAGAAGAGAGGAAGATATTTTTTAACCTTTCTTTCTTTTCCACACTCTTTCTGATTTCTGAGTCCCTCATCTTTAAATTCCTACTCCCGTGTCTGTGTCTGGCTGATTCCCAGAGCCCTTCACTTTTCATTTGTTTGCTTTCAAGCCTGGGCTTTTTTCATCCCCATCTTTTTAATGCTTTCAGGCTTTCACTCTCCTCCTCTTGTGCCCTTGGCTCCTGATGAGAAACTGGAAGTCGTTCTTACCCTTGCTCCTGTGTAGAAAATGTGGACTTGCTTTAACCCCCCCTTTTTTTTATTGATATAGAGTTGTTGTACACAGCACCACATTTAATGGGAAATATTTCTTCATATAAACACATAATGAAATTTTATTGTTCCCATCCCCAACCTTCTCTCTCCTCTCCTCTCCCCTTTCTATTAATTTCCTTTCTTCTAGACAGTTTTGCTTCCACTTTTATGTCATATAGACATACATGATTTTATGTGCATGTACAAAATCTAGGGTGTAGAAGAGAGAACAGGCAATGTTTGCCTAGCCTTGACCAAACTGGCTTAATATGATACTCTCCAGTTGTATCTATTGTTTTATAACCAACATGACTTTGGGTTTTTTTTGTATAGCTGGAAAAAATTTCTGCTTCTCCCCTCCTTTCTCCTCTCTTCCCCTCCCCCGTCTCCTTCCTCTTTCTCCTTCTGCCTCTCTCTCTTTCTCACTTTCTCTGATTCCAATAACTTCTTTTGAGATTTCTGTCCTTATCCTTGCTCTTCCACAGTTCGGAAGTGACATGCCTCTTCTGTCTTATTTGATATTCTCTGTACATTCTGGATTGTGTTTTTGTGTCTGTCTGATTTGGAAGTCTCTATGTTATCCTTATCATATGTACTTCTTCTTCCCTTCTGGAATTCTAAACATGTGTGTTCACACCTTGGAGTCCCCACTGCCCTAGCTTCCAGTCCCTGGGGATTTTCTCAGGCTTGCCCTCTCTGCAGATGAGCTGCCAAAGGGCATTCTTCATTTCTCTCAGTGACAGTTTCCATTTAAAAATTTCCATACAATATATTTTAATCATCTTTTTCTCTCCCCTAGCTCCTATCAAATTGTCCCTACCTTGCTCACACAAACGTCATGCTATCTCACTCTCTCTCGCTCACAAGCAAAAACAAAACCACAAAAATAATCAAAACAAACAACATGAAAAAGCCCAATAAGACAATTATTTCCTTTGGGCTCTTTCTAAGAATTTTCCTCTCTCTGCCTTTACTACCCATCTATGATGTACGCCATCTACCTCATCCATTGGATATATAACATGTTGTTACTCTGTTCATTTCAAACTGTCATCACACCTGAGTCTGCTCTGATGTTTGCTGCGTAGCTTCTGTGTCCCTCACCAATTTTCATGCCTTAAAATTTCCAAGGTAGGGGCCTAAAGAATTGTCTCAGTGGGTAACAGCCCTGGCTGCTCCTGCAGAAGACCTGGGTTCGATTCCCAGCACCCACAAAGTGGCTCACAACCATTTGTAACTCCAGTTTCAGAGAATCCAGTGCCCTTCTCTAACTCCCATGGCTACTGCATTCACACTTCATGCATGCAGGCAAAATGCTTATATGCATAAAATAGAATAAATAACTCTAAAATATTTTAAGACAAATTTCCTTTGAAGGCCAGATGTGGCAAGGTAACCAGCAAGTATGATGAACAAACTTTACTGTGGCAGTTTTCTTTGTTGTTAATCTGATGGAGGGTTAGGCTGGATCAAATGCTCATGTCTGTAGATGATAGGGGCTTCAAAGCCCCCTGTATCCCTATTTGGTTTCCCAGGTTGCTGTGCTTCCCTAAACACCCCTCAAGGAGACCCCACGTCTTTCAGCCAAGAAGGCCATCATGGGATCAACCCAGTATGGGTTCTAGGACTGGATATGTGTATCAGGTGTGGCGAGGGCAATCACCGGCTCATCCTGTAATTACATCTCAGCATTTGAGTGGCCAGTGATCGTCACTGGTCTTGGGTTTCTTTCCCACTTTGGAGAGAGAAGAAAGGTTTTGGAGTCAGAAGTGGAAAGTGTTATCATCTCACGGAAGGATGCATGCCTGGTCCAACTTTTATGCCTACAGAATAGGTCTCTGTTTTAAAGGATGCTCTGGGTGCCTATCATAATGATTGGCCATCCTTGTTTTCTATTGAAAATTTATCCTGTTTGTGGCGCATGTATTTGTCCATATCCCCACCTGCCAAAGTTTAACACTGGGTGTCTTCTTTTAATCCCTACTTTATATATTGAGACAGGGTCTCTCACTGAGCCTGAAGGTAGCTGGTGCGTGAGGTTCAGGGATCCACCTACCCCTGCCTCCACACCCTCAGGGACAGGGCTCTTGATGTGCTGTTATAGCCAGCTTCTATATGGGTGCTGGAGTTCAGAGCGCACATCCTTGAGCTTCTCATAGATCTTTATTCACCAAGCATCTCCCGGCCCTCTTGTCTTCTAGTGCCATAGCAACACTTTCCCAGTTCTTTCTTGTGAGCACTTTGTGGGTTCTCAGGAAAATCCCTGAGACTGTAAATCCACCCAAGGCATCAAACCATGGCACTCTCTGGCAAACCCTGGTGTCATCTTTATAGGTCTCTGGAAGCTCCTGCTCCACCTAGGCAGAGCTGGACTGTGACTTCCGAAAGAATCCTGGTTTTGCCCAGGTGACAGCTTGCCCTGAAAACTCGATTCTCTTCTGATTCTGAGAAATTCACTGATTTTTCAGGTTTTTCTTGTGAATGTGGGCATGATAGTTCCTTTGTCGTTGTGCTGAAGCAGAAGCCATGTCTCACGGTATATTTCTGGGATCTCAGGGTCCCCTGGGTTTTGCTTCACAGCTATTATTTGATTCATAGCTTTTTTTTCTCATGCTGTTGTATAAGCTGCAAGGAAAACGTGAATACTTCTACCCAAAAAGAAGTCTTCTTCATTGTATAGCCAGCTCCACCCAGTACACTGTCTGTTTAAGCAGGATGGCAGATGACACTGTCTCCAAGCTCTTGTTGTTGTTGTATGATAAACAGTTCAGTTCCAGTGGGGTCACGGAACCATTTCAGAAGCATCTGACTATACCCGCCATATATATATTCTATATTAATTATCTAAGAATATATATATATATATTCTTAGATAATTAATATAGAAATCATAACATTCAGTGTTGTGTGGCCAGCTTTACTGATAAATTCTATGTTTGGGGAGTGAAACTTGGAGCTTGTGGATATAGGGGTATTCATTAGTGATATTTTTTCAGACCTGTGCAACAACACCCCACAATAGGTCACATCCTGTCTGGCTGAAGAGACACAGCCAGGAGAGAGAAGAAGCCTCCTCGTTCTTTCATTTGCCCCATGCCTGCCCTCTTCCCAGCAGATCCCATTCTTGGGAGTTGCGGTCAGCAACAGAGGACTTTTCTACAGGATAGCTGCTGCCGGGCAAATGGCTCCAGGTTTGTAATGGCTGCGTGGTTCCTTTGCTCCTGCTGTGATGAAGTGGCATGATCAAGGCACTTACAGATAGCAGAGTCTATTTGGGCTTACAGTTCCAAAGAATTAGAGGTCAGAACGGTGGAGACAACTCGGTGGGAGGCAGCCGGCATGTTGGCTGAGACAGGAAGGTGAAAGCCGAGCGCCTCCATCTTGAAGTATAAGCAAAGAGAATGAGCTGAAAGTGATTCCAGGCTTTAAACTCTCAACAGCTCCCACTCTGACACTGGCCAATGATGAACTTCTTCCAGCAAGGCCACATGTCCTTAACCCTCCCAGTAGCTCCATCAACAGGGCACCAAGTGTTCAAATATTTGAGACTGTGGCAGGGTGGGGGAACAGGGGCCATTTCTCATTTGAACCAATAAAATGGCTCTTAAGTTAGGGTGAACTCAGACAACAAACCCCACAACGTTTGTCACAGAGGATTCCTCAAATCTAAGGCCTAGTGGATCAACCAATACTTGTCAACTTTTTCCCTGACAGGAATATGGAAGTCAGGGTAGACATGTTAAGTGCTGAGTACCTGTTTCTGAGGAAGAAATGGCTACCTGAGTAGACCACTTACAAATTTGCCAGCTTACCGCAGTGAATAAGCAATAAAGTCACCGCTGTGCCATTGACACTGTGTTTGTCAAGTAACCCATTCTGTGGCAACTCCATGTTCTGATATTTCTTTAAAGACATTTATTTTCAATTTTTTTATGTATTGGTGTTTTGCTTGCATGTAGGTCTGTGTATCACATCCATGTCTGGTGCCCAGCAGAGGCTAGAAACAGGCATCAGATCTGGGATTGGAGTAAAAGATGATTGTGAGCTGTCACGTGGGTACTGAGAACTGAATCTGGGTCCTCTGCAAGAGCAAGCAGTGTTCCTAACCACTGAGCCATCCTCCAGCTCCCCTGATAGCAATATATAATGTTTACTCCTCTCTCTCTCTCTCTCTGCTTTGGCATTCTTTCTTTCGCACAAGGCAGTTCAGGGTGAAGAACACAGAAAACAAAGTTGTATGTGGTACTCAACATGTCTACTGGTTAAATGTCTTCTCTGGCAGAAGGATATGCTTCTCATTAAAAACACTTGTTAGGCAGACTTGCACCCCATCCAGAGGCAGGAGAGATAACTTGGGATGCGCTTTGTGGACCTAGAATGATGGCCTCCTCATCTTCATCTCTAGGCTGAAAGATGAGCAGATGGAGTTTATTCCAGAGACCCTTCTCATCAACCTAAAACGTAGGGCAGAGATGAATGTACTCACAGAAATGGCAGTTTTCTTTCCGGTATGTATCCCACGGGTCCTCTTAGGAGAGATAGTGTTCAACAGAGCACTCCTATCAAACACAGTTTCATCACCCCAGCATCTTGGCCAACTCTGCAGTGCTGCCAGACCCAATAATGCCATTTTCAACCCAGTGTGGAATTCTACACTCCAAAGTCCTGTGACCGAGGCGGGTGTGTTTATGGGTACAAAGTGGACCCTTTGCCAGTAAACGAGGCAGAGCATGCCACCTTGATCTCATGGCTGTCATTAAACCCTAGTTGAATACACTGCTTCAAGCTGCCTGTGCCAGAGTCCAAGACTGCCTTCGGCAGGCGATCCCACCAATCAGAAGCTGTTGTAGCAGCTCTATTCCGCAGAATCTTTGTCTCATCAGTAGAAGATTCCCATCCTTCACTCATCACCTGTCCCTAGAGCACCTTCCACACCGGCCTCCTCAGGCAACGCTGACTCTGCTCTTTTGTGAAGCCTAGCAGCTCCTGGACCTTATTTCCTTAACTTTAGGGCCATTAAGCCTTCCCACTTGACAATATAACTAATTAACTTTGAAGCGATTTTCTCAATGCATCCCATAAAGAGAGACTGGGGGTGGAGCTCAGAAAAAAAAAGACCATAGAATCTAGCTCTGAGAATCTTGGGGTGGGCAGCAGGAAGAAGGACCACAGTTCTTTGGGTGCTAAGGCAGCGTGCATCCTCTTGGGGACTCAAGTGCTTGGCTGAGAATAGCAGCAATGACCTTGAGACATCCCTACTTGTTACAGCATCTGCACTTGGCAACCCCGCCCCGGGGCTCTGTCATAAGGAAATCATCCTGAATGACCTGCTAGAGGGAGGGCTCCCAGGGAGTGTCAGGAGGACACCCATGTTTACATCTGTCTAGTATTTTTGTAGTAGACATTTTAGATGGCTCTGCCCAAATCCTCGTGGAAATAAATATCTCTTGTGTTTGTCAGCCTGACTTTTCACCAGTAAGCAGGTTTGGCCAGATGATGGACTAAGGGCCTTTACTGTATTCCCATTAGGGCAGCAGGTTGTCCCTGCCCCTGGGTAGCTAAGTTCATGTCCCTGCTGGCAACCCTATGTAACTGACAGTGGGACTTGACAGAGAAATACCCTGTCCTGAGCCCTAGGTAATGTAACTTTAGGGTACAATTAACCACTCATTTTTTGGAGGTCTCGGTGTCCACTGTAAATTGATCAACAACATCCCTGCTGTTGGCTGTTCTTCAGTGATCAGTCTCATATAGTATACATGAGATAGCCCTGGCAGGGTCCCCACCTCAAAACACAAACCAGCACTGCCTCTGTCCCTTAGGTTTCCTGTTAGTCTCCCCTTCCTTCTTCAAATCTGTCATGGATAGTGGCAAGTGTCTTCTTGTTGGTATTCCTGGGAGATGCTGAGCCTTGTCTGTATCCAGCCATGGGGTGAAGATTTCCTGAAGTGTTTTCTCAGATCTGCCAGGCAAGCAGGCCTCTCAGCTTGCTCCTTCTCTGGGGTCTAGGTTACACTATGTGAGACCTCTCTCATTCCCTCACACAAGAATCCTTTCTGATCAAATCTGCTTAGGCCAAATCCCACACCATGTCTGTTTTCTGAAGAGAGAATATTGCAATTCCTTCTTTCCCAGGGCAATTCTGACCACCCTTGCTAGTTATATGCAACATTTTTTGGTTTATTTCCATAGAGAATCCAAAAATAAGGTGTATTAGGTAGAATAAGCTAACAGTCACAGCATTAATTTAATTTTACAAAATCCATAACAATTGTAAATAAATAGAAGGGGCCACAATACACAGTGCAGCATACTTTTGTTTCATGTGGCCGCCGAGAATAGTCTGCCCACCTCTCAGTAAGGGTCCAGGCAGGGGTGGCTTACTTCAAATAAACGTGTGGCCTGAAAAGCTTTAGATTTATGGCCCCCATTTGGAAAGAAACCATTGTAAACAACACCTAATAATTATTAATTATTAATTTAGAGTAGTATTTTTAAGCCTGTAAAATGAAAATTCCAGGGTATAGACCTGTGTATATTCTTGGCATTGTGAGCCCTGAGTCTGGAGTGTCGACGGGCCAGGTCTATTACTCTCATATACACAATTGTTTTCAATGTTTGTTTATAACCTTCTAGAAATACCACGGATAAAGGAACTGGAACTTTATCAACCCAAATACAAACACATAATAACATATAATATATGGGTATATATGATATGTATATATATTATATATACATATATGCATATACATATAGTCTTCATTTACTGTGTATTATCTACAGATAGACTGTTTAGTTCTTCATAAAATGATGTGAATTGCCTTGACATTAGCAGAGGTGTAATATGTAAGGAAGACATATAGGGATATTTACAATGTGCTCCAAAAGTTTCACAAGTTAAAGACATGGTCTCTCATTGATAGGGTTATTTTGGAAAACATTTAGTTAGTTGAACCTAGCCAGAGAAAGTAGGCCACAGAAGGCTGAATCCTTGCGGACCATGTCCTGCCCTGGGCCCTTCCTTCCTCTTCTTCTGCTTCAAGTCTGACCCACCATGCCAATCCTGGACAATGTTCTGCATCACCAAGCCCAGAAAGAATGGACCAGGGACTGGAGCCTTAAACTCCATCCCATCAGGCACCAAAACGAGTCTTTCCTTCTTGTCAGTTGTTTCTCAATCATTTTCATGGTGATAAAAAGTCTGACTGACACAAAGAACCGGTACCAGGAGTGGGACTGTTGTTGTGTCTTCCTGGCTTTGTGGTTGGCAGGCCTCTGAAACTGGTTTCTAGAGAGAATCTGGAAAAATACAGAGAAGCAGAATACAAAAAGCTCAGTATCCTTTAAGTGCTGTTTACTGGGGAATGCCGCTGAGAGTTCATAAGACCAGCATGCCTCTAAGCTGATCGTGCAAGCTCAGTACCCCATGTTATTGTTTCTAAGCTCTATTAAGCAAAATATGGCAAATCTACACTCTGTTCTCCTATGATCTGAGTGTCTGAAACTATGCTGGCCAAATTCAGCAAAGGATTGCCAGCTGAAAAACTGGATTTTCCTCATCTGTCCCCTTTCTAAGTTTTTGATATATGCCAATCAATGTAATCTGTCAACCCCACAACCTTTCCCTGCCCCAGACTCTCTATTTCAGGAAATTTGCTTCTCAGTTTAGAACAGAAGCCTCCCTCCCTTCTAGTGTTCATCCATTGTGCAACCTCAACTCCTCAGAGGCTTACACGCTCCACTATAGACAGTTCCATGGACCCCAGGATTCTCATTCTCCAGAAATTATTGATGGTACACACACACACACACACACGCACACACCTCTTCAAAGTTGTAGGTGGCTTCATTTACAACGGAAGATCTGGATTAAATTAACATGGAATCTCTCTCTCCTTCTCTGTCTTTCTCTCTCCACCTTCTCTCTTTCTCCATACATGCAGGTATACAAAAAGATAATTTCAGAAAAAGTAATGGGTTGCTATATTTTATAAATAAAATAATAAAGTTATTAAAGCCTTTAAAATTCTGTTTATATTAGTGGAACTGTCTGAATTACAAATGATTAATGGTTTCTGAATTATTAGTGTGATAGGTAGCATTAACTGTCATCTTGACAGAATTAGAATCATCTGGGAGATGACCCTTTGGGCATACCTCTGGGAGTGATCTTGACTACATTAACTAAGATGACAGAACCTGTCCACTGTGAGTGGCACCATCCTCTTGTAGGGAATCCTGAACTATGTACGCAGAGAAGGAAGCTGAGCAGCAGTAAGTATTGGTTGCTCTCTGCTTCCTGACTGTGGATGTGATGTAAGATTCAAGCTCCAGCTGCCTTGACTTGCCTACCAAGATGGACTGTACTAGAACTGAGACATACTAAATCTTTTCTCCCTTGAAGGAACTTTTGTTAGAATATTTAATCGCAGTATCAAAAGAAGAGAGTAAAATATTTTGATAGAACCTTATTTATTTGGCAAAAACCATGGATGGTTCACTATTGCCTTCTCTATGAATAAGGCTTGGGGTAAGTGAATCAATAGTGTAAATAAAACTCAACAACGTAAGAGAAAAAGTTGTTTATAAATAATATTGCTTATCAATGTACTATGTAATTAAAATTTAAATGTGCATTTAAATTAACACCAGTGTACATGCTCCATGCTGTGTAAACATCCTACCACCCAGCTCCAAATCTATGATTTAAATCAGCTAAAGCAAACTCTAGCTTCCTAATTATTCTGACCTTTATTTACTTTAATAAATAAAGGTTCCAGAAAATATATTAAACCACCATTTGCAATGTTGCAAAGTTAGAAATTTATTTATATTTACCATTTGTATATTTTATTAAATTTGCTATTTGACAATTTTATATACGTATTTTAATGAATATTTATTACTGTCACTCTCCCTCTCTCATCTCCCTCCTGGATTGATTGAGCTTCCTTCCTTCCTTTCTATCAACTTTCTTCCCCATGTTCGTGCCCTTTTGCTCTGTTCTGTAATCCAATGACTTTAACCAGGGCTGTCCATACCACAGGGTTGTATCTGTTGGAGTCTGGAGTGGGTACACAATGGAAAATGATGACTAGCTCTTCCCCAGAATCCATTTGTAGCCATATGGGTCATTCTCGGACCTATAATGAACTTTGACAAGCTATGAAAAGTTGAATTTGGACATTGTCCCATGCTTCAGATGTTAAGCATTATCTTGCAAGAGACAGCAGGTTGATTGGGGCTGAGTGGAAGTTCCTGGTAGCAACAGTGGTTTTTTTGTTTGTTTGTTTGTTTATAGACCCTAAGAAGAATGTTTGCAGTGTCCCAGTCCACCAGTCCTGTGTAAGTAATGGTATGAAGGAAGAACTCACCACTTGTTTTGGTAAATCAACCTGTTTGGTCTTACTGTGGCAAATGGTTACTCAGAGGAAAAAAGTAGGCTGAGTGCTTGACTGTGAAGCTTCAATTTTGTGTCTCATGGGCAAGAGGCAGGAAGGTGTTGGAGGAGGCCGCTTGTTCATCCCAGCTGTCCAGAACCAAAATAACCACATAGAAACTATGTTAATTAAAACATTGCTTGGCCCATTAGCTCTAAATTCTTATTGACTAACTCTTACAGCTTAATTTAACCCATTTCAAGTAATCTGTGCATCACCATGAGGTCATGGCCTACCAGCCAAGTTTCACTACGTCTGTCTCCAGTGGCTCCATGGTTTCTCTCTGATTCTGCCCTTCTTTCTCCCAGCATTCAGCCTAGTTTCTCTGCCTACCTAAGTTCTGCCTTCTGTAGGTCCAAAGCAGTTTCTTTATTTATTAATGGTAATCACAGCACACAGAGGGACTCCCACATCACCTCCCCTTCTCTGTTTAAATAAAAAGGAATGTTTTAACTTTAACGTAGTAGTAAAATTACATATAAAAAACGGGTATCAAATAAGAATTACAGTCACAATATTTATATTTACTCTATCTTTTATCACAACTAAGGAAAACTACAACTATAAATTCTTCATCTCCATCAAAGATTTCAGAAGGATATGATATTACCTAAGTAAACAGGAAGTACATTGTAAGCAACTTCCGAAACTCTAGAATTGACAGAGACATCTCGTTGCCTGGACAGTCACCCAAAGTTTTTCTGTACTGTTAGGGCATCCATCTTCAGCCTACAGGCCCATAGTATCCAGCAGACTTTTCCACGAAGCAGGAAATTTCAAAGACAGTTTCACTTATATTGGCAGTTTGCCAGTTACTTTCTTTTGTATCCTGCAGAATGTCTGGTAGAGTCTTTTATGAAGTAGGAACCCTAAAGGACAATCTCACCTTTAGGCAAGTTTAGCAGTCATTTCTCTTTGGGTCCTGCATGTCCAGTCAAGCAGTCCAGGCAAGAGCAGTTTCTTGCCCAAATGGCTAACCAGCTCCATAAGGAGCCTTTTCAAAGCCCATCATCCTCTTGAAGTAGCTTGGTGTTGCCAGGAGCAAGTGTCTCATTGTCATGAAAAGTTCTAACTGAACTAACATGAACAGAAGCTTGACTATTATAGATGACTCTCTATTAATCTTTCTTTCTTTCTTTCTTTCTTTCTTTCTTTCTTTCTTTCTTTCTTTCTTTTGGATTTTCAAGACAGGGTTTCTCCGTAGCTTTTGGTTCCTGTCCTGGAACTAGCTCTATATTTCTTAATTATACATTACATTTTTAAATGAGCTAGACAAACACAATACCTTATATATACATATAACAAAATTGATCTTAAATTTGTATCAATAAACCAAGATCCATATCAATGCAAATCTCTATAGCATATCCTCCTTTAAATGTAAACAAATGCTTATAAAAATATTTGGGAATATGGGTGTTGTTTCCCTAAACTGCATCCTGCTGTTTATTGGGCAAAGTAATTTTTTGAGGGGTGTTCTTCAAGGCAACTTTTCAAGGGGTCTTGGTCCATCAAATTATATTAATCTGGAAGCAATTCACAGGTTCTTATCCTCTGTATAAACAAAAGAAGAACCTCTTATCCAAAGCAACATATCCTTAGACCCAAATTTTGAAGACAAGATACCTTTAAAGTATATATGGTGGTTTAGATTAGCAATTCCCAGAATCAAATATCTCTCTCAGTCAAAAAATTTAAAGAAAACACAATAGAGTACATAATCCAGACTCTCTGTGTATATTCCACCTTTATGTAGCTTATTTTTTTTTACTTCTTTTAATCTACGACTGTCTGTACTCTGTCTCTTTAAAGACTTTACCTTTTTTTAAAAAAAACATTTACTTCTTTTTATAACTGTCTATATTCTTTTTCTTCTCTCTGAGTCACAGTGTTGAAAAATGTACAAAGGTTTGGGAGAGAGAAGAAAAAGAATATAGACTGTCTGAATCGGTTTTTATTCTGTATCTGTAAGCCTTTTCTGACCAAGACAGCTTCTTAAAATGCTAAGCCCTTCTTAAAAACTTAAGCTGTGTCATTGCTATCGGTAATATGGCATTTCCTGCTTGTCCTACCGAGTCTAGCATGGCAGAGCCGCTTGCTGCCTCTGAGAGCCATGCACACTGCCCCACTTCCAGGCACACAGCCTGTCCAAGTTGCCATCAAGTAAGCCGCAGTACACTGCTCACAAACCCCATTCAAAAATTCGGTCTCCCAAAAGAGCCAGAGGTCACACTGGCAGCACAGCCCAGAAAGCCTGCATTTAAAAGGGCATGGCTTTTGTTCTGTTGCCACTGAGTCAGAAAAACCTCTCTTAAAGGAGCTGCAGCACACTGCCAGCAAACAGCAAGAAGCTGCACTGAATTCTGTATTTTCATGTCTAGAATTCCCTTTCAAGCTCTCTCAGGTTTTTAAATAGATTTAGTTGGCCACATTGGCATGCCAATTTGTTGGGAGGAGGCTGCTAGTTTGTTTCCGGCTGCTTAGCCCCCAAATAATTACACAGAAACTGTATTAATTCAAACACTTCTTGGCCCATTGGCTTTAACTTCTTATTGGATAACTCTTATATCTAAATTTAATCCATTTCAAGTAATCTGTGAATCACCACGAGGTCATGGCCTACCAGCAAAGTTTCAGCATGTCTGTCTCCGGTGGCTCCATGGCTTCTCTCTGACTCTGCCCTCCTTTCTCCCAGCATTCAGCCTAGCTTTCTCTGACTTCCTAAATTCTGCCTTGCTATAGGTCCAAAACAATTTCTTTATTCATTAATGGTAATCACAGCACACTGAGGGGACTCCCACATCAGGAAGGTGCAAGTAGCTGGTAGTTCTTAACAGGAAGGGAAAGTGTCCATTGGGTTCTCTTGTCCCAGTGTATCTGCAGCTTCAGCACCATTTTGGTTTTGTTCTGAGGGTTGAGATGTGAGCCCTTAGGAGACAGTTGATTATGTTTTCTGCCTTGGGTTTTCTAGTATCAGCTATCCAGTGAACTCCACAACCCAGGGTTAATGATGCTACTAGCCATGGACTGCATGGGAAAATCAAGCACACAACTGTGAGAAGTGAGGCATTGTGATCAGAGAAGAACATGGCAACACTGTCCACCAGAGCCTATTTTTGTGTATCCCAAGGGACTTGTCATGATCATTTTGATTTGTAAGGGTGGAGCTTCATATCCAATAACAACTGCCCATAATAATCGATAACTAAGCTTAAAAAGACACTGATTGGAATATTGGCTGAGAACTTTACTGTTTAAAATAACATGGAAGGTGGGTAAAAGTGCTTGCTCTGCAAACACATGTTACTAAATCTGAAACCCCAGTACATGCATATAAAGTTGGTCACGTGTCTTTATAACCTCACATTGGCAGGTGGAGACAGCTGGATCCAGAGAGCTTCCTGGTCATCCAGCTTAGCCAAAGAAACAAGTTTTCAGTTCAGTGAGAAATCATTTTTTAAGGTCATTATATAGACCATGGTTGAAGAAGACATCCATTGTCTTACTCTGGCCTCTTCATGCCTAACATACAAGGATCTGTACACCTGTAACATTCATGTGCATGGAACCCACACATGTATAAAATACATATTTGAAATGACATGCATTTTTTTTTCTTTTATTATTATTATTTTTTTTATTAAAAATACATGCATTTATTTTTAAGGGAAAAAGAACAGAATGCTGAGGATGTGTGTGAAGTCACATCTCAATCATCTGCGATGGAAGCAAAAGCAATGTCTCCTGGAGACTGTGAATTATGTAAAATCTGAGAGACATTAGATTAGTTTCTTTTACTTCTTTTAAATTTTTCTTGTATACATATGTGTACATGTATCTTGATCATACATCTCTCCACTCCCTGCAACTCTGCCTCTCACACATTCCCCTCCCAACCTCATGTCCTTGTTTTTTCCCCCCCTTTGGAAAGAATCCACTAAGCCCAATTAGCAAATTATCACTTCTCATATTCTCATGGGTGTGAGGTCAGATACTAGAGTATGCACAACCTACTAGTGCCATGGCCAAGGACAAGTGATTCCCTGCCTCCAACAGCAGCCTTCAATTGCTGTAACCTAAAAAACTCAACATTAGGTTGGGGAAGAAAAAGCAATTTTGTATCATCATTACTCTGTTGAGTCCTTACCATTCTTGTTTCTGTGACTATGTGCACAATGCTTCCTGTACAACTTCTTTCTCTCTCTGTGCAGAGGCAGTGTGTGGGTGGACACTGACAGCTCTGGGGAACTCCTTTGCACAGGAGGACTGAGTATCCACATAGTGCTCATTGCAGTGCATGTTTTAACACAGCCCCACCATTTCCCACAAGCCTACAGCATCTGGCTAGTCCCGAGAGCCTTGCCTCTGACCCTCCAGGAAGCAGCATCTTTGTGCATCTTCCTTACAGCGCTGCACAGTGAGAGGATGAGGATTTTGTTTTTGTGAGGATGGCATCCTAGTTTGCCTCCTGCAGCGGTGATAAAGACCGTGACTGAAAGTAAGTTGGGAAAGAAAGGTTCTATTTCATTCTACAGCTTACAGTCCATCACTGCAAGTGTCCCTGCCAGGCGAGGGATTGTGAAGGTGGCCAGAAGACCAAGAACTCCACTTCCAGTTAGCAGAGAGTTTAAAAGGGTAGAGACGAACCTGGAGGCTGGAACTAAAGCTGAGACTGTGGAGAAACTGCTGACTGGCTTGTTCCCCAAGACTTTCTCATTTGTTTTCTCTTACAACCCAAAACCAACTGTTTGTACAGGCCCAGGTCTTCCCATATATATCATTGCTCAATTTCATGCCCCCACAGACATGGCTACAAGCAAATCTGATAGAGGCAATTCCTCAACTAAGTTCCTTCTCCCCAGATGACTCTAGTCTGTGTCAACTTGACAAGAAGACTAACCAGCACAAATGGACTTTTACAGATGGAAAAAGAAGAGTGGAGATATTGATGGGATGGGAGGCAGTCTAAAATGTCACATCAAACAGAAAAGGGAGACATATTATCATCTTCATATTTTAGATTTTCAGATTTGGGGCATTGATTCAAATCATTTCTCTCCTTCCTGTGCATATGAACAAACTTTAAACTCAAATTGCACATGAAAAACTTCTCTATCACTATATCAAGTGATGGTGATTAATGACAAGTTATGGTAACAGCTGTCCAGTGTGTCCGGTGTAGTCTACATTCATTAAGTACATACCCACTGTGCACTGGGCACCCTGGGAAACTGTAGATACAGTTTTCCTAAACGGCCATGATCCCGGATATCACAGGGCTCTCATGATGGCCAAACAGCCACACAAATATTAGTAAGCAGACATCTAAAGCACAGTAATCACGAGTCACAATGCAGCATGAAGGAGAACAAGCAAGGTACTGCATCAGTGTTAACAAGGGCAAAGCCATGCGAGACCCCCGTTTGAAAAAAGGACACTGAATTAATACTTAAGTGGATACTCCAGAGAGCCATGCATGTTGACCCAATCTGTGAAACGTTGGTCAAAGGGCTTCCTGGGCAGTGGTGGAAAACTGAAGCATTATAGGAGAATGAGAGAATGTAGCCTAGCCAGCAGCTTGTCTTAGTTAGGGTCTCTATTGCTATAAAGAGACACCATGACCCTGGCAAAACTTATAGGGGAAACATTCAATTAAGAGGACTCACAGTTTCAGAGGTTCAGCCCATTATCATCGTGATGGGGAGCATGGTGGCATGCAGGCAGATGTGGTGCTGGAGTAGCTGAGAGTCGTGTATCTTGTAGGCAACAGGAAGGAAGTCAACAGAATGCCATACTGACTGAAGCTAGAGAAAAAAAAACCCTCAAAGCCCACACCCACAGTGATACACTTCCTCCAAAAAGGCCAAACCTTCTAATAGTGCCACTCTCTTTTGGGGGCCATTTTCTTTCAAATACCACATTTCATTCCCTGGCCCCAAAAGACATCTTTAACAAAATGCAAAAATGCATTCATTCCAATTTCAAAAGTACCCATACTCTGTAACAGTCCCAAACTTGTTTCAAAATTCAAAGTCTCTTTTGAGACTCATGCAATCTCTTAACTGTAATCCCCTGTAAAATTAAAATTGAGAAGCAGATCACATACTTCCAGCATATAGTGGCACAGGATATGCATTGCCACTCCAAAATGCAGAAAAGGGAGCATAAAGAGGAAATACTGGACCAAAACAAGACCAGAAAGCAGCTGGGCAAACTTCAAATATTGCATCTTTATGTGTGATGTCGAAATGTTCCCCACATGATCAACTCCACTCAACTTTGTTGACTGTAGCACACCTCTTTTTCTTGGACTGGTTCCACTTCTTGTTAGCAGCTCTCCTCAGCAGGTATCCCATGAGTCTGGCATCTCTAATATCTTGGGTTCTCCAAGGAAATCCAGGTTTCAACTTTACAGCTTCATGCAGTGGCCTCTCTACCAAGCCTTCATTCAGGGACACTCCTGACACATACCTGGCCTTGGTGGCTTTATTCCATAACTTTTTTCTTCTATCCTTAGCTCTAAACCCAGAACCATGTGGCCAAAGCTGCCAAGTTCTACTGCCTGTTGGGGCTAGACCCTGGTTCCCTCACTCAATTACATCTTCACCAGCTTCCTGACTTTAATTGCCTGAGCTTAGAAATTGCTCTGTAAACCAAGATGGCCTCAAACTCAGAGATCTACTAGCCTCTGCCTTTCTAATGCTGGGATTAAAGGTGTGTCCCACCACACTCAGCTCTAAGCTTTTCTTCAGCTCCTTTCCACAAGTTGGAAACTTAGCTGAGTAGGATCTTGCCATGAGGTCACAACTCCCTTTATTCTACTTCTTAATCCTTTTATCTCCTTAAATAGAGAAGTTAGCTCTATTCCACTTCCTGGTGCTCTTCTTCTCAAAATTTAATTTTGTAATTTATCCTGTTCAGCTTGTCCCTTTTCATTATAAATCATCACTAGAGTTACCATTAATGTCTACATGACAGAGTCTATACTAGGCTGTTTTGAGATTTCCTCTGCCAAGAAAATTAATCTAAAACTCTTCACCTTAGCCTTGGGAAGGCTCTTTGGACAAGGGCAGAAAGTAGCCACTTTCTTCACCAAAATAATACAAGAATGATTTCTAGGCAACATACTGAAATTCTTCTCTGAAACCTCTTGAGCCAGCTCCTAACATTATAAATCATTATCAGTACCATTGTCTTCCATGCTCCTACTAGTATGGCCCATTAAACAGTGCTTAAAGCATTCTAGTGCTTTCCTAATTCAAAGTACTAAAGTCCACATTACTCCAAACAAAAGCATGGTTAGGTGTATCACAGAAATACCCTAATCCCTGGTACAAACTTCTGCCTTATTTAAGGTCTCTATTGCTGTGAAGAGACACCATGACCATAGCAAACCTTATAAGGAAAATATTTAATTGAGGGGGACTACTTATATCTACTCTCAGAGGTTCAGTTCATTATCATCATGATGGGGAGCACTGAGGCATGCTTGCAGACATGAGTACTATATCTTGCAGGCAACAGGAAGAAAGTCAATTGAATGTCATACTGACTGAAGCTTGAGAAAAGAAATCTTAAAGCCTGTTCCCACAGTGACACATTTCCTCCAACAAGACCATACACCCTAATAGTGCCACTTCCTTTGGGGGCTATCATCTTTCAAACCACAACACAGCTACATAGGACTTCTGTTACTAGGACCCTGCAACTTCATGATGTGAGTCCCTCTTCCCAAATTGCCCTCCACTTCAAAGGCAGAGTAGTAGCAGGTGACACACAAATCAAGGGAGTCTGAGAAGTATAGGGAGTACCAAATAAGATGTGAGTCTCTGTCTTAGTCTCTATTGCTGCAACAAAACCTGTAACCAAACAGCAAGTTGTGGAGGAAAGCATTTATTAGGCTTACACTTCAGCATTGCTGTTCATCACTAAACAAGTCAGGACAGGAACCCAATCAGGGCAGGGCTGCAGAGGCAATTGCTGATGCAGAGGCCATGGAGGGGTGCTGCTTACTGGCTTGCTTCCTGTGGCTTGTTCAGCCCACCTTCTTATAGAACCCAGGACCAGCAGCCCAGGGATGGTAACCCCCACCATGGGTTGGGCCCTCCTCCACTGATCACTAAATGAGAAAATGTCTTACAGCTGGAGGCATTGCATCAGCTGAGGCTCCTTCCTCTTATGACTCCAGCTTGTGTCATTTTGACACAAAACCACCTAGGACCTTCTCTATGGAGGATAAGTGTGCAAACAAAAACAGATGTCAAGCTTTAATTAAGGCAAAAACTCCATTCTCCTGAACTCTAGGGAGACAAGAGTAGCAGGGCAAAGCAGCTAAAACTCTGTTTCTCTGCCTAGGTTGGGTGTGGGGGAAGGGTGTCGTGAAAGTTGCCAGATCAGACCAGGGACTCCACTTGCAGCTAAAAAAAGACAGTTGGGGCTTGAGGATGGCTAAGAGGCTAGGAGAAATGGCTGGCTTTCTGTTTTCTTTTGTTTGTTTTTGTTTTTCAGGACCAAGAGTCAGTCCCTAGCACACCCATGGCAGCTCACAGCCGTCTGCAGTTCCAGCAGACCCAATGCCCTCTTCTGGTGGCCTTGACAGGCATCAGGCACTCACATGTGTGGTTGATACCAGAAACAGAGGTGATAGTATGCTTGCACTATATGGACTGCGGGACTTGAAGAGACTCTGGTCAACTAGAGCGTGGTCAGCATGGCTCTGGCAGGCCTTGCTCTTTTCCCTTATTCCCTCTGCCTTGCTAAAAGCTATTAGGTTACATTCCTAGAGCTCAACAAGGTCTGTTCCCTTATTTCTCCTCTCAAGGCTGACTACCAAGGTCCAGTTATCAAAGTATTAAAGTCCAACAATCAAAAGCCCCCTTTGGTTTACCTAATTAACGTGCCCGGTCAAGATATGCCACCCCATCCTAACCCATTCTATCAAAGACTACCTGGTCCTCCCCTTAAATGTTGTACCTGCAAGGTCATGTGCTGCTGGTTTCCTGCCTGGGTCAGAAAACAGCCACTTAAATTTTTCTTCCCTGCTTAATAAATGATCTCTCTGTGGAAATGGGTGTTTGAGTGTGGTTTGTACTGGGGTTCAGAAGGGAACCCCTGCTGTGTGAGAGTCTCCTTCAGGCATGACCAAGTGCAAAGGGCCTGTTTGATAGGGCCCACACTACTGTGTATGGATGTGCATGATCATTTGTACCTGGTTGGAGGCAGCACAGAGAGGCGGAAACAGCCACTGTGTGTCATTGCCATCAGTTTGATCTTTAGCCCTGTAGTTGGTGACAGGCTGCCCAGAAATTCTCATTACTTAGGAAAAAGCCAGGGCTTGGGAATATGCTACCTCATTCCCAACATGCCCACCTCTTACTGGCGTCAGTGGAATGGGAAAGAGGATGCCAGTCAGACTTGTCACTCCTCCCAGCTGTGCTCCGCTCCCAGAAAGAAGACACGCCTGACTCATAATATACTACTTCTTGGTGGCAGGCCACCCACCTGATAAGGAAGATGACGAAGAGGATGCAGGCTGCTGACATACTCTGATGTCCACAGAACATTTTTAGAAATCATGCTCTATGCCAGGAACCAGTGAAGTCACAACAGGAGGGAAGCTATTGGACAGGATCCAGCCCAAAGACAGCTCAGTTGGTGGAACTCTGAAACAAGATTTTAAGACAATGACTATAAAATGTTTCTAGGGGTGCTGTAAGTTAATTCAGTTGGTAAATTGTTTGCCGCATAAGCATGAGGATGTACTTCAATCTCCAGAATCCATGTAAAAAAAAAAGCCAAGATATGGGGCATGAGCCTATAATTCCAGCTCTAAGAAGGCAGAGACAGAAGGACTCTGGAGTGAGGTGGCCAGCCAGTGTAGCCTACTAGATGAGGCCCCGATCCTAATCAGAGACTCTGTCTGGATCAAATAAGGTAGATGGCCCCTGAGAAACAACACCAGAGGTGCCTCTGCTCCTCATGCATACACATGTGTGCAGATGTATCTGTATGTACATCTGCACCCACAGAATACACCCTTGCAGAAGTGCTTTGGTAAGGAATTACCTGTTGTGGGAGATTTGCTTGTGTTGCCACTCCAAGACTGCCAATGGAGTCGGACTTTGGTTCAGAGGGAGGAGTCCACACTGAGCTGGCCGGAGTGGATTATAGAGTTTCTGGTGGATTCAGAGGAAGCTAGAGGGGCACACAGGAGGAAAGAGGAACAAGAGGAAAAGGAGGCCCAAGGAAATGTATAGCTTCTTTGAGTAGAAGGGAAGAGAAAACAAGCGATCTTTTCTCTGTGGCTCAGTGGACCTCTCAGGTTTATCTCTAATATTTAACTCCTGAATTTTACTTTTTAACAAAACAATAAAAGGAGTCACAATATCCGGCATCCAATGTGGGGCCTTAGTTCACTCAAAAGCAGCATGAACTTGCCACTGTCACAGTGACAACCAGCGGTGGTTTCTTTGCCCTCCCTGAGCAACACTGCTCCCTGATTCATGGCAGGCTGCTCAATCTCCTTGTCTCCTCTCACACTGCTTCCTGACCATGTGGATTTCTCTTCTGGATCACCCTACTCCCCACACTGCACATGAGCAGTCACAGGGGACCCTAGCCAATGGCTTGGGGCACCACACTATGCCTGCCTTCTCTGATTGCACAGTCTAGCATCATCACTGCAGCTCTGGTGAGACACCTGGGAATTCTTAAAGGGGAAATTAGTTTTTAATTAAAGGGAGATCTTTACCAATGTTAAGATTCAAAAATATCACAATTCAGGCAGTTAGGACTCTGTTTAGTGCTAGTAAGCCTGGCTTGCAAATAGAAAAAATAAATGAGATGATAAACCACTTCACTGGGATTGACATAATACTGATTTTAATTACTATCAGTTTGGTAATTGTTATTTTATCCTTAAAAATGATTTGATAACCATCAAATATGAAAATTTGACTAATAAGATACAAACCTTAGGAAGGATTACTATTAAAAAAAATACAAGCCTTAGAAAGACATAGTAATGAAAAAGAAAAATCTTCAAATACAGATGGAGGAATTCAGAGCAGAACCTACCACACATTGCATTGTGAAATTGAAGAAAAGTGGCCCAAGGTTATTAGAAAACCAACTTTAGCCTATTCAGTCACAATATGAGAATGACCACAGATAATATGTAGTGCCAAGGCTATGCAGAAGTTGACTGCAATGTGATAGAAGTTTTATATTTGAAGGGGTTTAAAGAAGCAGTTGGTTAATATGGTATATATTCACCCTATGTGAAGCAAATGTTAAATTCATGGGCAACTCAGAACAGAACTATACCACAAGATGTAATGATTTAGCTACATCAATATTTGAAGATAGTCCTTAGTTACAATGGAAAACATACTGGAAAAAGGAAGATAAACAGAAAAGGAAGATAAAAAGATAAAGGCCATAAACAATAAGGTAGGGCTAGGGGTACGGAAATTTCCCAAGACCAGCCCCTTGGTGGAAGTCAGTATGCTGATTTGTAAAGTCACTTTAGATTTGATGAGCACACCTTGGCTCTATGTTGCATTGCAACTTTGAATGTTTGATACAGGGTTGAAGGATCAGGAAAGAGAACAGTTATTTACTTAAAATATATAAGGCCCAAAAGAAAGCTTTGCTGATTTTTTTTAAGCAAAGATTGATTTGCACTATAAACAGAATAATATAAGATCCAGAAGCTAGGCAAATGTTAACTGAATCTTTGGCTTTTGAAAAAGCTAATTAAGAATACAAAAGGTGATTAGACCTTTAAAGACAAGAATGGTACCAACAAATAAATGGTTTAGAAATATGGCTGATAATAGACCTCATGCTTATCATGCTGCTATGACGGAAGCAATTTCTAAAAAATTTAAGAAAAATCAAAATGTCATTTAATTGTGACAAACAAAGTCATTTAAAAAGAGATTGTAGGCAAGATGTACCTAGAAACAATGATTATTCTAGAGGTAGTCCAAACAGAAGGCCCTAGCCTTCTGGAGTATACAGAAGGTGTGGCAAATGGCTGAATTTGGACTAATGAATACAGGTCAGGGTAACCCTTAGCCATTGGGAAATGTTCCAATGGGTTTCCAGCAGACCCCAGGTTCAATTTTGGCTCAGTCATTCCCTGTCAGCATTGGGGAAACTCATCTACAGAACATTTAAAAGACTTAATACCTATTGTTAAAAACCACACTGCTCTGGATGTGACCAAAGACAAAACAACTTTTATAGGTACAATAAAAATTAAAAAAACAAGAAAATAAATATTTTGACAAACAGTTATAGATGATGAGAGACCAAGGCTAAAAATATATATAAATGGCATTAAAATTGAACATTTGGTAGACACGGGTGAAGATGTAACAATGAGTTCAACAAAATCTTGGCATCTATCTTGGCCTCTTACAGAGATAAATTTTCAACTTTTTGGGATTGGAACTTTATCTCAGGTAAAATAAAGTACAAGATGGGTGGTCCAGTATATAGGACAAGAAGACAGATCATAAAATTAAAACCATATGTAGCTAGCATAGCAATGAATTTATAGGGATATGATTTGTTGTAGCAATGAAAAACATAGATTAGCATTCCTCTAATCTAAAAAAAAACATAAAATAAAGAAACCTGTAACATGTGGGCCTCCTTGTTGGGGTTTTTGTCCTGCCCAGATCCTACAGCCGACAAGTCCCAAAAAAATTCACACAGAGGTCTATATTAATGATAAACTGATTGGCCTATTAGCTCAGGATTCTTATTAACTCTTGTAATTTATATTAGCCCATTATTCTTATGTATGTTAGACACATGTCTCAGTACCTTTTTCAGTGGGGTAGACAGGTCACATCTTCCTTCTTTGTTTTCTGGATAGGACTTGGGAGGAATGGGCTTCCTTCTTCCCAGAATTCTCCTGTTCTCATTGTGCCACCTCTAGTTCCTGTCTGGTTGTCTCACCTATACTTCCTGCCTGGCTACTGTCCAATCAGTGTTTATTTAAAACATAATTGACCGAACACAGAATTGTCCTGCACCAGAAACTTTTGAGAAAAATATTAAATGGTATTATCAAGAACATTTACAGAGCATTCAGGCTGTACATAAGCATGGCACAACAGCTGGTGGTCTGTCAAGAATGTCAACATCCTTACCTTTAAAATAGTTAACTGACAACCTGTGTGGGTGGTACAATGGCCTTTGCCCTCAGAAAAATTACAGACACTAGGAGAGATCATACAAGAGCAGACAGATTCTCAACATATCGAAGAATCAATGAGTCCTTTGAAATTTTCTATATTTGTTATTAAAAACAAGTTGGAAGATGAAGAGTGTTAACAGATTTAAGAGCCATAAAAAAGATGATCTAACCAATGGGCTCTTTACAGCCTGGAAATCTCTTGTCTTCTTTATTGCCTAAAAAAATGATCTATTATATAGATTGATTTCAAGGACTGCTTTTTAACTATGCCTTTACAAGAACAGCATAAAGAAAAATTTTGCTTCATAGTGCCTACCTATAATTCTCAGCTTGTTAAAAGATATCAGTGGAAAGCTATTCCACAAAGGATATTAAACAGCACCAACTTATGCCAGTATTTTGTACAGAAGCCATTGGAAATATATCCCAAGAAAATTATCAGCTGAGGCTGAGAGAGGACTGGCTTTGGTAGATAAGAAATTACAAGATGAGTTTCTAGATCATTTGGATACAGAGCTTGATTGTATCCTGGTCATACTACCTGTGATGTATTTCCCCACAGGAATTTTTATGTAGGAAGAAGATAATACCTTAAAATATTTTTAACACAAACATTGTAAAAAAATTAAAGAGCTATGTAGAAAGGTTTCTGAACTGTTTCTGAAATGAAAATTGAAACTTCATCTATTAGGAAGAATAGACCCAAAAGAAATTGTGCTATCATTTTAGCAACAAATATCACAAAAGCAAGAGATTTCAGTTTATAAAGAAAACTAATCGAATACTTCTTCACATTGTATGGGGGAACACCAACTTCTGGAGCCCCTACATTCTTTACTGATGCAAACAAATCAGGAAAGGCAGGTTATAAGTCAGAAAAAAATATGTAACATGGCTCAAAGCCCTAATCATTCAGTTTAAAATCAGAATTATAAGCTATTATTTATTGTAGCATTAGATTTTCCAGAAACTCAATATATTTATTGACTCTCAACATGCAGAATAAGTTGTTTTACATATAGAAACTCATGAACTTATCCAAGATGATTCAGAGTTAATTATTATTTATTCAATTACAAGAAGTAATTAGAAATAGAAATAATCCCTTAAATGTAACACATATTACATTCCATAGAAGTCTAACAGGTCCTCTAGCACAAAGTAATTATAAAATTGATCATATATTGGTAGGAAATGATCTAGAAGCCTCAGAATATCATAAGAAACACTATGTTAATTTCAAATGTTTGAAGTAAGATTTCTCTGTCACTTGGCAATAAGTCAAGGAAATTATAAGGAAACGACTTACTGGTTCTTTGTATAACCAAACTTTAGTACCTAGAAATACCTAGTAAGCAACACGTGGCTAGATACCTAAGTCCAGATTTCAAGGGAAAGCTCTCCAGATCTGGAGCTAGAGACCTGCGAGCAGGCAATGCATTACTCAGGTAACAGTGACTCTGGAGAGCACTTCTGAGCAAACCTCAGCCCTAAGTCCACAGAAATACAAATCTGGAAAAGCGAAGGCCTCATCCATCAGCTCGAAGAGTGAATGCGATGGCTGTTCTTGGTTGTCAACTTGACTTGTCAGGAATTAACCACAGCTCAAGTGATTAGGCACACCTGTGAGGGATTTTTTTCTTAGTTAAATCATTTGATGTAGAAGACCCACTTTTATTCCTGATCTTTTGAGGTGGAATAACATCATTAATCCAGATCTTTTGAGCTGGGGAGAGCCACCTTTATTTTGGTTTATACCCTTTGCTGGCAATCTATATAAAACACATCGAAGAAGGTTGGTCTCTTTGCCTATTCTTTCCCCCCACTCTCTCTGGCAATTCCATTCTTTCACTAAAGACCAGCTGAGATGTCCAGCCTCATGGTCTGAACCACTACTGAATTCTTGGATCTTCCATAGGTAGACAGCCCTTGTTGGACTAGCTGAACAATATACTGCAAGTCATTCCAATAAATCCTCTTTATGCATGTACATATACATTCCATTTACATATATATGCATATGTACATACATGTAAAACACATAATATACACATGTACATGCAAATACACATACACATTCACATGTATATAATTCATTCTATCAGTCTGTTCCTTTTGTGGTTTGAAAGACAATGGCCCTCATGGGGAGTGGTACTATTAAGAGGTGTGGCCTAGTTGGAGTAGGTGTGGCTTTGTTGGAGGAAGTGTATCACTGGGGTGGTGGGCTTTGAGGTATGTTTAAGGTATACCCACTGTGGGATGGTTCACTTCTTGTTGCCTCTGGATCAAGATGTAGGACTCTCAGCTACCTCTCCAGCACCATGTCTGCCTGTATGCTGCCTGGCTTCCCACCATGATGATAATGGACTGAACCTCTGGAACTGTGAGCCAGACTCATGTAAATGTTTTCCTTCATAAGAATTGCCATGATAGTGTCTCTTCACAGCCTAGAAATCCTAGCTAAGACAGAAGTTGATACCCAGGACCACGGTATTGCACTGATAGATAGGCCTGACCATATTTATGTTTGGACAAAAGCAGACTGCAGGACTTTGGAATAGAAAAGCAGTTGAATAATGTCAGTGGGGCTTAATGGGCCATCTAGGAAGGAACATGAAAGACAACTTTGCTTAGGCTGATCTGAATGGTGGGGGTCTGGCTGGAGAGGTTTCAGAGAAAAATGTTAGTATGTGACCTAGAAGCTGTTCTTGTGTTATTTTGGTGAAGTGTGTGGCTTCTTTCTGCCTTTGTCCAGAACAATCTGCCGGAGGCTAAATTAAAGAGTTTTTGAATTAGCTGTACTGGTAGAGAAAATTTCAAAACACTCTGGTATTGATTGTGCTGTGTGGTTATTAGTGGTCATTCTTATGAAGATCTATAATGAAAAGGAGCAGGCTGGGCAAGGAAAAATACAAAATGTACAGTTCAGAATAGAGTGATATTTTATTTGTGTTTTAATAAATAAAGCTTGCCTGAAGATCAGAGTGCAGAGCTAAGCCACTAGAGGCCAGGGAGTGGTGGCACATTCCTTTAATCCCAAGGACTTAAGAGCATCCTGGGCTACATGAGATTGAATCTGTCTAAAAAGAGAAATAGAAATCACACATACGTGCTCCCAGCACTCGGAAGTCTTGTGCTTTTAATTCCAGCACTAAGGAGGTAGAGACAGGGGTGATATGGCTGGGCAGAGAGCAGTTTATAAAGCAAGAGAAGATGAGAGCTCATTGTAATCTGAGGTTTGGTGGAGAATATTGCAGTTTGTAGTCAGGCTGAGGATAGGATCACCACTTTGTCTGAGCCTTGGTAGAGGTAAGAACTCCAGTGGCTGCTTTGCTTTTCTGATCTTCAGCTTGGACCCTAAAATCTGTATCTGGGTTTTTAATATTTGTGCTACAAAGGAGAAAGTGGATACCAGTAATTGAAATTGAATTAAATCCTGTGTTTAAGGAGACGAAACAATTAAAGAAAAGCCTGGTGTTAGATGAAATAAAGGGATTGGTGACCTCAGCACAAGATCCCACCTAGCTAAGCTTCCAACTTGTAAAAAGGAATTAAAGCAAAGCTCAAAGCCAGGTATGGTATTTCATGCCTTTAATGCCAACACTCCACAAGCAAAGACTGGAGGATCGACCTCAGAGTTTGAGGCCAGGATGGTCTACAGAACAAGTTTCCGAACAGTCTCCGACCTGTGGAATGTGGGCTATTCTGGTTGCAAAGGCTGAATGGAAGCCTTTAGAGTTTCCTCTGTCAAGGAAAATGGTGGCTCAAAAACAGTATTGCATCCCCGGAGCAAGTACAAAGATTAGTGCCACCATAAAGGATTTCAAAAATGCAGAGGTAGTGGGTCTCACCCCTTCTCCCTTTAACTTTCCTACCTGGCCAGAGCAGAAGACAGATGAGCATGGAGAATGACAGGTGACTATCGAGAGCGTAATCAAGCAGTGATTCCAGGTGCAGGTGCTATGTCAGGTATGTTGTCCTTCTTTGAGCAATTTAACACATCTCCTGGTACAGGCTATTGATCTAGCAAATGTCTTTTTCTCGGTACCTGTCTGTAAGGATCACCAGAAGCAATTTACTTCCAGTTGACAAGGCCAGCAGTATACCTTTACAGTTTTATGTCAACGATATATTAATTCTCCATCCCTGTGTCATAACTTAGTTCAAAGGCATCTTGATCATCTGTCTCTTCCACAAATATCACATTGCTCCGCTCTATTGATGATGCTATGCTGATCATACCAAGTCAGCAGAAGGTAGGAACCACTTAGGACTTATGATTAACACATATGTGCACCAGAGGATGGGAAATAAATCCAAGGGCCTTTACCACAGTGAAATTCTTAGGAGTGCAGCGGTGTGGGGCATACAGACCTATTCTTTCTAAGGTGAAGAATAAGTTATTGCACCTGGATCTTCCCACCCCCACAAAAGAAGCACAATATTTAGTTGTCTTATTTGGATTTTTAGACAGCACATTACTCCCTTGGGTGTGTTAATCCACCCCATACACCAAGTGAATCAGAAAGCTGCTAGCTATATGTGGGACCTGGAACAGGAGAAGGCTCCTCAACAGTTCAGGTTGCTGCTCTACCGACTGAACCATATAATCAAACTGACCTCATGGTACTTGAGGTGTCAGTGACAGATAGGGATGCTGTTTGGAGCCTTTGAAAAGCCACTATAGGTAAAACACAGGAGAGATCTTTGAGATTTGGGAGGAAGGTTCCACCATCACCTGCACACAACTATTCTCTTTGAAAAAAAAAGCTCTTGGCTTGCTACTGGTACTTATTGGGGAATGACATTTGACTACAAAGTTACCATGCAACTTGAGTTGAATGCCATGAGCTGAGTGATATCTGACCTTCATGTCATAAAGTAGGATGTGGACAGTGGCAAACCATGACCGAATTGAGGTAGGATACATGCGTTGGGAAGGAAAAGCAAGGAACATGAAGAAGTTGACCAAATGCTTAGAGTTCCTAGTCCCATTACAATGCCATCTGCTAACCAGTATGCACCTATGTCCTTATGGGGTTGTGCTGTATGATCAGTTGACTGAGGAAGAGAAGGCTGGAACTTGGTTTACTGATTGTTCTGCAATTTATGTAAGCATCAAACAAAAGATGACAGCTGCGGCATTACAACCCCTTTCTGTCACAATCCTGAGAAACATAGGCAAAGGGAAACTTTTACAGTGGGCAGAACTTTGGATATTATGCAGGGTCATACATTTTGTTTGGAAGGTTTAATGGCCAGATGTGTGATTTTTCACTGATTTATGTGTAGTCATAAATTGGATTGACTGAGTCATTGAGGACTTGAAAAGAGCATGATTGGAAAATTGGTAAGAAAGAAATCTGGGGAAGAAGTATGTGGGTAGATTCCTGAAAAAGGGTGAACAATGTAAAGATATTTGTGTTTCATGCTCATCAAAGGTTACTTCATTAGAGCAGAATTCAATAGTCAAGTAGACAAAATGATCCATTCTGTGGACAGTCATTCTCTTTGCCCAGTCATCCCTGTCATCGAACAATGGGTCCATGGACAAAGTGGTCAGGTGGCAGAGAGAGGGTTTATGCAAAAACTTGACAACTTAGGTATCCACCCACCAAGTTGAACCTGGCTACAGCTGCTGCTGATAGCCAGATCTGCCAACATCACAGACCAACACTGAGCCACAGATATGAAACCATTACCTGGAGTGACCAGTCTGTGATCTGGGGCAGGCTGATTACATTGGACCACTTTCTCCGTGGCAAGGATGGAGTAAATACTTATTCTGCTTATGGATTTTCCTTTCTTGGACAAAATGTTTCTGCCAAACCACCATCTTTGGACTTACAGAATACCCTGTCCACTGTCATGATTTTTCATACAATATTGGTTCTGAACAAGAAACTCACTTCACAGCCATAAAAAGTACAGCAATATGCCCACAATCATGGAATCCACTGGTTTTACCATGTTCCCCACCACCCTGAAGCAGATGGTTTGGTAGAAAAATGGAATGGCCTTTAAGACACAGTTAGAGTTTCAATTAGGTGGCAGCAGTCTGGGGAGTTCTCCAGAAGACAGTATATACTTTTTGAATCAGCATTTAATACATAATATGGTTTCTCCCACATCCATGATCCACAGGTCCAGGAATCAATGGGGTGAAAAGGGGAATAGCTGAACTCACTACTACCCCTAGAAACCCACTAGGAAAATTTTTGCTGCCCAGAGGAGTTAGTGTTCTTGAACTGAAGGTTCATACAACTCCTTGGCCACTTTGTGCTTCTGATGCCTTTAAACCAACAGGCCATGAAAGGAATAAGTGTTAGGAGGAGTGGTGATCCATTTTGTCAAGGGAAAATTGGATTGCATCTTCACAATGGAGGTAAGAAAGATTATGTCTATACTGTTGGAGGTCCTTTAGGGCAGCTCTTATAGTTACCATGTCCTTTGATTCAAGTCAATGAGAAACTACAACATCCTAATCCAGGCAGGATGACCAGCACAGACCCTTCAGGAATGAAGATAGAGGTCACTCCTCTGGGAAAAGAGGAATGGACTTGCTAGTGAAAGCAAGTCAGCAAAGAAAGCAAGCCTCCTTGTTCCAGGTCCTTTATATAGGCTGCCAGCATATGGCCTTAGCTGGTATTTATAGTTAGTTACCTTTCTCTACTACCAGCAAGTCCATTCCTTCACTAGTAGGAATAAGAGCCTACTTTTTTGATATTCCCACTTACACTGAAGACAAGCTGAGACATGGAGCCTTGTGGACTAAACAATTACTGGATTCTTGGACTTTCCACTGTTAGGCAGCAATTGTTGGGCTAGCTGAACCACAGCCTGTATAACATTCTAAT
The DNA here is from genome assembly GCF_037038515.1 of Microtus pennsylvanicus. Taxonomy (NCBI): domain Eukaryota; kingdom Metazoa; phylum Chordata; class Mammalia; order Rodentia; family Cricetidae; genus Microtus; species Microtus pennsylvanicus. Next base: position 4,225,366 of record NC_134599.1, read on the forward strand.
AAATCCTCGTGTGCATGCATGCATGCATGCACGTGTGCGTGCGTGCATATGTGCATGCGTGTGTGTGCGCGCACGCGAGTGCACTTTCATTCATTCTATCTCCTGTTTCTCTAGAGAATCCTGACTAATATAACTTGGGATGGCTTTTTTCTTTTATTTACTGAGTGAAGAGGTGACTTTCAAGTCCTCTCTACTGGGACACCATCCCCATTAAAGAGAGGCAGAGAGGGGACTCATCTAATTTCCAGCCCAGTGGCCTTTTGTCATCTCTAACTCATCCACTGAGCTTTTCATTATCTTGCTCATGATAAATACCAAAAATACTTTACATTTTATATCTGATTTCTCAATAATATGAAGTCTGGTGACATTTCATAAGTTTTTCTTAAATTTATGATGCTTTTTAAAACTAAAATTAACTGTATTTTTCTTCTTACTTTATAAGACATATAGTAATGATGATAATAACTTATTGATGAATGAAATTTTAAAAGAGTAATTTTTTAAAAAATTACCAGAAATGCCTTTTCCCATTTCTGTTAAGATATAGCAATACACCCTTTCAAGTCTGGTTACTGTGGCTCTTTCTTCACATTGTAAGAGATTAAATGGTGTATTCCATGTTAAATGTTCTTTTAATATGATGGATATTCATGATGGATTATGTTAGATTAATTTTATAATAAAAGGGAATATAGGTTTCTAGAATATCCAATAATATACAATTTGTTAAATAGAGATTGAATTAGATGTAGAATTGGATTAATTCCAAATGAACCTTTGTATCAGTGCTCAATAACAGAAACACCTTTTCCCATGTGGGAAGGAAAACTATTTTCATTTGGTATTCCTAGAACACAAAAAGTGTTGCCTTTTATTTTTATTCTGACTTGTCTCCAAGTGGCAGGAATCATCTTTCTCTTCTCACTTACATTTTTCTTTCCTTCCCTATCCCCTGGTGGTCTTGGGCTTCTTGGTATTTTCCCACAACGTTAGAGTCTTGTCCTAGTCAGCTTTAATTTTCAGTTTGACACAGCCTGGAGTCATCTGAGAGGAAATCCTTGACTGAGGACTTGCTTAAATTAGGTTGGTCTGTGAGTGTAACTGTGTAGGATTGTTTTGGTTGTTAATTGATGTTAGATGGTTCAGTCCATAATGGGAGGCACCATTCCCTAGGCAGATGATCCTGGACTGTATAAGAAATCTAGAAGAGCATGAACAAGCCAAAAAGTGAGCCAGCAAGCAGCCATTGTCCATGGTGCCTGCTATCAGATTCCTTTCTTGAGTTTCTGCTCTAACTTTCCTCCATAATAAACCATGACCTGGAAGTATAAGGCAAATAAAACATTTCCTCTATAAGTCACTTTTGGTCAGTGTTTTATTATGTCAACATAAAAGAAACTGGGGGTGTGGAAAGTCTTTCTGTATATGTGTTGCTTTTATTGGTTAATGAATAAGGAATCTGCCTTGACTGGTGATAGGGCAGAGTATAAGTAGGTGGAAGAAAACTAAACTGAGTCCTGGGGAAAGTAGGTGGAGTCAGTGAGAAACCACGTAGCACTGCCGAGAACAGATGCCTGTGCTGGAGCCTGCCGAAACTTAAAACATAAAAGACCTTTAGGCAAGACACAGAGTATTTAACAAATGACTATAGGCTTGGGAGAGAGAAAAAAGAGCAAAGAGAAAGTAAATGTAATATAAAAGAGTACAGACATTCATAGATGAACAAAATAGAGATAACAAAATAAATATTAAGCTTGTAGAAAAAGTAATAGTGTAAGAAAAATAAGTCACATAAAGATGGAATATACACAGAGAGTCTGAATTATGTATATTATTGTCTTTTCTTTGAATTTTTTGATTGTGAAAGAGCTAAGTGTAAAGAGACATTTAATTTATATGGACTGCTAAGTTAAATCAACATATATATTTTAAAAGTATCTTGATTCCAAAATTTGGGTCTAAGAATTTGTTGCTTTGGAAAAGAGATTCTTCTTTTGTTTCCACATAAGAAACTATGAATTTCTTCCTGAATAATATTGTTTGATGGACTAAGACCTCCTGAAAAGTCTCCATGAACCCCCCAAAAGAAAATACTTCACCCAACAAAAAATGGGAAACAGTTTGGAGAGAACCACACGCAAATTCCTCAAATATTGTCTATAATTTTTTTTTACTTTTAAAGGGGGATATGATATAGAGATGAATACTTTGCATTGATATGGATTTTGGCCTAGTAACACAAATTTAAGGTCAACTTTGTTATACATATATTTCTGCTCTTGATTAAGGTATTATGTTTGTGCAGCTCTTTTAAAATGCAATGTATAATTAAGAAATATAGACTAATAGAGAGTCATCTATAATAGTCAAGTTTCTAGTCATGTTAGGTTTTCTAGATATATAGAGATATATTTCAGTTAGATAGATAATCTTCAAATATTCAGAGACCTTCAGAATATGACATTTAAAATGTTTTAAGAAATTAGGACTTTTTATGACAATAAAACACATCTGCTCCTGGCAGCACCAATTGCTTCAAGAGGAAGATGGGCATCGAAGAGCCTCCTTATGGAGTTGGTTAGCCATTTGAGCAAAAAACTGCTCTTGCCTGGACTGCTTGATGTTAATACTGTGTGAACTGGATATACAGGACCCACAGAAAAATAACTGTTGAAGTTGCTCAAAGAAGGTGAGACAGTCCATTATAGTTCCTGCTTCATGAGTCTGCCAGATAGTATGCAGGACACAGAAGAAAGTGACTGACAAACTGCTAATATAGGTGGAACTGTCTTTGAAATTTCCTGCTTCATGGAAAAGTCTGCCAGATACTATGGGCCTGTAGGCTGAACATGGATGGTCCAACAATACAGAAGAACTTTGGGCAACTCAAGCACTGAGATGTCTCTGTCAATTCTAGAGTTTTGGAAGTTGCTTACAAAATACTTTCTGTTAACTTAGATAATATATCCTTTTGGAGTCTTTGATGGAGTTGAAGACTAGATATAATTAAAGTTTTCCTTAGTTATGATAAAAGATAAAGTAGATATAAATATTGTAACTGTCATTCTTGCTTGATACCTGTTTTTTATATGTAATTTTACTATGTTAAAGTTAAAACTTTTTTTATTCAAACACAAAATGGGAAATAGTGAGGGAAGTCCTTCTGCATATGTGTTGCTTTTATTGGTTAATAAATAAAGAATCTGCCTTGGCCGGTAATAGGGCAGAGTAGAACTAGGCAGGGAAAACTAAACTGAATGCTGGGGGAAAGGTGAAGTCAGTGAGAAACCATGTAGCCCTGCCAGAGACAGACTCTGGACAGAATCTTGCCGGTAAGCCATATCCATGTGGTGATACACCAATTGAACTGAGTTAAATTAAGATGTAAGAGCCAGCCAATATGAAGTTAGAGCTAAAGGCCAAGCAGTGGTTTAATTAATACAGTTCTGTGTGATCATTTCAGGTCTGGGAAGCCAGAAATGAACAAGTGGCCTCCGACTACAAACTAGAACAGAGACCTTTCTTTAATGTAGCTTTTCTATGGTACCTACATGTGTTGGAGAGCAGACACTTCCGCAAACTATGTGTAGTTTAGTTTTCTTCTAATAGAATGTCAATACCATTGGCTTTTGTTGAAGACATCTGACTTATGAGTTATGACAATGGACACGTCATGGCAGGCCCAATGAGATTCTCTCTATGATGGTCAGATGTAGAGGGCTGATCAGTCTCAGCCTGCCTGATCTGATATTTTCTAGGCATGTGTGCAGGTGCACACACATGTGTGAATTGCTGAAAATGGGTTGTTTTTTGCAGTTTTTTCTCTGCAAGCTCATTGTTAGTGCACAAAAATGCCACTAGTTTTTATATGCTGACTTGCATCTTGTAGTGTAATTACATTTACCACCAGACCTATTCACTTTCTAATGGAGTCATCTATAAACAAAGATGATTCCAGAAAATCAGACATGGCTACTACTGTCTAGTGGGTTTGATTATATGCATAATACCCACAGTTTCTCCTAAAACCCACTGGAGAAAGTAGCATCAGAAGCTGGGTCGCTCTCAAGCATGGTCAGCTTAAGTTTGTAAACTTTCAGACAGATGCTGTGCAATTATTGCTGGGTGTCTACCAAATTTCACTTTCCAGTTTCCTACGGAATGCTCTTAGATACACAAAATTCTAGTAGGCATCAGCCTTCAGTGCTTCTAGCAGTTTGTTATGTTGTCTTATAGACATCTCTCCATGCTAGAGATGCATTTTTATTTTTCAAAGTGATACAGTAGAAAGAGATGCATCAAGAATACTATGTTAAGAGAGGCCACTATAAGAAGCAGATGAAACATTTAGCGACTTTTAAGTGATGAATTCTAAAATGCTAAGTGAATTGAATCAAAGAACCACATGACATAAAATATAGGTTTGCTTTTCAAACACCAATTTAAGACACAAATAAATATCTTTTAAAACTTATTGTTAATGTGTTGTGTGATATTTTGATTGTGTTCTGACAAACAAAGCTTGATTGGAATCAGAGGACAGAGCTTGCAAAAGCTGACCATATAAGTTTGAAGGACTGTAGACAGAGAAGAGACAGGAAGTGCTAAGACATGGAGAAAAGAGGATATTGGTCCTTTTGGATGGAGGAACAGAAGAGGTAGGAATCAAATGGTGGCTGCTCCCTGTTCTCTGATCTTTAGGCTTTTTACCCCCAATATTTGATTGCCAACTTTTTACTGAGAAAGATTAATTAGATTAATACTTCATTAATGCAAAGGTTTGCCTCCCTATTTTTAATGTTGTGATTAATGCATTGAGGTAAATATATTTTTTTCTCATTTTTAGTTGAAAATTTTTTACAATTCAATTTAATATTTACCCCTCCCTTCATTCCTCTCAGACTCACCCAACTTCTACACACCGTACTTAGTATCTTAAAAAAGAAAAAGGATACATCACGTTCAGCTTGCACTGCCCATACACTCTCAGATATGTGGTCTTAACTGGAGGGAGGGTAAACCACTGGAAGACACACCCTTAAAGAAAACCTACTCTCTCTCAGGCACCAGTTATCCATTACAAAGGACTGCTTAGCGAAGTGTACGAGAGCATGCACACCTCTCCTCTCCATATGGAAGTTGGCACTGCGTGTGCTTGCACAGCTTTTGTGGATGCTGCCACAACCACTGTGAGTTCACATGTACCCCTGCACTGCTGTATCCAGAAGACACAATTTCCTTGTAGCTTTCCACCACCTTTGGCTCTTAAAACCTTTCTGTCCCCTCTTCCATCATCATCCCTGAGTCTTGGGAGGATGGGGTGTGATATAGATGTTCCATTTATGCTTGACCATTCAGTAGTCTAAGTATCCATATCTAGAAATTAGTTTTATGAATGAAGATGAGATTGGTTTATTGATACACTTATCTAAACTCCAGCTCCAGTGAGATAGGATGTTCTTATCACAAAAGTATTAGCAGTTAATTTGTAACAGTGAGAACACCAAAGTGCTTACTGAAAGGGAATTCAGGAATTTTAAAGCCTCATTTATTTTCTATTACTTTAATAATCCAACTCAGTAAGAAAAAATGGCTTAATGAGATTTTCCTACAGTATGTCACTGTTGTAACACTAAGACCTGTCAATATTATTGAGAAAGATTCACATTATTCATTCTCTACTAAGAATGCCCCAATGCTAATTTAGGTCACCAACACTTAGGTGCATAGAAGGTCATTTTTTTCTTTGAAAATTTCATACATGTCTACAAGGTATCTTGACTATATTCATCCCCTTCTTTTTCCTTCCAACTCTCACTGAATATTCCCCAGCAATCTCCCCCTCAACTTCATGCCCTCTTTTCTATATGATGCATATGCATAAAACCCACTGAGACCATTAATGACTGTTTATATATGAAGCATGGGCATTCACAGGGCACAGGGAACCGACCAATGGCCACACTCATAAAGAATGGAGACTCTTCCTTCTACAGTAGCCATCAACTGTCAGGAACTCCTCTGTTAGAAGTGGAGCCTTGGAAGTTTCCCTCAGCCCCACTCCATGCTCTAAACTTTGGGTTTTTATTTGTTGGTTAGTTTTTGGTTTGGTTTGGTTTGGTTTTAGACAAGGTTTCTCTGTATAACAGCTCTACTTGGCCTGGAACTTGCTCTGTTGACCAGGATGACCTCGAACTCACGGAGATCCACCTGCCCCTTCTCCCAAGTGCTGGCATTAAAGGTGTGCACCACCACCGCTCAGCCCATGCTGTAATTTTTAACCGGTTTGATCTTGTTTAATAGTATCTCATCATAACGTAAGAGACTCCATGAAATAATATCCCAAGTCTTCAGAAGCCAGGATTGAGCTGAAAATCACTGGCTATTAAAACTCCTGTGGATATAGTGAGTAGTCCGTAAAGAACAGTCACATATGGGCCAGATGTTCCCTAGTATTAAACTGAATGGAGTCCTGTCCAGTTCTATTTCATTAGGAGGTTAAGGTTCACACACACAGCTCATGGTGAGTAGGTTGGGGTAGGGCAAAAGTTTCTTTTCTGGGCATCTTTCTTTTCCTGATGTCCTTCATAAGGTAGAATTGAGCCCCAGAAGAAAAGCTCCTGCAGTGAACACCAACCTTGTGCCCCTTCCTCTGCCTGCAGCAATAGTGAGGACTGGCAGCATCCGTGAAGACCCATCTTCATTATCCACAGAGGCCATTCTTGCATTATTGCCTGTCTGAAACCCCAAATGAAGACACTGGAATTGTCCCTGCCATCTGCAGAAGGGCTGTGTGGAAAAGTTAAACCACCCCTGTGCTCTCTCACAGCTGAGATGGAGCAAGGGGAGCCTGAGACTTTATCTTCTTGTTTAGGGCGTTTTCTGGAAAGAGATGCCCTTTCCCTGGTTTCCCTGGTCTGTAGTGTCCTGATCTTTGCATTTTACTTCCTGCCGGTGAGTGAGTTTGCTGTATGGTACCAAAGTGCTGACCAACATTTCTAAATGTTAAAGGCCACAATAGGGGCTGGGAAGATGGCTCAGCAGTTAAGAGCTCTTGTTGCTCTTATAGTGGATCCAAGTTCAGTTCCCAGCACCTGCATGGTAGCTGACAACTGCCTATAACTCTACTTCCAGAGGATCCAATGTACTCTTCTGGCCTCTGCAGATACTACACACGCATGCTGCAAATACATATATGCAAGAAAACCACACAAAAGAAATTTTTAAATAAGCATGATATGTTAAGTAGCTTCCTTCATGCTGTCATGGTTCAGTGTGATTAATATATAATGAATCAACATGTAATAGTTTGTTTTAGACAGAAAAACAATAAATTGGTGCCTGTATAAATGACTGACCAAATGAAAAATGTGGGTACCTGCAGACAGAGGTCTCATCCTTTGTTTTCCCATAGAGAGAAAGGCTCAGCGCTGTCTAATTCTCGGCACCTTTACAGAGCACAGGAACCATGGCTAATGAAGGCCACAGCAACCCTTTATTGAGTGCTTTAAAATCAGCATTTCCATTTGGCTTAAAAATGTAATCACTGCATCTCTGTGGATGCGTGCATGTTCGTAATGAAGAGAGATAAACATTCTCTTTCTCCCCAACTCCTGGGGATCACTACATTCACACATACTTCCACACACCCTGCATCGCATCAGCAATTCTTCAGCTCTTTGGAGAACACAGATGTAGCGAGCATTCATTATCTTAGCTCCCCAAGGTGCAATCTGATGTGATGTGCATCGCAAACAAGAATCTAAGGAATATGATACCACGAGAGCACTAATAGAGCAGAAGGGTTTTATAAGCCCAGCCCTGTCTGAAGACCAGTGTGGCCAAACAGAGATGCCTAAGGGATGAAGGGATGAAGTAGCCCAGGTCTGGACGGGTACACAAGAAGGTTATTCATCTCGGGACTACACAATTACGATACAAAGATACATTACAAAAAGTGAATAAGGAGAAAAACAACCTGCTGTGCTAATACTATTTCAAAGTAATGCTAGGGAATTAATGCTAGCAGGGAGACAGCTAGGTCAGCAATGCCTCCTAACTACCTTATGATGATTTCAAAGCCTTGCGTAGGCAATGTCTGGTAACCTTCAAACTAATATTTAATTTTAAATACCTGTATACTAAAGCTTCTCTGAGCATCTAGTGGAATATTTCTAAAATAAGATACCAGGAGCAAGATGTGCCCTGGAATTAGATTGTTTTCACACCATGTTTAGGGAAAAATAATGCCTGCATGTTTACGGTCTTGAGTGTATGGCACTGTGTTGTGATGTAAGGATGTGGGCAGCCACTGGAGGGCTGGGTAGTATTGATATGTAAGGGGAGGCTTTAAGGAGATAAAAATTCTGAACATGCTGGGGGCATGAAACCCCTTGGTTCTCATATGCATTCTCTGGGTGGAAGAGCTGCCCAGAACTGGGCTATTTTTTTTATAGTGTATATGCTGCCTAAAGGGCACAATTTAGTGGAATCACATGCACCCCTCGAAGGACAGAAGGTAACACACATGTAGTTGTCCCTGATATGTAAAGACACATCTCACCAACTTGGTTAGTCTCGCTAGCTAGCTTTCTCTGGGAGTATCAGGTATGCCACCTACTCGTGTGCCTCTTTTGAGTGTCCTGGAATCCAAGCTCTGGTTCTCTTCCTTACCGCTGAGCCATCTTCCCAGTCTTGGTTTAATAGGTTTTTGTTTGTTTTGTGTGTTTTGATTTTTAGTATTTTAACTCTCAGCACTCCTTAATTAATTAATTCATTCGTTTGTTTGTTTTGTTGCTGCAGTCCTAGAAACTGAACCAGGGCCTTGTGTCTACAAGGAAAGTGTTCTGCACGCGAGCTGCAGCTGCAGCTGTTCAGCAGATCCTCTTATCTCTAACTGTCTAGGAGCTAGCACAGAGGAGACTTCATATTCATGCATGGAAAAATGGATTTGTAATAAATAAGAGAATTTTACTTCCAGCCTAGGCTCTGTTTCTAAATCACATGTTGCTATCTTTCAGAGGCAAGCTGCCAGTGAGGATTGGCTATTAATAATAATTGAAACAATATGCTGTGAAGTCCCCACTCTTCTGCAGGTGTAATGAAGCTTGTGCCTGCCAGATGGCAGTTATAACACAGGGCACCTTGACTTACCTTTGTAAGAGTTCCTTGTGCTGGATTTCCATCTGTCCTTGTTTCGTTTCTGTTGTGATAAAACGCTTCAGCCCAAATCATCTTAGAGGATCTCCTTTAGCCCATAATTCCAAGTTCTTGTCTATGGCTACAAGGACGTCAAGGCGACGGGAATTTGAAACAGTTACCCACATCTCATCCAGAGTCAAGAACAAAGAGAAAATGAGTGCACATGTGTCTTGTGGCACTCAAGCCCCTCTCGATGCTTGTACAGTCCCAGACCATAACCTAGGGAATAGTGCTACCCACAGTGGGCAGGTCTTCCCACCTCAACTAACGCAATGAAGATAACCTCCACAGACATTTCAATGGTCAACCTGATAGAAGCAATCCTTCATGGAAATGTTTTTCCAGGAGATTCTAGAATGTGTCAACTTGACAGTTAAAGCTAAACATCACACCTTCTAAGAATTTTCATAGGCATCTCTGTCTACACATTCAGAATTTCAGGAATCTAAGCTTGAAAACTAGGGAATCAATTCCAGCACATTCTTGAATATTTCTCACTTGATTTTCCCAGTGCCTATATTGCTAAGGATGAGTTAGACCATTGCTAAAGCTGAAAGTCCACCTCTTTCTGTTCTCTACACAGACATGAAAAGCCCTGCTAAGTGTTGAATACTAAGAAAAGAAGTCTATCCATCTTTTTAGTTAGAGTTTCTATTGCTGTGAAGAAACACCATGACCAAAAAGCAAGTTGGGGAGAAAAGGGTTTATAGTGTAAGCTTACACTTCCACATTGTAGTCCATCACTGAAAGAAGCCAGGATAGGAACTCAAACATCACAGGAACGTGATAGATGGAACTAATGCAGAGGCCATGGAGGTTTGCTGCTTCCTTACTTATTCCCCATGGCTTGCTCAGCCTGCTTTCTTATAGAACTCAGGACAACCAGCCAAAGGATGACACCACCCACAAAATAGTGGGCCCTCCTCTATCCCTTACAAGATAAGAAAATGCCTTATATCTAGATCTTATAGAGGCGCACTCTCAACTGAGATTCCTCCCTTCCGGATAACTCTAGCTTGTGTCCAGTTGGCAGAAGACTAGCCATCACACCCGTCTGGGAGACACGCCATACTGATGAGACCAGCATTCCAGGACATAGCTTGCAAAATCAGGCTATTTTTAAAATCCTATTTCAACACAAAAACCTCCATCTGTTTGTTGTATTAGAAACATAAAACTTATATCAGTGAATTCTAATATCGATTGTAAAGTGGAGATTTTGGAGTCTTTGAACAAAAAAAAAAACCTACTCCCTAGAGGACAGAGGTTTATTCCATTGCATAGCTAACTCAATGGAAGGTAATACAAAATTTAAAAGTGATTTAAATTTTATTACAAGGTATTTTTTTAAAAACTACTTATTTATTATTGCGCATCTGGGATCAAAGCCAGGACCTTACGCAAGGTAGACAGTGCTCCACCCCACCAACCTGCAGTCCCAGACCATTAATTGAATGTCAAAACAAATTGCTCACAGGGTTCTCCAAGCAAAAAACAAAAAGAAAGGATACATGGCATCTAAGCTGCTGGTTTTCACTGTTATTTTTTAATAAAATGGTGTGCTAGGGGAAAAAAAGAAAGAAAAAGTCTATAGTCCCATCCCCCAAACACACCCAAATTGAACAAACAGAATCCTGGAAGGCATTCTTCAGTTTTCAGGCATGAGCAGGGGCTCTCTTGGAAATTACTAGAGCCAGTTTACTTTATATTCTGGCATAATGACTGTCTACATTCTGTTCATGAGTGAGGACAATTTAGAAGTAATAAGCTAATTAATATATGGAAGGGCATTTGAAAGAGCACCGAGTGAAGGTCTGGCACTGTTATTCTTGTTGCTTTATTCACATTTATAATAAGTATCAAGACATCCAGGGACACAGAGACAAACCATGTCTTGAAATACCCTCCAAGAGAAAGAAAGAAAGAAAGAAAGAAAGAAAGAAAGAAAGAAAGAAAGGAAGGAAGGAAGGAAGGAAGGAAGGAAGGAAGGAAGGAAGGAAGGAAGGAAGGAAGGAAAAGAAAAAAAGAAAAGAAAGACAAAGAGAAAGGTTGAGCAGAAGGGTATGAAAAGCATGCAGTTTGGTCAGAAGAAGCAAGTGTAGACAAATCAGTGAAGAAATTGGTGACATTAAACAAAAAAAATCTGGGCTGGAGAGATGGTTCATTGGTCAGGAGCATTGGCTGCTCTTTCAGAGGCATGAATTTGGTTCCTAGCACCCACATAGTCCCTCAAAACCACCTGTAATGTCCACTTCTATTGATAACTCTATTATATAGCTTCTATACGTGAACTCAGAGGTGTCCATCCTCATATAAAAAAGGTTTACTGGAGCTGCTGCTCTTTCTCTCAGTCTGCGTGCGCACAGGAGAGTGTTACGCAGTTACGAAATCTAAGCTCTTTCTTGAATGGCTGCTTATAAACAATTTCCTAGCCCTGGGTGTAGAAAAGTCAACCTTAGCAAGTATATATTCAGTAGAGAAGGATTCGTCAACTAAAAACATATCCAGCACAAATTCACACTAGAGTTCTACGCGATCTTGTGTTTGGTTCAACTTAAAGCGAAGGTGGCCAGACCAGAATGTCAAACTCCTGGCGAACCATTCACCTGGAAGGGCAGCAAATGATCTGGGGAGACCAGGAGAGAGAATTGCCTTTCCTCATCTTCACCCGTTTCTTCTGAAGAAGAAAAAGAAATGCTCAAAAAAAGAGTGTCCTTGCCTGGTCCACTTGTGACCTTCTTGGGTTCTGTGCTTGTTTGCAAACCATAGTTCATGACAACCTAACTTTCTCCCCTCATCAGGAAATTGGGCTTTGTTGCACAGTTCTAGGTGAATTTCCCTGGGACAAAGAGGCTTCTTACACACACACACACACACACACACACACACACACACACACACACACACACACACAGATTTGGGGTCTGGATGATGGTTGCCTGGCAACCTGAAAAGGATTCTTTCGGGAGCTGAGCTCACCAGCATTGCCCTGACATTGATTTTTAAATTGTCCATTAGTTTATTCATAAGGGAACATCGCTGTTTTGCCAAGGGCAGAATTGCGAGGCTGGAGGACTTTATTAACAGAGCCCTGACTTCTTCCTTCATTTACCTTCATGCACAGCACTTGCCCTCTTTTAGCATGCCGGCCCCCAGGAGACCAGCAAGGTCTGCAGGCGCTTCTCAAGAGAAGTCTTTAAAGGCAAAGAAACAAAACTGGACCATGGGGTACCCAAGGAAATAACCAATAGTTAGGCAGCACAGACCCAAACTCAGAATAACAACAGTGACTCTGAAGTAAACGAGATAGATATAATAACTTCAGACTTTTGCTGAGATCAAATATTCAAAATATTTGAAACAACAGTAATAAGATTTAAAAACAACTCAATTTCCTTGGAGGTGGGAAGAGGGCTCAGCAGTAAAGAGCACTGTCTGCATTGCAGACACCCAGGTTCAGTTCCTCCCACCTTCATGGTGACTCATAACCTTCTGTAACCCCAGTCCCAGGGAGTCCCTCTTCATTTCTCAGGGGCACTAGGTACATATGTGGGCATATACATACATACAGGCAAACATACACATTAAATAATTAAATCTGTATCTAGTGCTCAGTTTCCAACTGTAGCAGTCATACGTTTTGCAAATACAACTGTGGTTGGAGTCAAGACGCCTAACTGAAATCAAAGCTATATTTGGGTGGTTAATTGAAAAAGATACATAAAATGTCCTTACACCCTTTCACAATTCTCTCCTATTATCATTGTGGAGGGTTAAGTTAGCCTGTGACTCCAGCCTGTGCTTCTCTAAAAGGAACACCTCGTCTTTCATCTGGGGATATCTATGTTGTCAATGCTAAAGATGAGAGGACAAAGACCACTGACCCAAATCATCATGTCCAAACTAATTCAAGCAATCAATTAATTAGAGCAAGCTTTTTATTTGTGTATACCTGTTGCCTCACCTTGAAGCGGGGTTTAAGAAGTCAGCACTGGATGAGAGGAGGACAAGGCTTTTATAGTTCAGGGGTAAAGGGTTTCCAAATGGGGATTTGACTGGCAAGTAGGCAGGGTTACAGGAGCGAATGTAAGCATAAGAAGTAGAGATAATGACCGCCTGAAACAAAGATGTGATTGCAAGGTGATCATAACAACAGGTAGTCATAACAAGGTAGTCATAGCAACCCTTTTGAAATGAAGTTCGGGTTGCAAGACAGTTATTAACTTTTTGAAAAAAAGACATTGCTGGGCGGTGGTGGCGCACGCCTTTAATCCCAGCACTCGGGAGGCAGAGGCAGGTGGATCTCTGCGAGTTCGAGACCAGCCTGGTCTACAAGAGCTAGTTCCAGGACAGGCTCCAAAATCACAGAGAAACCCTGTCTCGAAAAACCAAAAAAAAAAAAAAAGACATTATTACCATTCCTAAAGCAGGCAGTACAGAACCATTTGTAGTTATGGTTAAAGGTGGTGCATAGACCAATCTTTGAGAAACAGAGATTCAATCGCAAGCAGAAATAAACCCACTTTGTCTTTAATATTAGATGGCTTCTGAGCCTAAGATGAAGGCAGGCTGGTTCTTCGCACACAATTTAGCATCCCCAAAGGGGAAAATTTTCACACTGTGCATTTCAATGACAAAGGAGATTTTATTTTCTTTTTGAAGAAATTTTTATCAGCAGTCCCAGATACCACATACAGAAGATAACACTGAAATCTCAGCACAGGGGCTCTATGATTCCAGTTTCAGTCTTCATCAATCTATCTACTCACAGAAGGCTGGGGAGTCAGGCACAGATTTCACTACTTTGACGTTACTCTGTTTGGCAGTGATGGGCTACAGTTAGCCACATGCAAACTAACTCACAGAGCATTATGGGAATTCATCTTTCTCAGTGGCAGTTCCTCCTGCGTTAATGTGCCATTATTACTAGGATGCTGTACTAACAGAGAATTGTACTATTGTTATGGACAAAATAATAATGACATTCTGTGGTTACTGTGCATTTTTCTTTGTTCCCTGACTTTGTTTGCTCAGGAAAATTAAAGGAACAAATCGCCACTTAGTGCTTTTCTACCTCTGTGGTAAAACATCGGCAGGAAAGCCTGAGCTGGGATTATTAATGAAAAGATGCTAACAGGTTGCGAAGCTATGCAAATCTCAGCGCTCTTGAATAAATGAGGTAAATTTGCAGCTTTGCCAACATAGACGTGGCTGATGGTACTCAGATGTAGAGTTGGGGGAAATGCTTAAAATGTAAAGATAAACATTTGTTATCACTCCGTTCTCTAAAGGGAACTGTTTCTGGGAGTCAGGAATTGTTGATGAATTCCCCAGCTCTGTATTTCACTTCTCAGTGGCCATTTCCATCCTTTCTTGTATTGGTAGATACCCAATACCTATGTTGCCTCTCATGAAAGGGTGTATGAAGCTCATGAGTTTGTGCCAGCCCTTGGGCCTCAAGGGACACCAAGGCAGTATTCTGACATTGGGCCTTAAGAAGGTAACCAGCAAAAAGTATTCCAGATATGAGTTTTATAGAATTAGAATCTCTCTCTCTCTCCCTCCCTCCCTCCCTTCACACACACACAGTCTAGGCTTTCTTCATGTCTTATATTTCCTTATTCATTACAAAATATAATTTTATAAAATATTAACAAAACACAAATCATTGGAGGGCTGGAGATGCAAGTCACCTGCATAGCACTATTTAGCATGTTGGAGGTTCCTGGTTCCATTTTCTGTACCCCTGAAGGCATGTAGAAAATTAGAGAGCAATGATGGTTTTATTAACATGCTAGACTCTTGGAATAGCATGTGTCAGGTAAACAGAAGCAGACCTGATCTCTGGGACCTCAGGTGTAGAGAAGTGGACAAGAAGAAGCGTGTCTGTTGAAAAAGTAGATTATGAGTACTTCCACAGGAAAAACTACAAAGTACAAGTATAAGGTAGGGAAGAAGCTAGCCAAGCTTCTTGGAGTGGGAAGGACCAAGGAGTTCTAACAGCTGTGGGAAACAACCTGGAGAGAGGCATAGCTGCCCTCTATTTAAGCTGAAAAACCAAATGGTGGCTATGAGACACATTTTAACTGATTATTTAATTAATATTTAATTATCTAATTTAAATAATATTTAGCATGTTATTTAAAAACAGACCTTTAAAAGTATTACAGGTAATAGAGTAAAAGCAATATATCTGTTCATTCATCCATCCATCATGTCATCTACCTATATATCATCTTCCTACCCATCAATTTACCTACCTATTTATCCAACTTTCTACTTATCTATCCATCATCAACCTATATGTCTATCTACCATCTATCTAATCATTTATCTCTCTATATCCATCCATCATCTATCATCAATATCTATCTCTATATCTATCACTTTTTCTCTATTTACCTACCTGCCTACCTATATCATCTCTACATATTTATCTCTCATCTATTTCTATCTCTACCATTTCTATTTACCCATATTTTGTCTGTCTTCTATCTGTCTCTACCTGTCTGTCCATAATTTTCTCTCAGCTATGGTATTAATCATGAAAATCTCCCTTGCTAGAGGGTGCACAAAGACTACTGTTCTGAACACAGATCTAGAAGAAAAGGCTAAATTGTTACATAGAGAGTTATAACAAAATTATAGGACAAATAGGAGCACAGAGTAAATTAATTAAGAACATCTAAACCTTCACTCCCACCTGGCTCCCTTGCTCTTTGTTGTCTCTTTGCAATACCTTGATGGGATAAGGTTTAGATGTTCTTAATTAATTTACTCTGTGCTCATACTTGGGATGGCCCTGATACCACAAACTCTCCCCAGACTTTTTTCTGTGTTCTCAAATATGCAACTGTCAAAGCCAGTTTTAAACGAAGCCCCCCCCCCCCTTTAAGGTCACTCCCTGCAGAGCGTCTGCACAGCGCTGGCAGGCACACAGTTTGTTGCAATCTCCCTTCCTAACTTCCTGAGCTTTGTCCCAGGTCACTGCAGCTTCCTTTATACTGTCACAAGGGGAAACTCCGGTTGACTGATTCACTCTTGGATTGATGGAGACACCAAAACGAATTAGATCCTTTCACTGAGAGTCGTGCAGCTTGGAAATTCAATGCTCCTGTGATAAAGGTTCTGAATTCCAAAAAGGCGAGTTTTGAAATTGATTTGGAAATAATTTAATTCTATAGCTATTTCTTAAACTTCATTATGCTCCGTAAGCTTGTGATGCAAACAGATAGTCTCTTTGTGCATTTCCAACAGGTAAAGGCCATCGCTAACTTCAAAGATGTGTTCCCAGTCCACCCAATTCTCATTTAGTTTTGTAAATCATCCTAGAAATCAACTTTGAAGTCTCTGCTGTCAAACAATCTGGGCTGCTCCATGAGCACAGACCAGAAAGGAACCGAGAAGCAGCTCCTCTCACTAGAGAAAGTGATCCTTGTCACCGGAACTCAAGATCCACCTTGGGTGGCTTCATTAGAAATGCGGACATTTTGCTGCAAAATGCGAAAGGATGACACAAACCACACTACAATATGTTATACGAGTGGGAAGAAGAGACGGTGAGAAAAATGTCACTTAGCTGCAGCCTAATAGGGCTTCACGGGTACCACTGCAGACAATATAAACGAGCCATCGGGAGCTGTTGACATGTGCGACAATAATAACATCAGCCGCCTGGAAATCTTGTTTACAATGAAGACTCCTGGAGGGAACAAACCCGGAGCATCACTCAGCCTCTTGAGCACGAGGCACGTGGGAAGTGCCAGGTAAATAAATGCTAAATCCACTAAAGTCATTTCAATAGCCACCGACCTGCTCTTGGCTGTCCCCACAGAATGTCCTCACGTGAGCCCAGTCCCTGGTTGAAGGTGCAGGACCCAAGTAGATTCTCACGGCTTGTCTCGTTGGTTATCATGAATCCACTCTCTGTCTCTTTGACTCTCTTTTGGTATTCCAAGGCCCTGTGCACAGGAGCCCCCAGAGTATTATGTCATTCAGCTTGTGAACAAAGTGTCAATCTTCTGCCTACATGAATCTATGAAATAGTAACTGTCTGATAACACAGTGAGAAACTCTCTCTCTCTCCCTCCCTCTGTCTGTCTGTGTGTGTGTGTGTGTGTGTGTGTGTGTGTGAGAGAGAGAGAGAGAGAGAGAGAGAGAGAGAGAGAGAGAGAGAGAGCATGCACACTAGCATACTCATGCACAGGAGAGATGTAAATGTCCTTTACCACTATCTGCCTTATTTTTTTTACTTTTTTTTAATTTAATTATTTATTAAAGATTTCTGTCTCTTCCCGCCACAGCCTCCCATTTCCCTCCCCCTCCCCCAATCAAGTCCCTCTCCCTCCACAGCCCGGAGAGCAATCAGGGTTTTCTGACTTGTGGAAAGTCCAAGGAACCCCCACCTCCATCCAGTATTTTTTTAAACTCAGGCTCTCTTTCTGAAGCTGGAGCTCGTTCAGTGAGGACGACTGGCCAATGAACTCTAGGGATCCCCCTGTCTCCACCCAACCCCAGCTCTTCAGCAGTGTTCAAGACACCACTGTGCCAAGTTTTTGTGTAAGTGCCATGGATCCAAATTCAGGTCCTCACTCTTTTGCAGTAAGAGCCGCTTCTTACCCAGGAGGCACCTCACAGCCTGTTGACTCATTTCTGAGTCAACACGGGCTTTACTGAAGGGGCTGTGTGAGGATCCTTCCTTTGCAACTGCACCACAGAGATGCTTTCTACATCTGGTTAAGCCTCATGCCCCTGTACAGAGGGAAATGCTATCAGAGAAGCTGAGGGAAGCCCCCAATATCCCTTCAGATACTAGAACTTGTGGAGGGTGAAGCAAATGCATTCCTAGGGAAATTCTTAGCATAGGTGTCTGTCTCGGAGCCAGAAGAGATAGTACACAAGGAAAAGAGGTTGCATTTCTGAGATCCTCCCCCCCCCTCACACACACACACACACCTTACTGTATTTTCATAGCATTTTAAACTCTGTATTAACTCCACTTGTCTGTAGGTGTCTCCTTCCTGGCACCCAAGAGTTATCCTTAGTTGTCGGTCATGAGTCCTGTCCTCTATCCTGAGACAGGCATCTCCAGGGACCACTGCTCTTCCGGTACTCAACAGTAGCTGCTCTTCGGTCTGGGTTTCCTTGTCACTCACATGTGGGTAAGGACCAACACTAATGATGATGACACCATTCATTTAACTCATCAGAAATATTCACAGACAGCAAAGATGTCTACTCAATTCAGGTAAGGAACTGCCAGCAGACCCAAGTAAGGGACCACCAAATCCCAGCTTAGTGAACCAACGAGTTTATCAGTGTTTGTGATAGAAATATTGCTGAGGGGTTACTTACAGTAGCAGAAATGACTCAAAGACAGTCGTTATGTCCAAAAGCCCACCCCAGTATGGGCAACGGTTCACGAAGCTGGGAACCTGGAGCACCCTGCACAGCCTGCAGGCAGCTCAGCAGATTGGAGTTGTTCTTTCCAGGGAGCTCAGCTGGTCTGAGAGTCTTGGCAATCCTTAATGCTTGCATATGCTTGGGGAAGGAGGGATCTGGTGAATTTCAGGGACTTCCTGAAGCCTTTGAGTCATTTTCTTGCTGAGTTTGAGATCCCCCCGCCAGGATGGGATGCTTCACCTCCCCTTAGAACATCGGTTCTCTTAATGAGCTTCCCTCTAAGATGGGAAATTTTAGATCCCAGGACTACTATGGAACAGTTGCAATGTTGATGAGTTTGTGTTTGGGATGAGGCCTACACGCAGACCTTACTCCCTTCCTACAGACACCCAGGCAGTGTGTATCCCATGCAAATGCTGGGCTGTTGCTATGGAGTTCACACAGGGAGAACAATATAGGTGTTTGCTTATCTAGGTTATTTCTTTGAATTGAAAGAGAAAAAAAAAAAACCCTGCCATTTGTTTATAGTAACGACCACTAACACAAGTCTGCAGCTGTTATCCTAGCAAAAGGCTAGCCCTGCATCAGGGGGAGCTGCAGGCAGGAGTTACTGCCAATCCTATGCTGCTGTTGCATGCCTGGGTTTTTGAGGGCATATTTAAAGGTAATCCTGAAACAATGTACTTAATGCTTAGATATACTTTAAGTCCACTCCCATATTCACAGCAAAGCTCTTTATTGCTGGTTACATATAATGTATTTGTTTATTTCCTTATTGGAGGATTTATAGCTTAGTTGAGTTTTAGAATAATCAGAATTTCCTAAACCATGTTTGTCGCAGGTTATCCTGTACAAATGTCCTCATCCTCCTTTCTCTCCTCTGCTTTGTCCCATTAGTAGATTATATATATTTAAACCCAGTTATGTGCTGCCACATTGGTGTGGTGAACCCATCCCAGGAACTAGGGAATCGTGTGGAATACGAATGAATCAGAGAGAATGAAAGAGAGCAGGAAGAAGCTGTCCTGGAGCCGGACAACCACAGCCCACAGCTGAGAGCAGAAGAGATATGGTTGGTAGGATGGACCTTACCTTGAGCAAGAATACGGTCAGGGTGGTCTGTGTTCTCTGCAGTCCACGCCTTCTTCAGGCGGAAAATAACAGAAGGGGCTGAGATCCTGAACTCAGGATCTCAAAAGGGAGCAGGAAATCAAAAGAATTAGAGAAGTTTGAAGATGGGAACCAAAACACCAGGGCTTTATAAGATCAGCCAAAGAAGACAGGGTATTAGTGACGGAGGTTATAGATAGGCCTTGGTGCTGACTACTCTTCCGGGCACAGGCTGTGGAAGGATGCAGATGTATTTAAATGTGAACAATTTAAATGTTGACAACAACTTCATATTTTCTTATTATTATCTCAAGGATCATTTTTAATTTCATTATTACATGTATTTACTACTGGGGTGTGTGTGTGTGTGTGTGTGTGTGTGTGTGTGTGTGTGTGTGTGCGCGTGCATGCGCGTTTGCAAATGCACGTGTACATGTGCCAGTGAGTGCACTTATATGATCACACATGCATGCCATTGGGACTGCATGGAAGTCAGAGGACAGCTTTAGGGAGTTGTTTCTCTTCTTCTACCGTGTGGGTCCCAAGGACTGAACTCAGGTCACTAGGCTTGTCTTCAAGTGTTTTTACCTACTTGATGACCAGGTCAGTTTTACTTTTGCTTTATCACCCCAGCCTCAGACTATTTTAAGAAAATCTTGGCCGGGCGGTGGTGGCGCACGCCTTTAATCCCAGCACTCGGGAGGCAGAGCCAGGCGGATCTCTGGGAGTTCGAGGCCAGCCTGGTCTACAAGAGCTAGTTCTGGGACAGGCACCAAAGCTACAGAGAAACCCTGCGCCCCCCCCCAAAAAAAAACAGAAAGAAAATCTTGGACATTAATTTTTATTTTAAGAAAATCTTGGACTATTTATTTTCTCCACTTATTGACAATAAAGTATCTTTAAAAAAGGAAGAATCAAGATTGGTAAAATATAAGTATTCTTTTTAAATTGCATTATTTTTAAAAATCACACTATCACATTTAAACCCATAATTCCTTGCTCCTGCGCCTTTGTTGACCTTCCCTGGAATGAAAGCTTCCCAGTCTTCCCTGCGATGATAAGACAAGCATTCAAGACCAGCTGCATTTCCAGAAAGAACATGGTAGGGTAATGGAGAAATTATAATGAGCAAAGGACATGGGGTTTGCTGTTTCCTACAGTGGTTGGGATGCAAGGGAAAGTGTACAGATTAGATCTGTGCTGTAGAGTCCATACTGGGAGCCCAAAGCTTGGGGCCAATGGGCGGAGTCAGAAAAGTGCAGGAAGAGAATGAGGTAAAGGTGACAGAAGAGAGCCTTCAGGTCCAGCCTTTATCGCAGAGGAAGAGAAAATCCATGTTTTGGCATGCAGACGGGGAACTTGGGGACCCGATGCAAGCAGTCGTGATTATCAGCAAGTGTTCTGCCTCAGAACTGCTTGATTTGGGAAGTACTTTTAACAAGCAAGGAAAGAACCTGCCACAGCCTGGCTTGTGAGGCTGTGGGACAAAGGAGTGGATGGAGTCAGCCTGAGTGCCGTGGAGATAACTCAGATGACGACAACCAAGTCTCTGGTATAACAGTGCATCAGGCCCCTCTCGAACACCAGAAGACAGGAGAACGGGTGCTGTCTAGGGACTTGATGTTGAAATCAGGCTGTCTTGCTCCAGGTGAATCATTTTTCAAACTGCATCTCATCCCAAAAAGCTCGATTATATAGGCAGCTATTACCTCCCGTTTGAGGATGACTGTATGCCTGGATGGACCCTCAAGTAATACTATCTGTCTGACACCACCCACGCAGTACAGACTAATATATGACTTATTCCCAGGAATAGAAAGGATGCCTCATTACAAATTACTAAGTTGAATTGAGGCTGTAGGGACACGTGGGTGTATAAAAATCCTATCAGAGAAACCAGGCCCACAAGCTTATCAGACACACCAGACTGGTGAGCCCCTGAAGGAGGTGAACAGCAGCGCTGGGATGGTGAGGACTTCCACAGACCTCTCATCTGACACCTACATGTGATCAAGGACCGACAGGGAGAGAACTTTCTGTTATCCCCAGGACTTCCGCTCAGTCGCTCCCTGCTGTTGACTTGGACTAGCCAGTGCTTTCTGCCCATCCTCTCGTCTACCTGTATGGACCTCTAGTCACCTGTCCACCCACTCCTGTGCCTCAACTATATCATAAACGATATGTCCTTTTATCTCTGCAGTTGGACTCAATTCCACAGCTCCTCTCTCAACCCTGTGCTTGAGGCTTCTTCCTGGCAGCTGGCTTAGGTTTTTAATTTATAAACTCAATCTATTTGCATGGCCATAAGCCTAGTTTTGAAACCTCGGGAAACATTTTTGCAGATTCCGTAGTCCTTTGCATAATGGATGGTCTGTAACGTACATGTATTCGCTACATATGTATGTACATGCAGAGATTTATAACATGGCACCTGATTGGAGAGTTAATGTTGCTAAGATAGGAATAAAGAATCTGTATTTCCAACCACATGACCAAAGAAAGTGGAATAACCTGGGAAAATGCTCTGATTGAAATTGCCTAATGCTGAGCCACATACGGACATCTACATCACCCCCTGCAAGACTCAGAAAACATTGCAAAAGAAGGAAGCAGAGACGAAGCAAGCACCAGATGGAGGGGTGGAGTGCTGTATAGCACTTTCTTCTTCTTCTTCTGCAAGGGTGGGCTTGTGAGACTCAAAGAAGAAATGAACCTCACATGTCCTGGAAATCAGAAGTTTACAGATTCAGCAAGATTATGCAAGGAGTAAGTAACTGCTATGGACAAGAACTGAGTCACAGGTCTGTCTGTAGGAGACAGTCTGTCCCCTTGAGTGTAGAACCCTCTGCAAGCATGCAGGGGGCTATAGGGATGCAGCTTCTGAATCAGCACCCAGGCTGGGATGGAAATCTCAATGATGACAGCTGCCTTTCAGCCATCCACACTCCTGTCAGTGAGTCCTCATCCGTGTTCCTGTCCTGATCCCTCATCCATGTTCCTGTCCTGAGCCCTCATCCATGCTCCTTTTCTGACCCCTCATCCACACTCCTGTCCTGACCCCTCATCCACGCTCCTGTAAGTAACCCCAATGAGCTCATTGCTTCATCGAGTTGCTCTTCAGGGTATTTGTTCCTCTGTTCTGTAGTCGGTTCCTGATCTGGCATGAGAAGCAACTTATTCACATTCCCCGGGGAAACAAGACAACATTCAAATCTTGTGTACCTGCATTCTTTTGTTTCTAAAAAGACATTTTTAGTTCACTGATGAAAACATTACGTTTCAAATTACGTTCCTATTGACTTCAACATATCCTTAGTACTTTGATCCGAGTTTCAAGTTTCTTCTTTTTATCCTTACAATTTTTTTTTTTTTTTGCCAAACATAAGACTATTTTAGCTATTTAAGTCTAAGGTGTGCTGAAACATGGAGAGAATTCCTTCCTCAGGAAACCTTCTTCCAGCCTCCTTCGGGTCCTTCTTCTTCCTCTCATCTGCCTATTTCTACTGTTCCCTTTTCACCCCCACCCCAACCCTCTCCTCTTTCTTTCCTGAGTCAGTGCCATGCCGGAGCCTGGAAGGTTAGCCCTGAACCCCTTCTCTTATATCCACTGTATAGGTTCACTGTAAAGCAAAAAAATACAAATGGCGTGACTGAAAACAAACGTCACTCATGTCTTTGCAAATATACCACAACTTCAGCGTTTCTTTGACAAGATTTTGTGTGTGATTACACACCTGTTTGTACTGATCTCCAAGTTAGATTCAGGTCAGGGAGGGCCAAAAACTTAATGTGCTCCTTTCAAGAAAGGAAGCATTGAGAACTTTTAAAAGAAGACGATAAACCCTCAAATCTATCCCCTGTCTAGTACTTCCTCCACCTCTCCACATCGCCTCCCCAGACAGCACCACCTACTGTGAACCAAGTATTCCAACACATGAGCCTTTAGGGGACATTCCTCATTCAAACCACAACACCAGGGACCTCTTAAAATTGACCCAGGATGTCACCAGTTGAGAAGAAGCCACACAAGTGAGAGGGAGAAAAAAAATCTACAGAAAAGCAGGGCAGAGAGTGAGGATAACCATGAGAACCAAATGTCCAGCATCTGCCATCTTCCTTTTGTTTGTAACACACACATGAACACACACACATGAACACACAAACATGAACACACACTGAGACATGTCATCACAGGATGACTGGTTTCAATAGCTCCTGAAACCTCATAGGTTCAGTACATCTCTGACAGGAGTGTCCAGGCAGTGGAAATGGGATTGGGTCAACTGTCACATGTCCTCCCAACTCTCTGGAGGCTCTGCCAGGCTTTAACTTTGATTTCTAGTGCTCATTAGAGGTGTGATTATAATAACATTCCAGAATGCTCCACAGTTTTTAAAGTTGTTGCAGAAAGTTAAAAACAGTCATTAATGCAGTCCAGAATCTATCACAATATCGGTTGTCAAACCAAGACCTCTTGAGTTCTACGTAAACATGAACTCATGATTTACATCAGCAAAATGCACTTTCTAACAGGTTAATTTCTTATTGTTAATCTGGTCCATACCACTCTGTAGCAATCAGGTAAGATCAGCTAATAGCTCAGACTACAACACCTCATAGACCGAGGAATTCTGGTACTTTTCTGCAATCTAAGACCTGGGAAGTAGAGACAGGAAGATCAGACCTTCAAACTCATCTTCATCTACGTAAAAGTTCAAGATCACCCAACTGCAAACAAACAAACAATGACAATATATGAACGGAGAACAAGATTGTGGCTTCTTAGTGTCCTAACTGCTACAGGGAATCGTGGAGGGAAGCTGCTACCATTTCTTATCTCAGTAATGTTTTCTTTAAGAGACTGGAGGCTGTCGCTGATCTGCAGTGAGTATGTGAGATGGTATTTACTCTTTAAACGTTAGCAAACGCAGAAATATGGCAGCATGATTCACAGGCAAGGCCAGTGAGATGTTAGTGTAACTACACTCCATATGTCCAAGAAAGCAGAGAAAAACCCTAGGCCTCCTGGGTACAGTCATGAAAGACCAAAGTAGCAAAAGTGGAGCTTCTGACAGAAAAACAGCCATGCGCAAAGTGGAATTGACAACAGGCTAGACTGATGGCTAATCGGATGAAGCAAAAGAAAAGACAGGTAAAGAGGAAAACAGATTCCCCCAAGAGCTACCAATAACAGAGAAAAAGAGGACTCCGACAGCAGTGCCCCTCTGTCGGCCCAGCACAGGAGTGACGGATTCTCTGCTCTCCAATAAATGCTTCAAGGTGAATTGCCCAGAGTTGCTTTTAAAGCCTACAGAACAGGAAACGTCTGATTCCCAGTGAAGGACAAGGCAAAGAACAAAGCGAGCAGCGTGAGAGCATGCCAGCTTGCTCTGCAGCAAGGGGCAAGGGTTGCGGGCCTGAGAGGCAGACTAGGGAGTTAGGGTGGGGGCAGAGTGGGCAGGGTCTGCTGGGCAGCGATGCTGGCTTCCCTGTCAGGTCAGTCTACTGCCGTTAGAAGGGTCTGCAAATGTCCTTATGGATGGGTGATTTCAGATGTGGATATAGCACATTTTGGTCATATCCATCACTCTTTTCCTCCCCACTACTTTTCCCTCCCAACATCTTATCCGACAGACAGGAAGATGGCACAGAAGCTGCTCACTGACTCTCAGCAGCCCGGGAGCCTGCCCAGGACCTGGGCCTGCCCTTAGCACAGTCCTCCAGGTAAGGGCTGCCACTGCCACTGCCCTCAGGAAAAGGCTATGTCTGGGTAATTTAGAGCTCAGGGACACTAAGCAGGCTGTGGGAACCTGCTGTGCCAGGTCACAGTGACCTGGGTGACTGAGTTCTCATGCCTTCTGTTTGAGGGTTGTGCTATCTTATCCCTGCAGCATTTAAAATCATTTCTCAGGGGAAAGTCCTAAAAACATGGAGAGGAAATAGTCATGTTATGTAAGAGTGAAGAGGAAAAAGAATTTTGTTAGGCTTTCTGTTTTGTTTTGTGCTTTTGTGACAACTCAAACTAGGAAACAATAAAGCAATAGCTTCATACACATAATAAAGGCATATGTACACACACACATACATACACATACATACAGATACATATATACACATATACTCATACATAAACACATATAAACAAACATACATACACACATGTACATGCATACCTATACATATACTCATGTATATGCACACAGACATACATATACAAACACACATGCACGTATGCACACATGCACACATATACACATATATGCATTTATATATACAATATGCATGTACACATGTACACAGAGCATACAAAAACATATATATAAATGCACATACATGTATACAAGAATGTATACACATATGTACATGCATATATACATACACACAAGCATATATAGGTACACACAAACATATGCACATACATCCACACATATGCATACACAAAATGCAATGGTTCGCACCTATAATCCCAGCACTTGGAAGGTTGAGGTAGGAGGACAGTGAGCCTGACTGACTTTCCATTCTAGTGCCTGGCTTGCTACTTGCTCAGGAAATGTCAATCGTCACCAAACTTATCTTAATACAGTTTCATAAGTTTGCATTGTTTAAAGACTGTCATTTTAATTACCACAACACTCATTCCTTCTCTTTAACTGTTATCTGAATTATCCCCAAAGCTTTTGAATATGCTCCTGCTGGAGACTAATTCTATTCTATCACTGTATCCTAGTCACTATTAAAAATATATTTATTTTGTAGGTTATGAAATATATGATGCATACGAACATAAAAATTAATCTCTACCTCTGCTTCCAATAAACACTACATCTTTTCCTTGAAGAGTTTTCAACTACAAAACACAAATAATGTTACACAGAAATGCTTTTAAATTTACCAGAATACCCTGGGCTTTACAATAAGATAAGGGATAGAACTGAGATATTGAAGCAAGCTAGGGAGGCGCTCCCAAGGTGGCAGAGGAGTCAGCAGCTTTGTATCTGGCTGTGATGCACTGGCAATATCAGAACACATTTCTGAGCAATGCTATCCACAGCTCTAAATAAAACATAAAGGAAGCCGGGACTACCGAAAGGCATGAGCAATGGGCTCAAATGACCAAAAGATATTTAAAGAATTGCTCAACATCTTTAGCGGTTAGGGAAAATCTAATCAAAATAGTTCTGATATACCATCTTACACCAGTCAGGATGACTAAGATCAAAAACAGTAATGAAAGCTTATGCTAGAAAGAATGTGGAGTCAGGGAACACTCCTCTATTGCTGGTGAGAGTGCAAACTTGTGCAGTCACTTTGGAACTCAATATGGAGGTTTCTCAGAAAATTGGGAATCAATCTACCTCAGGACCCAGCAATACCACTCTTGGGCATATACCTAAAGGATGCACGCTCATACCACAAGGATATTTGCTGAACTATCTTAATAGCAGCATTATTCATAATATCCAGAACCTGGAAACAACCTAGATGCCCTCAGCCAACAAATGGATAAAGAAAATGTGGTACATTTACACAACGGAGTACTACTTAGCGGCAAATAATTAATTAAAATAAACCACCAATGATATCCTGAAACTAGAAAAAAACCATCCTGAGTGAGGTAAGCCAGGCACAGAAAGACAAACATTGTATGTACTTACTCATAAGTGGATATTAGACGTAAAGCAAAGGATAACCAACCTATACTCCATGACCCCAGAGAAGCCAGGTAACAATGAAAACTCCAAGAGAGACATACATGGATTCCCCAGGAAGGGAAATAGATAAGAACTCCTGTCAAAATTGGGAGCATGGAGGGAGGAGGAAAGAAGGGAGAGCAGAAGGGGAGAGGGAGTAGGGAAGTGGGGAGAACATGAGGGAACTGGATGGTTGAGATGGGGGAAGGGGAGAGAGATAGACAGAGACAGAGAGACGAGACAGAGAGAGACAGACAGCAAGGAAAGAGATATCTTGATTGAGGGAACTATTATGGGGCTAGTAAGAAACCTAGCATTAGGGAAATTCCCAGGAATCCACAAGGATGACCCCAGCTAAGACTCTAAACAATAGTGGAGAGGATGCCTGAACTGGCCTTGCCCTGTAATCATATTGATGACTTCCTTAATTGTCATCATAGAAACTTCATTTAGTAACTGGTGGAAGCAGGTGCAGAGATTCACAGCTAACACTGGGTCAAGATCCCAGAGCCCAGTCAAGGAGAGGGAGGAGCAATAATCTGAGCAAAGGGGTCAGTCAAGACCATGATGTACCCACAGAAACAGCTGACCTGAGCTAGTGGGAACACACTAACTCTGAATTGATAGCAGGGAAACCTGCATAGGCTCGAACTAGGCCCTCTGAATGTGGGTGACAGTTGTGTGGCTAGGCAGTCTGTGAGGCCACTGGCATTGGGACCAGGATTTATCCCTAGTTCTTGAACTGACTTTTTGGAGTCCATTCTCTTTGGAGGGATAGGTGCTCAGCCTAGATATAGGGGGAGGGCCTTGGTCCTGCCTCAAGTGATGTGCCAGACTTTGTTGACTCCCCATGGGAAGTCTTACCCTCTCCGAGGAGTGGATGGGGTGAGGTGAGTGGCAGGTGGGGAGAGCTGGAGGAGAGGAGGGGAAAGGGAGAGGAAACTGGGATTGGTATGTAAAATGAAAAAAAAGATGGCTTTAAAAAAATAAAAAAATACAATATTGAAAAAAAATATTTCGGGTGCTACCATCAGTTAGATGAACACATGCATTGTTCTGCTCACCCTCACATAGAAAGACAAAAAAAAACAGTAAAGCTAAAAATTCCAGAAGGTTCTTCTTAAACAAAACTGGGTCCTGTTGCTCCCTAATCAAATCACTCGGAGCCAAGCCCTCCCCACTTCCCCAGTCTTCACTTGTCTAAGAGGGCTCAGGCTCCATACAGCCTTCCCTCCACTCTCAGATGCCCTTCTGCTGGCCAGGTCCCACTGCAACAACCTCTTCTGGACCAATGCTAGTCCTTTGATGTAGATGAACGGCCTCCTTCTGAAGACATTCCCCACCCTCCCCATCCCTGGAAAGGGACCTCCTCTGATCACCTTGCTGTGTGCTCACCTGGCTCCCTGGGGCTGTGCTGCTCCGCCCTCAAGGGAAAGCCAAGAAGGTGCTCACTGGGGGCGTGAGTCTCTGGGAGGGAAATTCCATCCAGGCTGCCCTCTGCTCCCCAGCAGGCTGTCAGCTTTACACATGCTGATATTCTGGGTCTCCATCCTCAAATGACAGTAGTGAAGGTCATGTTAGCAAATATTAATGAACCTCCAAGCAGAAAAATACAGATTACATTGTTTAAAAAACTAATCAACATTACAGAATACTCACATTCATACAGAAAGGTAAAAAAAATTGTAAACACCAATAAAATTGATCAACATGAATGTGTATTACCAGGCATGATTTTACACATGTAGAAAAAAATCATAAAAATGGATTATAAAGGTACTTTAAAAGCTCTGTGACAAGTTGAGCTCATAGTGTATTTTTAGGAATAAACATAGACTTAGTAAAACTACCAGGAACAGCCAACTACCAAGAAGCTTTCATCTTGCAACTGTGCCTAGCTTCATAAGTGTAAGAGAGGCACTGGGGAAGGGCTCTGGTTAGCTCATGAACTTGGCTAATAATAATCTATTTTAGGGTTCAGTGGTTTGTGCAGTGATTTTTTATAGCTCTTATTGCCTCATTTTAATAACATTTTTGAAAGTAATTCATAAAAGTTGACTCTGCCTTATTAACAATTTGTTCACTATAACCAAACAGCACAAGGGAATTCTCAGTGGAATTTGGATTCTGCAGAGGAAGTGGGTTCCAAATCTCATTCTAGTAGAAAACCTAAACTTCCTGGGACAGTTGCATTCTTCAGACAGATATCAGTCCAAGAAGAAAGGACCATGCAGAAACTGTCCTTGGTATGAGAACCTGCCTACAGTGCCAAGAACATGCTTGAGTTTGCTGGGTTGGGCTGACCCTAGCTGTGATATGACCCACTTTCTGTAGGATCATCTTTCTGCTAGTAAAACCATTGATGCGTGAGGATTCTGCACATGGCACCAGCGATGGCAAGGAGAGTCTGCAGAGACAAACAGGATGGGAGACAGGTAGTGTATCAAAGAAGCACTCCACATTCTTCTGGTGCCAGAGCACACTGTCAGTATCTCATCACCACCCAGTCTTGTCTCTGTGACACCCTGTGGTCTCTCACTAATGGATACATCCTCTTTCCATTCTGCAGAGACCGCTGCTCTGCACAGAACCTCTGTTGAAGTCCTTCCTTGGTTTAAAGTATCTTTCTCTACACCGGGCTCAGGCCATTTCTAGATCTCTAGCTAAGCCAGTCAACCGTCAATCAAACAACCTATTTATTAACATACAACACCAAGACTACTGCCTCTGTGGAACCATCTCAGATGCCACAGTCGACAGTGACTTCATTACTCTATGTACATTGAAGGCAATGTTGAATATGGCCAGTCAGGCTGTCTTATTTGTGTATATGTGTATTTGTGTATCCGTGTGTGCATGTTTGTATGTGGGGTCCATATATATGTACAGAGGGGGTATGCATGTATGTACAAGTTCATGTGAAGGCCAGAGGTCAACCTAGAGTGTTATTTTTCTTCAGGTGTCATTCATTTTGGTTTCAGAGACAGGCTGTCTCACTTGGCCTGGAATTTGTGCATTAAAGCCAGGTTGATCAGCCAATAAGCCCAGGGATCCTCTTGTCTCTGCCTTCCCAGCACTAGAATCACAGGCATGCCCCAGTACACTAGGGTTTTATTTAGGAGTTGGGGATCACTCTCAATCCTCGTTCTTGCCAGGCAAATAAGTTACAAACGAAACAATCTCCCCAGCCCTTGTTGTCTTACATTTTAATGCTACAACCATCAAATGCTGTTATTCATGGCCTGCTGTGGTTAGAATTTGAAATACCCCTTGAGGTGCATATGTTGGAAAACTTGGTTCAGAGCTGGGATTGGGCTTTTTAATGAGGCCTACCTAGAGGAATTAGATCACTGGAGATAGGCCTTGCCCTGCCTTAGCCTGGCTCCACTTCCTGTTTTCTTTCTGCTTCCTGGCTACAGGCACAATATGACTAGTTACCTCACTTTATTGATGTCCTACCATCTCCACCAGGATGGGCTGTATCCCCTGGAACTGTGTGAGCCAGAATAAATCTTTTCTTTCTAGTTATTTTCCTATTCTAATAAAACATCATGACCAAGGCAACTGACAGAAGAAAGCTTCAGGAAGCTTATGGTTCCAAAGGATAAGAGTTTATTATGGCAGAAAACATGAGAATAACAAACAGGGATGTTGGTAGGGGCATGATGCTCAGAGCACACATCTTGGACCACAAGCACAAAGCAGAGCAAGAAAACTGGAAATAGTGTGAAGTTTTAAGTTCTCAAAGCCTGCCTCTGGTGACAGACTTCTTCCAGCAAGACCACAAGTCCTAAATCTGGCCAAACAGCAGCACCAACTGACGATAGACTATTAAAATGCCTGAGACACTCTTTTTTTTTTTTCCGCCTGGAACCATGGAGGCTGTGCTGGAGAAGAAAAAGGTTCCTGCTGCAATGGGGAACCCAGAAGAAAAAGAAGGTTCCTGCTGCACCAGGAACCCTGAAGAAGAAGGTTCCTGCTGTGCCAGAAACCCTGAAGAAAAAGTGAAGAAATTTCGCAGAGTTGAAGGTGAAGCGCCTTCGGAAGAAGATTGCCCTGAAGTCACTGCGAAGGGCCCAGAGGAAGCTCATCTATGAGAAGGCAAAGTACTATCACAAGGAGTACAGGAAGATGTACCTGACAGAGATTCGCATGGCCAGGACGGCAAGTAAAGCTGGGAACTTCTACGTGCCTGCAGAACCGAAGCTGGCGTTCGTCATCAGAATCCGAGGTATCAATGGTGTAAGCCCAAAGGTGCGCAAGGTGTTGCAGCTTCTTCGTCTGCGGCAGACAGAGCTGAGAACCTTGGGACCAAATTTTGTCCTTAAATGAAAACTTCACTGTTTCCTAAAGCAGGTCTTTAGGAAGAAGCTCTCTGCCGGGACTGTGCACCAAAGACAATGTCTCTTCAGGGTCATTTCATCAGAGACCAGCAGATCAAGCAGCAGCTGATTCTGAGGGAGAAAGGGGCTCCCTTTCTGAGAAGGGCAGGCCTTCTAGAAAGAGGATTGTAGAAAAGGTAATATAAGCTAAAGTGAGACTGAAGTATTGCTGGGATGGGGTCAGTGTAGATGGTCCATGCAGGGCCATCTAAGTCAGACCATCTTGCTTCAACCTTTTATCTCCGACAAACCTTCAAACTGAATGATTTGCAATGTAGTTTTGGATTCTTAGAAACACATTCTGTGTACCGGACATCAAGGTTATCATACTACTTCCAAGAGATTATGCTGACTTTGATCAATAAACTGAGTCCTACAAAGACCAAGTGGTTTGTCCAAGGTCATAGAAGGAGCAAATTTCAAACTACAAGTCAATTTAGAACCTTATAATCAACCTGAAGGCCTGAAAGACTCCAGCACTCCTAACATGGCATAAATGGCGTCATGTTACAGCCACACTATGCAAGCACCTGCCTGTTGTGGGAGCTCTATGATTTCCACATGTGAGGTAGCTAAGATGCGAAACAGATGCCATTGCATCCCCTTGAGGAATTTCCATCTTAATTAAGAAGAGAAGATGAGTCCCTAGGAAGTTAGGGCTCTTAGTTTTCAACCTGATCTGTGGCTTCCATGACAGGCTTTAGATGTTTTCAAAACTGCAAATATTATCTTGAGTTATTCCTAAAATATGCGATTCCATATATATTTTATTATTTTTTTTACATAATACTAAAGAGACATTTTAGGCATTGACCAATAAGCCAATCACCTCCAAGCCCCTTTGCTCTTTCTCACAGGACCAGTTGGCTCTCTTCTTGGGATTGCCACTGTGGGAGCCAGCCATGATAAGCTAAGTATGGGCAGGTCACCCAAAGGAAGTTCTTTACTTCCAACCATTATTACCTGCCAGAGTAAAACTCAGCCATCCATAAATTTAATAAGAGGCCTGAGTCTTAGTAGTTTGCCCTGAAGCAATACTGGTTGCAGGAAGAACCACAAGCTGAGATTACCTGACCACCACCCATGAAGAGACCATTCAAAGGAAATGCGTAACATTCCAACTGCTGTAGATAGGATCATCTGCCACATGGTCACTAGGACACACTTAGACAAATGTCAGCCAATCACAGGTCCTGGACCTCAGAAACTCTTTACCCCTTCCTTTACTACTATAAAAATCCAATTCTAACTGAGCTCGGGGCTCTCTGTTTATTCCAATACATTGGACATGTCGAGAGACCAAGTTTGCAAACTTGCTTAAAATAAAGGCTCTTTGCTTTTACAAGAAGACTTGGTCTTCTCATAGGCTTTTTCATGAACTTTGCGGATTTGGGCACAACAGCCACCAAGGTACAAGGACCTACAAGAAAGCTCAGAGGGCAGAAACCTAGAGCTTCTTGGCTGGTTCTAACGTAATGAGTTTCCTTTGATTTTTCTACATTCATTATCTCTGAGTTTGGGAATCACGTGCAGTTCTAAGCTCTCTGGGTACATAATGAAAACCCTGGGGGATCACACTGTCCCCATGCTCTCCCACCATGCTCCTGCACTCTGCTCTGTGGACACTTTGCAAAGCCATTCTCCCTCCCCAAGGCCACCCTGTGTTACAGACCTGCTAGCTGTCCTCATGACATCATTAAGGCACTCTCCATGGGTTGGTTATGCTTGGTGCCAGCTCTCTTAGTTCTCCCTTGTGTACAAACCCTTCTGGAAGACATCACAAGATAACAGATTACTAAGAGATAATTTTGGCCTGAGGAAGCCTGGGCCTGTGAGGAGGGAGCTGGAGACACAACAGGAACTGAGAAGAGTCAGAGGTCTGCAAGGTGGCTTCCTTCTTCTCCTGCAGGTTCAGGTCACCATCCGTGCAAGGATCCCAGAGTTTCTGTTGTGTGAAAGAAAGAGGTCCCCTTAAGATAGACATGCCATGGGTTAGAAAAGGAGACACAATGAGAACCAGTTTTCAAATAATTGCCAAAAGAAAAATGCATAATATTATCTCATTCTAAATACACTTAGTAAGTAACATGCTGGTGCAGCCCTGAGGTCCACTTTGCATTTTACAGCTTTCGCCCAGTGAATAGCAGGAGAGAAAGAACAAGCATTTATTTTCCTTCATTGTTTACTCGGAAAAATCAATGAGATCAAACCTCTCATTGCCTGGGTCTCAGGAAGATCGTGATCAGTGATCTTAGCTTAGGACTCCTGGGCTCTTACTGTTTTCCCAGCTTCTGGAAACCACTGTTCATCTCTGATCCAGCAGACTTTCGGTACATTGGGATCCCCATGTAAATGAGGTCATAGATGTTTGTCCCCCAGTTCCTGGCCTGTTAATCAGTAGAGCATCCTTCCAGACCACATTCATTGTCATAAGCAGCAGGTCTGCTTTGCTGTTTCAAGGCAGAATAATCTTCCACTGTACACCACGTGTTTTTAGCCATACAGCCATCAGACAACACACGTTTTCAAGTCTTGTCTACTGTGAGCAATGCAGCAATGGGCATGAGAGTTCAGGGTTCCTGTCAAGAACACTGTGGGCGTCTGCAAGATGATCTATGGTAGTCATGCTTTTAGGTCTTAATAAGTGAGTTTATTAAGTATACAGCAAGTGTAAGTGAAAGAAAAATAGCAAGTACTGAAAGATGGATAGCTAGATAATAGGCAGATAGATAGATGGGGAGTAACAAAGATAGAAACTAGGCAGATAGATAGATGGTGAGTAACAAAGATAGAAACTACATCATCAAATCGGGAGCTTCACTCAGTAGAAACTGAGTGAAGAAGTTCAGGCATACAGAAGGAGGGCCCAGTGAGTTTTCTATCTATGGCCAGAGTTAACAAAGCTGTGTTTTCTATGACTGAACATTTGCATTTTTATGTCATGGGATAAGTAATAGTAACATCAGATGGGAATAGTTTACCTCCTACCTGTTATCAAGGATACAGTGCTTTACCCTCCTTATTACAGAATTAGGAAAGCCAGCCCATCCCCAGACAAAAAGCTTAGAGAACACTTGATACAAACAAGCCTAGAGTTGGGGGACCAACTCCACTTTCTGAGTTGGCTTCTCAGTGAGTTCAGACAACACATAACATATTACCAATATAATGCCCAGTACAGTACTGAAGGGGACCTGGAGAGATGGCTCAGTGGTTAAGAGCACTGCCTGCTCTTCCAAAGGTCCTGAGTTCAATTCCCAGCAACCACATGGTAGCTTACAACCATCTGTAATGAAATCTGGTGCCCTTTTGAGGAAGAGACCTAGTCAGTCATCCTCATCAACATAGATAATAAAACCCAATATGGACAAGTTTAACAGTACCGCCATATACGGGCTGCCCATGCGTGCTTCAGCATTGCCAGGGGATACATTTCATTTTTTTCCACAATACCGAAGGGAAAATGTGCACGGAGGGTAAATACTGTGATGTTTTTATCAGCACAGAATTAATAAAAAGGGCAGAGGAACCATCTGCAGATGACATCCGAGGATACGTTACAGTGATGAACATGGGTGGTATGTTCATCTCCAAGCCCATCACACTGCATGCGTTAGACATGGGCTGCTATGTCAGTCATGCCCAAGGATAGCGAGGTGTTTAAACGTAGCTTGAATGATCACGTGTAAATATGTGAGAGAGAGTGGCTGGAGAGACGGCTCCATGGAGAGGACCCAAGTTCTGGTCCTATCAGCTCAACCACCTGCAACTCCAGCTGCAGGGCATCTGACACCCCCTTTCCATCTCAGAGGACACCTGTTCTCACATGTATTCCCTACTTCCCCCGCATCACACACACACACACAGACACACACACACACACACACACACAGATACACACACAGACACACACACACACTCACAGACACACACACACACACACACACATGAGCATTTAAAATATGCAGCTGTTATCTTTCCTGGTACTTGTTAAGGCTATTTACAAAAATTCTAATTTTTCCTTTCCTGGGTTCTCTATGGGTGTTTCAATCCCTGGATCTCGTTCAGCTTAGGCAAGGCCACTGTGCCTGTTTTAGCCAAGAGCATCTTGTGCAGGAATGACAGTGACCTTGCCACTCACTCTCTGTGTCACACAAACCAGAGGTCAGTGTGGGGTCCCAACGCTGTTGACATTTTACACAGCTTCTCACACAGCCTAATCTATCCTGTTCTCACCCAGGCAAATGGCTAAGGCTCAAGTTCCAGCTACTCTGGATGCTGATAGACTCCTGCTGTAGACAAGTCTCTATCTGTCGCCGTGAAAACATGGTTCCCTGGGCTACAGATAATATTAATTTCCTTATCGCATTATTTAAAATTCAGTCTTCAGGTTAAATTGATCTGTGTAGGGAGGAATTAGAGTTTGAGACATTATATGGTCTCATGTTTAGCTGATCACAGAATACAAGTAACGCATAAATATGGATTTAGGGGCCTGGTGAGATGGCTTAGTTTGCCATGCAAACCTGGCGACTCAAATTCAATCCCACAGACACAGGTAAAGACAAAAGGAGATAAATAATTCAACTAAGTTGTCCTCCACCACATGTGCTCTATAGCCACTACACCCACACATAAGACATGCACACACAGGCACCTAATAAGAATAAGAAAAAATTACGTGTCCGTATATGTATGGATACTAAAAAGTGTAAATGCACATCTCCTATAAGCTGTCTTTGAACATATAATCAAAATCCAACCATGAGAAAAACATCTGATAAACTCTAATAAAGGCATTATGCAAGCTGCCTAAAGAAATTTAATTGGTCCTCCCCCAGCCAACAAGCCACGCTGAGAGCTCAGCTTCTAACAGTACTTCTACCATGTAAGGAACCAACACCACTGGTTACATCTCTGAGGGTGGAAAACGGGCAAGATGAAGTTCAGGCATTGAATGCTTCCCAGAAAGTGAGAAGCAGGAGAAGCAATGACTAGCCCCCTGGTGCTGGGATGCATTTTTCATATGCCATGCATGAGCCAATGGATGGGGCATCAAGAGGGAGTGTGATGGTTTGAAAATTAAATATCCCTCTAGGCTTATGTGCTCACACCGTAGACCACAGCTGGTGATAATGTCTGAGAAAGAATTGTAGAACTTTAAGGACGGAGGGCCTCGCTGAAGCGCCGGGTCTCTGAATGGCAGACCTTCAGATTATACCTTGGTGAGTTGTGGATCCCCGTCCTCTCAGCACCATGGACTGGACTGTAAAATAGAACCTCTCTCCTGTAAGTTATATTTACAGCAGGAATTGTGCCGCAGTGATGAGATAGTGAAGACACAATGATGTTCTAGATTACACGCCGGACTTTAAAAAAAATGAGAAGCTTTTGTACAAATTTGAATAGTGGCTGGCCCCAATTAGTCCTAAACTAGGTGGTGGCACACACCTGGAATACTAGACCTTGGGTCGTGGAAACACGAGTATGAAAAGTATAAAAACATCCTTAGCTACATAGCATGTCTGAGGCCATGTTGGACTACATGAGATCCTGCCTGAAAACACACACATGCACATACGTGTGCACATGCACACGTGCGCAGGAGCTCCATATCTGAGCAGAGTGTCGTATCATTCCGATTGCACTAACAGACATAATTTATTTGGGCCAAGGGTGAAGGGTGCCCTCTTCTATTGTGTGTCTGTTATGCCTGAGGTTACGGGTTTTTATTTGTTATGGCATTTCTTTCAACATCTCCATTTTCAGAGCACAAAAGTGACATTTTACCAGGCTACAAACAAGAAGACATAGGTAGTCACTATCAGTCAGGAGTGAAATACATTTTGCAGTCTGACAAGTACGGTGGTTGATGATAACTGTCAACTTGACCAAAATCTAGTGGAGACAGGCCACAGAGTATGTGAGGGATTATCTTGCTGGCATCAGCCTAGGTGGGACACTAACCCACTGTAGGCGGCACCATTCCCCAGGCAGCTGATCCTGAGCTGTCTAAGTAAGGGCGGCTGGAGAAAGAAAGCTGGGCATTGCATGCATGCATCCATGGCTCTCTTCTTCAGACTACAGTCCCGGCTCCTGCGACTTCCCTTCTGTTTTAGACTACGAGATAATAAATGCTTCTTCCCTTATGCTGCTCTGTCAGTGTGTTTTCTCAGCAACTGAAAAGAAACTAAGACATCACAATTCTTTCTTAACCCCATTAGCACAGCTGCAGAACCCTTTTAGATGAGGAAACCCCAAGTGTTCCAGTTCTATTCCTGATGAAATTACACTTCCACTTCCTTTTCATAAGATTTGGGGCGGGATGCATTTGTAACTATTACCTATAATGTCTGCCATCCAGCAAGGGACAGGGAAAACAGTTTTGTGTAACTCATTAGCACAGTAGAAAATCACTTCACACTAAATGACCTGCCCTGCTTGAAGCAAGTGACTAAAGAGGAACTCTCCCCATTGCCCATGCAGAGGGCTCATATTTCCTATGAAAATGAAAGCAAAAAAGGTTCAGCATTTAAAACCTGGGCCTGTTTCCTTCTTCTGGACTTCAGAGAGCCACTGAGTCCAATTATACAGCACCCTGTGGGGCCAGCTGAGCTCAGGTTCAGACACTAACAGTGCAGGGACTCCTGTGAGCCAATTTAGGGCTTTACATTTTTTTTAAATAATATCTTTTAATTGAATATTGTGTTTCACTAAAATATTCCTAACTAGTTTTGCTGTTTCGTGAGTCAGGAAGGCCAGCTCTAGAGAAATCCAGTTGAACAAATTTTCAGGGTAAAGCTGGGATAAAATAATTTTGCATTTATCATTTAAGTTAATTGTAATGAGCCAGAGTCTAATGAGCCTTACCTCTAAACTCCATTTAAGACAATAGTTAATTGCTTCATTTTAATAAATGTTGTCAGGATAGTGAACATAACAATGACAGAGCACTCAATTACTACTGAGCCTAGAAAATGAAGACACGCAGAGCTTAATGGGATCCATAATCTGAAAAGGCAATTAGCATTCAGAGGGGAAGCCACCTCATCCCTGCAAAGGCCGTGCAGGCAGGGCAATCTGTGTGCAACACACACACGGGTCTAGATTACAGCAGCATCAGGAGGGCTTCTGTGTCCCACCTATCTAGTCCTATTGCATCTGCCAAGGAAAGGGAGGCACAGGGAGGCTGTGTGCATCGTGAAAACCTTTGTGTGACTCAGTGCAGCCTCGGGAGTCTTTTCTTCTCAAGTCTGTGTTTAGCACAGTGGCGCTTTGTGGTTTTGATGAATGCAGTTAGAAGTTTGGAAAGTCAAAGACAAAAACCTGAGTGTGGTGACTAGTACAGCATTCCTCGGGCTGGAGTCCTGGGCTGGATGTGAAACAGAAAGCAAGCTGAGCACCAGTGATGGAGGAAGGTCATTGGCTAATAAAGGAACTGCCCTGGCCCATTTTATTGGTTAGGACATAGGTAGGTGGAGTAAACAGAACAGAACGCTGGGAGGAAGAGGAAGTGAGGTCAGACCAGACTCGACAGCTCTCCTCTCGGGAGCAGACGCCTCAGCAGAGATGCCATGCTCCCCGCTCCAGGGAAGATGCACGCTATGAAGCTCCGACCCAGGATGGACTTAGGCTAGAATCTTCCCGGTAAGACCGGTGCTATACAGATGATAAGAAATGGGCTAGTCCAGGTGCGAGAGTTAGCCTAGAAGAGGCTAGGTAGAAATGAGCCAAGCGGTGTTTAAATGAATACAGTGTCTGTGTAATTATTTCGGGGCATAAGCTAGCCGAGCAGGCGGCTGGGGTGTTGGGGATGCAGCCCCGCCACCCATATTACTACACACCAGCATCTGTCACAAGCTCCCTGCTTGTAGTTGCCACACCTTCTCCTCCATGAGAAACTGTACCTCAAACAACGAGTCAAAAGGAACCATTCCTTTCTTAAGTTGCTTTTGCCAGGGATTTTGTCACAGAAGCCAAACTGTGACTAATACTGCACCATTGGCACCCATCTCAGCCTGGCTCCCACAGCCTTGAGGATGGGGTCACCCGTGCTTAGGATGCTTCTTTCAGTTAATCCTCTCTGAGAAGCTCTTCAGGGACACACCCGGAGGTGCGTCTCCCAGGCAATTCCAAATCCAGTAAAATGGACAATAGAGACGGTTTCAGAATCATAGCAGTGAGGGCCTGTAAAATTAGAAATTTTGTTCACGGATCTTTAATTTATTTTTCTTTTTTGTCCAGTAGCAAGCTGTTCGTCATAGATATGTTTACTCACCTCACACCCTGAAGGCATGCTTTTGGATTGCTTTTCCATTCAGATCTTCATTCTTTGCAGAGGTTACACTCTTTAGTGTAATCTAGCAACAAGTAAAATTTTGCTTTAAGTATCATGATTCCCCTCGTTATTATAAACAATAACAGTATGCCACCCTGTGCCAAGGTTCCCATGGAATCTGGGAAGATCTGCTCTTATTTGGAAAGGAAGAAGACCTGTACAGAAGGCCTCCGGTCAGGTGTCTGACCTTGTCCTGGCTGTGCGACCTAAGTACAGGAGTCAAGGATTTTTATTGTAAGGTCTGGGAGTCTGGGAGTTGAATATATAATCTTGAATATTCTTCCCAGATTTGGGAATCTCTGCTTCTAGGTTCTGTGATTTCATGCTGTGCATAATGTTAATTTGAATTTCTGGGACTCAGCTAATACTGTGTGCCTTCATCCTTCAAATTACTTTAATTTGACACAAAGAAATTTTGTCATAAAGCAGACTGAATTGCACCACTGCTGTGGTGTGTGTGATTTCAGTGTAGTAACCTTTATTAAGTGACAGTGAAATCCAAAGCATCTATAACAAGCTGTTGACACACATGACATCACACTGGCTGTAGAAACCAAGTGTCTGCATTGTCTGCATTAAACACTGATTAATACGCAGAACCAAGCTTTCTATTTTCAGGCAAAGACCAGAAAAATATGTACCCTACCCATCAACCTTCATCTCTATATCATATTAAGCCAAAGAAAAGGTTCCAGATGGGGGAAAGGAGGTACGAGGGGTAACATTTTAACTGGAATAGGAGTGAGGAGGAATATTGGGGGAAGAAACAATTTGGTGGAGTGGGATGGGGATAGGAGAGAGAAAGAGGTGATGTGGATACTAAAGGTAGAAAGGTGTAATGGAGGTTAGGGTTGGAGAGAGGAAAGGATGAGGGAAAGCATTGGTGATGGAAAATTTTAAGCAAGGATGGTTATGGAAGTAGTGGCAGAAAGAAGGGTAGCTAAAAACTAAGACTGCGTGAAAACCTTATGGCTCTGTCAGAAGAAGTAGAGAGATTGCCAGAACTGCAGGGTAGAATGGGGAGGGTGCTTGGAGATGCTGTCTTCTGGGAGTGGCATTGTTATTGCACCTATGACCTCACAGCAGCTGTGGTTATCTGCCCTAGGCCTCCACAAGACCACGTCAGTCAGCACTCAGATATGGATGGAGGAGGGGCACATAAAGCCCCAACCCTAGCTAAGGAGCTATTGGCAGTTGATGGATGCTGGGGAGGGGGTTCTTTCTTGAGGGCCGTAACATGAACTCTTATTAGGGCCTCCCCAAAGAGTTCTCCTACAAAATGATCTAAATAAATGGAGAATTGTGTTTTCTTAAATTATCCATGTCAGTCGTATTAAGATGTCTTAGACAACAGATTTGTAAACCAACTTTAACTAATATGTTGGCTGTTGGATTCCAGGGACCACATTGCTGCTAGGCTCATGCTGATCTGAGAGACCTGCATTGCCACCCAGGGCCATGGTGACTTCTGGGCCCAAGCTGCTGCTGATGGCTGTGTTGGGGTCTGCTGTAGCTGGGGTCTGCACTGATGTCCCTTGCCCATATTACCCCAGGAGCCAATAAGAACCATGTGTTGAACCATGTGTTGAACCATGTGTTGAAGCATAAGGGCCATGCTGAGCTAGCTGACCCCACCCCTCACTGGCCCAGGGAGAGCCTCTCCTCTGATCAGAGAGCTGCCTCTGCCCCTCACCAGCCCTGAAGTAAAGGACCCTGTAACCCTGGCAAGGGTTCAAGGGAGAACTGGTTGACCCTGCCCCTAGTAAGAGAGCTGCCCCATATCCTCACTTGGGAAATCTGGTCCCACCCTTCATCATGGGGTTGGGGAGAGCTGGCTCTGGCTCTCATCCGAAGGGTGTGGTCCCAACAGTCATGTCAGATCAACTCTGTTACTACCCAGAAACACATTCAGGGCTTCGAGTTGGCACTCCCTGTTGTTGGAGTTTCTTTAAAAAGAAAAAAAAAAGAAAGAAAGAAAGAAAAGAAAAGAAAAAGAAAGAAAGAAAAAAGGGGGAGAGGGGGAGAGCTACTGTTGCTTTTTAAAGCAAAAGAGACCATGCCCAAGTGGGCTGGTATCTTAAAGGCTAAAGGAGTGGAAGGAGCTCCCACAGCAATTCCCTATCTACTCTATGACCTGATGAAGTGCACAAGGGGACTACTCCCACGCAAGTATAGCCATAAGATCTCTGTGACTCGGGACAACAGCAGGATATCCGAGAGGAATTTTTGTGAGGGTCCAGTATTGGTGGTGTGCCAAAAGCCAGAGGTCTTGAACCTGACCAACCATACACTACACTGTGAACATTTGCAAGTAAAGCTGTGTGGACTGCATGCATATTGCATGGTACGCAGCAGCTCCCAATGCCACAGATGAATGAAGAGGCAATGGACAGGTGAGAGAGATGGAGGAACAAAGTGGGTTTTGGTTTGCTTTTTGTTTGGTGTGTTTTATTTTTGTTTGCTTGTTTTTAATATTTTAGCCTTATTTTTATTATATTTTTAGTTTTTACTTGAGAGAGGCACTACAAGAGTAAAGGGTAGATACATAGGGACTGGGAAAACGAGTGGGATTGGGGTACATGGCAAGAAATTCCCAAAGAATCAATAAAAAATTATGTTAAAAAAACTGTGTTGGCACAATACAATTGTAGATAAAATAGCAATATTTTTTTTAAAAAAAGAATTTTTTTTCTACTGAGGTGACATTTTCTTTCCACTTTTAAGTCAGAATGAAGTCACAACCATTTGACATAGCTGAATTTTTTGGAATGTGCTATTTAGTTGATTCTATGACTACCACCAGCCTGTGGTATGTTTGCCTATGCCCATGAGGGAAGCATATTTCGTGCCCATGGGCTGACAACTGTGTTAATGGGGACATGTGTAAGATGTGGTCAGCTGTAAATTGAAACTGCAGGGCTTGCCTTCCAGAGAGTCTGCTTCACAGGGTGGCTGCAGGCTTTGAAATTGAGA
Source organism: Microtus pennsylvanicus (assembly GCF_037038515.1). Lineage (NCBI taxonomy): Eukaryota > Metazoa > Chordata > Mammalia > Rodentia > Cricetidae > Microtus > Microtus pennsylvanicus. Next base: position 4,268,466 of record NC_134599.1, read on the forward strand.
CAATAAGAGTTGTTGTGCGTTATATTTCCTAGAAGAGAGGTCAAAGGATCCAGCCAAAGAATTGTTCCTAAAACTGTAGCTAAATCACAGTACTGCCTTAGTTCAGTTTTAATTTTGCATTGATGGGGAGCAGGTGTTGAAAGGATTGAGACGCCTGTTTGAAAGGTGTGGTGACTGAATGAGAAAGTTCTCCATAGTCTTGGGCCTTTGAAAGTTTGGAGCCTGTTGGTAATGCTGTGTAGGCAGAGATGGCCCACATTTCCCAGCCACTCAGACCCGAATCATCACACAGGAACTATATTAATTGCAACACTGCTTGACCTATTAGCTCAGGCTTTCTATTAACTAACTCTTACATCTTGAATTGACCCATTTCTATTAATCTGTGTATTGCCATGAGGCTGTAGCTTACCAGAAAGTTTCCAGGTTCTTCTCCTTGGGAAGCTACATGATATCTCCCTGACTCCACCTACTTTCTGTCTATATCTCTGTTCAGATTTTCTGCCTGGCTTTACTCTACTAAGCCATTGGCTGAAACAGCTTCTTTAATAACCAATGGTAATACAACATATGCATAGCATACAGAGGGGAATCCCACATCAGTGCTGTGTGTGTATATTTTGGTGGCACAGCCTTACTGCAGGAAGGACATCACCAGACATGGGCCTTGAGATTAAAATTCCCATGACACTTCCAGTTCATTTGCTACTTCATGATTAGGGTTCAAGATGTGAGCCAGTAGATTTTTGTTGGTACTAGCATGCCTCTTTCCATGATAAACTCTAACCCTTGAACCATATGCCCAGGTAAACTCTTGTATGAGGTGCCTTTGCCATGGCATTTTATCACAGCGACAGAAAAGGAGCTAATACAGAAGGTTAGAATTGGGGCTTACAGGCAACTAAGATAAACCAGCTTCCAATGCTGGAGGGAGGGATTAACATTGAGCACAATGCCATCAACATTTAACCCAGGGCTGCAAGCTAGACTAGACTCAATTACAAGAATCCACTTGAGCTTTCTTCAAACTAGTTGCAGACATCCGTGCAAAGTCATCCAAAGTTTGTTGTTTAAAAAATATTTTTGATAAAATATATAAATACTGTTTATAGATGGAGCAGCGGGCTGTGTTCCTGCCACCCAGTTCCCAGCCACCTGGCTAGCTTATGCCCAGAAATAACAACACACAAACTGTATTCTTTTAAACACTGCTTGGTCCATTAGTTCTAGCCTCTTATCAGCTAACTTTCACATCTTGATTAACCCATTTCTAATAATCTGTGTTGTACCACGAGGTGGTGGCTTACCGAGAAAGATTCAGCATGTCTGACCTGGTGGCTGGCTCCATGGAAGTCTGTCTCATTTCCTTTTTTCCCAGCATTCTGTGGAATGAATTCTACTCTGCCCACCTAATTTTCTGCCCTATCAAAAGGCCAAGGCAGTCTTTTTATTAACCAATGAAAGTAACACATAGCAGAAGACTCTTCCCCATCAACTGTTGGTGCTACTCCGCTTTACAATGTGATTTGGCTCGTCTTGCCACAATCACATGGCAGAGGAGGATACTCTACCAAGCACATCCAGGAGTCAAACAGTACAAGCCCCAGTCAACAGTGACAGGCATTCCAAACTTGAAACAAAGTAAACATACAAGATATGAGTTGTTTGAGCGGCAATCATGAACTCTAACATTGGGAAAGGTTTTCAAAGCCCATGTGGGCCAACTGGTGGGAGGCTGTTGGTAACTTTCTGAGCTGCTCCCCAGAGACTGTCCCACCTCACCAGGAGCAGAGGCACTGTGGGATCTGAGCAGTGACAGAGAGACTGAAGGCACATGCACATGACAGATGTCAGATGCTGATAGAGGTGGAAGTCATTCTGGTGGGTGTGGCAGAACAAGTAGGTAAACAAGACATAAGAGGATGAAATCAAGCTATGAGACAGACCAAAGAAGTCAGCAAAGTACTGTACGCTCCACACCTTCCAAGCAGCAGCTGGTGCCTTCTGGGGAGAGAGAGTTACTTTTGTTTAGTAGTATGGCAGCTGGTAGAGTCTTCATAAGCCATGTATGACCCCACATACATATGACCAGCACTACTGGGACACAGATCTTTTTTAAATTATTGAACATGAACATGAAGTTCAGGAGGAGATATGATAGGAGGGCCCTGGAAAGAGCTGGAAGGGAGATTTGGGGTAGACATAACCAAGATATACAGTATCCATGCATGAACTTCAAAGAATTAATTAAAAAGAAGTTGGGATTTTTATTGGTCTGTCTGTATCTTGCTTTTGTTTTTACTTTGAATGGTTATGGGTTGTGGATGTCCACACTGATCCACTTTTGCTAATATAGCTCTACTCCGAAAGCTTCTATATGTCCCCAAACAACCATGCCAGCTGGGGACCAAGTGTTCAGACATGTGTGCCTATGGAGATGGCTCCCGTTCACACCACAGCAGAAGTGCTACAGTTTTAAACAATCATTTATTCTCTTTAAAAGCCTTTTTCCTGAATGGTGAAGCTGGGAGCACAGTTGTTCTCAGCATGCTGTCTGAGAGTAAATATTGTATGACATAGCTTCCTACCGTGGCCAGGAAGCAATTGACAGAAAGGTTAGCTGAGCAGAGGAGCTAGCGAATGCTCCCACATCCCAGCGCCTTGCCCTCACTCAGCAGCATGGAAGATGCACTTCCTACACCTGCCTCCCAGGGCCTTGCCTCCCTCTCTCCGGACTGCAGACATAATAAGATGGAGCTCTGGGGTGTGAGAGTAAAACTCACAACCCTGCCCTCTACCAGCCTCACAATCATGGTGATGGCACTTCAACCCTAAACTTCAATTTTCTCAACATAAATCAGAGATTGAAATATGTTTGTGAAATATGGTGTGTCAGACAAAAAGCACTATCTGGCAGATGTGAGAATTAGTGAATTTCAGGTGCTGTTTTTCATGGGAGGTTGGATAGGACTGGAGAGGTCAATATTTACCAAAGGAGACCTGGGTCACCCTAGCACTTCACCTCAGTAGCACAAGTTTATAGTCAGGGGAGACAGACGCATGTCATACACACCATCTAGACAGAGGCAGGAAACTGCAATGTCTTTCTCTGGGGCTGATTTGAGGTGGGAACTGGTTGAGAGAAGGAATATGTGGCTAAGAGGGCACCCAACACATCATAGTTCCCTCGCTTTGTCTAGACCTAACCCCTTTGAACCAGAAAATACAACTCTGTTGTGAGGGAGAATTGCTCATCTACCGTGGAGGCAGCCCAGCATGCCTCAGTCCAAATGTATAACCTGAGAGTCAAGTACAGAAAACTTAGAACAGTTTTCAGGATGTAAAGAAATGGATCCCATAGTCTTATGGGTCATGGCTATACCTTTAAGCATTAGCTCTATCCACCTTGGGTAGAATGCAGGAAAAGGAGGCCAAAGTGAAGGAGCTGCCCTGGACACTACTGCCGTGGGCCGAGTGAGTTGCTCCTCTAGAAGGCATGGTGGGAGGAAATGCTATTCTCTGAAGCCCTGACTCAGCATCCTCATGTCAAGCAAAGCAAAAAGCTCTCCAGGCTGCCCTAGGATGAATGGGTATCTGAGCATCTGGGACAAGAGGAAGATAGGGAGAGACAATTGGAAACTCATCATTGGCTTGTTTGGATCTAGCTTTAGAATCACCTGCCATTGTCTATTCCCTAAGTAACCATCATGCATCCATGTGTAAGGAGGATAATGTGTCCCACAATGCACTGGGTGGGTCCAAAGATACCATAAACTCTTAGCAGGTCCCTGGTGACCCAAAAGTGCAATGCTGTGGTGTTTGAGGGGTGAACTGAAGGAAGTCTGATGCTTTTTCATAAAGAATGAAAGGGTAATGCATTGAGGACTAGCATCCCTTTAGATGGTGTTTGCCTGCGAATGGTACAGGCTGGAAAGGCTGCATGGGAATCATACACACAGTTTGTGCTGGCCAGTGCAGTTCTAAGAGACCAGGTAACTCCTGGGCTCACCCACTTGCGGTGATAAGCTTATCCACCTCATGCCCCCGTAAAACTCCAGTTATTATCAGAAAGTGGCATATTTACTGTGAAATCCCCCTCTCAAGGTTGTGCTTTCTCCCTGCCCTGCTTTCTTCTCTGGTATCTTCTCTAACTGCTGACATCACCCTGATTTTCGAATTTTCTTCCAGGCCTCCAGAATAAATATCCTGACCTACATTCACCAATATACAGGACGCTGACAGTTAGACCTGTGCTTCAGGAAGTACTATGAGCCTCTGTGTCTAGCTTCACGATGTGGCTGAGAAGCCTTAAAAGCTGTCAGTGAGAGTCCTTAGGGAAAGTTCATTGTCAGGGCCACGGAGAGGGTTCGCAAGCCCTGCCCTCTCTACCTGCTCACCCAGGCTCTTACTTCTAGGGAAGCGTAGGCAAAATACAACCCTTCCACCTCTTGTTGTCAATAAAGTTTTATAGTTACACATCTATACTCACTTTAAAATTGACTATTGCTGCCTTTGTGCTATTCGTCAGAGAGACTGTGGTGGCCAAAAATCTTAAGAAATTAATTGCCTGACCCCTAGTTGAGGATCTCTTGGCAATGGGTGGTTTATGAGGGCATGAGAGTAAGTTTTCTGCAGGAATGTGCTGCCAGAGAGACTTCCTGTGCTCTAGTAGATGCTCTTAGGTTCATGCGCCCTAATGGAAATGGCATCCACACTAGAATGTGCACATTCCCAGGGAGCTCACATGCTATATGCTGAGGTGCTGGAAGAAAGCATCATAATTACATTGAAACTGATCTCATCTTTTAAGAGTCAGTGCTTTTGCTTGAATATATATATATATATTTAATATTCATTTCTGTGTGACATGTAATTAGTGTTATGGAATTTCAGAAATTACTTCATTTTTATTACTATATAACACATATTATAGTTATAGTTGTCCATGATTTAATAATTATGATATATCATGTAACTATAGAGTACTCATTGCAATGTACTAATGTTTTAGATGTCAATAGTTAACAATATTTGCTAAAGTTTTAGAGTACTTATTATATGTCACTGTTCAAAATGATTCATAGAGACTGGAGACATGATTCAGTGGATAAAAGAGCTGCCTGCACTTGCAGAAGATCAAGACTTCCCAGCAGTCACATGATTTCTCACAACCACCTTTAAGTCCAGTTCTGGGGTATCCAATGCCATCTTTTGACCTCTGTGATACCAGGCTGCACATGGTGCGCATACACACAGGCAGGCCAAACACTCGTGCATATCAAATAAATAAGTCTAGAAACGACTCATAGGCAATGACTAGTCTAAAGCCACTGTATGTATTAATGTAAAAATTATTTCCATTCTTGTCTAATAGACGCAGAAACTCAAGTACATGGGTTACAGAGCTACGCAGTCTGTAATGAACATGGATCAGTTCTGGGTTCTAAACCGAGAGAGTCTCTCTCCTGACTCCACACTGAAAAAAGGTTCCTTCAAATTCAGACCCCTATGTTTTCAGCAAACATGCACACATAGATGAAGGTCATGGGCACAGGTATTTCTTTCAGTGTGAGTGTTGCTGGCAGAACACTCACAGCCCAGAGTTATGGGTAATCCGCTGCTCCCTATTGAACCTGACAGAGACTTAGGGATAGCTATTAAACCCACAGAACCACCTGGCATTTGTGGCTTCTGACCATGCAATGTCATCAAACTTTAACTAGGCAAACCACACACTTAACCTTATCTCTGAGTGCCTGCTAGCTCCTGAGCCATGTCGCTGGGGTCATTCTCCTTCCACAACCTTCTTACGTTGCGTGGTTTTGAGCTGGCATCCCTGTTTTCTGGGGCTCACACAACTTCAGTTCTAATGCGAGCAAGGAAGACCTCACCCAGAGACACATCTGAGAGCTGCCTTCAGACTGCTGAGTGGGGGAAAGAGGGAAGATTCCCACATCCTCACTGTGCCTCTCCAGTCTCCCTGGGCTCTCATTTTCAAAGCCAGTGCTGCATGGGCAGAGGGATCGGGGTTGGCTTGCAAAAGGTACAAAGATGCGGTTTAAAACTAGCCTCGATTCACACCAACAGCTAAACACCGAAACAGTCAGCTAAGGACTCCATGGAGTTTAGCTCTCCATGGCAAATGCACTTTGACCTCATACCTTCCTAGGCAATGCTCATGAGAATCACTTCAATGGGCCAGCCTGGTCACCTGAAAGAAACTTCTGATTGATTGAGAAAAAGATGGGGATTCACTTCCACAGAGATGTCTTTAGTGTCTTCTTTCCACTATTAACTGCATGTTTCTTTAATGAGGGTCTGCGTCCCTGGTGAAACATATTATAAGCACACGACTGAAACAGAATATTCACTACAGTGTTGAATGACAGTCCAGTCGCTTCCGTCTGAGAGGCAAACAGCAACAGCACCCACCCCAGCATGGAGCCTATGCTTGTGAAGAAGACAGCTGGACAGTGAGCAACAGGTGGCGGGCACGGATAAAGTTCTTCATAATGTGCCAGCCGCTCCTACAGCCACAGTTCCGTATGCTAATGGCCGTAAGAACTCTCTGCTGCCATATTGCCGTGTTAGTTACTGGGTTACTGCTGTGATAGCACGCTATGACACAAGGCCATTTACAAGGAGTCTATTGGAGCAGGGAGGCATGGGAGTAACTGCACGAGGAAGCAAGAGCAGGAGGCTGAGAGCTCACATCTTCGACAGCAAGCACGGAGCAGAGAGTAGCCCGTGTGAGGGGTGAGATGATCAATACCCAGCCCTTGCCCTTAAGGACATACTTGCTCCAGCAAGGTCATATTTTCTAAGCTTTCCCAAATACAGTCACTAACCTGGGACCAAGTGTTCAAATATCTGAGCCTATTGGGGACATTCTCATTCAAACCCAAGTATTAATTTGCTAAAATTCCTGGTTTGGGCATTTAATCAGAAGCAGATAATCTTGTGTGTGTGTGTGTGTGTGTGTGTGTGTGTGTGTGTGTGTGTGTACCATATGCCCATGTGTGTGGAGGTCAGAGGTCAACATCACATGTTCACATGTCTCCCTCAATGCCTCTCTACTTTGTTTTGAGACAGGGTCTTACTGAGCCCGGAGCTAACCAACTTGGTTAGATTGGCTGGTCAGTGAGTGCCAGGGATTTTCCTGTCTATTCCTCCCCACCACTGAGATTACAGGTACCCTGAGCATAGTTAATAAATATATTTAATGAATTTGGAAGTGTAAAAGCCTGTGATATAATCACTATACTGAAACACACACATACCCCTTTGTGGGCTTTTGTCTGTTTGTGATTACATAAATTAACATAAAATATACTCCTGAGCACAATTGGAGCGCATCGTGGTGTGTGGCTAACTGTAGACTCTAGGGTGATACAGCAGGTGTCTAAAACTGATCCGTGCCCAGGAACTAAAACGTGAACACCACAGCAAGAATTTCATGTACTTCTATCATAGCCATCATTGTAACACTGTGCAGTGGGAGGCACAGAACAGATTTCCAGAGCATCACAGCTGGCATCTGACAGCCAGTGCTGTGTATTTACGCATGGCTGGCATTACTCAAACAAGCCCGTCTCCTAAATAACACATTCAAGCACATAAATGTACACATATACTATGTATGATCACAGTCCCAAAACACACTCTAATTTCCAGAAAGGTTGACAGCAGACAGTTAATGTGCAAACATGTAACAAGCTCATTTGTAATAGGTAGAAGGTTGACTAGAGGCCTGAATTCTGGAGTTCAAACTCTTGTCTTGGCCATGACGCATCTAATGACATTTGTGCACCTACAGAGCAAGTGTGCTACAGAATCCCTTTCAGCCAATCAAAAGCTGCCATCTTCAAAGTCTGACTGTCCACTAGGAAGAAAATAGCTAAGCTTTTCCTGTGACCATTGGAGGGCGAATGACTTGTGATCTGCTTGCCTTTGTGAGCTTTGGAGCAGAACTATTTTCTCAATCACCCTTCCCTCCCCATAAGGAGCAGCCAGTCAGCAGCTGCTGTGCATCATGGCAGATACCTGGCTCCTGTCAAATTCCCAGAGTTGATCTGCCAGCTGTCCTAGAGAATGTCAGCTTCAACCACACCATGGTCCAGTTCCTTAAAATACCTGCTACAGTTTGGATCTTTAATATTTCAAGGGACATTCACATATTAGATGTTTAGGAATATCTAGAACCCTGGGACTTGGGGCCTAGTAGGAAGTCCTCAGGTCACTGTGGGACCTGAGCCCTTCCTCTTCTTTGGTCTCTTTTTCTTCCTAGTCATGGTAGACAGTTTGACTCTACTAACAAAGCGTGTTTTGGAACCTCCAAAACTGACTCATAGAGAAAATTTTCTCATTATAAAGTTGATTATCTCTAGTATTTAGTTACAGTGTCTGAGACCTGAACAAGACACTATTTAACTATTCATACCCAGTGGGACAATGATTCTATGGTGAATGTAGCTGAAATATAAACATGACATAACTTATTAAAACATTGAAACCCTAAGATACATTCCTGACTTCTTGAAAACTGGCATATCTTATTACTTAACATTTAAATTTTTTTTCTCATAAAGTGACTCCACTAGTGGCCTTGGTGTTTTGTGGGCTTAGGTAGTGGCAGTAAGCAGAGAGGACATTGTTTAGGATGTTTGTGAATGTGGTCCAGCAACAGAATATGCACAGGAAGTGTCTGAGAGTTGTGGGACTGAGATAAGGGGCCTTCTCTCTTCCCCTTCTTCCCCCTCCCAACAGCCCTTGCCAAGTAGCTCTCTGGAGACACAGCTCAAAATTCTCCACCCAAGAGTGCCTGAAGCTCATAGATCTGTGGCTGACACACACCTTCCCTCTGGATACTGCCTTAGCCCTTTTCCAAGTTCAAGTGGACAATGGAATCCTTGCAACACTCCTCACCTGCTAGTTACTGTGGCATTTCAACATCTTCAGGTCAACCCTATGTGTCCAGTATTGACTGTACCCTACATGTCACAACAGCAAAGTTGTTACAAACTAAACTTACAAATACAATTAAAAATGAAACCAAGTGGATAGATAGTGATTAAGAGTGCCTGCCACTCTGGCAGAAGACCAGAGTTTGCTTCCCAGCACCCATATAAGATGAAGACAGTTCACAAGGATTCCAGCTCCAAGGGATCTGACACCCTCTGTTGGCTTTAGTAGGCGCACATACTCACATGTTCACACACACACACAGAAAGAGAGAGAGAGAGAGAGAGAGAGAGAGAGAGAGAGAGAGAATAATTGTTGCAATTGTTTATTTTTACATAAGGAATTAAATATTTGCTGAATATTTGATTCTGTAGGCAATATGATCTTCAACATTTCTTGAAGTTGATTCATGCTTTGATTTTATTACCACCAATGCTCAGAATGCTACTTTATATAAGTAGTATAAATGGTTGAAGTATGTTTAGGAATATTCCAGAAGTTATTGGAAAACATGTTCTCATCACAAGAGAAAAATCCATTGAACAATGTCTACAAAACTCTAAGTCAGCAACTCTAACCACAGCTTCTAAAATCAAGCATTTTACAGCAACCCAAGCCAAAGACACACTATCTGGCACATGGTGAGGAATGGCGGGGAGAAGGGTAGAAGTCTTTGTTTTCCAGTAACTGGCCTAAGTGCTGAGAATGAGGGATGGAGGAGCACTCAGCCCTAATGAAACAACGGTGCCCCGCCCTCCCGGCTCAGGTAACATTGCAGAAGGCGTGGAAACACATAAGAGAACAAGTAAGGGGGCAGTAAGACGATGCCACATGGACGAAGCAAGGCCACTGCAGTCACAAACCTACCGCAGCAGCCTGCACAAGATCTCTGAAAGACCAGGCCCCCAACATTTCTTTGTGAGTAGGGAGAGATGTGAGAGCCACTCCTCCATGAGGGCCTACTGGGAAGTAACAATTGTGTGTAGTTTCCCTTGTTTAGAAAATGACACCCCTGCCCACCCACGCATAGGCATAAACTCTAATTAAACCCAGGGGTGTTGTAGGAGCTTCGGGCTGTGTTCCTGCTGCCCCAGCTCCTGGTTGCCTGACTAGCTTATGCCCCGAAATAACAACACACAAACTGTATTCTTTTAAATACTGCTTGGCCCATCATATCTAGCCTCTTCTGGGCTAATTCTCACATATTAATTTAGTCCATTTCTAATAATCTGTGTAGCACCGCTGAGTGCGCTTACCGGGAAAGATTCAGCATGTTTGACCTGGCAGCTTGCTTCATTGTGTCTGCCCCAGAGAGGAGAGCTGTCTTCCTCTTCCTCCCAGCATTCTGTTCTGTTTACTCCACCCACCTATGTTCTAACCTATGAGGGCCAAGCAGTTTCTTTATTTTTTTAACCAATGACCTTCCTCCATCACAGGGGTCCACACACAGAGAAGATGTCAATTTGGAAGGGGAGTTTGTGGAGGAGAAGGGCTCCAGGGGGAGAGGGAAAGGACTGAGGAATAAGAATGGGAGGGAGAAAAGGACCAAACTTTATATGCAAAATTTTCAAACAATAAAATATCTCAAAGTCTGTTTTCTGTAATTGACTCATTATGTTTCTATAAGGGGAGGAAATTTTTCTCTGCACAGTAAAACATTGGCTCTTATCACAGACAATGGTCTTGAACCTACGCCAGGGGGTTCTAGGCCGTAGGCTGGCATTAATGTGACAGTGTACAAAGTGCAATGTCTGCACGCTGGGAGTTCAGAAGCAAGGCTGCAGTGATGCGCCGTGGGGCCGCATGGGTGTGCTGCCAGGTACATCTCTGACGTAGTACATTCTAGTCTAAATTAATTTTTGACTATTGCATTGATCAGAAACATTTCACTGTTGCCAAATGTTTATCCAACTGCCCTACTTAGTTATACCCCATGTGGGGCTGTGAGCTACAGTTTTAGGAAAGGAATCTGCAAGCCTCATACTCTGCCCACACTTCACTGTCCCTTACGACCCTCCTCCTCACTCACTGGGCTCCAGCCACATTGACCTTCCCATCACATCTCTGACTGATCAATGATTATTCTCTGTCCAATTGAAGAAATTTAATGTTTTGAGGATTTAATACATGAGTATTGTATTTACATTATTTCTGCCCTCACTTTCCCTCCAACATTTCTCTCATGTCCCCTCAACTTTCTTCCAAAATCAAGACCTCTTCTTTGTTTATTATTGTTCCACATGTACATCATTTTCTTATCTAAGAGCCTTGTGCTTATTTTCCCGTCTGCTTGCGAAGCTCTTCCCAGGATATCCTCAATATCCCTTTCCCTTTCTTCCTTCAATTTGGTTCTGAGAGCCATCTCATCAAAGATCCTTTCCCCAAGTGCCACAGCTAATATCAAACCCCGTGCATCCTTGCTCTGCCTCGTGCTTTGCTTTTCCTCAGAACAGTCTGCACGGGCAGATCCTTCATGCAGACGCCTATCATCTGTCTCCAAGGTAACCCTGATGTTTCAGCACCCTGGACAACACCCAGCGACTGGAAACCAGTCTGAGTGACTGAGTTAAAGGATAGCACTCATTGTCCGCTATGTTCAGCGAGTCCGGTTTTATCCCATGCTTTTTCAGACCCAGTCCAGCTGGCCTTGGTGAGTTCCCAAAAAAACATCCCCATTATCTCAGTGTGTGGGTGCACCCCTCATGGCCCTGAGTTCCTTGCTCATGCTCTCTCTCCTTCTGCTCCTGATTTGGGCCTTGGGGTTGTAGTCCGGTGCTCCAATGTGGGACTCTGTCTCTGTCTCCTTTCATTGCCTGATGAAGGTTAATATCCAGGGCTGATGAGAGAGGGGGAGTTGATTGGGGGAGGGGGAGGGATATGGGAGGCGGTGGCGGGGAAGAGACAGAAATCTTAAATAAATAAATAAATAAATAAATAAATAGAATAGCACTCATAACTGACTTATTCTATAGGAATGCAGACGTATTGCTTAAATGAAAGACAAAGAATGTCATGGAGATGGGTCTGCAGGACTAGAAACTATCTTCTTAGGAGAAAAGCTGCCACATGGGGAAACATCTTCCCCAGGGAGTTTTTGATAGTATGTATCAAATACCACCACATTTCAATGACTACATCTATCAAATACCACCCGATTTCATTAGGATATAGTGTTTTGCATGATCTTTTAAAACTATACTGATCTCTTCACATCCTTTCAAAGTGCAAAGCACTAAACAGATACTTTGAAAAGCAACGAATGAAACAAAAATTGCTCACTGAGCCACAAAATGTTTACTCCCAAGGAGCTAGAATTTTGAGATTCACTGAACCCAGTAAAGAAGAATGCAATAGTAGCAACATACTCATGCAAAATGAAAATATTTGCTGTTTATCTGAAATTGAGATTTATCTGGGCATACTGCACATGGTCTAAATACAGTAAACACCTAGGCATTGCAATTGGATGAGAAGAGCAAGGCGATCTGTGTTTGTAGACCTTCCTTCCATTTTCCCCCTTAAACTCTCATTGTGGAGAGGCCATGTGAGTCTCTCCCCATCCCTCAAAAGTAAGAAATCCCTAGAAAATTATTGTTTCAGGACTGGTTTCTGCATATATGTATAGTGAACAGAAAAATCAAAACAGATGAAGATGATGCTGTGCTGGTGGCCCACCTGGAGGCGAATTTTAATAAAATTGTTCTAACCCAAGGATATTACTGACAATCAGAGATAGAGTTTAATCTATCTTTTTCATTCAGAAGGCAGAGTGTGCAGACTCTTGCAAGCCTCCCCAAGTCACAATACCAAGGGTCCCCCTTTTTTGCCAGCATTACTTTCCATTTCCTTCTGGTCATTGTTTGTGGAGCATCCTGGTCTCATGACCCTTCACACCCTTACAGGCCTCTGAAGAGATCTTTAAATGTCAATTGCTATTTACCTTATTAAGGTTAAAATAAGAGCAACAGAAACGTCTGTTCATTACTTCATTTAAAGCACCACCCCTGGGAGAGTATCATTTAAAATGATAATAACTAAGTAGCCATTTCTTGGTAAGAAGAATAACTTGATCAAAATAACTACACTTTCCAAAACAAAAGAAAGCAGGGAGAGGGCTGATATCATTTTACAGTTTTTCAAGTATTTTTAGCAGCTGGCTGGAGAGACGACAGCCTGGTTCTCGCATCTGCTTGAGCTCTCTCAGTCTTCTGTTTTGACTAATGAACATGCAGGAAACAGGATCTCACAGAGGCACAATCAGTGACAGTGGGCGACGTTAATAATCTCCCAAGAAAAGCGAGTATTCTTCCTTGATTTGACAGCAACAAGGAGCAAGTGATAATTTGCTAAAAATCAGTTGTAATGTGGAAATGGAAGTTGTGTTTAATAAGTTTAACTGTATATTCACGAGATAAGAGTGAAAAGATAAGAGTGGAAATAAACTAAGGGTATCACAGAATTTGGTGGGGGCTGAATTTGTTATTTGCTTGTTTGTTTTTAAAACAATAAAAATAGAGTTAACTAGAGAAAGAGAGAACTTTAGTTAAGGAATTACATTCATCAGGTTGACCTGTAAGCAAGTCTGTGGGGTATTTTGTTGATTAATGATTGATGTGGGAGGGCCCAGTCCACTGCGGGTAATGCCATCCCTGGGAAAGTAGACCTAGTTACTATAAGGAAACAGTCCAAGCAAACTGTGGGAAACAAGCCAGTAAGCAGCACTCTTGATGGCTTCTGCATCAGCTCCTGCTTCCAGGTTCCTGCCTCCAGGTTTCTGCCTCCAGGTTCCTTTCTTGAATTCTTGCCTTGGTTTCCATCGATAAGGGGCTGTAATCTGTAAACTAAAATAAACATCTTCTTTTCTGAGTTGGTTTTGGGCAGGGAATCAAGCCAGGGTAGAAAGTGATGTTGAGTGCATTGGCAGAGGAAACCTGGCCGTGATGCTAAATACTGCCAGCTTCGAAAAACTGCAAGAGGAAAGATGAATGGAAAAGTAGTGAGAGTAATGGGAAAGTCTCCCCTTTCAAAGCACAATAAAAAACCAGGCCTCTTCAGAGGCTCAAGGTCATGTTCAGAGCACCGTTGTTCTGTCTTTCAGTGCACCCTCCTCCGTTCCTCAGACCATCCCCTCTTTCAGCCTGGCCTGTGCCAATGCTGCTATTTCTTTCTAGGGCATTCCCCATACATACGTAAGTACTCACCTGCACACATATGCACAAATATGAGCCTGATTATGAAAATAACCAGATAGATAGGAGTGCACCCCTTTGATGCCGCAGTTCACAGGCTTTCCCAAGGACTGTCTGCTAAAGCTAAAGTTAAAACTACCTATCTATCGTTTTTATGTCTTTCTATCCATTCTTTCATCTACCTAAAACACGATTTTATCTTAGTACTCTGTTTTCTTTTTATTTTGTTCCTGTATCTTCTCATAAAACTTTCCACAACTCAACTTAACTATGGGCGTAGATGAAAGCTTCAGCTGGGCGAGGCCTGTGACCTCCTCACTCTGTGAGCCCCACCCCCTACCATCACAGCTCCACACGCATACAACAGACACTCAGCAAATAGTTACATGTATGATGGCCAGATTTGTTTCAATAATGCTACACAAATTCTTATCCAAAGGGGAAATATTAGGAACATTTTGTTTCACTTTTCAAAACTCATCTCTCTCCTCTTCTGGCCTTTAAAAAAGATTAATGAAAAAAAAAAACAAAGTAATATCCCAACACACACTGATATCAAAAAGAGCTCATTATTTTTTCTTTCATTATATGTTCTTAAAGGAAAACAAGAACAGTCATTCCAGGTCTTCAGATGTAACTGAATGGACTACATTAATTTTCTTGTTTTAATGAGACAGAAAAGTAATTCCTTTTCTACGGTTCTGAACTCTCGCCGATTTAGAATATGTTCTCATCATCAAAGATAATTTGTTACTATCTTTCTTCCCTCTTTCCTCTCCTTCTGCCCTCAATATACTTGTCTGTCTGTCTGTCTGTCTGTCTGTCTCCATCCTTCCCTCCCCTCTGAAAAGAGGAAGCTCCCACCCATTTTGCCTGGCACCCACACCCCGTGCTGGTGTTTGATCTTTTTTTGAGAACACAAACAGGCGGAAGCTCCACAAGGCCAGCCCTGAGAGCCCACGGCACCTGGCTGTCTCCCTTGCCACCCTGTTTTCTCCATTGTAAATGCCACAAGCATTTAGAGGACCTTCTCAATGGACAAGGACAGCAGAGGGCATGAATGGTTCTCCTGGTCCTTGTGGTCGTCCTTTGTCCTCAGCTTCTATAACTAGAATGGTTTCCCTGGTCTTGGCTTGCACCTTCACCTGTCACACATAATCTCTGGGAAGGCAGAGCTGCTTCCCAGGCAACCATGCAGACCCAGACCTGGCCTAGGGATGGCAGGGCAGCCCAGTGGGAAACAAGATCTCAGGCAAGAGACACATGTAGCCTGATCCCTGCTTTTCACTGCAGTGTGTTTCATGGCTTTGGACAATGGCCCAGCAGGTAGGCTGAAAAGGGGACAGTCAAGGCCCATGATGAGCCGGGTGTGATTCACTCCTGTGTCACATACGTCCTTCACATTTTCTTCCTGCACCTGTCAAACCCTCCGATGCTCCCTTCTGCTTCCCCAGACAGAATTCTTGTCACTAAGAACCAAGGTCAAAGGCACAGATCAGGTAGTCATGAGCATCACCCCAAAATTCTTTTAGAAATGTAAAACTAATAGAATCTTTGTCTGAGAAAAGCATTCCCGATGATTCTAATGCAGCCGATAGTGAACATTCGACAGCTGTTTAGACATGGTCATGGAAACAACTAGGTCAAAGCAATACCGATAAAATATCAGACAAGCAGAGTGTGCGGGGAAGGGAACCAACACCACCTCCCTCGCCATACTAGAAGCACCATAGCCATTAACAGGGACCCTTGAGAAGACAAGTGTCGGGACATCCTCAGTATCGGAAGCTCCTGCGGGTTCTGACTCCAAACTGCTTCTGAGCTGTGCGTGTTGAAGCATCTCTGAGCCTCATGGGAGTAGACGGGATGGATTGATCATCAGCAGGGGGGTGGGCGGGCAGGACGTATCTGCTGAAGCACGTGACAAACTGAGGCTGCACATCGGGCCGGATGACAGCCCCCCATCCTGGTTTTCGGACCCATGACATTCCAGGCCTATGACATGGCAGCTGTGGAGGGAAGAGGACACCTTGTGGGAACTGGTAAGCACCTTTACACACTGAGCCATTTTGCTGACCTCTCATTTGGAAAAATCCATCATTTTTAATTATGAATTTCATTCATATGCATGTATGAATTTTACTTATGTGTATGCGAATGCAGTCTTGTGTGTGCAGGTGCTTGCCCAGCTCAGAAGAGGGCGTTTATTCTTCTGGAGCTGGAATTACAGGAGATTCTGAGCTGCCTGACGTGGGTACTAGAAACCAAACCTTGGTTCTCTGGAAGAGCAGCAAGTGCTCTTAACTGCTGAGCCAGCTTTCCAGGCCTTGTGTTGTATTTCAAAATGGAAGCTTGTTTCTATTTAGACAGAGGAGGAGGATGGAAAGCACCAGTAAGTCTAACCTAACGACAGCATCACAGCAGGCTGGGTGTGGCAGGAACGCAGCCTGGGAAGACAGCAGGCGAACGCGTGGTGTTGAAGAGAGGAGCAGACATATAGAGGAAGGGGCACTGAGTAGCTGGGAAAGAATCCTACAGAATGGAAAATCACCACAGCATCCCAGAGGGGAGTAATGAAAACTTCCTTTCAAACAGACAGCTCAGAAAATGAGAGTCAATTTATAGTACCGCTCTGGCTTTTCTCAAAAGCAAGAGACACACGTCACCCCTTCCAATCAGTTCTCTTAGGGAAAATATCTTGATGGATTGAGCAATTTCATTTTAAATATGCAGAAAACCATATCTGCTCATATATTTTTCAAAATGTTTTCCTTCTTGCATTAAGGAAGTAAAAGCACTGGGCAGGGAGGGGCTGATAGTCTACAATTACTTCATTCTTTCTCAGAAACGATAAAAAAAAGTTTAAATCCTATAGCATACAGATTATTTGTAGCTATGCCGGGTTTTCCAAACACTGTAACCCTTGGTTGTTAAGGCATTGGACAGTTATTAGCAGCTTGGTGCTTCTGTAGTGCCAACAACAGCCAAAATAAAAAAAATGAATAAGGACAGAAGCACAGTGTGGATTGTACGCTGTACAGCAAGTTTGTTCTGCTACCGACTATGATGCTCGGGGTTCGGGAGCAGTCTTGGCATTAAGTATTTTTCCTTGGTCGCTGGCTCATTTTAGATGAATTACTTGTTCATTGCCAAAATGTTTAGGCAACTGCCTCACTGCAGACTTGACAGGAAGGCAATGTAGCAAATTCCTCTTTGTTTGTTTGTTAGTTTTTCAAAACAGAATTTCTCTGTGTAACAGTCCTGACTGTCCTGGAACTCACTTTGTAGACCATGCTGGCCTCGAACTCACTGAGATCCACCTGCTTCTGCTTGTTCTTCTGCGGACCCATCCCGCCCCTCCAGTGGTGTCAGATTGTGAGCTGTTCTCTGGGCATGCTGGTTAAGACAAAACCCTCAGCCCCTCATGCCCTATCCCCTTCACTCCCGCCTGGCTCACTCAGCTCTAGCTCCCGGGCTTTACTCTCTCCTCATTCGCAGGTCTATTGAGCACCTTCCCCTAGAATGTATTTACGGCATGTAAGGCCAGAACTCTGTTCAGAGTACCACACTGTGAAGGAACTCATGATCCACACAGGGAAAACACTTAATGGACAAACTACTTAGAATTCAGTTGCATAAAAGCGGAGCATGCTCGCTTCCATGTTTAAAGTCCTCTTTTTAATCTCGAAGCCAGGCAGCCAGCCCTGCCAGAGGTTTATGCTCCCAACCACTGCTGTTAGGTTCTCAGCTGTCACCCATCCACCTCTCACAATGATTCCATCTCCAGCTTTACTAGATCATTACGTTTATTTCCCAGGCCATCCGTGACTCCTCGATTGTTAAATCCTATGGGCACTGCAGGCTGTAACTTATTGAAAGGCTCCACAGTGCTTGCTGGAAAGAGCTAACCCTCTGAACCTGCCTTCCTGGAGCTCACGGCAGCTGCCTTCCTAGCTGTCCCATTGCTCTTCACTTCTGTGTGGAGTTCCACCTCACCCTGAGCCTCAGGGTTCTGGTCCCAGGGGAGGCCACACCAATGGTGGTTCACTCCGGAACCATGAAGTCGTGTCTTCCCATTCTTTACTCTTGCTGGAAAAGCCACCTCCTTCCTATATGAGGACAGGAAGTGCCATTTTCAGCAGCTCCTGTAATTGACCTGTATTTGGGCTCCAACAGCAATCTGAGATACTTGAAGGACTCCAGGAATGAATCACTCGCCAGAGGGAAAGGCCATAAGGAGAGGTCATCTTTTTGGCCCTGCACGTTACCATGGCATGTGAGGGCATGCTTGTGCTTACTAAGTAATTAATTAAACACCCTAAAATTAATGAGTTATAATTCATTCAAGTGCCTTCAATCAAGGCTGTGCTCAGATTTGTGGTTCTTCTGTACCACATAGGATTTTCTGGGGCCGAAACATCCAAATGATTTCTTTTCTCAAATTTCCAGTGCCTTGTTTGTATATAGCTAGGGGCTGGATCAAGCTCCCATGTAGCCTTTGCACATAGCTATCTCTGACTTTTCTGGGTACTGAGGCCCTAGAGTAATCAGACTTCTTACCCAGCGGTCTCTTTCCCAAAAGGGAGGAAGCACAAAAGGAAAGTCTTCTTAAAATATAGGCCAGAAATGGCACTGCATCAAATCTGCCTACATGTTCCTAATCTAAACTAATTTGGAAGGGACCTTATTCAAGGGAAAGAGAAATGGACTATGGTTGTTTATGTGGAAAGTTGTGTATGTCTGTGTAGAGGGAAGAGAAAAAACTCAGGTTTATTTAAACCCTCTTGGCATATGTTACTTACCTCCAGTTCTAACATAAATTCATCTTTTCTCGAGCAATCTCTCCAAGACACCAATCAAAACAGTGAAACTATCCAGGTCATCCTTCCTCACCTTCTACAATCAAAATCCTCAGGAAAACTGTCTCTGTTTTCCTTCTTCTCGTGAAAAATCACCCCCAAAAAAGCAGTTTCAGTTATTATTGGCTCGTAATTCCATGTTTTTACCTACCATGGCAAAAAAGTTACAGCAGTAGAGGCTTCAGAGAACTGGTCACCTGTCTGCAATCAGAAGAGAATAATTAACAATAATTAACTTAGCTCTTTCTCTACTCTTAATAGGGAATGGGAAAAAAAGAAAAAAATAGGGAATGGTACCACCTAGAGTGGACAGGCCTTTCCAGACAAATTGATGCAGATATGTTAATAGGTCAACCTCTAGATATTCCATCATTGACACTTCCTTCACAGATAGTTCTATATTACGATAAGTTGATCATCAAACTATTCGTTACTTCTACACCCTTCCCAACTTTATACATAAACACACCACTTTAACCATAGCATACCTCTGTCCCTAAGACCTCACTTTCCCCAAAGAATAAAGAGTAAATTCAACTCTAAAAAAATCTCCAAAATCTTCAAAATTCCCACATTTTAATGTCCAAAGTATCTTAACCATAAGCTGCCATGAAACAAAAATTCAATTACATAATTCCAAAATGTAATAGCCCAGAGTAAACATTCCTACTTTAAAATGGAAGAAATGGAGAATAGCAAATAATGATCAAATAAGAATTCAAAGTCCCGCAGAGTAAAGACCAAATCCTGAAATTCCATGTCCAAAATCAGGGGCTTGTCATGAAATCAACTAGATATAAGAGGTTTGAGCAGACTTACCTCTTCACCGTGTCTTCATCCTCTCATCCAATGCCTGAGCCCGGCTGTGCTCCGTGACCGCCTCATCCCTGTGTCTGTTATGCCATTAAAAAATCAGAACCACACGAGTAACAGTTACAGCACTGCCTTCTTCTATTGCCAGGTGACTGTGTATCTCTCAATCTATAGAACATGCCTGAAAGTATGCTAACACATACTGTGAATCTATTAAAATACCATCTTTTATAAAGAGGAAATATAATTAAGGACTAAATAAATCATGTTTTTATACAGATTGTCATCTTAAAAGAATAACTGTGTAAGGCTGTACAGTAACTCTACTGTGGAGTTAAATGTGACTTGAGGACCATCTACTGAGATGACTGCAAGTTATGCAGCTTGAAGGATAACATTGAGGGTCTCTTGGCATGTTTCCTTATATATAAAATAACAATAATAACATAGTAAAAGTATCTACATTTTAGGCGTGCTAAAGCAATAGCTAGAGAGTATTTTGTGTTTACCAGAAACTTTATAGCTTGCTTCTGAGTGACTACAAGAGTTGGGACTACTGGGGCTCAATGGGTGAGACATGAGACTGTACCCTTGACATATACTGTTTTTTCATTTCTCATAAAACTTAGCTGTGATGAGCATCAAGAATAACCAATTAAAAAATGCTGTCCCATATTGCATACCCCAGGCATTATTGTACTTCTGGACCATTTGGCGATGGGAGAGCTTCTGGTCAGTGAGCTGTGATCATATTACTCCAATCTGAGTGTCTAATTGCTGGCATGAGATCTTCCTCTAGGGCTCTCATCTTGGAGGAAAACACATTCAAGATGGTGACAGGTAGACATGGGAGCATGGACAGGACCAGACTCTCCTCCTGCTGTCCCCTGAGAACAGGTGGCTTGAATGGAGAATGAAATGCTCAGTATAACCTCTGGAGCTTGAAGCTCTTGAATTACAGCAGCGGTTTTAGCCCCTCTTGTCTGATGTGCAACCTCTCTGCATTTTATTATTGCCTAGAATTATTTTGCAGATGAACAGACTGGAACTGAGGATGCAAAAGTGATTTCCCCATGGCCCCCCAGCAAGCCAGTGGCAGAGTTCAGCTTCTTTTTTCCTTTTAACGTTTTTATTAAACTTCAGGATTCTTTTCCCCATATGTCACATTCTCTTGCCTTACAAATAAACCTAGTTCAAACTCAATTCTATGGCCTTAGTGTTGCTCAAACAAATTCCAACCGATCTCACAAACCTTGAATTTTTACTTAATCTCTTTCATGTGTCAGCTCACATTTCTGTATTCTCTAGCATTGGTTCCGCAATGTTTCCATGAGAGAATCATTGCTGTAAGAACAGAGGCCTCAAGAGGACAGTGCTTACTAATGACTCCATCCCTCCATTTCCTCTGCACTCAGTTTGTTACAGACTCCTTGTCATTCTGCATGAAGGGAAGGCATTTGGAGGGTGCTGGAGAGCTAGCTCAGATGTTAAAAGCTCTTACTGATCTTGTTGTTGACCAGGACTTGATCCCAGCCTCCACGTGATATTTCATGACTGTCTTTAACTACAGTTCTATGAAATTTCATTCCTTCATCTGTGGGTACTGTATACATGGTACACATACATACAGGTAAGCAAAATGCTCATACACATAAAATAAAAATGAATCGTTTTTAAAAAGGCATTTTTCCTCAGTAGGATAAATTTTCTAAAACAGTATTGCTTCATTCCTGCCTAATAATAGTTTCATCTTTTTATGTCATCAATTCCTTTCATGATTATCCTGCTTGACTTTTATTTTTCTTATCCTCTAGACAGAGGCTTGAGTTATCTGGAAAGAGAACTGAGAACTGCCTCAATTAAGAAAATGCCCCCACCAGATTGGCCTCTAGACAATTTGTAGGGCATTTAAAAATTATTATTAATGATCGATGTAGGAGGAACCACTCCACAGTGAGCAAATCCATCTCCAGGGAGTTGGTCCTGAGCTGTATAAAAAACAAAACTGAGCAATCCCTGAGGAGCCAGACATAGGCAGTGTTTCTCCATGACCACTGCTTCAGGTCTTGTCTCCGGGTTCCTGCCTTGGGCTCTTGAATTCCTAAGGATTGGGGGGGGTGATTCAGACTTCCTTTGTCAATTGCTTCTGTTACTGTCATGTAACAATAGAGAGCCAAAGTAAGACACAGATTTTACCTGTACAATGTGGTAATGATGAGGACCAATTATCAGTGCTTTGTGCTTCCTGAGTCTGCAATGACCATCAAACCTCTTACCAAGATCTTGTGGCATTTTCACACTGAGTTAAAGAGAGGGAGTAGGTTGTAAGAACCGAGTTAGAGATTTTTCTCCAAGTACCCATCTTTCCTTTTTTATGAGTATCAGTAGGAAGGAGAATTGTGCGACTAATGAATCTCTACCTGTTTGCCCATAAAGATTTATATACTGAGCCTTGTGCTGTTATCTGCAAATCAAATGGCTCAGCTACTCCCACCCGCTTCATGAATGTCGGTAATGTTCTCTCTGCAATGGTAGTATAAAAGTAAAACCTGATTTATGAAGAAGCCTGGATTTCTAATGCCAGGTGTTCAGTTGTTTTCATGATAAATACACCATGGCATGCTCAGAGAATCTCAGACAACCCAAGAAGTGTGCAAGGTAATTACAGGCAGGGCCTTTGCACTTCTACCTTCTGTGACCAGCACATGAGATATCCAAAATAAATGTGATCTTAGTCAAGGCTTAGATATGGACACAGTCAAATCATTTTTTAATTTTAGGTGATCTATGGGGAAGCTCTGCATTTGAGAAATGAAAAGTTATGGTGCTAGAGAAATGTCTCAGTAGTTGAGAATGCCTGCTGCTCTTCCAGAGGACTGAACTTCAGTTCGTAGACTCCCTGCTATGTGGTTCACAATTGGCAACAACCCTAGCTCTGGAGGCTCCAACACCCTCTTGCCTCCTCAGCACCTGCAGACACAGCTGAGATTTTTACAGGCAACAGGAAGTGAACTGCTTCACTGAGTGTTACTTGAGCATATATGAGACCTCAAAGCCTACCTTCACAGTGACACACTTCCTCCAACAAAACCACACCTACCCCAACAAGGCCACACCTCCTAATAGTGCCATTCCCAGTGTAAGTACCCAAAGCTGGCTCCAAAGATGGGAACGTTTCTCAGAAAGACATGTAAATTTCTCTGGATACATCAGATGGATACTAAGCTTATAAAGTAATCGTTGAGAAATACAATTTTCCAATATCTCTGTGGCCATAATAAGAGCCTTGGACTAGGGGTGTAGCTTAGCTAATATGAGTGATGGGATCAAAGGCATTTGTCACTATGCCCAGCACTTGGGAGGTAGATGCAAGAGGAACACAAGTTCAAGGTTATCCTTAGTTGTGTAGGGAGTTTGAGGTCAGCCTCAGCTATATAAGAGCATGCAGAGGTGTGTGTGTATGTGTGTGTGTGTGTGTGTGTGTGTGTGAGAGAGAGAGAGAGAGAGAGAGAGAGAGAGAGAGAGAGAGAGAGAGAGATGCTCTATTTTATTTCCATGCACTACTTTAATTAAATCCTTGTTTATCAGAAAACACAGACACCCCAGTTCCAGAGTTCTCTCCAGGGAATGTATTAAAATGTGAAAAAAACAAACAAGTAATTAGATGAGTGATGGGAAGAAATAGAGCAAAGAAAGACAGGAGAATTCACCCACACAGCTATGGAGCTTGGCAATTCCTAAGACTAAATGAATGAGTCAGCAGGCCCAATTCCCTAAAGAGCTGACAGTACAGTCCCAGGCTACAGTCCAGCAGGCTCCTACCCAAGAAGATTTAGTGTCTCAACTTGAGAGTAAAAGCAGAGAAAAGCCAATATCCTTGTGTGAAAGCCATCAAGCAGGAAGAATCCTCTAACTTGAGGAAGGGTGGTCAGCCTTTCTTGTCAGTGAAGGGTTTAGACAAAATTCATCACAGCTGAGAGGATTATGCCCCAACACTGTCAGGAAGATTATGGCCTGTCACACTGCAGAAGACCAGTGATGGCTATTTATACTAAATTAAGGCAGATACTCCCTTTGTAGACTTTGTAAATTCTCAAGGCACACAAGTGGCCAGGCCCCTGCTGAGCTCTGGCATCCAGGTCTTATCCCAGACTTTCCCAATGACTATTTCCAGTCTATCAAGGCAGCAACGTGGCCAGGCCACAACCTGCAAGGAAAAAACATCTCACCAATCACTGAGTTTGCCCCAAGATCAGGCTACATAATCCCTCTAATCTCAGGTCACCCTAGAAATACCCATCCCCAAAGAAATTCTATATAAACCAGTGTTCTGCAAAGTTCTCTGCTGCTTTTTACCCTCCTGGGTTTTTCCCTCCCAATAAATCTTTTATGTGATGTTTTTTATGTGGTATGACATTGTGGTATTTCTTGACTCCCAACTTTCAGGATACTTTTCCCTTTGAGCTATGACATTAGCATTGGGGAAATGGGTTCCCATGCCAGAGCAGAACTGTAACCATTCTACTGGGCAAGCCTTCTCCCACAGGAGCAGAGCTGTTATAATACTCATATTGGAGAAATCTTTTCCCAGATGGAGCAGAGACAGAATACTTCCATTGGGAAAGCCTTTCCTCTCAGAGCTGTAACACTTAACACCACCTCTAAGGGCAGGGGGATGCCTTGTTACTCTGGGAAGGAAGTAGCCCATCACTATGTGGAGAATCATGGCCAGGAAAATTACCATGACTGTGATGATCCCAGTACAGAGTTTGGAATACTACCAATTCCTGAGATCTCAGAACACAAAGTCCCACCAATTCTGGAATACAAAATCCTATCAATCTCTAAGCTTCCCAAAGAATTGGGCCACACACACATACACACAAAGAATCACCAATCCCAGGCCACCTTGAAAAGTCCCCCACAAAATCCTATATAAGCTCTGTATTCTGTTCAGCTTGTTGCTACTTTGTAATATTTACCTAAATTGTGCTAGCATTAATAAAAACTCAGGAATTTTGAGAAATTGAGATAAAAACTTGATAGATTCAAGTAACAGTGCAGGGGCAATTGGCTGACATGTTTTCTTGCTCAAAAAGCCCTGGAAGTCTCCCTCAGCCCCTCCTTGTCTCCTCCTGCCCCTTTCTATCAGACTTTCTCAATCCTCCAACAACTCTATGGCTAATTCTGGTCAGTCAACCACTGACTCTGTCCTTGATTCAAGATGGCTTTAATGTACTGTGGAGTGGCTGAGAACAACTCTCCTGCACCATTTCATCTTTTTGTCTAAATAAAAATAGGTTTTAACTCTAACACAGTAAAACTATATGTAATGAGAACAATTATCAAATAAGAAATACATTCATAATGTTCATTCCATTAGTATTTGGCAAATTCAAAAGAAATAATCCATTTTCTATCCTATCTTAGTGAATCCAGAGTTTTGTACTTTATTTACTTTCTATCAAAACTACAGAAAACTGTAACTACAACTATCCAATCTTCAACAGCACCAGATATCTGAGAAGGATATAATATTATGTGATTAAACAGGAGGCACAGAGCAAGCAACTTCCAAAGTTAAGAAATGACAGAAACATCTGGTTGCCTTGACAGTCACCCCAAGTTTCCTCTGCAACATTGGGTTATCTATCTTTAGCATATTGGCCTAGAATACCTCACAGACTTTTCTGTGAAGCAGTAATTTTGAAGGTTTGTCCTACCTTGTCATGGCAAAGTTTAGCAGTCACTTTCTTTTGTGTCCTGCTTGTCCAGTTTAGATAGCATACTGTCAGCAGTTGAGGCAAGAGCAGGGGTTTTTTTGTCCCATGGCTAATATTACCAGAAATGAAAGCAAACTGCATGTGAATGTTTTTCAATGCTCACCAACCTATTTGGAAGTAAGTTGATGCTGCCAAGAACAAATGTGTCTTACTGTCATGAAAAACCTTAGGCTGTTAAACCATTTTAGATGCCATATTCTAGCTAGGCAGTGATGGCACATGCCTTTAATCCCAGGATTTAGGAAGCAGAGACAGGTGGATCTCTGTGAGTTTGAGACCATCCTGGTCTACAGAGAAAGTTCCAGGACAGGCTCCAAGGCTACAAAGAACCCCTTTCTTGTAAAACCCCCCAAAAATAATAATAATAAACAAATAAAATTAGAAGTGGAAAAATAAATACCATATTCTATAAGTCTCTGAAATATTTGGAAACCATCTATCTATGTAAAATATGTCTCTGTTTCACCTTGAAAACATACTTAAAATGACTATAAGTTTGTTATAGATGACCAACTATTAATCTGTCTTTCTTTAATATCCTAAATAGATTTCAATGACTAGAATTTTACATTACCTTTTCAAGTGAGCTGCATAGGTACAACACCTTAAACAAAGAGTAGAAACATATATACAGCATAACAAAATCCTTAAATTTACATCAATATACAAAACTCCATACCAAGGAAAAAATACTTCAGACTACTAGTTGCTTTTATAGTTTGAAAGTAAATTCAATAATCTGTCCTTTTATTCTATCATTTCTCTACCCCCTTTTTCTTTATATAACGAAGTCTCTGATTCTAATTTTCTTTGTTTAGTTTCCTCCTTGACCATGACCAAGAACAACTGTTAACCAACACCCCTAAATAATAGAAAACATCCCTGAAACAACCAAAAGTTACCCATGCTAACTCTTGAAAATGTGGTCATCATGTTCTTAAATAACTTCCTGTTATATGGGGTGATGCATCTTTAGGGGACCCTGAAAACTGAGTTTAAGATCAAGTCCTGGGAGAGTGGTGTAGGAGGTCCTTCTGTCTTTGTGTTGCTTTCATTGGTTAATAAAGAAACTGCTTTGGGCCTGCTGATAGAACTTAGGGAGGCGGAGAAAACTAAATGGCATGCTGGGAGAAAGAAGGCACAGTCAGGGAGAGATGCTATGGAGCTGCCACCAGAGTCAGACATGCTGAATCTTTGCCGGTAAGCCACTGCCACGTGGAAAAATGCAGATTAATAGAAATGGGTTAAATCAAGGTGTGAGAGTTAGTCCATAAGAGGCTAGAGCTAATTGGCCAAGCAGTGATTTAATTAATACAATTTCTGTGTGGTTATTTTGGATCTAAGCTAGCCAGGCAGCCAGGAACCAAACAAGCAGAACCCCCTCCTGTTAGAGAAGAGCTAGCCGTTGTCCAGTCTCAGTATGATGGGAAAGTGTAAGGCTTACCTTAAGTTCTGGATGGAGTAGTCTATGATACTGGACCATCTTAACTAACTACCTTGAAATTGTCCTAGCAGTTTGTAGTCCAAAACTGATCTTTGGGTGGTGTTTGTCAGCTTAGTGGCATTACCACAGTCCAAGTAGTTTCATCATTGTGAGGCCCCAACATCCTTTTGGAGACTTTAAAAGTCACTGTGTAGGAATGGTCACAGGTCACTGAAGATAACTTAAAACATAAACCTTTTAAGTGCCATATGTAGCAGATTTCAGAGAGGTTGTGGAACCACAATCTATTAAAAACGTCTGGGTACAAAAGCTTAATTTCTAATTACCAGCTTCAGACTCAAGCCCAAAATCCCATACAGAGAGATGCAACAGAATGGACTCTTAATTTTGGTTTTTCTTCTGTTCCATACCAAATGGCTCTTCTGACATGAGGCAGAGAACTTGAATTTTTCTCTGACAAGCTTGCTTAGGTTTAGAGAAGGAGAGACCCACACTCTAACTCCAAAGTCAGCTTTAATTTTTCTTTTGATGGGGGGGGGGGTTGAGACAGGTTTTCACTGCAATAGCCCTGGCAGTCTGAAACTCACTTTGGTGAGCAAGCTGACTTCAAACTCAAAGAGATCTACCTGTCTCTGCCTTTGAAGTGCTGGGATTAAAAGTGTGAACCAACACACCAGCCTCTGCTAACTTTAAATTTTAATTGAGCTGGGACTACAAAAAGACCATTAGCCTCATATATTTGTAAAGAACAGTAGAAAAAAAAAACATTTGAGAAGATTTTGTAAGGATTTTTTTCTGTTGGAAATGTGTTATACCATTAAGACAATTTACACTTTTCTTGGGACATTTTCTCTGGATGATTAGTCATCTTCTTCAGGTGTCTCAGCTGTCTTGTGGTTTTCAGATTCTTTGGTCAGATGCTTTTATTCCCCTGGAAAGGCAAAACCAAAATCTTATGAAAATGGTCACCCATCCTTTCTTCTTCTCTTTCTTATAATCCTCTCCTGTAGGCACTCTGCTTGCCCCCACATCCAAGTGATTAAATTGCTCCATACCTCACTAATGGTGTCTATTCTTCTGAGTTTTTCTTTCTTCAAGTCTCATTTGCACGGATTCTGTTTTAGCATCTTCGATGTCTGTAATCTTCTGGGGGATATCTTGTTCAGCCCTAATCCCATTCAGTGCATTTTGCATTTCAGATGTGGTAGTTTTCATCTCTAGAAATTTAATTTCTGCTTTTAAAATAACTGCCACACTGTTCCTCAGCTTCTGAGTATGTGAAAAACATAATGAAAATGATCACTCCTTGTTCTGCTAATTCCAACAAGATTGTCTATTCTGGGCCTTTTCAATTTATTATTGCTGTTATAAACAGTGATTTTCTGATTTGTATTTGGCAATCTCTGATGGATGATAGGTTTTGTGAATTTAGGTTGCTAGGTGTCAAATATGTTTCTATTCATATGAATAGTGTTGGTCTATCCATCACCAAGGTTCCTAGTCCTGTGATTAAGTGATTCAGGACTTTTGTTTTGAAATTTTATTGTTCATGCTAAGATTAGGGAATAATTATTCCAGACTCCAAGGTATCACCCTTCAGAGTACTATTTTCAACACACCATTAACTGGAGCAATCCAGTCTTATGAGGGGCAGCTCAAACCCAGGTACTGGGTGAGACCTGGGCACTGTGACCTCCAGAGTCTCTACCCTGGCCTGAGTGGCTTCTTCACATGTCTGTACTCCTGATGTGACTGGATTGCTCCTTCTGTGCAGTCCTTTTACATCAAACATTCTATGAAGGGAACTCTCACCATGACCCCTGAGCCCTTGTTCTTCCTCCCAGTTTAGGAAGTTAGCTGATCTATGCCAGCTACACTTACCTTCTCTGTGTACAGATACCACAAGACAAGAATTCAGTACAACTAAAACGTAGCTTCCATCCCACAGGACCTCTCTTCAACAGTTTTCAATGTCCAATAGTTAAAAATATTTTCTTGCAACCTTTTCATCTTACTTGATGTCCTGGGCAAAAGAGCAAAATCAGCCTCTATTAAACTATCAGAACCCAAAGTAGATCTCACTGCTTCATGTGGCCAACTTAAAAGTGAGGCATAAACAAACCATAAACCCTACTCTTCAAAAGTGAACACTTCTCTGGGTTTCAGCTCATTCAAAATGACGTTATTATATATTGACCTCTTATTTCAGACTGCTTCTATTTTTGTCTGTGCCCATCAGAGGTGATTTCTATCCATCCCTCCTATAGTGTCTAAAACCCAGTCACCTACCTTCTAGCTCTATGGATTTTCATGTTCCGTATAG
Organism: Microtus pennsylvanicus; assembly: GCF_037038515.1. NCBI lineage: Eukaryota > Metazoa > Chordata > Mammalia > Rodentia > Cricetidae > Microtus > Microtus pennsylvanicus. The sequence goes on from NC_134599.1 coordinate 4,297,838, forward strand.
GTCGTATAAATTGGCTTATATGATAATGTTCTTTTGTCTCATACCAATAACCCTACCATCTGCCTCAGTCATAGATCATCTGGGTAGGTGCCCAGAAGGATCAAAGTCAAAATGTAATAGAGACAGCAGCATTGATGCATCTGCTGCAGCCTGATTCACAACAGCCACACTTCGTAACTGGCCTAGGTGTCTGTCAAGAACTAGATGGGTGGTGAGAACATGGCACGCACAATGGAGTGGTATGCAGCAGTGAACAGGATTGAAGTCAAGTCATTCACAGGAAAATTGGTGGGGCTAGGGGTCATGGTAAGTAAACCGAGTCAAGCCATGTTATCATGCGTGGAAACTAGAATAGAGGGGTGACTATGAAGACATGAATATAGCCATGAACTATCAGGAAAGGAGAGAGTGACTGGAGGAAAGAGGAGAGGAGAGGGCAAGAGAGGGAAGTCAGAAGGAAGAGGGCTGAAGCAAGGATCCTGTGTGTATGGAAATGAAACTCACCCATGTGCAATTAAATAAATGGCATTGATTTCAGGAAAGGAAGCAAGCCTGTTCTTAGTGTGTGTCCTAGGTGGCCAGGTTCTGAAACTAGTTCCACACAGTGACTCCTTAGATCTCCCTGGTCTCAACAATGCCTCTTGGAAAGGTGGGACTTCTGATAATGATGTGTTTCCTTGGGGAGACTTTCAGCCTACCAAGAGAAAGCATTTGGCAAAGAACTATTTGCCTTTGCAATTGGCTGGCCCCATGTCCTCAAGAGCCACTAGAAGGAGGGGCATCTCTCTTCCTCAGACAACAGAGCTCTGCTTTTGCATGGACACCTGCTTTCCTGAGGTGGTGTCTTCCTCATTTTCCCTGGGAACCTCCATTGCCTTATTTGAAATAAAGATCTCTCTCTCTCTCTCTTTCTCTCTCTCTCTTGTCTTTTCCTCCCTCCTTCTCTCCCTCCCTCCCTCCTGCCTCACAGGCCTCACCCAAATGACAACCTTGGCCTCATTTTCCATACCCTTCTCCTCTCCCACCCCCAATAGGAAGGAACTTCTTATTTGCTTATTAACTAGAAAGCAAACTCCCCTTGGAGGAATGGGATTTTGAGGTTAAAGTCACAGCTGTTACTCAGTCTGATGCTCCAAGGGAAGTAAACCCATCCATGCATGAGCAGCCCACAAACTCATCCCAGGTTGATTTAAATCTGCCTGATTTAACTTTTTACACCCCTGGAGAGAAATGAGTGCCTTCCCCAGATCCTCATGCCAGATTTTAATGCCTGGAAACTGTGGGCTGTGTCTTCCGGCCCTCCTCCACACTAAAGGAACAATCACATTTCAGATGAGAAACCGCCTCCCACCTGCGAGCTGGGACAGCTACCTGTGTGTGAAAGCAGGCTGTGTTTTCTGGTAGGTTAATTCTCAGTCTGCTGCCATGGGTGCCACTTGGGGTTGAAAATGAGCCTGGTGTCTGATGCCCTTAAGATCTGGAGCTGAGGATAGCCATTAAATACATTAATTAGCGTTGAGCCTTTGGATTTATTTGCAAAAGTTTGCGTGTTCGTTTACTTCACGATAGGGTTTGAGGGTTTACTCCCATTCTCAAAGGGACTCAATAGCTAAAGGAGGTTGAGGAGTCACCAGTTTAAATAATTTAAGATGATCAATTATTTATTCAGCTCTCCAAGCCTGCTTGCTAGAACAGAACACCTACAAAGCTTCAGCTTGCCTCGGGGGAAGAAGTCACCCGCTGCTTCCCAACCCCTCTAAAAGCCCATTGGGCCTCTCTTATAAGAATGCTGTCCCCTCTGGCTTTCTTATATTCTGCCTTTCCTAGAGGGGCCTCAGTTTTATACCAAGTGACACTCCATGACCAGCAGACAGGAGAAAATCCACTGGGCTACAGAATGTCTGCACCCTTGGAGCAGAGTGTGGCACTTAGATATGATGTTAAGATCAACAGGGACACCTAAGAGACTGGCTTCCTCTGGAACATTTGTGAGGCATTATTAGATTGGATTAATTGCTCTGGGATGACCCTCTCCAAATGTGGGCAGCCTTGTTCCATGTCATGTAGCCCAGACTGCATGAAAAGTAGAAGCAAATTGAACAGGGCCTCTGGCCTCTCCCTCTTGACTGTGAAAAGCCTTCTTCCCTTAAAATATTTTCCTTTGGTGACAGAAATGGCTCAGTAGGCACAGTGAGGGTCTAGGAATTAAGACAGATCCATGATGTACAGGCAGACAGGAAAGGGGCTGCAGACAAATAGTAAAGAAGGCAAACTTCAGGCTTCTTCCTCATCCTCCTGACCTAAGACAAAGGCCAAGGAGACTTTGTCTCTGACGAGTAGGGTTATTTCCTGCCTGACCAGTTCAGGTTGGTCACATAAGCTCAAGGCCCAACTTGGACATGTTTACCCAAAACTGTAGACCCATCAATTTCCCTTTTTTATCTAAAACGATGACCAACTATAAACTACAGGAGACCCACTCCAGCCCACCAAAGACCCCCAAAAGCCCCAGCCCTTCAAGAAAGGCTGTACTTCAGCTTTCCAGGCCCCCCACTCTACACTGAGGGACGTTTTTGACTTTCCATATCTTGTTCTCTCTATCATCTAACTATCTGTCTATTTATATATCTACCTATCTATCATCTATCTATATGCATATATCATCTATCATCTGTCTATATACATATATATCATCTATTTATCTGTCATCTATCTATTTATTTATCTATCTATCTATCCATCTCATTCTGTCTTTCCCTCATTCTCCCTGTCTCTCTGTATGCATGCTTCCTCAATAGACATGTGTTCCTTCTGTTGACTCTGTTGCAGTATTTGTCTGTGCCCTGCCCACCATCTGTGTGTGTGAGTGTATATTTATATGTTTGTGTTTCTGTGTGTGTTCCTTCTTACTTTTCTTCTTCTTTTTCATCTCTCTTTTTTCTTTTTTCGAGACAGGGTTTCTCTGTGTAACAGCCCTGGCTGTCCTGAAAGTAGCTCTATAGACCAGGCTGGCCTTGAATTCATAGAGATCCTCCTGCCTCTGTCTCCTGAGTGCTGGGATTAAAGGCAAGTGCCACCACTGCCCAGCTTTTTAATAGAAGTGCAGTCCCCCTATGATCCTTGCCCCCACCCCTGTGCGTCTGTACATGTGAGCACATGCATGTTCCTTCCCCTTTAGTAGAAGTTTGTTCCATCTGATGAATCTGCTGCTGTGCGTGGGAGCTTCACTGCTGTTTCCTATTGTGCTTGAGAATTTTCCCTGCCTTTAAATTTTTTGTCTGGCAAAGAAACCAAACTGAACCCTGATCCCTAGATAGTAAGGGAAGCACATGCCACACGTGGAACCTGACTACCTGAGCTCAGTCCTCGAGACACTCGGGGTGGAAGACAAGAATCCATCCCTGTAAGTTTTCCTCTGACCATGTGCACCATGGCATGCATGCACACACACGCATGCGCACACACACACATGCATGCACACATGCATTCACTAACAAGAGGGAGAGAGAAAAACCACATTAAAAATGAATAAAATGCAATAAAAACACAACTTTGCCAGGTGTTCAGTTACAGCAATGACAAAGGCGGCTAACACACACCTAGGTGGCCCCAAAACAGTCACCTAATCAGCTCTTTGAAGGGCACAGAGAACACAGTGCCACGCCCTGAAGAACCCCACAGTCTGTTCAGCAAGGCCCAAGAGCACTTTATAGCCTGATGTTATTCCTATGGAAGGCACCCCCACCATGATCAGAAGGTCCACAGAATGTTCTCTCAAGAGTCGCCGCTTCTGAAATGTCTGGAAGAAGTGTCACCCATGTCCAGAGTGTCAGTCTTTAATTATAAATTTTCCAGGCTCAGTCTTTAACTATAATTTTTCTCCCCAGTGCAGAAAAGGAAATTAAAAGAGCATTTCTAGCACCTTCTCTGCAGAAGCAGAAAGATCACAAGCTAGGGGAGGACAAAGGGACAAAAGCCCTGGGGAGCATTGTCTGTTTACACTTCCATACCAGCACCCTGATACCCTAGTAAACCCTTTGTCTAGCACCTTCGAAGTCATTGTTAGAATAAAAACAACCATCAGGAAAAACAGATGGCGATTTACCTAACATGTAAGTCTCAGAGTTTGTCGAACGGGTTTGCCTCAGTAAGCAGAAAACAGAACACAGACTTGGAGATAGTTCAGTGTCTTTAGTCCCAACTGAGGTAGGAGGATGGCTTGAAAGTAGGAGTTCAGGACTAGGCTGGGTAACATGGTGAGATCTTGTGTCTTATCAGGACAGAACAAAACCACAGAAAGCTACAAATGCCAGCTGGGAGCTGTCACCTTCAGGGGCTAGGGCAGCAATGAGAGAGCATCAAGGACCAGGGGGAAGAAAGTGTCAAATGGAGCAGGGAACAAGGCAAAGACATTTCCTCTAGATCAGGACTCTTCTGAGCATGTGTCTGTAATAGCATCTACCCTTGTGGTACTCAACCCTAATAGTAACTCCCAGCTCAGGTGGAAAATAAGACACCCCTTAGCTGTTTCTCATCTTGTGTGTATACCTGGACCTGAGCAGACATTTGGGCTGTGGCTTAGTGACTGTCTACTACCTTGAATACATCATCATCTGCCAGGGAGGATCCACTGACCTTTAAGGATGTTAAGCTGAGGGAACGTCATAGAGAACATCTTGATTCCTATGGTGCCTTGGGAAGCCTGGCCCAGCCTCACCTGATCCCATGTCCTTCCCTATGCTTTCTATCTTTATAAGCACTATTGATCCTTCTGGAACATTCTGAGAAAAATACTTCTTGGCTAATTAGCTTTCCCTATAACAACTGGCTCATTTCAAAAAAAAAAAATATTTTTCTACTTAATAAATTAGCAAATGTAAGAAAAAATACAGATCTAAGCATTAACACACTTACAATCTTGCCTATATGATGGTCTGTGCTTCGGACTCAGCCTGAAGTCACCACAAAGTGCCGGTGTGACCGACTGCAGTGACACTGACCGGCACACTCTGTCACCAGTAAGCGAGGTCAGCAACCTGTCCCCAGGTGGTCTGGTGCCCAGAGGGGCTGCAATTGGGATTAAAAATTGTGGCGAAGCCTCTGAAGTCCCATCCTTTGTGGCTACCACCTCCACGTGGATGTTTGACCCTGCAGCCACCCAGGAAGCCAGGATGCGGTGTATTCTTGATGGAGACTGCCCTTTGTGCTGTGGCCCTGCGGTGACTCTGGTGAGCCTGTGACCCTGCGGTGACTCCTCTGGGGAGGTACCGCAGAACAGGGTAGGGATTTGCTCTCACATTAAGAGCAAAACCTATCTTCTCCTTTGTAAGAGCCTTGACCACCTTGACCACCTCACCCCACCCCTGCATCTGGTGAGCAGGTGGAAGAAAGCGACAGTTGGCGCTCATTCCCAGAGCCCTGTCTCTGTCGTGGGTGGATCCCAGTTTCATAGCATCAGCCTGATAGTGTTTGGTCTCATCCTTGTTCTCACAGGCGTGACAGGAGCAGGCAGATCTACCTAAGTCAGGCCCAGCCCTTGATCGGTTTCTCAAATCCCCTTTCACAGAAGGTGCTGCTGGGAATGTAATGTTAATATTTCGCCCTCAGCCCCACTACTCAGGAAGAGTGGAATCAATGCAGGAGCCCGACTCTGTGGCCTTGATGTCCTTGTTAACTTCTGTGTGCTTTGGCTGGCTTAACTGAAGTGTTTCTGGCCAATCTAATTAAGAGATTATAATTAGAAAGTGTGTGACTTAACTTCTAATTTAAAAAAAGGAGAAACCCCAATAATTACATTGTGACGTGATGCAATGCTAAATAGTTTGAATTTTAATTTTATAAATTTTAGAGCGTACTTTGAAGCCTACGTGGGGAGTGAAATTTAACATTTTAGCTGCGCAGAGATTAAAGGGAAATCACAAATGGAATTAGGAGGTGAGAACATTCATATAACGTCACCACATTTCAAGCCTGGCTTTCTGAACCTCCTGATGCTCCCATTTTCTCTATACTCCAGGGCGTTACTGTTGCCACAGACCATGAAATAGGCTGACCCTGGGCTCTAGGATCCCTGGCTGGCTCCTCGTGCAGGGACAGCAGAGGTGTAAGCCGCGTCACCAAGAGCAAGGACAAGACAGGCAATTTCCCACACTTCTAAAACCGGACAGAGAATATCTGAAGATTAACAGATGATACGGTCTGTCTTCTAGATATACGATGAGGATTAAATGTAGGAGAAAAGAATAAAATAGCACATAGTACCTAGTATGTTAGTGACTGTCTGGCCGGAGCCTAGAAGCTTTAATATGATCAATTCTATCTCTCAGTTTCCTCGCAAAGGCAGATCACATAAAGGAAAGAATGCAATCAGATTCGATTTTTACATCCCACCCTCCACCTCTTATCCTCAAATCCTTACTTCCTATTATACAGCAATAGAGTTAAGCGGTTAAGATAAGGTATATAAGGTGTGGGCAAATATGCTCCATTCAGGCAAAAGAACGTTCATTCAAATGAGATCCTTCAGGAAGGGTGGTGCCTCAACACAGCCATGGAATTTTGGTGACAGGGGCAGCCCGGGAGAACAACATTTTGGACAGAGATGGGCCATCTCATGTTGTTGTATTCAGACATACATGTTGTGCATGAAGTGCGCAACTTACCCACTGCCTATGCTTGTGACAGTGTTCTGTCACCCCACTTTATGGCAACAACAGAATATCCAAGAGGCTATCCATGAGGGCCCAGCATCAACGGTGTAGCAGAGGCCAGAGGACTCGAACCAGACCAGTGACTCATTGCCGCGAACATTTAGGGGCAAAGATGAGGACTGAAGTGTACACTGTGTGACTCACTGTGTCACACTATGGCTTCCATAATGAGAATTTCCTTTATCCTTTTCTCCTTTGTTTTGCTTTTAAATTTTATTTAATTTTAATTTTCAGGAGGAGGTTGCAATGGCAGAGGGGGATATGAAAGGACCGAGAAATGAACGGGAATGGGATTCATGATGTTAAACCCACAAAAAGCCAATAAAAGACAGCAAGAAGTCATCTAGTCCTCTGTTGCCTTTTTAAACTTAACTCTTATTTTCATTTTCCCCCATATTTTAAAAATTTCTGTTTTGCAAGACACACCTGGAGAATTATAACCTGAAGAAATGAAATATTAATGATTTAAGAACAGGTATTATACCTATTTTTTTCTATTCCCATGCCTAGAAGAGAAATATAAATTACCAGCAAACCATGTGGGTTTAGATAAACAGACCGACAGGGTCTGAATTCCACAACACCTCCTGAGTCGTGTGATGCAAAAGCCTCCAGCTCTGCTCCGAGTTGCATGAGAACCTCCAGGAAAATTACACCAATGAGAAAAATTTAATAAACTCAATGAGAATGACTCTTAATTAGCACATTAATTAATGCTAATGTGCATAGATTCTCCACGGTGACGGAAAACAGTTTGCCTACTCGAAGCAGATAAAATTCACCTCATTTAGAAAGATGGTTTTTGTGGGGGAATTCTTTATTTTCTCATAAAAAATTAAAATGATCTTTGATCTAGACTCTAAATTATCATGCAATCCAATGAGCGAGCTATAATTAATAAGCTTATTATACTAAGAATTAAATTTATTCAGAAATGTTATATATAGAAGGAGAGGGAAGGAATAAACATGTTCCCATGCTGACTGAGAAGCTGTGGACAATTGATGGATTCTGGGGGAAGGGGAGTCAGGTTTCGTTAAGTGGGTGGCTCCTGGTGGGTCAAGAGGCTCCAGTGGGTACCCCCAAACACCATTCTTGAGTATATTCAAATTGGGTTCAACGAATTATTAAAATAAAAAAGACATGAAGTTGGAGAAGTAAAGAGATGTGGGGAGGAACAAGAGTAAATGTGACATTATATAAAAAATTAAAATAATGAGTAAAAATATTTTAAAGGATATACAAAAATTGTTAGGTAATAGATCCCAGATAAATGATTGGCAGATGATAGAGAGATGTTGGCTAGATAGACAGAAGTGTACCTGATGAAGGAATGCCTGAAATAGGTTGTTTCTTCTTATGTCCTCGGACTCATACTAAATGTGGGGCCCATAAAAGGTGTGAGAGTCACTATTCTGAGGTTTAAGCATGGTAGGACAATATACTGTAAATAAAACTTTTTAAAAATGATGTTAGGAAGTATCTTAAATTTTCCTATAAACAACTGAAGCTCCTCCTCTCACAGGAGCCTGCTTGACGCACAGAAACATGATTCTGGAGATCACAGTCACCTTAGGCTAGGCTAATGTGATGGGGAGGGTGGAGGGGAGAGATGGCAGGAAGACATTCCTGAGGCCGGCCACACCTATCACATATCAGACATAAATACAGCATTTTATCGTCTTCGTTGAATAATTCCTCTGTGAATTGGCAGTGTGTATTTATCCCTGCACTCCAGATGCAGACACAGAACTCCAAGTTCTCTGTGAAATGGTGCCAAGCCCTGTGCGATCCAGAGCCCTTTCTCAGCTGAGCCCTGGCCAGCACCCTTTGGGAGACTTCTGTGGAGTCACAGCTGAATTAGGTCAGATTCCCAACCAGGCAAGCAAAGGATTTTGCTTTAATCCGCCAAGTGTGTAGGGATGTTCCACACAGAACAAGATGACAAATGCATACAGCAAACCTTTCAGAAAGACGGCTCTGCATAATCCAAACCCAGTGAAAATGTGCATCGGATGTCAAATCAGCATAGCTGGAATTAGGGAGCCAGGAAGTTTGCTGGCATTAAGATCCAAAAATGTGTTACAATTTGTCAAGAAAAGCATGTGCCCTAGACTTTCTACTGAAGTGGTAAAACATCATGACCAAAAGCAACTTGAGGAGCAATGGGTTTATTTCAATTTACTCTTCCAGGTAACAGTCCATCACTGAGGGATGTCTGGGAAGGAACTAAAGCAAGAATCTAGAGGCAGAAACTGATGCAGAAGCCACGGAGGAGTGTTGCTTTCTGGCTTTTTCCCCATGACTTGCTCAGCTTGCTGTCTCATAGCCACCAGGACCACCAGCCCAGGGGTGGCACTGCCCACAGTGAGCTGCGTCCCCCACATCAATCACTAATGAGAAACATGCCTTATAGACTTGCCTCCAGCCAGATTGTGTGAAGGGATTTTCTCAGTTGGGATTCCCTCCTCTCAGATGATTCTAGCTCATGTCAAGTTGACATAAACTGATCCGCACAGCACAGTTAAATCACTTAACTATCTTCAGAGAGGGCCTGAAATCATGAAACTGCTAATCTGGGTGTAAATCACCATGATCATTTTGGAACATCTTAAAAGACTTTATAATAAACTTTCTCTTTAGTGCGGCAGTCACACTCCATACCCCTGCCAGACTTTCTTCTGAAGAAATAGTTGGTTTTGCAGGGAGAAATATGACAAAGTGATTCTCAGTAATTGCCATAATTGTACAGCTGAAGATTAAAAACTACCTAAATATCTAATAATATGTTACTGATTCCATAGGCCTGTATAACTCCAAAGAGTTCTCTGGGTTCTTTAAAATGTTTAACGCAGAAAAGATATCAAATGGCACAGAGAGACTGATGTCAGATTTACTTAGTTGTGAAGTACCTTGTAGTGGAGTTATACAGTAAGCTTCAGTGCAAGCATGCTGCATGCTCCGTATGGAGTTATACAGTAAGCTTCAATGCAAGCATGCTGCATGTTTGGTGTGGAGTTATACAGTAAGCTTCAGGCAAGTATGCTGCATGTTCGGTATGGAGCCCTAGCTCACTGGTGAGGAGCCTGAGCTGCTCTTGCAGAGGACTAAACTTAGTCCCCAGAACCCCTGGCAGGCAGCTCACAACTACCCATAATTCCTGCTCTAGAAGGTCCTCCGCCCCCTTCTGGCTACTTTGGGCAAGTGCACTCATGAGCACATACCCACCCACAGACACACAGGCATATACATTAGTACAAAGTAAAATCTGGGCCTTTTATATAAAGCGATGTGCACATGTCTGCATGCATAAAATTGCACGATGGAATAGCTATATTGATTTATAGTAGGATTAAAGTTTTCTTAGCTGATAGATCACAACATTATAGAGGAGCGTCACTTTTCTATTTACCCTTTGCCATGTTATAATGGTTCTTGTAACTAGGAAAAATGATGTATTTCTATTAATGGTATAACATTTCTTCATGATGTCTGACAGATAATATGTTAGTGTGTGCTGATCTGTTTTTAGTTTCTTGGGAAGAAGACTAAGGCAAATTCATTAACTTGAGAGAACCAACAATGATGTATTGTCTCTGATAAGTGATGGAGTTAATCTTTCCATTTGGCACTTGATAGTTAATTCATTTCGCCTTGTACTTTGCCAAGGCAATCCATCAGTGGAGCACCATGGCTGCTAGAAGCAAAATGGTATCTTAACAAGGTGGGCTGTAGATAAGAGCTGCCCAACTATTAAGAGTAAAGGGTGTAAGGTAATCAAACGCCATCCTCTCCTGGAGTATTGGATACACACAATGCTATCACAAACCTCTAAAAGAAGAAAAATTCACAAAATGTGGACGCAATTACTGCCCAGGAAGAACATCCCGGAATCAATCACTGATTTGTTCCCTGAAGTTTAAATGTCCCCCCCCCACACACACACACTTAAGCTAGAAAGTCTGCATACTAATCAACCATGCATCTATGTCTTGTGTCTTTACTGAGTCCTACATTATTAAGTAACAGTGTTCTGTCATCTTAACTTTTCAGTGAGAAGCTCATTGTCTCAATGCCTCAAATGCAGCAGCAGAGCGTAAACACGGTTGGCTAAGGGTCCCTCGCACACCCATGCCTGCTTGCACACTGTTGATTTTGCTCAGGCTACCCACACGTATGGAGCGCCTAGACTGTGATTGGGGGCTAAGCTGGTGCCGAGTGCCAGTGTTGCTAACGGCTGATAGCTGTTAACTGACACGCTGGAGAAAGCACCACTTCAGGCTCTGCCTAAAACAGCTGCCCCATGCAAGGTGTGGGAAAATACTTGAAGGGACACTAGCCCACTAGAGCAGGTAGCTCTGGCAGGCCTTGCCTTTCTCTTTAATTCCCTCCGCCTTTCAAAAGCTATTAGATTACATCCCTAAAGCTACCACCAAGGTCTATTCCCTTATTTGGCCACTTCTTCCTCCTGAGGCTGACCACCAAGATCCAGCAATCCAAAAGCCCCCTTTGGATTCACCTAATTAACATGCCCAATTAAAATTAAACACCTCATCCTAAAACAGGGTTTTCCTTTCACTTTTTTCCCCCCTTAAGACAGAGTTTTCTCTGTAGCTTTGGAGCCTGTCCTGGACTAGCTCTTGTAGGCTCGAACTCACAGAGACCCGCCTGCCTCTGCCTCCCAGGTGCTGGGATTAAAGGCTTGTGCCACCACCGCCTGGCCTCCCCCTTTAGTTTTATAAACTGTCTTTTGTTTATGTGCCATGTTTGTCGCGTCTTTATCCAGAGACAAACCTTTGTTCCACTGGGACAAAAACATCTCTGACCCCTTCCCCTTCTCCCTCAGCTCCTGTCTCCTTTACCACTGCTTCCTAGCTCATTCTAACACAGACCTCCCCCTTTCTCTTCTTCAGAATGACCCCTGCAAGGTCATTTAGCTGCTGTTTTTCTGCCTGAGTCAGAAAGCAACCACTCGAACTTTTCTTCCCCACTTAATAAAGGATCTTTCTGTGAAAACAGATATTTGGGTGTGGTTTGTGCCTAATTCAGGGTCTGGGAGGGTGCCCCTGCTGGGCAGGAGTCCCCTTCAATAATAAGGAATGTTAGTGCTGAGAAACAGCTAGAACTGGAGCAATTGCAGGCTCATCTATAAAATGCTGCGTGCTTATGAGAGGATGATGGCGAAAGCCCCAGAGGAGCAGTAGAGGGCTTTGGAGGGCATAGCCACACCCACAACCCATCCAAGTAGAATCTGACTGAGATGAATGTCTGCACTCACACACTGTATTTCCACCCTGCACGTGGTATAAGAACAACCTCTGTCCCTTCCTACAGCCCAGGCAAGGAGGTGACATGTTTCTCTGGGCTGTGACTTATATCTGCAGAACACATGGCACACTGTCCTGGAATTTAGGGTGGAGTGGAAGATAAGAGGGCAGCGCTAGAGACACAGGAAGTTATAGTGCAAGGCAACACCAGTCATTCAGCTGAAGGCGTCATGCAGGTCCATGGTGTCCCCTGAGAGTCCCATGGCAAGTCTCAAGTTTCCAGAGGAGGGGAGCAGAGTGAAAGTCCAGGGGTAAGAGGAAGGAGTCAGTGGTCACTTTCCATGCGGGTGACAGTGACCCTCTAGGACATCTCTCAGGTTATGGTGGTGCTGACTGGGCAACGGAATCTTGAACTTGTGGCTACCATGGCATATGTGTCAGAAATGAAGGTTGCCCTAAGTTAGGTCTGTGGAATTCTGTCTTAGTGGGTTTAGGGGTGAGCTGCAAGGTTGGTAGCGGTACCTCTGTGTTAAGCACATGTCAAGCCTGATTAGCTTCCTGGGTGAGAGGTTACAGCCCACAGCCATGGGATCTACATTCTTCTGTACTCTACCTACTACTTGTAGACCTAGGATTAAAGTAGAGTTGTCAACAGTTGGGTGACAAGGATAGCAAGCTATTTGGTGATACCATTGACCTCTGCTGTGCAATTCTGAGGTGACACAGAGTCACATAGCATTTCAGCAAAGTAAAGGTTTCGGAGAGAGAGAGAGAGAGAGAGAGAGAGAGAGAGAGAGAGAGAGAGAGAGAGAGAGAGAGAGAAGAGAAGAGAGAGCGCGCAACAGACTGGGCATCCTCTATGAAGTAGGATGCGTATGGCCACTAAAGACCATCTTTGTAAAATGCTTCAGGGCCAATCAAGTCTGGCGAAAAGAGGACTGTGCGTCATGCCCCACAGGACAATCCAGACACCCTTATACTCTAAGAGTGGGGTTTCTGATATTGTCTACCATGTTATGCCCATGGTCTAACTCTGGTCACAAAGTTAGTGTGGTAGATAACTTGGATTCGAACATGACTCTGCTATGTGGCCGTGAACATGTTATAGAGAATTTTTAATCCTCAGTTTCCCTGTGCATGAATTAGCCATAACAACGGACATCATTTTATAAAGTGATTATAGGAGATTATTAGACTTTGGGACTGGAGAGTTGTTCAGAGAGTTAAGTGTTCATCACACAAACACAAGGACCTGCATTCAATCCCCAGAACACACACACACACACACATTTGGGCATGGAGGCACACACTTAATACCAGCACTGAGGGGGTAGGGACAGGCAGGTTCCCAGGACTCACGAGCCAGCCCTCTAGCTGAGCTATTGAGCTTGAGACTAATGAGAAATGCTGCCTCACCAAGAAGGCAGAAGGGACATGATGACTATGACCTCCGTTCTAGCACTTAGGAGGCAAGGCAGGCTGATCTCTATGAGTCTAGGGACAGCCTGATCTACATCGTGAGTTTCAGTCTAGCCAAGGCTCCATAGTGACCCTATCTCAAAAAATAAACAAAACAAAAGCATATCTCAAGCCCCCAATAAACAATATATTAAAAAGATAGACCACATCCTGAGAAATGACAGAGGAACATGACCTTTGGCCTCCATATACATGCATCTATAATTATTCCTGCATCCTTTACACAAACCTACAAGTACACACACGCATGCACACACACACACCCTTTCTCTCTTTAGCACACATTACAAGGAATTGATATACATACTTTGGGGGCAGTAATGGGCAAATCACCAGTTTTGAGCAATACTGACACTTCCTTTCAGACACGGAGTTGTGAGCAGTTTGAACAATGCAATACATCATGGAATCACCTGACACAGGACTGTCAATCATCTAACACAGCCTTCTTCTCTCACCTAAGCAAGCTGGCCTCTGGCTGCATTCCAGGCAGAGTTCTAAAGATGGCTCTGGAGAAGGTTTTGTATGTCTGGATTGGAGAATGCCAAACCTATATTTGTGCCCAGTCCTGTATCTCTTGGGGAAATATTTTATAAACCCTTCCTGGGTACAGATGACAGAATGGCAACAAAATGCCCACTGGAAGGCATTCATTCGGAGGAAGCCTAAACTATTTCCAGGTGAAGACAGAGTGCAGACAGCTCAGACCCCATTAATGGGAACTCTGGGAAAAACATGGGGGAGGAATGGGGCCATAGGCTCTGTTTGTGTCCTTTTCCCCTGACATCTGTACTGTATAACCCACAAGATTTCATCACTGCGGGAAAAGCTTGCCTGCATACACTGTTTTACTCCTAAAAGAAGTCCATTTGCAGCCTGGTGGGAATGGAAAGCTAAACTCAGAAGAGCCACGCAGACAAACTGAGAACCTTTTGTAAAGGGAGAGGCATAGGCAAAGTCATAGAAGCAGAATGATGGGGACAAAGGGCAGAAGAGCAGGTGGCTGAGCTGGGAAGGTTCTTCTCTCAGGCAATGAGAGGAGCTGACTTTGTTCCACTGATGTAGGAGGGACCACCTACAGCTGGATCTTAGTCAGGATAAGAACAACCTTGATATCAGCTGCCCTTCAATGCCTCAGCCCCTCCCCCACACTCCCCATCCCCCACCCCTGCCCTGTGCAGTCAGACTCAAGGCTCCAGGTCTGGCTTCCAGAAGGACTTTCCACTCATTGCTTTTTGTCTCAGATTTCCCACCCCTCAGGTCCTGGCCACCAAGGACACTGTGAGTTCAGTCACAGAACTGGCTTTGACCCAGGTCTTGGCAACACTGCCTGAAGGAACAGATTCTCTAAGAAGGGTTTTGGCATGCAGTCTTGGAGGAAATCCAAGGCATTTTCTTTGCTGCTGGGAGTTGCTTTATTTGTTTTTTTTTATCAGTTAAAATCTATATATGTTTATATACAGTTTTCATATTTGTATACATGTTTACATCATTTACTCTCCTTGTTCCTATGTTCACCCCACGCTTTGCCCCATTCCCTCTCAAATTCATCCTATGTAGCTGGAGATGACCTTAACATCTAATCCCCCTGCCAGCATCTGAGGAGTGCTGGCGGTACAGGTGTTTTCTACTACACCAGTTCATACAGTGCTGGGCATCAAACGGGGGGCTACCCGTTCGCTTGATAAGCAATCTACCAACCGAACTTTATCCCCAAGGGGTGCGTGTGTGTGTGTGTATGTGTGTGTGTGTTTGAGAGAGAGAGAGAGAGAGAGAGAGAGAGAGAGAGAGAGAGAGAGAGAGAGAGAGAGGGACAGAGAGAGAGAGACAGAGACAGAGAGACAGAGACAGAGAGAGAGAGAGGGAGAGGGAGAGAGACAGACAGAGAGAGACAGAGAGAGAGAGAGAGCTGGGAACCGAACAACTGATCTTAAGGCTCTTCCCATCTTAGGCAAGTGCTCTACTACTGGAAGTTTGGGGTAACCTAAAGTAGTAAAACCAGCCTGGCTTGCAAAAGGGTTTCTAAGTTTCTATCCCCGCAAATCAAATGATCCGGATGAGAGGTGGTCCTGCCCTGGGCATGGACCACAAAGGGGGCCTTGTCCTCAACTCAATCTCATGAAGGTCCCATATAGGCCAGGAAAAGGTATTCATTTGAAGCACACAGTTCTGCGAGCTCAGACAATGGAGCACACCCATGCAACCACCGCCACTTCCCAGGCAACGGGTCTTTTGTCCCTTGAAGCCTTTATTCAATTTCCAGACCTCCAAGGAGGGGCTGAACACTGGTGTGCTTCTGCCTCTCTGGCTAGTTCTGCCTCTCCTCAGATTACAAAGAAGCTTTTTTTTTGAAGAAAAAAAAGAGGATATATTACCTTTATCAGTTTATGGGAATGGGGGGATATATTTGTTGTATTTGCTACAGTGTTCATGCAGCAGTCACAGGACCACCTGCAGGAATCAATTTTCTACTACCACATGAGATTGGGGGATTCACAAGCCGTCAGACTTGGCAGCAAACACCTTTAGGCACTGACACATGGTGGCCCAGAGTCTATCCATCTGTCTTTCAGGTGAGCATGTCACAGCTGTCACCGTTCCTCCCGGCAGTTTCTGTGGTGGCATTTGCCTAAAGCAGGCGATCATTCCCTCATCTCTCCTTAAGGTGTTGTTAAAATTCCACTGTTAGGAACATCTGAGCATTCTCCCCACTCACTTCTACTAGTTTAGAATAAGGACTCTGATTATTAATAGTTAATAATAGTTAATTACCTATTAAACCCCAACTTTCTTCCTCAAATTGCTCCAGTGTTGGTCTCTAGGCCACATCAAGCTCATTTTCTTACCTTCTTCAGGTTCAAAATTTCTTGATTTCTGGATGTTGACAGCGGCTTCCCAACAGTCTTGAGGCTTTTTAAATGCTGTCTTCCTTCCATCTTCGGAAAAGCGGATGTCAGTACAGCCCTTTTATCTTTAGACATTACTTGATCTTCTGCCAGAGGCCTCAAGAAGTTTTTCTTCTGCTTTGAAATCGGGAAGTTTTCCTATGAAGTGTCTCAACCTTACATTTCCAGGGCCCAAGGAGTCTTTGTAAAGTACAAATATGTCAAGTAACTTGTTTGTTGTTTTTTTCTGGACTTTTGTGAATGATTGTTTTAAAAGTCCTATATTAATTTTTTTCTTTTCTGGAGGTCCCAAAACATAAATATTGTTTGTATTTGACCGATCTTCCCTTTTCTACTCTATTTTTCTGCCATTCAGCCATAAGGTTCTGCCTTGTTTTTGCTTTCTTGCCTTTCTTCAATGACTCTCATCATTTTTTTAAGTCTAAATGTCATTTATTGTAAAAATCTGAAATGATTTTTCCTTTTCTTGTAAAAATATTTTAATTTTAATTTTATGAGTATGACATGTATGTATACGTACCATGGGGGTTTAGTCTTACAGAGGCCATAAGAGGGCATCACATTTCCTGGAACTGGAGTAACAAGTGGCTTTGAGCCACCTGTGGGTGCTGGGAACTGAAGCAGGTCCTCCCGAAGAGCAGACGGTGTTCTTAACTGCCCAACCGTCTCTCCAGCCCTTATTTTTATTCCTTACCTGAATTCAAAGTGCTCTCTTTTGTGTCTTGCTGGGCTTTTCATTGGTGCTCATTTCTGTTTGCGACTTTAGAACTTTTTATATCACGTATACTTGGAGAATAATAATATCTCTAGAGTACACGTTGACGGCGTGTAAATTTCAGACTGGTGAACTGAAGCATTTGCAGATCATAGGCAATGTGATGACTCTCAACCCTTGAGTCTTAGGATGCTCTGCTCCCAACAATGGCTGATGCTCAATTCTTGGGCCTCGAGTATCTGAACCTCAGATTTTTGGACTTGACAACTCCTGGAACCCCTTCAGGGAGCATCATCTTCAGTCTGTCTTTGACTGTTGGAAGCCGCTTCCTTCCACAGGCTCAGTTGACTATTTCCTTCACCTGCTGATTCCCTCTGCCACCTCAGCTGCCTTTCTTCCCTTAGTCTGTCCCAGTTGCTCTCTGGAATTCTTCAGCTGATGCTGCTCCCATCTCCTGTGCTAGAGCAACTCTGCCGTGACAAAGTTCACGAGAAGGCAAGAGAATACCACTCAAGATAAGCCTTTTACTGTGCCCAACGTTATAAGGCCACAGAGGCAACAGAGGGGACCATTCTCCCTACTGCTTTCTGAGTGATGTGGTTATAGTAGAAGGGTATGGAATGCAAATACAGGGGCTGGAAGGCCCCAGATAAAGCTCAACTTCCACATCCTTCATTCACAGGCTCTGCAGAAGTACCAATCACAAACTTTGCATTAGACCAACCGTAGACTTCATGCTGAAAGACAGGGGGAGGTGCCCCAGGATGACCAAGGTCATGTGGCATTCTCCAAGGTGTATCTATGAGTGGTGTCTTCCAAGGTCAATGACAGCTTTCTGGAGAGGTTACGTCTGGAGCAAGACCTACGGCAGTGGGAAGCACGTTTAGCTATAGCACTCTTTGCAGCTAGACTGGAGTGTTCCTCATCTGGTAATGGGGTTTTAAAATATCCAGTCTGTCTTGGAGGAAGTCCAGCCAAAGGTTATGGCATCTGCCAAAAGTTATGGCAGACGGTTCTTTACCCAACGCTGCAAGGCATGGGAAAGAATCTTGCAACTGACACTTAAGAGGTTGAGTAAGCTGAGTCCAAATTTTTCAAAAGACTTTTTTATATGCATTAAGAAATAAACATGAAATTAAAATTATCTTTAAAAAGATTACATTTTCATTATGTGTGTGTGCACTGAAAGGGAGGCACAGGCACTTGCAAACTGCATCATAAAGATGCTGGGAAGCAAACTCAGGATAGCACAGGAACTAACCATTCACGCAGTCCTGGAAGACCTTCTGAATTAATCATTGACACAGTCCTGGAATACCTGTGTCTGAACTAACCATTGCTGCAGTCCTGGAAGACCTTCTGTGCCTGAACTAACCATCCTAACCATAGACGCAGTCCTAAAAGGCCCCGGTGTGGTTTTCCCTTTCCTTGGATATGAGAGCTCCCTATGTCTTCATCTCCCTTCTGTCCATGTTCTTTTCGTACTCCCATTTAGCACTTCGAAGACTGCCCTTTCGTTTGCAGACATCTGGGATGCTCTTCCCTATGTCAGACTGGCATTTTAGACCAAGTTTTCTGGTGACAGTTTTGATTTAGCCGTTGACCCAGGACTGTTTCTGAAGCATCGATCATATAAAATACTAATTTTGTATTTTAAAATTCAGCTATTTATAGAATTTTTATTGAGGAAATTTTTTTTCACATTTACTTATTAGCTCATTCGCTGCTGCTCATGCCTCCTGTTTGCTGCAGAGATCTCCTTCCCTGATGTAGTGACAGTTCCCTCTCACCTGAAGACTATGCGAGACCACATCTAATTCTTCAGCTGGCTGAAGAATCACAAAATCCCATGCTGGCTCAGACATCAGGCTTATAAAGTTGAACTAGAATCCATTAAGTCCACTAAGTTGTAGATTAACCCACTTTTGTTGTATCTGTCCCTTTATCCCTTCCATAACAAATGATCTAGTTAGGATTCATGGGCTCTCCTTCAGAGCTACTTTGCTAAGTCCACACTGGATTCTGCAGTACCATCTCCACTCAGCCGGATTTGGGAACGTGGGATGCTGACGGTTCCCAGCAGGCTCCCTCTGTGGAAACCGCTCTAAATGCAGTCTTCACAATTACAGCCAGGCCTTTTTCTAGGGCGCTCCATAACCAGTGACACCTATTTCTCTATATTAAGTTCTATGTGATTCTAGCACAATTCTGTATCTCCCGGGAAATCTTCTAAGGCCTTCTTATACCCATATCGTAGCTCGGAATCAGCTTATACCCTTCCATCCTCACAGCCCCTGCATGGAAAAGATTATCTGTGGGTGATTTAATGCCATGAGTTGTCTGAAGATACGTACTGGTTACCTACCAGTGGGCTGGGTATTGGGTATATATGATTAATGGCAGGCAGAGTACACTGAGCCTTGATCTGCAGGAGCCACAGAATATTAAGAGTGTCTTCTAGTGAAATAGGATAAAACTCCAGAGAACAGGAATGCCCTGGCTGGAGCAATGTGCTGCTTTCTATTGCTGAAGAAGTATGTAGGTTATATTATAGTCAGGGTTCTTTGGAGGAATAAAACCTATAGAATGTATAGTGTGTGTGTGTGTGTGTGTGTGTGTGTGTGTGTGTGTCCAGGCAGTGCAACAATGACTGTCTATCAATGGGAGGCCCAAGAATCCAGTACTTGCTCAGTCCACAAGACTGGATATTTCAACTGGTCTTCAGTATATGCTGGAATCCTGAAGATGTAAGCTCTAACACCAATGAAGGAATGGACTTGCCAGTGACATAGAGAGCAAACAAGCAAAGACATGTCCTTCCTGCCAGCAGAAAGTGAGGCCCAGACTGAAGATGGAACTTCCCACCTCAAAGGATCTGAATTAAAGGTATATTTTCCCACCTCAAAATATGCACATTAACAGTGGTCTTCCCACTATAAATGCTTTAATTAAGAAAAAAATCCCTGACAGGTCTGTCTAGATTCTTGGGTTTTGGTTAATTCTAGATGTACTTGAGTTGACAACCAAGAATAGTCATCACAAGTCAATACATGTCAACTTGACATACAATCATATGATTAAGACAAACTTGCTATCCAATTGAAAACAATAACCAGGCCATAACTATACCTACAGGGATATAACTATCATGCATACAATAGCACACACATTATGTATTAAACCAAATAATAATCATGTCTAACATGATATAACTATCCCTCACACAACTGCAAGCATACTGTAAATTTTATAATAGGTGACAACATCCCTTGATACATTCTTTTAGTATCTCAAACTTAGATATGGTAATTCTGATAGTCTCTTAAATGATGTTATATTATATGATAGAGAAATCAAAGGAAAAAAGAAGTCTGTGTACACATTCTTGACAAAATATGGCAGAAACATTCATGTCAATTTTAATCTTCATTTCTTAAACTGGTCATGTGGCCTTTGCTAGTATTTATAATTACCTTCCTTTACTAACCTCCATTTTCTTCCACCCTCAGCAAGCACCTCAACAAGTCTTGGCTCTTTTTCTAGAGGAGTGACCCATGTTTTCATTCCCAAAGGGTCTGTGCCCTTTATCATCTTGTCTGGATTTGGAATTATAGTTTCCTATTGACTTTGATTATAGGGCATGGTAGCACCAAGACATGCCCTGAAGGATCTCCTGCACTCCAGACATAATCTTTGCTACTTCCATTGTGGAGAACCAATCCAGTTTCCTCAGGGTAGTCTGGACCAATCACCCCTCCTAACACTGCTATTCCTCTCTGAATCTGTTGACTTAAGGGGATCGGAAGCTCAAGCGACTGGGGGAAGACTGAGCTTCCACTTCAATGGAATGTTTCTGGTGTCTCTTGACCAGAGACCTCCCTACTTTGGAACCAAAACTTCTAGGCCGGCAGAACTAAGGGTGTGGGAACACAGAGAAAATGATTTCCCAGTGTGTCAGTGGGGGTGACGGTGAGTGGAACTAGAGCCTTTTCTAAGCCTTGATTCCTGAACCTGTGAATCCTGAATATGGGAGAAACCATACCATGTATAGGACACTGGTCCAAAGCATATAGCACCTTCTGGAGAAAGCTGCCCCAGCCATCCAGGCTACTATCAACCAATTAACATTAGAACTGAATCTACAAAAGGCCATTCCAACTTTTTATCAGGCCAGTTGCTTCAGGATGGCGGGGAACATGGTAAGACCAGTGGATTCCTTGGTTGTGGGAATCCACTTCCTGCTGTCACGCTTCTCTGGCTGTGAAGAGAGTTTTGTGGTCAGAGGCAATACTGTGTGGAATACCATGAAAGTGGATAAGGCATTTTGTAAGCCCACTGATGGTGTTATTGACCTACAGAAAAGACGAATCCATAACCAGAGTAAGTATTTACTCCACTAAGGACAAAGGGTTGTCCTTTCCAAGGAGAAAGTGGTACAGGGTAGTTACCCTGCCACCAAGTTGCTAACTGGGCACCCCTAGGAATTGTACCATATCTAAGGATCAGAGTTGGCCTCTTCTCTTGGCAGATCTGGCACTCAGCAGCAGTTACAACCTAGTCAGCCTTGGTAAATGAAAACCCACGTTTTTAAGCCCATGCATAAACCCCATCTCTGCCTCCATGGCGTCTTTGTTCATGGGCCCACAATGGCAGGGAGGGCTGGGGAAAGAGGCTGAGTGTCCACAGAATGTGTCATCCTATTTACGTGATTACTGAATGCCTCCTCAGCTGAAGTCATTTTTTGGTGAGTATTTACATGGGACACTAGCATCTTCACATCTTCGCCTATTTCAGAGATCTATCTACGTACTTCTCCCCCAGATACCTTCATCACCAACTTTCCAACCTTGCTCTTTCCAAGTCCCTGATCATCTAGCCAATCGCCCGGCTTCAGCTCATGAATCAGTGAGTAATCACACACCTGGCCATTTCCCCTTCCAAACAAAAAAATGTATGCCCATGTGTACTGTCCAAAGTTCTGCCCGCTATGAAGATTTCCCTTTGCCTGTATCCACCATTATCCCACACCCTTAAAACCCAGTCCCACATACATTCCCAGATGTCTGTTTGAAGGAACTAGCAAGGTCATCTCTTTAGTCATGTAGCTCATCTCCTCGAGCACTGCACTTTGTATCTCCTCTCCAGGAGCCTGCTTGGCCTTAAGTCTAGTTATAAGTCCTAGAGAAAACTATTGCAGAGCCTGAGGGCCACCAGTGTTGACTTTCCTGACATCTCCTTCAGAGAAATTCAAGGCTGGTTTAGTAGGCAATGAAGGATACATTTCCTAGGTCAAAGGTGGAAAAGGCAAGATTTCAGAGGCTGGGGTTGGGAGTACATTTTCTGCTGAAGGTGAGGAGACTACTTCCTCAGGTGAGATAAACCATTGAGAATTGGAAGGAGGGTTCAAAGTTCAAAGCTTCAATAGGGTCTTCCCACACACCTCCACCCCAAGTTATAGGATCTCATATATATGCGTGTGTGTGTGTGTGTGTGTGTGTGTGTGTGTACAAAGGAAATTTATTAGAATGACCTATAAGCAGTGGTCCAGCTAGTACAGTATTGGCTGTCTATCAATGGAAGTTTCAAGAATCCAGGAGCTGTTCAATCCACAAGGCTGGATATCTTAGCTGGTCTTTAGTATTCACCAGAATCTCTAATGCCAGCGAAGGAATAGACTTCACGGTGAGATTGAGAACAGAAGGCAAAGAGAGCTAACTTCCTCCTTTTGTATTTTTATATAGGTTTCCAATAGTGTGGTCCAGATTAAAAGTAGATATTCTTACCTCAAAAAGATATGAGGTAAGATATCTGGGTCTATCAATATGGTATCAAAAGAAAAGTTATCAAAAGATTTACAGGATTGAGTCCAGAGGTTCTCAACGTGCCAATAAGCACACTACCTCACTCACGAATCAACACAAAGTCTCAGGAACCCCTTCTCTCCTCTGAAGAGGAGACCACTCACTCCTCTTTGGAGAGATTTGTTCAAGTTAAAATACTTCTGAAGTGGAATAAATATTTTTTATTCATGACTCACATTAAATACATATTGAGTGCCTACTGTATAGTACATTAAT
The DNA here is from genome assembly GCF_037038515.1 of Microtus pennsylvanicus. Classification (NCBI taxonomy): domain Eukaryota; kingdom Metazoa; phylum Chordata; class Mammalia; order Rodentia; family Cricetidae; genus Microtus; species Microtus pennsylvanicus. The sequence continues at coordinate 4,320,992 of NC_134599.1, forward strand.
ATATATTAATCTCATTTAATACTTAGGCCGTGCTTGAGATGTAGGCATAGGAAGGATGGAGAGGCTATTTAATTCCCATTACTGCCAAAGCAAAGGAAGATAGAATACATCCTACATCCTGTGACTAAGGTCATAAGGCCAAAGATCTGAAATATCTCGTTGACATAAAAATATCCCTTGGCAGAAGTCTTCCATTTAGCGTTCACAACAAATAGTGGAGCCCATTCAGTCAATCACACCGACAAGCTAACCATTATATGTCACCTGTGGGCTCTTCAATGTGTTGTTTTATCTAAGTTACTTCTAATAAAGATTAAGATGCTGCTCAGAAGAAAGACAGCGCCTTGCAGTCATCAGCCAGGCTTGCTCCTTGGAATGTCCAGGCACGGGAATGGGGTGCTAGGGTGAGCTGAGAATTCTTCCCCAGCCCTTCTGCCCTGTGTGCCAAAGCAGTCCTCAGCTGACGGGTGCTTTTTCCTGAGTTCTAGCGCAGTGAGAGAAGACTAGCTGGGAGATCAGCCTTAGTTCATCTTCTGCTGGCGGAAGCCTCCATGGAAGGCCGGTGTTCCGTCGCAGGAAAACTGGCAGTGAGAAAGCAGGACTCAAAGATCTCTTCCTTTCTTCCAAACCCAGCCCTGTTTCTGAGCCTCCATCTCTCCTTCCATCTTTGTTTCCTCTGCCTGGCCTCACCAGAGTCTGTCCTCTGATTTCTGTCAATCCTGATTTGATAGACTCAAGCTTTGTCTTGAAGCCTCTTCCATGGCATTGTCCCTGGCCCTTGCCAGTGTCAGATGCCTTGGTCTCTGTGCATAGAAGGGTCAACTCTCTGAATTTTGGTGAGGTGTAATTTAAGAAGCTTTTTAAGACAGTGAACTTCCAACGTCTCTATGACCTTCCTGGGTCTATGTATGGAGTAGACATAGTCAAGTGACCAACAGATGTTTCTTAGACATGGCCTTGTCACCTGCCTCCTTCCTCCCACAAGCATCTATTTACTACCTGATCCTCCCACTGCTGGCTAAAATAAGATAAGCTCAGAGGTTATCCCTCTGCCTTCCATTAGGGAACCAAGACTAGGATTTTTCAAAAGACCCTTGACAGAGAGGATGCCTACCTACTTCCAGCTCCCGCATCTGTGCCTTCTTTGCCTCCTCCCTCAGACATGTAAGAAGGAACCTGGAAAATGCCAATAAATCTCTCTAGCCTAACAAACTGACCATATAAAGCATGGTTGGTAAAGTATATAAGGAAATACAGAGAAGCTGATTTCTAACAGCCCCGATAAGCTGATAATCAACCCGGCATCCACCAAATACAAGGAATTATCATTACCATCACCAACAGAAGAAGGGATGGCACATTCTAGTGACAAACCATGAGTGGCAAAGCATTTGCTCTGCTCACCAGTACAGCTGCTCTAGTTTGCCTTCTGTTGCTGTGATGAAGCACTGGCCAAAGCCAACTTGGAGAGTGTCTTAGTTAAGGTCACTATTGCTGTTATGAAACACCATGACCAAAAGCTACTTGGGGAGGAAAGGGTTTATTTGGCCTATGCTTCCATATAGCAGCCCACCACTAAAGGAATCCAGGACAGAAACTCAAGCATGGCAGGAGCCTGGAGACAGCAGCTGATGTAGAGGCTATGGAAGGATGCTGCTGCTGTCTTGTTCTTCATGACTTGTTCAGCCTGCTTTCTTATTGAACCCAGGACCACCAGCCCAGTAATGACCCCATTCACAGTGGGCTGGGCCATCCCACATCAAGCACTAATTAAGAAAATTCTCTACAGCTGGATCTTACAGAGACATTTTCTCAATTGAGGTTCACTCCTCTCTGATGACTCTGGTTTGTGTCAAGTTGACAAAACTAGCCAGCCCATGGAAAAAAGATCTTATTTGGTTTAGGATTACAACCCACTGTTAATGGCATCTGAGGCAGGAACTGAAGCAGAGACTATGGAGGAATGCTGCTGACTGTCTTGCTCCCGTGGCTTGCTCAGCCTGCTTTCATGCAGCCCAGGACCACCTTAGCTGCTCTCCATGACTCCTTCATGCCTTCAAAACCAGAACGTATGAGAGACGCTTATACATGACCAAATCTGGCTAGAGCTCAGACCCTCTGGACCACAGCTTCAATGAGCTGACTCGGAGAAAATACTTTCTAGAAGAATTTACCTCCATGATTCTGGTCTTATCTTAACCATAGCTTATTTTTCAGGCCCAGCTAATCAGCGCTAATCGTCCTAGTAAAGCAAAGGTTTTGCTTCAGTGGTGCTGGTCTCTCGTTAATCGTGGTTGACTCTCAGTACCAGATAACCAGAAACCACAAGTGAATTCCAAATGTCGTGCCAGCTGCCCTAACAGAGTCTTTGCTTCCCTCTGAACATTTACAAGCCAGGCCTCTATGCCCGCTGCTCTCAGCATCATTTTCCAGGTTCCCTCAATAGCCCATTAAACTCCGAACACACAATGGCCAATCCTTCCCCCGAAACAAGAGGGTCAGGTTCCTCGCAGCAAAATCACATCCTCCGGTATCGGTTTCCATTTTCGTTTGCTTTCTGTTTGCTGTGATAAAATGCGGACTAACTCCAGCCTGAAAAGGAAAGCGTTTCTTTGGCTTACAGGTTAGAGTCTATCATCTAGGGAAGCCAAAGCAAGAACTACAGCAGAGACCCTGGACGAATAGTGCTTACTGGCTTTCTCAACTACTTCTCCTATACAAGACAGCACCTTCTGTCCAGGGATGGAACCATCCACAGAGGGCTGGGCTTTCTCACATCAATTTGCAATCAATAAAATATTCCCAAAGACATTCCCACAGGCCAATCTGATGGAGGCAATCCCTTAATTGAAGTTTTCTCTTCCAAGGTGACTCTGGGTTATTATGTCAAGTTGACAATCAAAATTAGCCTATGTAGCAAGCAGCTGGTTTGACTGAGTCTCATGCACCTCACTTCACAGAGGTCCAGAAGGGTAGGCTGTGGCGAAGGTATAGCATTGGCAGAAATTCCTAAAAACCTGGAAAACCTCAACAGTACAGACAGCTTAGTATACTTGGTAGATTCCAGACCATCAAAAGACTGTGTAAAAAAAATTAGACAGAAATTGAAACAAAACTCCGTGTTGTCCTGTGGATTTTACATTTGTGGCACACAGATACATACATACATACATACATACATACATACATACACACACACACACACACACACACACACACACACACAAAGAAGCAAAGACAGTGGGGGTTCAAGTCAGATGTGCTGGAGTAGCAAAGAAAGTCTTTCCAATTGCTTCATCATCCTGGGTTTTCCAGCTCACTGTGATCATGTGCCATTGACTATAAGCTCATCTCCCACCAAGACCCACCCAGCTGTAAGCCAATCACTCGGCAAGGCCCCGTCTTCATCTGTAAGCCTACTGCTCAACAAGGCCCAGCCTGCAGCTGTATGCCATCCACCACCCAGCAAGGCCCTGCTAGCAGCTAGGGCTTGACCTGATAGTGCACTTGAAGTTTTCTAGCTTACAAACTGAAAACAGACTTGCTATAAAACTTCAAACTGTGGGAAGAAACACTCAGGGTATCTGGTGTGGGAGCGAAATGAAAACGCACAAATGTCTGTAGCAGGGATCTCAGGAGCCTCACCAACCCTCATCAATCCAGTCCTTGCTGAGCAGCCTTGTGGGTAATCACTGTTCCTTTAGCTGATTCTCCAGGGAAGGTTCTGGAAAGCAGTTCCATGGCACAATATCCAATTAAGCTGAACCCCCCTCCTGAGATAGAAAATCACTCTTCTAACTTTTGGGAAAGATCTGGTTTCCATAGCAAAGAGAATATTGTGCTATCCTCTTAGAGAGCACTTCAGGGTTTTGCATACTTTCTTTTTCATGTCTGTTACTTCATCACATCCCACAACCTAGTGCAGCATCAAGAGGAGATTTTTGTAAACTTGGGAGAAAAGGTGAAAGTTTGTTTGACAGCCAGGAGCTCTGTGTGTTCACCCAGGGTCAACAGCAAGTCTCCACCAGAGATGGGAGATATAAGTTTAAGCCAGCAGGCCACTGGACTACAGCTTTAATTACTTTCACACCTTCTCCTGTGGCTGGCCATGGAGGCAGGTCCTAAGTTTAGCAGTCAGCACCCCCCCCCCCCGCTGATGTAAGCAAGTTTCAGCTGATACCCATGCTTATGCTGTGTCCCCAGCTGTCCTTTTTCCCTTGTGCTCCTCCGCATCGCATCCCGATCTTCTCAAGTGACTCCAGCCCAAGGTTCTCTAGGGGCTTGCCTACCCTCTTCCTTGAGGGATCCTCATCTCAGAGCCACTGGGGTCACCGGGCCTGGACTCTGCTCTCAAGACACTTCATGTCTTTCCAGAAACCTTGTAGAAGCTGTGCAATGTCTTGCTGAACGTAAAGTCCAGTGATTCCAAGACCAGAGGACCAGGGCATCCTCTATCACTCAAACCTAAACTACAAAAAGCAGCTTGGAAAGATGTTCAATGACCTGCTTAATTATGTGTGATAAGTGGTATTCCTTTCTTTCTTTCACGTGTAAGTGTGTGTGTGTGTGTGTGTGTGTGTGTGTGTGTGTGTGTGTGTGTGTTTCTCAAGTGTGGAGGCCTGAATTTGATGTTAGAAATCATCCTTACACTCTCCTCCAGCTAATTTGGGGGTAGAGTCTCTGAATCAAACTCAAAGCTCACCGAGAGAGCAAATCATGAAAACCAGCAAGCTCTGGGAATCCTTACAACCTCAAATGGCATTTACATAGGTCTTGAGCTTCAGTCTTTAAGTGTTTATCAACTGCTTCGAGCACAGAGTCATCTCCCCAGCACGAGAATGTCTCATAAGCCTTTGATGGGGCAGTTGAGTGAAGCTTTAGGGCAGTGTTGCTTGGAGGCTAAATGGGGCCCCAGACCTTTCATCTCGTATACTGCAAAGCCAGTCTCCGCTGTGAAGAGGTATAGTTAAATGGCCACCACACTACAGCCTTACCTTCTCAGACAATGCAAATGGTGCCTTTTTTTTTCTTATTTTAGACAGGGTCTCACTTTGTAGCCTAGGGGGCCTAGAAATCTCAATCCTCCCACCTCAGCTCCAGAGTGCTGGGATTACAAACACACATTACCTCTTTTGCTTTACAGAAATGCCATGGCTAATGTTGTTTTGGTGATGCTGTGAGGCAGACAGTCACCTATACATATTTGGAATAAGGAAAGAGAGGTACCCAGGGTCAGCAAAGAGATTATCCTTGGGAACTACTATGAGAAATTAGAGTCTCCACAATATTGAGTGGGGATTTCCTCTTAATTGAGATGCCCTCTCTTGGAAGGGGGCTCTTCAGACTTGGGAAGTGAAGGAACCTCCCCATGTAACAACAGCCTGAGAGAGAGAGGAGGCTCGCTGACTTGTAGAGCTTCCCCAAGCGGTGCAGTGAGCTCCTGGGACACAGCTCCTCTGAGAGGCCACCCAAGCCAGCCTCATGCTTGATGAGTAACCCCAACTCATTGGTTCACTGAGCCAAACACGGGTGATGTCACTTCTTTAATCTGTCACCTACGTTCTATCTGGGGTGAGTAGCATTTGCTCATGTCCATGAGAAAGACACATGAGCAAGGGAGCATCACGCTCGCCCATACAGCAGCCCAAGGTCCCAATAAGCAGACTCTGGTGCTGAGGGCCCTGAGGTCGCTGGCAAGGGACCTCCAGTGCTGCTGCAAGTGGGAGACATGGAGCAGGCATGGCAGTACCGTGAAGTTTCTCCTACCTGCTCTCTCTGTCTCCTTTCCCTCCATTCTAGTGTGGGCTGACGGGAGGTACGTCTGCAGACCCTGACTGCCTTCAGACTGCCCTGGCGTCTGGATCATCTGCTCCAGAATTCATATCGAAAGATGAGGCAGCTGAGTAGAGAGAGCTTAAGTTACTTGCCCAGCATCACCCAGGCCTCAGTGGTGAACTTCCCACAGCCCATCCCGTCAGGCACTGGCACAAAAACTCCGTATTTACCCTGGTGACGTGGGGCAGGATATGTGCACTACTATTATATCTGTATTTACACAGAAAAAAATTACAAATATTCATGCTAGATAGCAAAGGGAGAGGGAGGGAGGGAGAGAGGGAGGGTAAATGGAGAGGGAGGGGAGAGTATTGTAAAGGGGCAGAGGGCTTGCTAACACCTGGGCTGTTGTAAAGATTGCAGGGTCTCTGTTGACTTTTGCCCCAAGGACATGGAATCACATGGGAGGTTTTAGTTGCTGCTGTACTCTGTTCCTCTCCTCGTGCCATCTCAAGCCTAGATAAGAGGCTGGTATGTTTGCCATCTCATCACCTATGACACTGCTGGTCAGACACTTACCTCTGTGAGTTTGGGAGACTTGACTATGAAGTTGAAGCTTCCTGAAGCAGTTCACTTCCTTGGTAATTTTTCCTCACACCAAGCAGAAGCCATCAGAATGGAGGGCTGCAGGTTCCCGGGGGCTAGGGTGTGTTACAGTGGATTTCCACGGGGAGGGGGGGCACCTGAAAGGCTTATGTGGAATGGTCATGTGCTAGAAAGCCAAGAGACTGATCTCATTTAGTTCCCCAAGCACGGTACACTTGCCCTGACCCAGGAACCTCTGTGATAGCTACATATTATATCTGATGTTTGCGTTTTTATAGGAACTGTGCACAAGTTCTCTGTAATGCAATTAATTAGAAGCACACATGAGTTGTTTGATAGACTTTTGTTATAGTTAATAGTCTTGTCTATAAAACCTTCATAGATACAGTGATGACCAGAAGTGAATCCTATATGATAGAGAGTGTACTGGTTGGTTTTAACTGTCAACACAACCTCAAGTAACCTGGAACATAGCCTTAATGAGGAACTATCTACATCAGGTTGGCCACTGGGCATGGCTGGAGGGCAGGCAACTTGACAGTTGATGTAGAAAGACTCAGCCCACTGTAGACGGCACCATTCCCTGGGCAACGGATGCTGAACAGCAGAAGAGAGGAGAAAGTCATGTGTGAGCAAACGAGCAAGGATGTATTTATCACTCTTGACTACGCATGTGTTGTGACTAACCTCTTTAGTGCCTGTCTTGACTTCCCTAAAATGATATACAGTAACTTGGAATCCTAATCCAAATCAGCTCTTTTCTTCCTAAGTTGCCTCTTTGTGAGCATTTTTTCACAACACAGAATTGAAGCTGGATGAGAGAGCGAAGTGATGCCTCCTTGATGCTTCTTTCTAGCCTAGGCGCCAACACATCCCCAGTTCCCCCTGCCTTGGGCTTGACGGGCAAGCATCTTCCTGAACAGGTCTAATGTGCCATCCCGTGAAGTGCTACAATGTGATGTGGAAGCTGGTGAAGGGCCCTCTTGCGACTCTGTTTGAGTTAGGTAAATGGAGACCCTCAGGAAGGCCAGATAGTCTATCACCTGCCCTGTGTCAAAGACCAGAATGCCAGTCTCTGAGGCACACCAAGGCCAGGCTGAATCTCTCATGGGATTCTGGGTGAGAACTTGAATCCTCTTCCTGTGCCAGAAATACAGGGCTTTGTGCTGAAGGAGTCTGTGGGCCAGACAGGGACATAAGACACAGAAATTTTATAGGCAGTGGAGAGATTCCTTAGGTCCCAATCTTTCTACATTTGTTTCATGGACCAGAGATGGATGCAACCCTATTTGTTAACATTTAACTATGCATTCCTTCAAACTGCAAAGTATACACAGTGCTCATAACAAGATAAATCAACAGCTCTCAGTGGGGAATCAAGAAATCAAAGACCATTTTCCATCCTCTCTGCTACAAACCCCTCCCCAAGATAAATGTTAAAACTTTAGTAGCATCCTCCCCTGTGATTTGTCATGCTCAAAGGTGGTGTCACACGCAGTCACACATAGTCACACACACAGAGAACCCTCAAAATGCAGACGTCTTCAAATTCGTGCTACTCAAAAGAGTGTCTTTCTCAACTACAGCTTGTTATCTGGCTTCGTAGCAGCCCTTACTGTTCTACAGACTGGTGAGCCTGGGTGGGTTCCACTGCTCACTTGCAGACAGAGAGCCAACACACCAGTCTCTCTCTTCTGTAAAGAGTGCTTCAGTCTTTTACAGTCCTGTTTATAGCCTTATAACGACATCACTTCAGGGGGCTAGAGTCCCCGAAGATGCTTCTGTCTGTCAGTAAACAAGTACATTTTCACTGTGTTAGTTTCTTTTGGTCATTTTGCAAAGCCTCTCCTATGTGTTCCAACACAAGCACAATGCTCCACGTTGCAACAGTCCACTATTCACCGGCACGTCTCATTCTCTGTTAGGACAGCAAGTGCTTCGGGATGGTAGGATCTACTTTCACAAACATCTACTTTGGGTCACAGGTTGAAAGAGCCTTGGGTCCTTGTCTCTGAGCAAAGGAGAGCCCATCTTCTGAAGTAATGAAGTCATATGTGAGCCAGACTGAAATCACACACATCTTTCCAGGCTTGACTCTTAGCAGCCTGGTTTCAGAGCAAGCTCCATCCTCACTCACCTGGTCCTCCAATTGCCCTCACCAGACTTTCCTGAGGGTCAGATGTGGTCCTTCTGCTTACAAGGCTGACTTACTTGAAGCTACCTTAGGCATAGGCTAACTCTGTTATCTTTGCCAAGTCTGGTGGATATGCCAGATAACCACAAGCCTGGAAGCTTAAAGCAACAGACAAACCTTTTTGACAGTTCTGGAACCTGAAGGCCCCTAGCACGGTCAGAGTCTAGTGAGGCCTTTTCCTATGCACTTAACAGTGGACATGTCCTTGGATCCTCTCATGGTGGGAAGGGGCTAAGCTAAGTCTCTGGCCTCTTCTATCTCAGAAGGGATGGAACCTTCTGAGTTCATCAGTTCATGATAAAAGAAAATTACTGAGATGTCTTAACTTTAATTACAAAGTTCAGGATGTTGAGGGAGTCATGGAGCGTTTTTTTGTCATAATGAAACATTTATTCTAAGGTGAAGGAGGAAGGTTCCCGGGTAGTCCTTCAGTTTTCAGTCTTGGGCTTGCTTAGGATATAAATTGTGAATTAAGTTTTGCATATGGTATACATGGATTTTCATTTTTGTATGTGGACATCTACTTTTTCCAGTATCATTTGTCATAGGGACTGGATTATCATTTCTCTGTTGTCTAGTTCTGGTATCCACCCCAAAAATTGTTTAGGTCAAGGGTTTGGTAACAGACTCCATTCTGTTCCGCTGGTCTGCATTTTCACCTTTACAACAGTGGCACACCACCCTGACCACTGCCACTCTGTAATGGGTTTCAGGGCTACAAATTGTGAGGCCTTCAACTTCACAATAGTTTCCAAGATTGCTGTGGGTACTCAAGGTTCCTTTAAATTCCATATGATGCTTAAGATAGTTTCTGCTTCTGAATAAAATAAATCGTTTGGATTTTTATCAAAGTTTTAGAGTGGTTAGTGTCCTAGCCTTTCACACCCATGGCCAGACTTATCACTAAATATGTTAACCCTTTGCATTCTATATTAAATGAGTTGTTTTCTTAATTTCCTTTTCAGATTGGCCATTGTTATTATCTAGAAATGCAATCGATTTTGTTATCATGTATTTTATTTTTAATTATATGTTTATATATAATTAAATAGGAATAAAGGAATGAATTAAAATTACCCCTGCAAGTGGGTATATGCACATGTGCGTGAATGTGCCCACGGAGACCAGAAGAGGAAAATGGATGCCCTGGAATTGGAGTTACAGGAAGTTCAGCTGAGAGTTGTCCAATGCAAGTACTGTGAGCTGAACTCAGATGCTCGGTGTGGGCAGGATGTACTCTTAACCACTGAGCCAACTTTTCAACCTCCTACAACTGATTTTCTTATATAGTATCCTTCAATTTTGCTGAGCACATAGCTCACCAGTTTCAACCAACTTTTGGTGAACTCTGTAAGGTCAGCATGTAGAAAAAGGCAAGACACACGTGCTATGAGGCAAGCCTTGGTGACAGTGGCTGCTTGCTTGATTCATTTATTTTGTAAAAGAATCAACCCCTGGATGTTAGCTCCTCTGTACCACTCAGTCTCATCTCTCATCTGTGCTTGGGTGAAGTGCACAGAATATTGCCAATTATTTAAAATTTGGTCCAAGCCAATATAAATTGGCAGCAGGGGACAGACAGGTGGGATTAAAATGATCTGAGTGGTGCATTAAAAGTATTGGACTGTCTAATCTTTTTTTTTGATTTTTAAGACAAGGTTTCTCTGTAGCTTTGATGTCGGCCTGAAGCTAGTTCTTGTAGACCAGGCTGTTCTCAAACTCACAGAGATCTGCCTGCCTCTGCCTCCCAAGTGTGCCACCAACACCCAGCTCTGACTGTCTAATCTTTCTTAACCTTTGAAGACTTTCCAGAAACTAACTGCTGTGTGATGTAAGATTGAATCTTTCTCATTATTCCCTATTTAAAAGATTATCAAATGTAACAGTTTTCAAATTAAAAATATTTATAATCTGACTCTATACTTAAATTTTTCTCTTCCTCCTAATTTGAATAAGATATTTGAAGCACTATTTATCAAATTAAAATATCATTCTTGAGAGGGTTTGTTGCTTTCTTTAAGTTGGTCTGTAGTATCTGAATCTTCTATTGAGTCTATGCATCAATTTTATAAATGTAATTAAGTTGTCAGGCAAATAAAAACTTTGAACCATAATATTTGATGTCATAATGTTTCAAACCTTGCTTAGTTCTTATACAACAAATAATTTCCCCTAAATTCACTCAGACTGGGGGAGAATAACACCTCATACTTAATATGTGGCAATTCCGCAAATCCATTGCTTTGCATGCCTAAAATTGAGGTCACTTTTGCATTCAGTTTGCTATAAAATTTGGAAATTTGCACCTTCCAGAAAGCGTGTTCAGCAAAGGCTGCTCTTTCTCAGATAAACAAACAACTGTATTAAAGCAGTTCTGTGGCTTCCTTGATATCCCATGACCAACTGGTGACAGAACCAGAACAGCAGTTAATTGGCCCAACTCATGAATTAACCACAACAAAAGGCAGAATTATTATTATTTTTCCTTGTAACAAGAAGAGGGGGATGAGGAAGAAGGAAAAATTTTCCTTAAAGGGTTGCAACTAAGAAGGACAAAGAAGGAGATTTGTGAGAAAAAAGAATTGAGTCATGAGCACGACAGAGTAATTGCATGTAATCTACATGTATGTGTGTGTATGTGTCTCAACATTAGCATACCTAGGTACACAACAGAAATGTCTGTGGCCCTGAAGAATGGAAAACAGTGCACTCAGAGAACCTACTTTGAAGCACAGAACATCCAAATGGGAATCCAGTAAGGAGGCGGTGGGTGGACCGCTTTAGACCAATGGACAGGACAAACATCTGAAGAGCACTGCACCCAGCAGCAGTGAACACAGGTCCTCCTCGGGACCACCCTCAGAGCTCTCCATCCATCCAGCAGTGAACACAGGTCCTCCTCAGGACCACCTGCAGAGCATTCCACCCAGCAGCAGTGAACACAGGTCCTCCTCAGGACCACCCACAGAGCTCTCCATCCAGCAGTGAATACAGGTCCTCCTCGGGACCACCCACAGAGCTCTCCATCCATCCAGCAGTGAATACAGGTCCTCCTCAGGACCACCCACAGAGCTCTCCATCCATCCAGCAGTGAATACAGGTCCTCCTCAGGACCACCCACAGAGCTCTCCATCCATCCAGCAGTGAATACAGGTCCTCCTCAGGACCACCCACAGAGCTCTCCATCCATCCAGCAGTGAATACAGGTCCTCCTCAGGACCACCCACAGAGCTCTCCATCCATCCAGCAGCAGTGAATACAGGTCCTCCTCAGGACCACCCATAGAGCTCTCCATCCATCCAGCAGTGAATACAGGTCCTCCTCAGGACCACCCACAGAGCTCTCCATCCATCCAGCAGTGAATACAGGTCCTCCTCAGGACCACCCACAGAGCTCTCCATCCATCCAGCAGTGAATACAGGTCCTCCTCAGGACCACCTGCAGAGCTCTCCATCCATCGAGCAGCAGTGAACACAGGTCCTCCTCAGGACCACCCACAGAGCTCTCCATCCAGCAGTGAATACAGGTCCTCCTCAGGACCACCCACAGAGCTCTCCATCCATCCAGCAGCAGTGAACACAGGTCCTCCCCAGGACCACCCACAGAGCTCTCCATCCATCCAGCAGTGAATACAGGTCCTCCTCAGGACCACCCACAGAGCTCTCCATCCATCCAGCAGTGAATACAGGTCCTCCTCAGGACCACCCACAGAGCTCTCCATCCATCCAGCAGTGAATACAGGTCCTCCTCAGGACCACCCACAGAGCTCTCCATCCATCCAGCAGCAGTGAATACAGGTCCTCCTCAGGACCACCCATAGAGCTCTCCATCCATCCAGCAGCAGTGAATACAGGTCCTCCTCAGGACCACCCACAGAGCTCTCCATCCATCCAGCAGTGAACACAGGTCCTCCTCAGGACCACCCACAGAGCTCTCCATCCATCCAGCAGTGAACACAGGTCCTCCTCAGGACCACCCACAGAGCTCTCCATCCATCCAGCAGCAGTGAATACAGGTCCTCCTCAGGACCACCCACAGAGCTCTCCATCCATCCAGCAGTGAACACAGGTCCTCCTCAGGACCACCCACAGAGCTCTCCATCCATCCAGCAGCAGTGAATACAGGTCCTCCTCAGGACCACCTGGTTCTCTAGGGCACGGCACAGCCAAGGCCACAAAGCAAGTCCCAGCGACTTTGAGAATACTATGAAGCCAGACCCAACAACTCCAAGAATCCTGAAGGCATGCCAAGTATCTTTCCAATCCTAACAGTAAAAGGAAAATTTTAAAAAATTACAAATATAAAGAAATCAAACATCCTGAACATGACCAAAGAATAAATCAGAAGGGAACCCAGAAAACATCTCCAGGCAAATAGAAGCAAAACCACCAGAAACTAAAGCTTACTGGATATAGTAGAAGTAGTGCTAAAAGGGTGTGCACGGCTGAATGCCCTTGTACATCTTAGATAAGCAGTCTACTTTTGAGGCTCAAGGTGTCGACAGCAGCAGGAAGCTTGATTCACCTTGCTAGCCATACAGCCGAGGGACTACCCTGGGACCTCCACTCGGGTGTAACCTGGATCCTGACATCCGGCATGGAAAAGAATTTTCAGATGAGTTGATGAGATGCAAGAAGACAGCAATAGTGCACACCCAAGGAGTGGGTGTAGGCATCTCAAGAGAGAGAATCGCTTCTAAGTACCTTAAAATTGGCTACATGTGTGTGTGAAGTACACACACACATATACACATACATGTGTGTATATGTGTATACATAATTTATATTCTTATACATACAATTTGTGTCTTTTGAAATTATGTTATTCAAAAGATATAATTTATACCAAAATATTTGTGCTTGCTTACTTTTATCTAAAGAATCTTTCATAAAGAAAGTTGTAGCTCTGTCCAACAGACTTGGAAATCAGAATGCTGGCAAGATAAAAAGACAGGTCAAACAGGGCAAAGGAATTCTCATTAGACATCAGCCGCAAGGAAGCCGAGATCTGTCGACTGACAACATGGCTGATAATCTTGTTCTGGAAGTTTCTGGGGAAAAATACAGGTTGACAGATGAGAAAGGGTGCTGGTGAGGTCAGATTCAAAGGTCACGCATAGTTCTTTCTGCCTTAGCATGACTATCAAGCTATTGCAGCACATTTGTTGAATGAAAACGTCTCTCAGAATGGTTCAGCAGGTAAGAGCACTTGCAGCTAGTCCAAAGACACAAGTTTGGCTCCTAGCACTTACACCCTGGCTCACAACTATCTATAACTCCAGTCCCAAGATTCCCAGCATCCTCAGTAAGCACCAGGCATATATATGGCACACACAAAATAAAATAAATAAATCTTAAATGAAACAAAATGTCTCTAAGAAAGGGAATATTGCAATCTTGGCAGTGGTTTTCTTTAGTCGCCCTGAAGTTCTTAACTCTGGGCCAGTGAGAGACTTAAAGCAGGTCTGAGGGAGTGATGGAGTATTCGCCTGTCTTGAATTCTCTAGTTGTTCATGTCTATCTGTTCTGCCTGAAAGGAGCTGAACCAAAAAGAAAGGAAACTTCTCTCCATATCAAGATGATGCCTTACAACTGACCAGTGCTCTAACCCGGCTCAGGTGCTGTTTACTTTTCTGTCCCTCTATGCCTTCGGGGTCACAGCATGCTCATGGAATTGTGGTGCTCATCCAAGGTACATGAGAAAGAATGGGTGTCTGCACCAAGTCCAGCCTGCCCTCATGGCTCCGCTCTGGGCATCACAGTGGCCATGCCGCCATCAAGGCAGCAGCCACCGCATTGGAGTTAACAGGAACAGTCTGGAGGGGAGAGCTACATGCAGGAGAAGGTAGGAAAGGGATAGAGATGTTGGGATGGAAGAAGGAGGAAGAGGCACAGATGGACAAGGGGAGACCCCAGATGTTACTTCATGCAAATGAATTAGAGCTTTTCATGTGGGAGTAAACTGTTTGACAGCCCAGGGGTGGTTAGCCATTTAAGCGAAGTGTTTCATATTTAGTTTGGTTTTCTGTTCCTTTCTGTTTAATGGTTGGTTTAGTAAATGGTGATCTGCATGCTCTCTGGAAGGCTAATTGATTTTACAGGTTTTTTTTAAAGCAGCGTATTCAGATGCAAATGAACACAGCTGCAGCTGCAGAACTCGCTGGACAAGTGGCTCCAAGGATTCAGGATTCAAGCATTAATGTATGCTTTGCCAGTGTTTGTCTGGGACCTCCTGACCTGCAGCCAGCCACCAGGTCGGAAGGGTTTCCTGCCTGGGAACCAACAGAAAGTTTCCTCCTCTCAGAATTGAGTCAGGGACTTGGTTATTCAATCACTCATCCTCCCAGGTTCCCACACTATTCTTTCTGCTTGTCTCAGTGTACTTATTCTGGTTCCAGCAAAATCCAAATAAATGAAAAGCAAAGCAGGGCACTCTCGGAGTCTCTCGGTTGCTCTTAGGACCACAGTGGGGCTTTGAGTGACAGAACGAGGGCAACTCTCCTGAGAGGATGCAAACTGGGTGCTTTGGTCATTCGCAAACACAATAGATCCTCTACCTCCAGAGCCTATGGTCTACCAGGGTGGGCTAAAAGACAAAGCCTTGATCAGAGTCATGTGTCATAATCTCAGATCAAGATGTTACTAAGAATATGGAAGGTTGGAGAGAAGGAGCAGTGGTTAAGAACACTGGCTGCTCTTGCTGAGGACCCTGGTTCAGTTCCCAGCACCCACATCAGATGGCTCACAACTTCTTGGAACTCCAGTTCCAGAGGATCCAATGCCTATGGGTGTGATGTGCAAAAGAGAAAGAGAGAGAGAGAAAATGAAAGGAAGGAAGGGAGGGAGGGAGGGAGAAAGGAAAGGAAAGGAAAGGAAAGGAAAGGAAAGGAAAGGAAAGGAAAGGAAAGGAAAGGAAAGGAAAAAGGAGGAGCAAGTGAGAGAGGGGGGAGAAAAAGAGGGAGAGAGGGAAGGAAGGAAAGAAGGAAGAAAGGAAAAGAAAGGAAGGGAGGGAGGAAAAAAGAGCGAGCAAAGAAGGTAAAAGGGAATACTAGATACTGTGAGAACACATGGCGGAGAAACCTCTGGACCTCAGATAATTCTGTACCTTGAATCCTAGAGTTCCTGGTATTTGGTACCACAGATACTGATGAGCAGAGAGGAGAAGCGAATCCCCAGGTTGTGCTTCACTTAGAGAGCCACAATCTTTAATGAGTAGCATCTCTTTCAAAGACTGCCTCCTGTCTCATTAGCACACTTCTTAGGGATTAGTCATTCCATAGTTGCTGGTGGCCATGTCAGAGGAGCAGCAGGAGGCATTTGAGCTCCAGGGGTTTGACTTACCAGAATGCAAGGCATTGATGGGTGAGTCTCAGACAGGCAAGGCCCCAAGGGCTTCACAACCAGAATGTCTCTTGCTACTACTGTGCCTTTATATGTTTGCCAGGGATGTTTGTCTCTAGAATCTGACATGGTGTGAAGGGGCGTGGGGAGATCCTCACTACCTTTAATGTAGTGTGAGTATCTCTTGGACATATCCTATTCTACTGGACATTTTTACCTCTGGATTATTATGAAGATGATTTCCTTTTAAGCTGTATTGTTTAACTGAAGTAATATTTTTATATAATAATAGTTCAAATAGGGCTTTGATGATTAAGGATTGCTAACAAATACAATATATTTGTTATGATAAAGGTTAGTTTAGTGAAAAAATTAATATAGTGTTGCCCACCCCTGATAAGGCAGGGGCTGCAGAGGATAGAAAATAAGAACAAGGAGATGTCATGCCCCTAGGACTTATGAGTTTCTCTTGAAGAGCCATACAAACTATGGGTTAAGTTAATGATTAAGCAAAACTCAAGTTCTTCCTGATGTTGGGAGATGTGTTCACAGGTTTCTGTGGGCATCATAGCTATTGAAAAGCTTTAAACAATTGGCTCCATACAACTAGCAAACAAATCAGTGAATGGTTAGTTAAGATAATTGGACTGGACTCTAAAGTATGAGAAGTGAAATTAGTAACCTGCTTTTCTGGCAATTATAAAAACTACTGCCTATGTTATAGCTAAAAGTCTCCTGATCCATGAGAAGTCTAAATGTTTAGCTGTATATGGGTTCTTCGGGATAATCTGTTTTTCATCTGTATAAAATGTTTACTCATACAGGGAAAGTGGGAAACATGCTGCTCCTTACTTGCGCTCATTGTAATCATTTACTTAGAAAATAGAATGTAACCATACTGCAATTTTTATATTGCTTGAAAGATTCTGCTGGGGTGTATAAACAATAAGGGAAAAATAAACAGGTAGAAGGATGCCATCAGGAAAGAGAAAGAAGAGAAACAGCAGGGCAGAAGACCAGAACAGAAAGAGAATGGAGTAGAACAAGCAACGGAAAGAATAAAACAAAGAAGCTTTTATCTCTCAGAAAGGAAGTCTGTGTGCCTGTCTCACAGACTGCATCTCATTCCCAGGCTCTGGTGTGCAGAGGGCTGGACCTGCTGTGCACAGAGTCATACCCTTCCACTCGGAAGTTCAGCCTTCGCTCCAGGAGTCTCCCTGCTTCTCTCCCTTGCCGAAAGCAAGAACTTCCAGGCATTTGTTTTGGAGCCAGGGGTAACCTGCCTCCTCTGAGAAGCTTGGATCTGTTCATTGTTATCATTTGACATACACACAAAAGAAGTAATATGAAGTTTCTATGAGAGCTTGGAGGTACTTTCTGGTGTTCCTGTCTTGGCAGAAGAGATGTTTTTATAGCAAGACAGTTAGGTATTAAGATCATTGAAATGATTTATCCTAAGTATTAGAATCTTAGGTTGAGGAAGAAAAGCTGCAGCCTAATGGAGCCAGAGAAGGAACTGACCTTACAGGAGGAGAGTTCCCACAGTTCTGAGGACTTCAGACCGCCATAAAGACCCGTGGAGCTGAGACAGCAACGGGTCAGTGGTGGGTGGGGCTACACTTGGACAGTGCACACTTTTTATCCTCGATTCCAACCTAAACCTCCTGTCAGGACCCTGAAGATGGACTTGGGCTCGGCCACTGGACACCTTCAGTTGTTTCTCTTTCCAAGGTAGCCACGTTGGATGAATCCCATCCCTGCCCCCTTCCTTTACTCTTTAACTGACACATTGGGAATAGGTAGGTGAGCTTGTTGGGACTTCCTGCGCCCTGATTTTGACCCTCACAACTCTGGAAGCACTAACAGGAAGCTTCCTGCTGCTGAGCCTTAAGACCTCTTTGCAAGGGTTAACAGTTCACACCAGTAACACTATCCAACAGCCAACCACCAGCTCTTGCTCTGTGCATGCTATTCTTTTATAAAGATATGGTAGTGGGTCTCACGAGGGGCAGCGGTGGCATGAGGGGCTGCGGTAGGTTACCCAAGGCCTCAGCAGAGCAGCGGGGGGTTGGAGACAGACAGATATGCCATACAAAGAGAGAGTTTGGGTATGGAGTTTATTTAGTGGGTTGTGGAAGGGAAGGGGAAGGGGAGAAGGAGTAAAGTGGGGAGGGGGACAGAGAGAGGGGGAGAGAGACAAGCAGTAGACACCTCTTCAGAAGAGGGACAGAAACAGAGAGAGTGCATGCTGGAGGAGATGGGAGATCAGCTTGCCTCAGTGGAGGGAGGTAGTTGGGAGTGGGTGGGGCTTGTCTCTTAAAGGGACAGGGTACCCAGGTAATAGGCCAGGTCAGCAGATCATAACAGCATGGACCCAAAAAGCACCAGGTGGAAAAAGATGGAAGCAGCTGCATACTAATCTTTCCTTTAATAGCTTTCCATGAACAGTTTGGGTTTGATTGAATTTGTTGGACTTTTGAAAGCAATATCATAAAATGTGAAACTTTGGACTCAGACCAAGAAGCCCTAGGAACAGGAAATTCAGGAAAAGACTTTCTCTAAAGTTGCCATTTTTTTTAAGGCAAAGATTGCATTCACCATTCTGACTGGTCTAAGATAGTATCTCAGAGTTGCTTTGATTTGCATTTTTCTCTGACAGCTAAGGATGTTGAGCAATTCCTTAAGTGTCTTTCAGCCATTTAAGATTCTTCTGTTGAGAATTCTCTGTTTAGATCTGTATCCCATTTTTAATTGGATTATTTGATATTTTGATGTCTAGTTTCTTGAGTTCTTTATATATTTTGGAGATCAGTCCTCTCTGATGTGGGGTTGATGAAGATCTTTTCCTATTCTGTAGGCTGCTGTTTTGTCTTATTGACTGTGTCTTTTACCTTCCAGAAGCTTCTCAGTTTCAGGAGGTCCCATTTATTTATTGTTGCTGTCAGTGTCTATGTTACTGGGGTTATATTTAGGAAGTGGTTTCCTGTGTCCATGTATTGAATGTATTTACCACTTTCTCTTCTATAAGGTTCAGTGTGGCTGCATTTATGTTGAGGCCTTTGATCCATTTGGACTTGAGTTTTGTGCATGGGGATAGATATGGATCTATTTGCATTCTTTTACAAGTTGACATCCAGTTATGCCAGCACCATTTGTTGAAAATGCTTTCTTTTATCCATTGTATAATTTTAGCTTCTTTGCCAAAAATCAGGTGTTCGTAGGTATGTGGATTAATATCAGAGTCTTCAATTCAATTCCATTAATCTTCCTGTTTGTTTTTATGCCAATACCAAGCTGTTTTCTTTACCGTGTCTCTATAATAAAGCTTAATGTCAGTGATGATGTTGCCTCTGAACGTTCTCTTTTGAGGGATGACTTGCTCAGCCTAGAAATAAGGGAAAGGGCCTTGGTCCTGCCTCAAAGTGATATGCCAGACTTTGTTGACTCCCCATGGAAAGCCTTACCATCTCTGAGGAGTGGATGGGGTAGGGTCAGGTGGAGAGAAAGTTAGGGGAGAGGGAGGATGAGAGGGAGTGGGAACTAGGATTGGTATGTAAAATGAGAAAAGATTATTTTAAAATAAAAAAAAATTGTGTTCACCAAAGAAGAATATGATTATCTCTGCTTGTCTTCCTTAAATGTCATTGACCAAGAAAGACTAAACCAGAGAAAGAACAAGAACAGCAAACACCTTCTCCAAAATGCAGAGGGCCTTTGTCTGTTCTGTGGGGTCATTTGTTTTCTCTGAGAGTCAGCTGCTCCTCTGTGATTACAGGCAGCCCCTACTCCCCACTCTATACTCAGGGAGGGACCTTTAAGCTTCAGTCACCGGGCCCTTTATTTCTGTGAACTGCAGTTCCAAGGAAGAGCTACAGGGTGGTTGGCTAACACTTCCTAGTGCAGCGAGTTGGAACACTGCAGGTCAGATTCTCTAAAGATTTAACAGTCATTTATGACCCACTCCTATATCTGACGTAACAGCCTTCAGACTATCAAGGACAGCCTTGGACTGCATTCTTAGCATGCTGTTAGTTTCTACCAAATCAAAAGCTGATGTCACCAGTCACTAGGCAGCATCTGAAACTAGAGCAGAGTTTCCCCTGCTTTGCTGTAACCTACCTACATACCTTTGTTACAAACAACACTCTGTTCTGTGACTAGGAAGGTTCATGTAACCATTTCAACAGCAGAATGTGTCACTCGGGACAGCCTGAGTCCATGTTCCTGGGCCACAGACACTCATTTGTGGCTCTTGTTCCCTTTGTTTTGAGTGCTTTACACCAATAACATTTTATGTGTGTCCTATGGGTACACACAGGATACTTTGTCTCTGTCTCCTGACAGTTCATTCCAGCAAACTTAGATGCAACCCTCCTATGACTTCCAGAGTTGAGTAAAGAAATTCTAAGTTATAATCTCTTACTGAGTGAGAGAGAGAATCTCCATGAATTTGTATACTTACTAGGAAGGGGTAGGGGAGAGGAAGAGAAAGAACTCAGCACTCACTGAGCAAACAAAGCAGGAGTTTATTTATCAAATACAATTTCAATGTAAGTTATGGCTCAATACAACACTTGTGCAAACTGTCCCACATCTGAGTCCACTGTCTCTCTTTGGTTACTTCTCTTAACCTGTAAAAGACCTCTCACGGCTGGTCACGTATATTTGATACCTTGAAATGTATGCATGAAAATTAAAAATACGTTAATCTGAAAGCTGCGTATTATCCAGTTAAAGCTAACTAGGGCACTAAGCCATGTTAGGCTAAGCACCATTGAAAAGTTGTTAGCTCTTAGTTCATTAAGATGTATAAAAACTCACTAAGTCCCTGCTGTGTGTGAGACTTTGCTCCAGCCCTGCCATGAGCTACCTCACCGGATACAATGAATTTCTTCATTTGCTGTCTGATGAGTGAGTATTGGGAGGTCAGATATCATGAGTGAGTTCCCATAACTGATAAATAGCAGAGCGTGGCGTGCTTTTCAGTGGTCTTTAATCTGGATTCATGACTCTTCAAAGCATTAACACAGAGATCCTGAAGCAAAATCAGAGGATTAAGTTATGCTTCAAGGTGGGCACTTCCAAGATTTCTGAAAAATAATGGGTATCACAAGGATGTTATGGTCACAGATAGGGCGTGTTTTCAAATAAGCAGCAGGTAGAAAGGCAACATCTCCATTTCAAAGTTATCTTACACGCAAATTTTGATTTGAACAAAATTTCCAGGACTGAAAAGAAAGTTTGTCCTAGTTAACAGGGCAGGCATGAGTCTTTCCTGTGGCCTAGGCCTTTAAAATAATCAGAGAGTAGTTACTCCCATAACATTCATGCCACTATTGTACCAGTTGTTATTGTAGCTCAATGGGGTTAACAGCTGGATAAGAACATTCAATATGTTTCTTCTCCAGTACCATAAATAGAAACTGTGGCACTATGAGAGTTATTCGGTGCTGTGGGACAATGGTCTTGTACCCTGTAAAGATCTGTCATTTGTATTGGTTTAATAAAATGATGATTGGTCAGTAGCCAGGCAGGAAGTATAGGCAGGATGACCAGAACAGGAGAATTCTAGGAAAAGGAAAGACTCAATCTGCAGTTGTCACCCAGACACAGAGGACACAAGATGAGAATGCCTCACTGATAAAAGGTACCAAGCCATGTGGCTAATGCAAACAAGAATTAGGCCTAATTTAAGATGTAAGAGTTAATAAGAAGCCTGAGTTAATAGGCCAACCAGTTTATAATTAATGCAGATTTCTGTGAGTTTCTTTGGGACTCAATGGTTGTGGAACCAGGTGTGCAGAAACCTCTGTCATCAAGTCGGTAGGGATGAAGTGTCCAGATCAGTGCCTGTTTAATTTTTCCATGTTCTAAGACTTGAGTTTATGTGATGTTATCAGCAATGGGGTCTCAGTATCAAGTTCTGAAGAATAACCAAGAGCATTGGCAATAACCTATAATGTTTGGCGTCCATGGGACTTCACTGACTAATAACTCCAAAATAGAAAACACATTCATGACCCTGGGTTTTTTCTATAAGGAACTTGAAAACACACATAAAAGTATACAAGTAACACTATAATGACTGAGGAGGTTGTTCCTATATGTGTATGTATGTATGTATAAGTATGTAAACATATATGTCAATGAGAAAAGAAGCCATAAATTTCAGGGAAAGGAGGGGAATAGGGGAGAGTTTGGAGGTAGGAAAATGAAGAAGGGAGAAATTATGCAACTATATTATAATCTCAAAAAATAAAGAATTTTGAAAAAGAGCACATGAAGTTGGAGGACTAGGGAAGGGATTCAAGGGGATGGAATTGAGAGTAGATTGATCAAAACACATTATATGGATGTGTGAAATTTTCAAACAATTAAAAATGATAATTTATGGAAATGAAAAACTATCTGCATGAAATTAAAGTGCCATATAAAACCAAAGCGCACAAAGTTTAGAGAAAGTTTGAAAGCACTACAACTTGCATGTTCTCTGACAGCCCTTACTTGTACCCCTGTCTCAAGTGACTGCATGTAATTTTACATTGTTAAATTTAGTCAGCTGAATCATTACAATTCACATCCTGAAAATAAACCACAATAATTATGTCAACATAAAATGCCATTTTTTCTTTATTGCACTGTCCTGGGAGACACGATAATTTCCGGTTAGCAACGAGACTACTGGAGACACTTAGAACCATTGTTCCAAACCAGAGACATCTGGGATCTACGAGAACAGAGGGGCTTGAGTAGGTGGACCTCATGCATATGTGAACATTTTAGTTGATGCAGTCTTTAGGAAAGATTCTGGCTAGTGTCTGAATCTGTTCTTCCACAAAAGCCAAACTCCAACCACCCTTCACAGCACTGAAATGTGAGTCCTCTCTACTTTGAACCACAGCATGCTGTCAATTGTATGATGGTCCCTATAGGCCCCAAGTCAAGGCACAGTCCATGGGAGATGGTAAAGTCTTTAAGAGGCAAGGCCTAGAGAAAGGTCATGACGTTCCTGGTGTGTGGTCTCCAAAGGGACTGCAAGACCTGGCTTTCTCTTTCCCTTTATGTTTACTGGCTTCTGAGGAAAGCTGCTGGTCTCCCTGCAAAATCCCACCATGATGCCCTTAGCAAAAGTTCAAAGCCAGAAGCCACCTGATCCTTGTTGGGAACCTCCAGGACAATGAGCCAGAGGCTGGAATTTAATTGCTCCAACTAATTTGCTTCATGCGAATGTCTGTCTCCTGTTCCTTGCATTATGAAGCATTTCTACTACAAAGACAAAATAATTCCATTTTATTTGTATGTATGGCCCATGCACGTGGGGGTACATGTGTATGCGAGTGTGGATGTATGCATTTGCATACATGCATGTGGAAGTTGAGGAAGACATTAAGTATTTTTCACTATTACGGTCATGTTGTCTTGACACAGGATCCCTCACTAACCTGAAATTCACCATTTTGGCCAGCTGGTCACCCAGAAAATTTCTAGAATACACCTGTCTCTACTTCTGGATGCTGAGGTTACAGGCATGCACAGTTATGTCTGTGTTTTTGCATAAATACTGGGGATTTGAAGTCAATCTTTTATGCTTTCAGAACAAGCTTTCTTATTTTCTGAATGGTCTTCCTATCTTTTAGGATGCAATTTTAGAGAAAAAAATGTCTTTGCCTAAATGTTTAGACCAAACAGCCTTCTTGCATCTGCTTTATCATTTCTGTACTACTTATCCAACTCATTATTCCTGGCCTCCAGTTACCCTTGTCTAATGCACTCCAGACTTGCAGGAGCCTAGATCTCTGCTGCAACTTGCACACTAGAACATGAGCGAGACTCCAGGAAGGAAAGCGGCCGCTCAGAGAAGGTGTTTTCAGTGAGCGAGTGTGAAGGTCTGAAAATGTGAGCCCAAGAGAGTTGGAACTTACCTCTAGTTCCTTTCAGGTTATTGTGCTTCTACTTCAAACAAGGGTCCCAGCTAGAGGTCCAGCAGAGAGTTCTGCTCTAGCAAGGTTATTGTCAACAGGAGTGGCTAATAGCCAGACCTTGAACTCCAGGAACAGAGAAGTAAATCTGTTCCTACCTCAAACAAAAGTCTAAGGATCCAACCAAGTTCCAGTTCCCTTAAGGAGATAACTTTGGATTTCATCCAGGGAGTGGTTTGCCTACAGAATGTTTTGGTCTAGGGTGTAAGCATGACTTGTTTTGTTCTGGCAACAGAATGTTTAACTGTGAATGTAGGCTGCCACCTTCAATACCAATGTTGTTCATTTCTTTGTATCACATTAAAGCAGTCTTTGTCTTACTCTTACTGTTTGGGGTCAGTGGTATTTTAAGCAGGTGGAAATTAAATGCGGGTGAATTTCAGTACTCACTGGAATTCCTTCCTGATACTATCCTATATGTTTCTCCACTTTATTATTTTCATTTGTGGCTTCATATTTTTTACTAATATTTTCTAAATCCCCATGCCTCTACCCTGGAAAGACGTATTTTTGTTGAGGCTGGTCCCCGACAAGCAAAGGCTGGTATTTCTGTAGGGAACCTTGGAAACTGGCTAGAGCAGGGTGATGGCGGCTAGTTTTATGTCAACTTGACACCAGCTGAAGTCATCTAAGAACATCAGTTGAGAAAATGCCCCCATACGATCAGTCATTGCAAACCTGTAGGGCATTTGTTTTTTAATTAGTGACTGATGTAGGAGGACCTAGCCCACTATAGGGTGGTATCACTTCTGTACTGATGGTATATAAAAGCAGACTGAGGAGCAAGCCAATAAGCAGCACCCCACCACGGCCTCTGCATCAGTTCTTGCCTCCGTGTTCCGACTTCATTTGAGTTCCTGACAGGGCTGCCCTCAATGGACTGTGATCAAGATATATGAGACAAATAAACCCTTTCCTCCCAATGTTGCTTTAGAACATAGTGTTTCATCACAGCAATTGTGACCCTAACTGAGACAACCTGCCCCCTCATGTGTTGTGACAATTGAATTAATAGATTTATTATATTATATAAATAATACATTATTTATGTATAGTTATATCATCTGCATATATTATTTAATAAAATTAAGTAATTTTTGACAGCACTGCAAGTACTCGACTTGTGAACACCCAGGAACATCCGGGCAGTTGTGGTTTGAGCAGCAGAGCTCCATCTGAGCTTTTCTCTTGGCCTCCCAAGGGAGGGCCCATGGTAGTCATACCTTTCCCAGTAGGAACTTGGAGGCCTGCCACGGAGAACTCTGTCCTCAGCTATTGTGACCTTCCTGTCCTCACTATTCACAATGAGATGCTAATGAGTGATAGGATGTGGGTTCCATTCTGCATGGAGTGCATGACTGAATGAGGGGATGAGTAATTCAGATTCATAAGAACCTACAGCATTTGTGGCTGCCTACACCTGCATTGCAATGCCCTACTGAGCTCTGAGTATGTGGAGTGTGCACTTTGCACTATGTGGGCCCCCACACCACACAGTGCCCACAAACACGGAAACCCCTTGGCTCAGATCCCAGACTATCCCATGATATAAACTGAACTGTTTTTGCTGTCCGGACAAAGTTTGCTGCTCTTACAGAAACTTAACAGTCCAATGACAGAAAATAAAGACTAGGAGTATTTTCTGTTAGCGTCATTCTTCAATATGTAAACATCATGCTAGTAAATCTTGGGGTTATATTGTGTCAGACCAACGAACACACGCATATTATTAGCATGCAGACGAATTGCTGTTCTGTGGCTATACTAAATCCCACAGCCAAAAGCAATTAATAGAGGAAAGTTGATTTTAGCTTGTAGCTTCAGAGGGAGAATTTGTAGAGGCAGAGGAGGCATGGGAGTACATGACCAGAGCAGGAAGTTGAGAGTTCACGTTCTCAACTACCCGCACAAAGCAGAGAGTGACCTGGAAGTGGAACAAGGCTGTGAACTCTCAAAGCCCGCCCCCAGTGACGAATTTCCTTTGGCAATCCTGTAACACCTAAATAATTCTCCCAAACTGCGTCATCAGCTAGGAACCGAACACTGAAAAACCTGAGCCCATGGGACACATTTCCCATTCAAGCACCACAGCAGGCAAATCTACTTTTCTCTGTAGTTAAGTGGTAAAATCATGCACATACCAATGAATTGTTTTAAAAGAAATTTATGGTCATCAGTGAGTGTGGATTTAAGTAGTTTATATACTTGAGGTTATGTAAAAATTTTACTGAGAGAAAAGGTGGCCTCAAGTGGAAGCGAAGAAGGCCTGCCTTACAAGTATTGAGCTGCTATTCTGATATATAACTAGTGCTGGCCAAAGGAGGGTAACACAGAGCTGCTCCTGACAATCCCGCCTTGTTGATTAGGAGACTAGAGAACCAGAACCTTTTGGGTAGATGGGCAGAGCGGGCCAGGCAAGGAGGCACTGGGGAAAAGCTGGAGGGAGCTTTGTATTAATAGGATACTGTGTTCAAATGACAACTTGACACAACTTAGGAGAGCCTCAGAAGAGTCTCAGTGGGGTACTGCCTAGATCAGCATGTATGTAGGGGGCTGTCTTGATTGTGCTCATCATGTGGGCACCATTCCTCAAGTTCTGGAGGAGAGAGAGGCTGAACACAAGTAAGCATACATGCTGTAGATCCTCTCTGCTTCTGACCAGCTGCTTCAGGTTCCAGCTGCCTTGCCTTCCCCACAATGAGGAACTATAGCCTGAAATTGTGAACCAAATTCAGCCTTTTCTTCGAAGCTGCTTTCGTCAGGGTATTTTATCACAACCTAAAGAAAATTAGGAGAGCCTCCTTTGCTGGTCACTTCCCCGGGAGAGTAAGGTGGTACAGAGAGTCCATGCGGAAAGGACGAGGGAGGGAAGAGGGAGGCTGATCTCCATCACCTCCCTTCTTGCCTGGCCCCCTTTGTTCTCAACAGCTCCCCTTCTTTACAAGCCATATTTGGGGGACTAGAGAGATGGGTCAGATGTTCAGAGCACTTACTCCTCTTGCTGAGGTTCCAAGAACCCACATGGCAGTTCACAACTCTCTGTTACTTCAGTTCTAAGGAATCCTATGCCCTCTCCTGGCCTCTGCAGGCACCACACACATGTGGTGCATGGGTATGCATGCATGCAAAATACCTATACAAGCCAACTAACTAATAAATAAAATTATACAAGCCATACTTCTGCAATATTCTAGAACTTACACCCCAGGTGATGCCACGTGGGCTGGTAAGCGGAAACCAGCAGCCTCCTGTCACACGTGGTGAGACATTGCTGGGACTATGATGCACACCTGACTGAAGAGGGCCTGGCCTGAGCGGATGTTGCAGCTGCCGTCCACTCATTGCCATGGGATGCCAGATATCGAAGGGGTTTTAATGCTTTGTCTTCATGCAGTGACAAGCATGTTTTGACTTAAAATCCTTTTCCCCAGTGTCATGCTCACAGGAATCCCCGTGTCCAGGCAAGTGGCCCCTGTGTGTGTTTTCCACAGATGTTATCACCTGTCCATGTGAGATGCAGATGCATTGGCCATGGAATCTGGGTTGTTCAGAGAGGGCACAATGGCTACCATTGCATGGGCTATGTAGCAGACCTCCGTTGCTACCATAAGGTCTGGTGCACCCTCCACAAAGTTGCTGCTGTATAGATTGTATGTCTCAGAGGCAGTTCAGAATTTCCCATGCTAGGGGTAATACCTGGAGAGCTGAGTCATGCCTGGGCCTCTGTTTCTGCTCCCTTCTCCCAGAGCAGCATCTGGGACATAGCTGGGACCACAGAAACATTTTTTTTCTCTTGCAATGAACTGATTAAATGAGGCTATCAGAAGAATATTTTAAGCTCACTTCAAAGTATATGCTAAAAAAATCCACAGTTGAAATAAATTATATAAAATAATAATAACTGATCCAAAAATACCCATGTCCCAGTGATGTGTAATTTACCCGACTGGGTAAAAATCTTGCGTGGTTTGAAACTCTTCTTCTTTGATGTTTCATAAATGTATATCATTCTGGTGCAAAGGAATGGATTGGAAGAAACTTCCCAGATAATAAATCGCTCTAAAATGTCCAAAGCAGGTACTGCGCATGTCAAGGCACAGCGGAGTCGAAGCATCAAGAAGACTGTCACATCTACTGACAAGTGTAAAGGCGAGGATGGCACAGACCCATTCATGGCACTTACAGAGGTTTCAGTAAGAGCCTATACAGAAAGGAGTGCTAAGTGCCCACCATCAATCAACAGACCAGTCAACATTGGCGAATTAAATGTCTTGTGTGAATAAAACATTAGACAGCAGGCAGGAGGAGGTCACAGCTGCAGTTGGCTTGGTTTATCACCATTAGCATGTAACAACTCTAAATAATTAAAGTCAGGGTATAAGTCAATGCCAAAACAGTGGCCATCATTCAAGGCCACTGTTAGAAAGTCTTAGAGATATGGAGGAGGGACGTGGTGAGGGAAGGGCTTCCTAGCAGGTGTGATGTTGAGCTGGGGCAGAGAGGAGAGGGGGTGTGAGAGCCTGGGAGGATGAGGGGAAGTCAGAGGCTTGGAGTAAAGGAGCCTAGGCAGAACTACAGAACTTAGGAAGCAGGAGCTTCAGGGAAGAAGAGAGAGGAGTTGATAGGTGGAGGCAGAGAAGTGTGCCATGGAAGGAGACATTAGATCTGAACATGGGAGCTGGGTCTGAACCCCAGGCAGCACAGTTTCAACAGGTTGACAGCTGTGTTCAGGGCGGGTGGCCCTCCATCTGGGGGAGCTTCCTCACTGAAGCTAGCAGAGAAGCCTCCAGTCTCCTATAGGAATCAGTTATGCAAACTCTACTCAGAGGTGATTGTCTGGGAGCTGCGGAGGTGACTCCCCTGGCAGAGTGGGGCTGAGCAAACATGAAGACTTGAGTCTGACTCCCAGATCCCAGAGAAGAAAGCTGAGTGTAATGTGGTTCATGGTTGTAATCCCAACTCCCGATCCCAGAGTTGTAATCTTGGTATCCGGGAAGCCAAGACATGGGAATCCCTAAGGTTCAATGTCCGGCCAGTCTAGTGAGTTCCAGGCCTGTGAGAAACCCTTCTTACAAAAGAAGATAATGACATCCTGAGGCCCAACACTCAAGGTCAGCCTTTTGTCTTCTGTCTTAGCTAAGGTCTCTATTGCTGCAACAAAACATCATGACCAAAAAGCAAGTTGGGGGAGGAAAGGGTTTATTGGACTTCTATTTCCACATTGTAGTCTACACGGAAGGAACTCAAGACACAAACTCAAAAAGGGGCTGAAATGGAGGCAGGAGCTGAGGCAGGGGCCATGGAGGGTGCTGCTTACTGGTTTGTTCCACGTGGTTTGTTCAGCCTGCTTTCTCACAGAACCCAGGACCATCAGCCCAGGAACAGCCCTACCCGCAGTGGGCTGGCCCCTCCCATATCAACTACTAATTAAGAAGTTCCCTACAGACTTGACATTCCTTCCTCGGATGACTACAGTTTGTATCAAGTTGAATAAATCTAGCTATCAATGTTTCAACACATATATGCACATAAATCTACACATGCATACTTACACACACACACACACACACAGAGAGAGAGAGAGAGAGGGAGAGAGAGAGAGAGAGAGAGAGAGAGAGAGAGAGAGAGAGAGAGAGAGAGAGAGAGAGAGAGAAACTGCCCCAATCAGGCCAGGGATGATGACCCAAGTTGCTGCAGGCAACTCACTACTTTGCCTATGCAGATTTGTAAAAGGCAGGAAGGCAGGAAACAACCTGAGAGGTGATGAATGTGTACAGCCTGAATAGTGCTGTATCCCTAGATCCCAGAGATGAACAGTCAAACGAGACTTTGATGCAACTTACTTATGCTAAGATCCTATAGACAAGCACATTTACCACATGCACTTACACTAACGGTAGTACCTCCCTTGTGTATAAGGCTCCCAGCCTCACGCTGAATGAACTGCACTGAGTCTGCCTATAGAATCTCTGGCCACCCAGGCATGTGCTCTGAAGAAGTCTGGACAAGCTTGCTTCATTCACCGAGTCGACGGAGAAGCTACAGAGGCAGACCAGAGCCAGCCTAAACTGAGGGGTGAGAGAAGCGTGGCAATGACCAAACTGCAGTTTATCTTCATTTCTTTAAATATGTAATAATAAAATATGTCTTGGCTCCTTCATGGCTCCCATCAGGACCTGGAAAACTGTGAGGAGGCTTAGGAACTGTGCTGAGGACTGGGAACTGTGCTGAGGCCTGGGAACAGTACTGAGGCCTGTGGTGAAGACTGAACATGAGAGGTCAGACACCCCCTTCTTCCTAGAGCAGGAATCTAAAGGGAATAACAGTTGTCTCTGCTCCTAGAGAAGGGGACAGCAGTCTCCTGGGAAATGTGGTTCTTACTCCAATATGTGGATATAAATACATTCTCCAAGGACCTGGGAATCCCCACTTCCACCTGCACCTGGGGTCTGGGGCTCCTGCATTTTTGTATGGAGATGCCTAGGAGAGGGCTTGCCACTGTGATGGCACCTGTGGACTAGTTAGTTCTGTAACTGTCCCCTTAAGTTTATTAAGTTCTGCCAGTTTTTGGTTCAGAGCAGTTGACTCTGCCTATAGCTGCTGATCTCATTTCCGGAAAACTCATCTCTGGGGAGTCACTCAGGGACTCGGGGAACTAGGACGTTTCTAGAGGAATCCGGGAATGTCTTATTGCCCTCCATGGGTGGAAGATTTCTGTGGCTAGTGGTAATACTGAAATCTCTGCTTGCACTGGAATCACTGCCAGGGAGGTTTTACCTAGTCTTGCCCCTGCTGCGGCTCTACCTGAAGGTCAGTCTTCACATGGTCTCCTCCCAGGAGCCCAGACTGTAGACTATGCCCTGACATGCACACATCTTCAGCATTAGGGAGGAGTCAAGTACTCAGGAGCCTCCCCCAATCACTCAAGAAAAGGATGCTGAAACAGGGACAAGCTCAAACCTGGGACCACACAGAAGAACCTGTGCCAACATCACGAAAGGCCAGTGCACAGGTTCATGCACGGGATTAACGTTAAACAGACATACCAAGAGGTGAATCTGGGGAGGTGCATCTACTTCATGTTTTCAAAGCTCAGGCTTGTATGACTGCCCAGGTAAATGTCAGATATGAATACGTAAGCTTTCCTAAAACACAAAAGACTTAAAAGCAACTCATCCAAGCACTGTGAACATCCCTTCAGATGCAAGTACTAAGAAACTTTTGGTCAAGACAGCTATTTATGTGCAGAAGAAGCTCTCAGTCCTTCTTGTTTAGTATATCATGGTCCCTCATCAGAGGAAACACCTTCAAGGAAAATCTTCAGGGGCTGGAGTGAAGTCCTTTGTCAACACCAGGGTTTAAAACAACACCTGAAGTTTCATGCATAGTCACAAACCTCCAGAAACAAGCACAGGAGATAAGCTTGCAGCCGTGGGTATGGCTTGGCAGGCGTGGGTGTGGCTTGAAGGTGTGGGTGTGGCTCGGCAGGCGTGGGTGTGGCTCGGCAGGGGTGGGTGTGGCTCGGCAGGCATAGATGTGGCTTGGCAAATTCCTCTGCTTAGGAGGGAAGGCAGGTTCTGGCATGCTTCACAGTTCCTCCTCCAGGACCATAGGAATTGCTGCCCAGGCCACAGCTGTCCTTGTACTGGTGAGAAAGCCCTTCTAACAATAGCATGGAGTCATTCCTAAGACTTCCTTTCTGGAAAATGGAGAGAAATGGAACAAGATGTCATCAGCTACATCCCCAGGTCACAAACATTGTTTCTTTTTTTTTCTATTTTTTTCTATCAACAATTATTACACCAAAGAAAGCCAGGGGAATAAAGTACATTTTAGATTATTATACTATATATTTTAGATTATATACCATAATATATGATGAGTAATTCAAATTTGCAAGAGATAGTGGTTTGAAAATGGCTGTAACTATTCCTTCCATACCATCTCCCTCTACAATGTGATCCATCAAAACAGAGTGCCTCTGATGCTGAGCCACAGCCTCTGCTGCCTCTTGTGAGTCCCTTCTGTTTCTTGGCTCTCTGTAGGATGTAACCAGTCCCTGGACATGTCATCCCCACAGAACAACTAAGGTGATCCCAGAGACACAAGAAAGCCCAGATGGGATCAAGTGATGCTCAACGCAGCACAATCCAAGGCACCAGCCCAGTGCGGTGGAAGCTAACGCAATGGCTGGATTTCAAAGGAAGGTTTAGGGTGACCGCTTGGCAGCTGAATCTGACTGCTACATGCTTTAGACTAATTGGCCAGAATCCTGCAGTCCTGCAGAGCTGAACTTACTGCTTTGGGATATTTAGACAAGGGTAAAGGGAGGTGAGAGGCAAGACTGAGCCTTCCCTGAAGGAGGATAAAATCTAGTTAATGCTTAAAACACACAGACACCCGATAAATAATGAATCAGGCAAGACAGGAGATGATTATGTGATCAGCCACGGATCCCAGGGAGCCTTGAGAAGGCAGAAGTGAGTCTGTGGAAAAATCAGCATATTTCCACACCTACAAGTTTTCAATTTCCACCAACATTGATCACTCCAGCACATCGCTTTTTCCTTGAGGGAAAACCTGGCCGATAATTACGTGATTAGTAATGACTGACTTGAGGATGCCCAGCAGTCATGGTGCCCACCCAGCTTTCTTTGCTTGGCCCTGGAGAGAGCAGATATGCTAGGGGTGTCTAGGTTGATGAATATTAATGCTGAGGAATTTTAATCCCTTGTTTATTTCACACCATCTGCATAACAACCTCTCAGGTAAAACTAATAAATGCTTCCCAGAATTTGCAGTTCAACAAGATCTTCCACAAAAAGGAACACACCGAAGGAAGAATGGAGACAGACCAGCGGAGGATGTAGCCCTGTTCTTTAAGAACCCTGAAGAGAAAATTTCCATAAACGTGATAAAGTAATGTTAGCTTCCAGAACCCATAACATTTCTACAGCAAGTCCTGGGGCAGGGGTACTCAGTCCCTGAGACATGAGCACTGAGTTCAGAGACAGGAGTACTCAGTACATCCATTTCCACGGTGAGTCCCAGAGACCAGAACACCCTGTCTCTCTTAAAGGAGCACTCGGTCCATCCCAATTCCATAGCGAGGCTACGAGACAGCAGCACTCAGAACTAGGACCATTCGGTCCATTCCATGTCCACAGCAAGTCCCTGGGACAGGAGCACTCAGTCCCTGGGAGGGGTGTGGTACAGGGCAGAATCCTAAGGGCTTATAAAAATGCTGAGGTAATACCTTAAACTAATTCAGCTATAAAATATGAAATTCACAAATTCAGCTATAAAATCTGAAATTCAGGTGAGCAGGCAAGGTTGGTAAAAGCACGGATCAGCAATGCTTCAGGGTGTGAAACATGGCTGAGTGGTGGACAGCTTGGGTGAGGCTGTAAACACTTGGGCACACTCTGCGCATGCTCCAACTCTGCACAGGCTGTGCTACCTCGTCCTAATAATGCTCTGTCAGAAAACAGAGAAAGCATTTCTGTCCCATGCTATGGAATCACCAACGTTCTGAAACTGAAGACAAACAGAGAGACCAGGAAACAGTTTTCATAATCTTAAACACTAAATGCTTCAACTCTCCAGCAAAATGCTATCGGATGGTGTACCAGAAACATGAGAGCCACTTACTGTTTCTTTACTAAAATTAAGAGATGAACTCTCTGATTTGGGGAGGAAGGCACATTTGATCATGATTGATCATAAAAATGTGTAACAAAAAATGTTAGAGCCATTGGCATATACTTTATAACACCCAAAGTTTTAGCATAACAAGAAATCAAAGAGACTAATATTAATTACAAAAATAATACCCAGGGGCTGCAGAGATGGCTCAGTGGTCAAAAGAATATATGCTTCTTGCTGAAGACCCAACTTCCGTTCACAGCACCCACATCTAGTGGCTTACAACCACCTCTGACTCCACCTCCAGGGGCGCTGATTCCCTCTTCTGGCTTTCACAGGCAATGCACTCACAGGACCAGCCTGTGGCAGGCAGCTGGACAAAAGAGGACAAAATCTGCCTAAGATATGAGTTTCAGAGCTTTAAGTTGATCGAGTGGGAGACCCTACAACTGGGGTGGCTCTTCAGAGTTTTCCTGCATATGGCAAGAGAAGGCATCCTCCTTTGCTTTCTGTATCTGGGCCCATCCACATCAACCACCAATCAAGAAAATTCCCCTCACACTTGTCTACGAGGCAATCTGATAGGAACATTTCTCAATTGAGGTTCCCTACTTATGTCAAGTTGTCAGACAAAACTAACCAGTCCAGAAGCCAAGGGTCAAGGCAGGGACTTGAGGGAGAACTGGAACAGAGACTTTGGTGGAACACTGCTCACTTGGCAGCCCCTCTGGCTCCTTCACCTACTTTTCCTATACAGTTCAGGCCCACTTGCCTAGAGACAGCACCACCTAGTGGGAAGAGTGCTCCTACATCGGCTGTCAATTAAGAAAATGTCCGGCAGACAGGCCCACAAAGTCAAGGTAATGGAGGCAATTCTTCAATGGAGGGTCTCAGTTCCCAGGTGCAAGTAGTCGACATTAGCCATTGAAGTGTGGATACCAGGCATTGGATGTGGTTTGCCGCCTTCTGCTAACGTTGGAAACTTGGTAAAAACAAGTTTCTCTGGTCAATGCAATCTCTAGGGAAAAAGTTGACTGAGAGGATTTCTTAGGCATGATCCAGGTCCTAGTGTGGGGTTCCAGGAAACCCCCACAGGTACACAACTGTCAGTAACTGGGGTCTTCTCCCTGATTCATCACTGTGCACTCTGCTCTGCTAAATGCTGGGCAAGAGGCTATGGAAGTTATTTCCCTCTGCTCAGCTGATTTCTTGCCAATACTTACCAGTAGGGGTCACCAAAGAGACCAGGAATCTGGAGCAAGAAGGAAGCCATAATCTTTGGACTGAATCCTCTTCCCATCAATATCGCCTACTTCCTCTTAGCTTCCTTTCTGTTGTTGGTGTGAGTGGTTTCTCAGAAGTTTCTCAATGGTTTTTCAGCCTATTAGTACCATCCACAGAGGTCTGTGGGCCTGTGGTCCATAGAGAAGGAGCGAGGAGGGACACTGTCTTGAGTTTACTACTGCTGGGATAAAACAACATGGCCAAAGCTGTGGGGGTGGGGATCATATTTCAGCTTACAGTTTATATACTATCGTGAAGTCAGGGAAGTAACTCAAACAGGAACTTGAAGACAGGAACTGAAGCAGGGGCCATGAAGGAGCACTGTTTACCAACTTGCTGCTTCTGGTTTGCACAGTTTGGTTTCTTACAAACCCAGGACCATCTACCCAGAAGTGGGACCACCCACAATGGGCAGAACCCTTCCACACCAACCATTAGTCAAGAATATGCCCTACAGACTTTTCAAGGGCAATCTGATGGAAACCTTTACTCAATCAAGGTTCCACCTCCCAGATAATTCTAGCGTGTATCAAGTTGACCAAAATACCTATGCAGGACAGGCACCAACTCAGAGCCCAGGGACCCAAACTCCCATACAGTTTCCTTTCAGGATTCTGCTTTTTCCTGTAGCAAATACTTCCACACTGCTGTACGCTTCTCACAGTGTTTAGCTAATTTTCTCTACAATCACTTTTCATATGCTGAAATTCATTTTTATAAACCTACATTGTGAAACCTGCAAGCCACAATAATAGTGCTTCGTGATTTCTATTTCAGAACCCCAACTATCATGTTCCATAGGTTCTGAGCTAGTTTCCTTACAGCAGCTGATCAAGTAATTAAGTTGTCTCTTTCCTTTGCCTAAATGGGACCAAAACAGGCAGTAGAGCTATGTTCAACACATGTTCACATGAGTGTTATCCAACTAGTCACAAGGACAACTTATAAGGCTTGCAATAATGATGGCATGGGCTAAGGAGTCATTAAATGTCAGGATCCCATTAAAAACTGGATTGCATTTTAATAAGTATAGACAATTAGGTTTAGCTGATGTGTCAGTTCAAATATAAAGAGCTGATTTAAATGCCAATAGAAAGAAAATGTGCAAAACAGGTTCTTTCAGGAGTATGATTAATTTTGCATCCCTTTCCAGGGAGTGGGTAATAAATAGTGTTTAAAAGTCTTCTGTGTACCAAGATGATATCTTGATAGACATCCTCAGAGTTGTTTTCTCAATTAGTTGCATAACCATTGATTGAGACACAATTGACTATATATATATCCATGTTGTATAAACGACTGAGTTTGGGGATAAAAAAAACTCACCACCACCATCAAGGTCACTGTTATGCCCATCACCTTCTGAAGTCTCCTCACTCTCTTTTTGCTGCTGCTGCTGCGGTTGCTGCTGATGCTATAATTTTGTCATGAGAATACAATGTAAGATCCTTGTCAAATTTTAAGTAGATAATAAAATATTGTTAGATGTTAGCGCTATGCTTTCTGTTTGGAATTTATTCATCTCAATTAGCTAAGACATTGTACCTTTAACCCAGTACCAGTCAATCCTCCTGCCCCAACAGCAGCCACATTGCTTCCATGGGGCTAGCCATTTTAAATTTCATGTAGAAATGAGAACACATCACATTTGCTTTCTGTTCAAACTTTTCATAATCATCTGATATCCTGGGATAAAGATGAAATAAATTTTCAGTTCATCTCTTCTTTAAAACCTTGACATAATCTCTTCAACTCTTTGAAATGGCTTATCAAATCATGCAAGCTTGGTAATTTAAAAAATATAAATATATGTAATATATATGTGCTCTACTGAGTCAAAGAATAATTTATCTACCTTCACAACAAGGGTATTTTAAGTTTATTAATAAATGATAATGGATTCCATCCAGGCATTAATAGATGGGATCCTAATACCATCATATGATATGTAAAAATGGGACTTCAGTATCTGACAAGCAATACTTGAAACTAACCATAACTGAGATGGTTAATTTTCATGATTTACATGCTACAAACTAGAATTTTGACAAAGAGAGTCTCAATGAGGGGTTGTCTATATCAGGTTGACCCGTAGGCAGGTCTGTGGGAGAGTGTCAATGTTAGTTGTTGAGGGAAGACCCAGATGCTGTGGGCAGCACCTCTTCCTGTTGTACGAGTGCAGAAAGTGAGCTGAGGACAAGTGTGCGTGCGTTGTCTCCACCCTTGACTGTGGATGTGACTAGCCCATGGCTTTCATGCAGTGATGGACTGTGACCTGGAACTGTAAACTAAAATAAATGCCCTTTTCCCTCAGCCGCCTGAAGCCTAATGAATCTGGTCAGTTTCAGGGACTTTCTGAAGCCTTGAGTTGCTTACTTCCTCTTTTAGGAGCTTTCCTTCAGAATGGAATGTTTTGCCTCCCTTTACCATTCTGCATCCTAACAAGCTTTCCTCCAAGAGGAAAAGTTCGAATCTCAGATGGGATTGCTACACAACAAAGAGGCACAGTGGTTCTTGGAATGACGATGTCATAAAGATATGAAGATGTGGATTAAATAAATCTAAATATGTGGATTAGAATGAAAGGCATCCAGGCAAAGGCTGATGTCTCTATAAAGCTTGAGAATGAGGGGAGTTATGTGGTAGATTTTACATTCTATATGTATGTATGTACTTATGTATACTATGCATACTGATAATACAATTACACTGCTATTCCACACTCAGTGGCCTATCAGTTGCTGGTTGTCTTCTCAGGACTAGGTGTGCCCTAGTACATTTGATCATCACCTTGACACACTTGGGAAGAGGACCTTCAGTAGAGGAGTTGCCTCTGTCAGATTGGCCCTCTCTGTGAGCATTTCCTTAATTGCTAGTTGATGTAAGAGAATCCAGCCCACTGTGGGTGGAACCATCCCCAGGCTGGCAGAATTTGGCTAAGTAAAAAGGCAGATAAGCATAAATCAGTAAACAGCATTCTTCTGTGGTCTCTGCTTGAGATCCCACCTGCAGGCTCCTGTTTGAGTTCCTGCCCCGATTTCTCTCAAAATGGACTGTAAAACTCTTTCTTCTCCAAGTGGATTTTTGTCGTGGTGTTTACCACAGCAACAGAAAAGCAAGCCAGAACAAGGTATAGCCACGTTCTCAGTGTCTTATTCAAAGAACTGAGAATGTACATACAGATAGCATAGCACCTCAGAGTTTTATTGAAAGTGATGTTAGAGGTTACACATATCCAAGGGAGCAGCACGATAGGAATGAAGCTGATCAGGGTTGCTGGACTACTTCTCAAGACCGCCTTTTCAGGGTCTAGACAGATGAGTGGTTTCTAGGGGTGAGATATGGGCAAGTTTCTGTTTTGATTGATGGGCTCTGGTTAGGTAAGCATTTCTTCACTACACACATCTCTTCCTATAATACATCTGATTTTAGTCATGTCCCCCATCACACATAGGCACAAGATACTAAATTCTCCTTAAAAGTTCATTGACAAAGTTTACCTTCCAGGCCAAGATGGATTGTTCCACTGCACCCAATTACGAGGCATGTCCCAGAATGCACTTGGGGACCAAAGGAGATTGGTGTGGGAGGTCCTTCTGTATATGTGTTGCTTTTATTGGCTAATGAATAAAGAAGCTGTTTTTGGCCAATGGCTTAACAGAATATAGCCAGGCTGGAAAAGATATAAACACAGAGTAGGCAGAGTCAGGGAGATGACATGTAGCCACCAGAAGGGAGATGCGAGCTGTCAGTCAGAACCTTGCCAGTAGGCCACAAGCCTCATGGTAAAATATAAAATAATAGAAAGAGGCTAATTTAAGACACAAGAGCTACCTAGCAATACACTTACGCTATTGGCCAAATAGTATTACAATTAATACAGATTTCTGTGTGATTATTTTGAGTCAGGATGGTGGGGAAATGAACTAGCGGCTTCCTCCAACAGGAGATGATTGAGGAATCTCCAGGAAAGAATGACCCATTGCTGTTTTTGAAGTGGTACATGTATAGCTTAGTGGAGATGGGGTCCCATTTTGCTAGACAATTCCTATACTTGCCATATCTGGGGAAGACATTCAAAGTTTAATTGAGTAACCAATTTTAATAAATAACTTTATCAAATGTTTGAGCAAAATGTAAAACTATAACATAAGTGGTCAAAGGTCTCTGACCCAGTTCTGAACCCCATTCCGGAGACAGCCACTTTATCCACCTGCATTTTATATTTCTGCTGGTTATTCTTCTGTTGTTAAATAATTTTCTGCCTCAATATTGATTTTTCCAACCACTTCGCTATGAAAGCCAAGGGTTCAGCACACCTACACCAATTCCCATTGTCCACGAAGCTGTAATTATCCTGGGGTTTTCAGGTCCTCTAATTAGCCCCTTCTGCATTTCTAGCCATTTTGTCAGCCTTTTTTATTTGCTGGACCCATCCTTTCAAAGAATATATTTGAAGTTTTTATTTTCAAATTCTCTGTACCATATCTTCATATTTGATCATATTATTTACTCTCAACTTTCCATAATTAAGGCTTCTAGGCAATGCTGTAACTTCATCTGAAAATTTGAAAATGTGACAATGTAATCATGTTAGCACAAATATTACTGCCTGTTTCTGTTGCTGTGATAAAACACTCTGTCAGTAAGCAACTTGGGAAGAAAGGTTGTATTTGGCTTTCCCTTCCAGGTCACAGGTCCAACACTGGTGGAACTCAGGGCAGGAACCTGAGGTAAGAACCATAAAGAAACTGCTTGCTGGCTCATTCCTTGGCTAGCTCACTTTCTTATACAGTCCAGGACCATTTGCCTAGGGATGGTGCTACCTAGGGTGGACTGGGCCCTTCTATATCAATTAAGACAGTCCCTCACAGACATGTCCAGAAACCAACCTGATAAAGACAATTACTTAGTTAAGCCTTTTTTAAGGTGAACATAGGTAGTGTCAAGTTGAGTCAATGCTAACCAGGATTTTGTCTTTTCACTCATCCATTCTTTCTTTCTTTTGTTAAAATATATTTTAATAGATCTTTTAATTTATTTTTCTCAAAAAAAACTATCTTTTCTCATTTTACATGCTAAATACATTTCCCACTCCCTCCCCTCCTCCTGCTCCCTCTACCTTCCCCCTTACCCCCCATTCCGTCCACCATCCATTCCTCAGAGAGGGTAAAGCTTCCCATGGGGTAGGTAGTCAATACAGTCTAGCACATTGCTTTGAGGCAGGACCAAAGCCCTCCCCACTGTATCTAGGCTGAGCAAGGTATCCATCCAGAGAGAATTGGTTCCGAAAAACCAGAACAAGCAGTATCCATAAATCTTGGTCTCACTGCCAGTAGCGGCACAGTGTGCCCAGCCATACAACTGTCACCCACATTCAGAGGGCCTCGTTTAGTCCTGTGCTAAATCCCTCCTTGTCAGGCTGGGGTTGGAAGGCTTCTCTTAGCTCAGGTAAGCTGTTTCAGTGGGTGTCCCCACCGTGGGCTTGGTCTCTTTGTGCATATTTTCCCTCTTTTCTCTCTCCAAATGGACGTTGGGAGCTCAGCCCAGGGCTCCGCTGTGGATCTCTGTCTTTGCTTCCGTCAGTTGTTGGATGTTCTATGATGACATTTAAGATAGTCATCAATCTGACTACAGGGCAAGGCCAATTCAGGCACCCTCTCTGCTATTGCTTAGAGTCTTAGCTGGGGTCATCCTTGTGGATTCCTGGGAATTTCTCTAATGTCAGGTTTCTTGCTAGCCCCATAATGGCTCCCTTAATCAAGATATCTCTTTCCTCACCTTCAGTCTCTGTCCTTCCCCACCTTGACCATCCCATTCCCTCTAGTTCTCCCCCCCCCTCCTCCCCTTCTGCCTTCCCTTCTCCTCTCATGCCTGTGCTTTCAATTTTCTCAGAAGATGCTGTCTCTTTCCCCTTCCCAGGGGGATCTATGAATGATTCTCTTAGTGTTCTCCTTGTTACTTAGCTCCTCTGGGGTCGTGGACTATAGGCTCTGTATCCTTTGCTCTACAGCTAGTTTGCCACTGTTCTTTCATTAAACCACTGTGTTTAAGATCAAAGCGAATGAGTTTCCCCTCCTTATACTTGACTAGGGTCTCCATGCTGACTCTTGCAATTTACTTAATGTCTAGACTATAATAACTTTTTGTACACTATTTTCCTGGAATTTCAAATGCACGTCTCTTTGAGTGTGGGAGATGATATGAATCCTATTCATAGCATCCCTTATTTTTATTTTCTGCTCAGACTCTGTTCCTTTTCCAAGTCTTCACACACTCTCCTAGAGGCCACTGGCTTCCTGATCTAATTTCATCACCTAAACCAAAACTGTCACCTTGGCTTTTCTTTTCTGTGAGCTTGGGGTTAGCTGGACTCTTTTAATGACTTTTATGTCTGTGTTGTTGGAATATAAACTCAAGCACCTCTTCCAGAAGGTTTTAAAGGGTAACTTTTTTTTCTATTTCTTTTAACTGCAAGGGACTCTGTTTTGCTCTTGGGAGCAATGGAGCATTTCCTGGGTACAGATGCTATGTGAAGGTAATTTTTCCAACATGTTCCTTGGGCTGCCTTTCCACGAGATGGCTGGCACCGGCAAGAGCTTTGTTATTTGTTGACTTTCCAGTTGGTGCTTTTCCTAGTAACACACTAGATCATCCCGCATGCGTGCACACCCGGTATGCATCGATACATATCCCTGCATATCTTTTAAGTTGCCCCTTTACCCTTGAGTGCCTTATTGAAACCGAAGACCCCAATCTCATTTGAGTCTGGGTAGATTCTGCTATTACTTCTTTGGCTATTGATCGTTTATTACTTATTGATTATCACTTCCCTCTGATCCTTCTGTGACTTATTCTTATTAAACATCATGCCCTTTCTCTTTCTCCAGGATCCCCCCATTTCTAGCTTTGTGCTCTGAGTGTTGGATGGCCCCTCGGCCTTTGCTTTGAAACCTGGCTCTGAATTATTAACACATCCCTGGAAGCATTCTTATCTGAACTTCCTGAGTCTAACTTCTGTTCTCTAATTGAACCCTAGAACTCAGAAATAATGCATATCATGGACTGTCTGGCTTGGCTTCTGCTAAGTCCCCCTCTCATCTGCCTCCCTGTCTAGTTCTACTCATGGTTGTTTGACTCAGTCTTTCTTTCTCATGCTGCAGGGTTTCCCAGGGTGTTTGATTATTCCCTTTGACCTCCTCCCTTGTGGAATGAGGTACACCAAAGGCCCTGAACCAAGGCCTGCGGAACCCCGGAGGACACTGCCAAGTACAGAAATAGTACAATGGGATCAGTCACAGAGCCATGGAGATGTCTCCCTTGGGGCCACACTTTGATTGGATGCCCCGCAGCCTGGCTTAAATGAACTCATCAGCACAGACATCATGGGGTCTCCAAAGATGAAGTAATGTCCAATGTGGCTGTCACTTCCACCTCTGCCCTGAGACCCTTCTAGGCATGGCTTCCTTTTCTTCATCCCTTGACAGAATCCTGTGGTAAAGAGGGCGACCAGCTGCTTTCCCAGTGCCCGGCTGCCCAGTTAGCTTACACCCGAAATAGTTACATGGAAACTATATTCATTTAATCACTGCCTGGCCCATTATATCTAGCCTCTTCTTGGCTAATTCTTACATATTCGTTTAACCCATCTCCATTAATGTGTATCGCCACTTGACTGTGGCTTACCGGCATGAGTCTAACCAGTGTCCGTCTCAGAGAAGAGAGCCATGGCATCTGCTACAGTGCCTTCTTCCTCCCAGAATTCTGTTCTGTCTACCATGCCCATCTAAGGGCTGCCCATCAAAAGGCCAAGGCAGTTTTCTTTATTCAACCA
Source organism: Microtus pennsylvanicus (assembly GCF_037038515.1). Lineage (NCBI taxonomy): Eukaryota > Metazoa > Chordata > Mammalia > Rodentia > Cricetidae > Microtus > Microtus pennsylvanicus. The sequence goes on from NC_134599.1 coordinate 4,363,649, forward strand.
ATGAAAGCAACACATAGAAAGAAGACCCTCCTACACCAGAATCCCCTCCTCCCAAGAGGACCAAGCTCTTGCTTCCCTCATTTTCATTACTCCCCTCTCCATCACTGTGCTTCTATGGAACGGCATGGCAACAAGCATGATGAGCGAGTGAACCAATGAATGAACGAATGAATGAGCTAGCCTGGGGCAAGGAGGATTTCCTGTTAACTTGGAGTTTTTATAAAATGAAGACTTCTTTTTTTAAAAAAAAATATTTTTTATGTGTGTGCTGAAATGTGTGCCTAATGTCCCCAGAGACAAGAAAAGGGCATGGCATCCCCTGGGACCAAAATTAAAGATAATTCTGAGTCACCACATGGATGCTACAAACCAAACCTGGTTCCTCTGCAAGAGCAGCCAGTGCTCTTAACCACTGAGCATCTCTCCAGCCCCAGAAGATAAAGAACTCGTCATGCATTGTTTATCTATTTGCTTAAGAATCGCAGCTTGAATTAACATAAAATCACAGTGTTCATTTAAGGGAAAATGGAGAATTACATGATGAAGGCACAGCTTCCTTCAGAGGAAGAGCATGCACGTAGGCACACATCTTCTTCCTTATTTCAGATCAAACACTGGCCTTTCTGAAGATTCCTGATACAGAGATTCACTTTAGTAGAGTCCAGTTGAGGCCAAAGCTATCTGTGGATGAACACAGCTTTACTTTGTTTTAAAACATGTCCATGATTGTTCTTTTGTTCTGTTTTTTAATTTATTTTTTAGTTTATTTTTATGTGTATGAATGCTTTGCCTCCATGGGTATGCATATTTGTTCTTTTGAATTCTGTGTCCTGGGGCTTATGAAGAAAAATATCACCAGAGAACATTCCTATAGGGCTGCTAAGTTTGGGGCAGGGCATTTGGTTTGGCCTTTCACAATGTTTGTGTTTTGGCCATGTGACCTGGCCTGTGGTTCCTTCCCTGGTGGTAAAGAGCCACGGTCAATGGCTGCTGAGAGGAGAGTTGGTTTTCACCAGAGGTGAGCTCCCTGACAGATTATCCAGTTCCAGGTGGCCAGCCCTCAACATATCCACATGGGCAACATGAATGGGGCTCAGTATGGTGTGTGTGTGTGTGTGTGTGTGTGTGTGTGTGTGTGTGTGTGTGTGTAAAACAATAGTAAAGAAAAGGGTTTGTGAATTTGAGACTAAGTAGGGACACACAGGAGGGGTTGGAAGGGGGGAGGGAAGAAGGTGGAAATGATGTAAGTACAGTACTCACATATGAAATATCCCCAAATTTACATTTTTATTTTAAAATACCAATGGAAGAAAAGAGAACGTATTTGCAGAGGAACACATGTAAGTGGAGACCGTATCAGGGTAGTTAAGTCTGCCTCCGGAGAATAAGACACACATTTCTCTCATTTGTGCATCCTACACTTTCAATGCTAGCTAGTGTTTCAACACATCTTTGAGTGCTGACTTCCTAATTGGGGGGTAGGTAGGGCAGGAAGAGCGCAGAGTGCAGAAGAGAGCCCGGCCCTGTCTGCTTGAAGTCTTCACTGTCGATGGTGCAGGCCAAGAGCCAAGCACTTGCTGCCTGAGTGAGTTTGAGCTCCACATTCAGTGATCTGGAAGGAAGGTCCTCACACCCGGAGTCTTATTTGTTGCTGGCTGGGGAGACTTCCTCCCTCCATCTCTGCAGTGCTCTATTCACCGGCACCACTTTTCAAGGTGACCTTTAGTCATCCTTGTCCTTCCTCTTTTTTCTTAAGACAGGCTGTGGAAGCCTGCCCTTTCCATCCGCCTTGAAGTTCCTGTCCCATAAGATCATCATTTCCCTAAATCACCTGGCATGGCAGGGACACAAGGGTTGCCTCCACAGCCCAAGAAGCATCCAGAAGGAACAATTGTAAGTGCCAGAAGTGGTGGATGTCTTCAGGGAAGCAGCATTTCCCAGACGCAACAGGGCAGATGCCTGTATGAACTCACAGAGACTGACATCATGAACAAGGCCTGTACAAGCTCAAAACAAACAAAACCCCAGGATGGAGGGGAAGTGAACACAGAGTTTTATCACAAGCCAAGAAACTATTTCCAACTGAGACCCTATGGGAGAGGGAAAATTAGTTCTCTTCCATAGAGTGGCACTGAGTCTATCAACCACACACCAGAGCAGGCTCCATGCTCATAGCTGAACAACATAGAGCAGACACCATGTTTGTCGGTGCGTGTGTGTGTGTGTGTGTGTGTGTGTGTGTGTGTGTTAAGAGAAATAAAAGAACAAGAAGTAGGGTAGGTAGAGAGGTAGGGGAGGATCTGGGAGAATTTAAGGGAAGGGAAAGAATATGATCAAAATAGATTATACGAAATCCTCAAAGAATAAATATAATTTTTTTTTGTTAAAAAAAAAAGAAGCATCAGGAGAGGCAAAAGGCTATCAGGAAGAAGTTCAATGACCAGTGATAAGAATGGCAACTTGGGCCTATCAGGAGCTAAGGCCTTGTGGAGAGCCCAGAAGGCAAGCCATGAATGAGTGCCTGGCCAGGAAGACCAAAGCTCCTGTTTCTTTCTGGCTCCCATCCCTGGCCTCCCATCTGTACCTCTCAAAGTCAAGGACCCCATCTGCAGAGGGGCGGGTATTTACACAGTCACTCCACCAAGGACTGTGTGACTTTGACAGTGGGGGCTGAGAGTCTGACATCCCACAGCGTCCCTAAGACCCTGGCTCCCAGCCTTGCCCTGCTGGCCCCATGCCACTGTATCATATTTGCTCACAGGGACATGGATGATAAAGTTTCCAGCATTGCAACCTTTTTCCTTCTCCGTCTCCAAGCACCGTCTCTGGGAGATTACCTAAATCACACGCATTCAGCCATGATTGATGATTCTCGGTTCTCTGCTATCCTGGGAGATATAAATTTCTCAGTTGGTTATTTACTCAAAAAGAGACTTCTGATAAATGCCCTAGTCCTAGGAGTCACAGGTGGGTAATAATAGCAGTTATGTGGTTAGAAAGGTACAAAGCATGAAATTAATGGCGTAGAAGTGATCCTGGGTCAGGAATTATTAGGAAAAGCACTGAGACCTGGGGAGGAAAAATGGGAGGCGGGAATGAGTTCTAACAACCTTTTCTTGATCGGCCATGTAAGGGATACAGCAATTGCTAGAGCATTTTGTCTGCATTCCCAGGGAGGAAGAGGTGGCACAGCCACTGAGGTTAGAAGATGCCAGAAGGTAATGAATCCAGGTTGCACATTCTTCCTGCCAGGCCAGGATGTAGGTCACATGTAAATCAGGTTGCTTGCTCTCTCTGAGGGATGGGTTTAGAAGCCCTTCTTTTGCAAGATGGCTGCAAGAGGTAATATGACAGCTCTTTATATGATACATACACACACGCACACACACACATATACATATACATATATATATATATATATATATAGTTATGGTCTGAATCTGAAATGCATCTGAAGATATATGAGTTGAGGTCTTGGTTGCTTACCTATAGGTCCTTTTTGAAAATGAGCAGATCATGAAGGCCTAATCAAGGATTCAATCCAATTATGGATTCATACTTGGAAATTAGGAATTTCATAATTCATTGGAAATTCATAAATGGAAATTATGGCATTGATGGAGAAAGCAGATCACTGGAGAGTTGCCTCTGGAGGGAGTAATAGATGCCCTCCCCTTCCTCTGCCCCTGCCACCTCTCTGCTTCTCGGCTGTCATGAGGTGAGCGGCCTTCTCCATCACAGACGTCTCCTATCATGATGCTAGTACATAGGCATGCGGGCAGCTGACTATGAACAGAAACCTGGAGGATCGCAAGACTCAGCCTTTCTTTCCTCAGTTGGTTAGATCAGGACTTGTGCCACTGAGAATAAAAGCTGCTGTCTTGGTGAGGGGTTTCCCTTGCTGTGATAAAACACCATGACCAAAAAGCAAATTGAGGAGGAAAGGGTTTATTTGCCTTACACTTCCTTAACGCTGCTCATTACTGAGGGAGTCACAATAGGAACCCAACAGGACAGGGAGCCAAAGGCAGGAGCTGATGCAGAGGCCATGGAGGGGCGCTGTGTCATAAGCCATGTATTGGGATGACATCTGTCAGGGTCCAGCCTTGATGGGTTCGTACTTTCCAGGGTAGGGGTGTGAATTAGAAATGTTAGGCAGAATAGACAGAGATACAAAAGAAACACAGAGACACAGGGTAGTACCAGGAGGGAAACTCAGTGAATCTGCCCGTGTTTTTCATATACAATACATATCTCAATATATATCCCAATCTGAAAAGGAAGGCTTATATACTTCACTCCAAAAGGGGAGAGGGGAGGCAATAGACTTCATTAACATAATATAAGGAATGGACTTGAATTCTTCACCCTTTGGTCCAGGTGGAATGGATCCACCTCCATGGTCCATCTTAACGTCCAAAACACCAAGTAAGCACACCCTAGGTCAGGATATCTTGTTTATAGCCACTCCTTTTGTCAACAAGTTTGAAAGAGTAAAAATAAGCTCGAACTCTCTGACCTTTAGTCAAGATGAAACAGGACTCACATCTGTGAGCCCCCATAGTGATGCTGACTGGCTTGTTCCCTATGGCTTGCTCAGCCTAGTTTCTTAAAGCACCCAGGACCACCAACACAAGGATGGCATCACCCAAAATGGTCTAGATCCTCCCCCATCAATCACTAATTTAGAAAAATCCCAAGCGCTTTTGTATAGCCCGATCTTACGGAGGCATTCTCTTATTTGGGGTTTCGTCCTCTCAGACGGCTTTAGCCGTCTCTCCAGCACTGCTGCCTAGAACACTCTAGAAGATATCCTGCCACTATCTATAGTCCCACACCCGTGTACTCACAGGCAGCACCTAGTGGACTCAAGTTTCAAAGCATAAGAGCATAGAAAGCTGGGGGTCTAGGGAGGAATTAGAAGGAGGAAATGCATGGGGTGGACATAATAAAAACACATTACATGCATGTCTGTAACTCTCAAACAACAGCAACAAAAAAGAATTTCTTGTGTAAAACCTTAACTACAATGTCTCTTCCAAGACCCTCTGTCTATGGAAAACTAACTTCACAGAATTATTCTGGGGGCCGTCAACCCTAGTGACCTACCTGCTACCTCAAGACAGAGCCAATGATGCTCCCTGCCTCACTACTGTAGAGTTCGGGCTACAGGGTAGAGAGCATAAGCAAAGAGAAGCTTGACCTAAGAATAGGTAGATAGGAACTAAAGAGGACAGGAAGGCTGGTGGAGAACACCTGTGTGTTGACTTAACCAGGCCACAAAACCCCAGCTATTTATTTGGTCAAGCATTTCTCTGGGTGCCTGTGATGGTGTTAAGTGAGAAAATTAAAATTTTAGTTGACTGATTAAGCCAAGTAATGGCACTCCCTGATGTAGGTGAGCCTTGTCCAGCTGCAGATCTGAAGAGAACCAAAGGGCTACTGCCCCTGCCCTCTGAGAGTGGGATGAGGCCTCATACCCACCTGCTTAGAATAAACTTGGTGCTTTTGCTGCAGGCCTTGACCTGAAGCTCGGTCCTCTTGGGGTCATGCACTGACTGGCTTTCAGAGGAGAACTGGCATCATCAATTCTACTGTTCTCAGGCTTTTGAACCTGAGTGGACCTGCCCCATTCTTCCTCATGGGTCTCCTGCTTGCCAGCTCAGAACGTGAAACGTCTCAGCCCCTAAAACTGTGAGAGCCAGTTCTGTACATCAAATATCCTTACATGCCAGAGAGAGCCTGCTGGTTCTTTTCCAGGAAGCCCTCACCAATGTAAGGGTGACCTTTCCCTTTAAAAATAAGATGAGAACACAGCCCCACCATGTGAAGGGAGCCTCTAACCACCTCAGTTCCCATAGCTGTTCATGCTCATAAGCAAGAAGGTTGATATATCCAGTTGTACCCTTCTCTGCACTTCATGCTCCTACTAAAAAGACCTTGACATTCAGTGTCCAGACTCGTGAGTTCTGTGTAAAGCATCAGTCACCCTAGGTGACAACTGTCACCCCAACTTATCTGCCTGATACCTGCCAATGGACCTCACCACCATTTTCTGAGGGAGCTCAATGTGATATCCAGGAAGGTGAGGAAATGCCATCAGGAGTGGCTTAGATTGGTGACATTCATAGGCTCAAGGAAATGCCACCAGGAGTGGTTTCGATTGGTGACATGCATAGGCTTTAATGCAAATCAGCTTCTGTACTGCACATCAGAGTCTAGAAGGGAGGTTAGCTTCATCTAGCCCTGCCTTGCACGCAAAGTAGTCTTCACAGACTGCCTGTGTAGCCCTGCCTGGCAGTAAATGTATTTACTCTGTGTGTGTGTGTGTGTGTGTGTGTGTGTGTGTCTGGTCTGTGTGTTCCTCTCACACACACACCACTCTCTCTGACTCTGTCTCTGTGTGCATTTGGGGGTGTGTGTGTCTCTGTCTCTCTTTCCTGTTTGTCTGTCTCTCTGTGTGTCTGTGTGTATGTATATATGTTTATGCAGGTATGTGTGTATACTCGCATATGGGGGCCACATGTTTGTGTGTATGCAGGTGTGAGTGTGTGTTTTTGTGTGGGGACATCAAGTCTGTGTGTTTTTTAATGGGAATATCTTCCAAGAACACTTGAGCTCTGAATGGCATGGTGCTTTAGCGCGGTCACAGTTAGATGTGCTCAGAGGAGATACTCTTGTCAAAAATGGGTGAGCTTTGGGGTTTGTTTTGAGAGGAGTGAAAATATTAAAACAATATCTTTTCTCCTACAAGGTATGAAATTTCATCATTAGAAAAACTCTGTTTTGGATCCAGGCATTACTGGCTTTGAAAATAAAAACTGCTATCATCATTAAAATGTAAAGGAACACTTAGTGCTGGGGGCTGTACTAGAAGCTTTGTGTGCATTATCCCAATGCAAATTTGTCAGGTCTTTCGCACAATTAACTAATGCCATTTTACAGGCAGGAACGTCACCTAAGTTTTCAAATAGATTGTGAGCATCAGAGTGCAGCTGTGAATCCAGATGTGTGTGCAGGTGTGCAGGTGTGCAGGTGTGCAGCCCTTGCTGTCCCCCATGAGCAGCAAGTAGGGTTTTCCAGCCCTTCCTACAATTCAATGGTGACGATGAGGAGGTGTTAGTCTCAGCATTTAACCTACTCAGCTTCACTCTGTGCTTTAGTCAAAACAAAAGCTCATATCTGTGAGCCCCAATCAAACCAAACATCAAAGTAAGAATTTAGCAGTCATGTTCACTGCGTTTATAGTCATGTAAAAGAAATGATCCCGTGACCTAACTCTTCAAGATCTCAAGAAGGGAAAGCCAGACAGCTCATACTGTCGGATATCACCAAGGAGGTCTCATTCCAAACCCCAAGAGAAAGAAGGAAATGGCTGCCTTTGCTGGCTCCTCCCCCAGTCTGAAAGGTCCCTCCCCCTGTCTCCAGGTGCCTCCCCTGGTCCTCAGGCAAACCCTGTGCACAGTCAGGCTGGTTGTTCCTGGAGGATGCAGCCTTCACGTCCTCCTCAGCCAATCCTATTATGTCTTACCCTTGGGTAACTGTGCTGGCACCTACCTCTCCCAGTCTAAGACTGATGGGGGCCAAGTTTCAGACGTTCACATAGCTGCTTTTCTGACCTTTTTGTGAATGCAGGAAGTAATGGTGTCAATGAGATAGACCCAGATTTACTGTTCAAAAGCATAACCCGCACACTCATTTCTTTTGTATGTATGTGTGGGGAAGTGTACATACAGGGCTGGAGATAACAGGACAACCTATGGTGTCATTTCTTAGGTAACGTCCACCTGTTTGTTGAGACAGGGTCTCACTGGTCTAGAACTCTCCTGGCAGGCTAGGCTCTAGAGATCTGCTGGCTCTGCTTCTCCGGTGCTGGAATGAGAAAGTGTGAGCCCTCATGCCTGGCTTTTTACATGATTTAACTCTGATCTCCATGCTTGCAAAGCAAATGCTTTATCAGTGGATATGCACATTGTGTATGTTTAAGGGAGGGTGCCATGGTGTTTGTGTATAGTTGTGCATGGCAAGGTAGGCAAGCCGGTGAGCTCAATGGCAGCCACTGCCAGAATGCGCCCATCTGGCCTGTACAGCCCTGCCCCCACGGAAAGTCTTCTGGTGTCAGCGCTGGGCCAGGCTGGGACCTACACACCTGTGTGGAGGGGAGTGGTTGGTGGCAGAGGCTTCTGCTCTTGGCAGTGCACAGATGGGCTCACAGGTGGCGGTCAGTACAACAATTTGCAAAACAAGTTGGAAAAGAGGCACCAAGCTGTGTCGTGGGCAGTAGAATACAGCAGATATGGGAACAGGGACAGCTCCAGCACTGGTCCCAGATTCATCTCCTCCAGTCGGGCATGCCAAATCCATATACTCACCTGGTCCAGACCCCACGATATCTGTCTAACCTTTGTGTCCTGATCTATAGCTTGAGCTCCTATACCTCTGTCAAACATGCTCACCCAGTCCCTTTGGGAATCTGTGTCATGCCCATCCTCTTTGGACAGCCTTGTATAGCTCTGTTCCTTTTCCAAAGGCTGTGGCCCAGACCAGCCCACCTGTCCCCTTCTGTGATAAACACCATCCAGTCCCCACAGAAAGCCCTGCAGTTACAGGATGGCTTGTACTCTCAACTTGGGATTCTTCCTTCTCGGCTCAGGATCTAGGTACTCTCCTAGGCTTTTGTCTTTGCTTGTTGTGATGAGACGTGAACTGTGTGCAGAAGCCACTGTCTCTCAGGTTGTTAATTTTGAGCTCTGAGCTCCTACCAGCTCAGTACTGAGCCACATCTTCCACTAAGAATGTTCCAACTCCCTTTCTGCTGCTATGAGAAAACACTCTGAACAAAAGCAACCTGGGAAGGAAAGGGCTTATTTGGCTGACACTTCCAGGTTGCAGTCCATCGCTGAGGGAAGTCAGGACAGGAACCTGAAGAAGAAACCATGGAGGGTTGCTGCTTCGATCTCACTCTCTGGCTTATGATTGTTTAGCTCCCTGATTCAGCCCAAGACCACTGCCCAGGAACTAGCTGCCCAGGGTGGGTTGGGTCTTCCTGTATCAAACATCAGTCAAGACAATGACCCATGTCCTGATAATTCCCACAGGCCAATTTACATAATTCCTCAAGGAAAAATTCCCTTCAGATAACTCCAGGATATTTCAAGATGACGTCATGCTACCTATGACAGGAGAGTGGGGATAGGTATCTATTATAAAGAATATTCTGGGGACTGGCTCTTTTCCAGAGGAGGGAGGACTGACCTGAGATTAACCCTGGAGCCTTCTTCTCACAGTAGCCTGAAGGCTTTACACCAGACTCCTTCCCACTGTCACTGGCGAATGTGCCCCAGAGCCAAAACCTGTCTAGAAAGCTCCTTTTCCTCTTTGTCCCAAGGAGATACATCCCAGAAAAAGTGTCTAAGAAAGCAGTTCACCTTCAACAGACATCTCTCCCAGGGGACTGTCAAAGAAGGAACTTTGGAAAAGGAAGGGGTCTTCCTCCAGGTTAGACCCTCAGCTGAAAATAGGGTCAGACACTGTAATTTTTTTCCTGAGGCTCTGAAAAATCTCTCTGCCATATTGTCCACTTCCTCCAGGGGCCCAGTCAGTCACCAGTAGTCTGTCAAGGGAGCTCCAATCTCTCTTGTCTAGGATGACAACTTGGGCACCAGAGATTAGATCACTGAGATGGGACTCCGCTGACTAGTAGCCAGAGGGCATCTGACTTAGCAAGTCCACTCCTCCATCCTGACCAGGATGACATGTGAGCCCTCCACCCTATAGGTCTCTGTTTGAACATGGAGGTGCCCAGAGTCCACGGAGTAACTCATACCACACCCTTGGGTGCTTTTCTTGTTTGAGGAAAACACAGAAATCTAAGCTTGTGATCCACATCACGGGCACCCCATTCTAGTAGCAAGTGTCCCTGGAACTACAGGCATTGCTTCCGGCAGCAACGCTAAGCTTCGATGATCACTGTGAGCAAAAACTAACAACACAGAAATCAGGAAACAGGAACAAGGGTCTAGTTCCATTCTGTCAGAGTTACCCAGCTGCCAACATTCTAGAAATCAGAGATTGTGCATGTGAATTACAGAATGGCTCACCTCGCAACAAAAAAACTTCTCTTTGCATTAGACAAAAACCATTACAGAAAACTACAACCAATCAAACTTCAGAGAACCATGGGCTGTGTGGTGCTTACCTCCAACTAATCCACCCACAATATACCATCAGTTCCTAAAGCCTGGGGATCATTGCAGAAGAGGGGCAGCCAGAGACCACGAACCAATGGAAGTTGGCTATGAGATTGTGTCTCCTGGAAAAGTTAGAAGCTATACCCATTAAGCTTCACCAACATGGCTGCCTAATTAAGACGTGAACAAGGATGACGTCAGCAAACATGCTATCATGGAAGGGGATGCTCATGAAGTCTCAATGCTACACAACCAACTCTAGCCAACTAAGGAATGCTGAGAATGGGAAAAATAGTCTTCCCCAGGGAAAAGTACACCAGTTGTTTATCCAAAACCAAATGGCAGGTCCTGAAAACACATACACAAACAAGATTATGCAGACTAGGTAGATTGCATTTATTTATTTAGGGGTGTGTGTGTGTGTGTGTGTGTGTGTGTGTGTGTGTGTGTGTGTATAACAATGATTATAGAAAAATAGGTGAGCAAGTGGGGTTTATATAGGAAAGGCTGGAGTGAGGGGGAGTGGTGAGGGTAGGAAGGATGGCCCAAGGAAAATGAAGTAGTTTCCTTGTATGCAGAGTTGGGAAGGGCTGGCATAACCCTTCCTGGGAAGATGTCTAACTTGTCTTTTAGGATGCTTGTAGAACCCTTCTGACTGTGCCTCATGAAAGAAAGGCTTCTGTGGAAATCAATTTAATGTCTAGGGCACTCTGACTGGCATGCAGGACGGCCGGGCAGATTGGTAATCTGTAATAGGAGCTGAGAGTGGGCAGTGCCACACCCAGCCTTATTCTGCTCTAAGATCTTCCTTTCCCCAGGGAGCAGCTCCTTGGTGCTTTTCTGTATCTACTCCTCATTGTCTATCCTCTCCTCTCTTTATTCTTGATGACTCCAACCTAAGGGATGACTGCTAGGCATCCCTAGAGCCTCACTCCAGGCCCAATGCACTGCATCTACTACTCCATTGGTTGGATTCCTCCAAGAGCTGCCTGCTGAGCAGGCCCCACAGACAAGCCTGTGCAAGAAGAGACATGGGATCTCAAGGAAGCCAGGAAAGCCACTTCATTCAGGGGCTCACTGTGGGTCTGGAGCAGGCTCCACAACACTTTGAGATTTTATTTACATCCTGAAATTCTCAAGTGATATTCCTGCCTGCTTGAGTCCACAGAAGAAACCAACCCATGCTCTCCACAACATCCCTTCTGTCCAAATCTTCCACCATTCACTGCCTAGTTCTCCTGGGACCCTTCGGTCCGAATTCTCTAATCTCTGAAGCATACACTGTCATCAGACTAACAGCCTCTCCCTCTTACCTTCCTCGCTTAGTCTACCCCCACTGGTGTGCCCAGATGTGCTCTTACGTCACCAGTGCAAGGTGTTCTTCTCCTGTGCACATCAGGCACAGGAGAAGTCTCTGACCTCTTCCGAGTCTCCAGTCCACTGCAGTTACCCTGTTATGTCACGGTCCTCTTGCTACTTCCCAGGTGTGACTCCCAGGTGTGACTCTCACTGTCACAGTGATCTCAGACCGAGGGACTGATTTCAGGTGAGGCTTAAGTCCCACATCCCAAGGTAGATTGTGTAGACATCTTGGAGATGATGACCAAATTAAATGACAAATGTTACAACAGCGACTTCCCATAGCAACCAACAGCAAAGTGTCTGATGTGTAAGAACCATTTAACCTTCATCTTCCTGGGAAACATTCCCAGGTGGAGAGATGGGACACCAAGATGGTGGGCTCATACTGTCACATCACTATGACACTGTAGGGCTATAATTCGAGGTCAGAACTCCCGTGCCAGAGTTCACATAGTAGCGGCGGGTCTGCTCTTTGCTTGATCTCTCAGGATGTCTGTGTTTCTGTAGATCTTAAAACTAAGTATATTTACAAATGTCTGGGCTTCCTCACTAGAATATCTCCACGGAACACTCCCTTTCCTCTCATTGATTGTCTTTCTCATTACTCCATGCTAATATTATCTTGGAAGGTAGTAGAATATACACACGTCTATTTACTTTGATCTCCAGTGATTACCTACTCAACATCTCAACCAGTATTCACTAGATCTTGACCATGGACACAAGGTAAATGAGCAAAGCTCCAGTTTCTGCCTTTAAGGATAGCTTGAGCTCACTATTCACCCCCGAGCAGTTAGTACATATTGAATGCCTCCCACACATTGTATCAGTGTTGTATCTTGAAGGACAGTTACTATTATTGTATTGATAGGGAAATCAAAGATTAAAAAAAAAAACAAGGCCTTCCTTGCCTAGTGTTACAGGGATTATAGTTATCAGGCTGGGATTGGACCTCATGTGTGATTGGCACCAGAGGTCATGACCTTTGCATCTGCTCATCTGCTGAGAGATAGCACCAGCAGAGAACAGGTCTGTCTGTACCTGTCTGCATGGTGCCAGAGGGAACAATTCTTCCAGATGTTGCAGACAGGTTGTTTCAACTTCAGATCAGTCCTCCAAGACTTCAAAGCCTTATGGGCGAAACAACAGCGCTGCCTTGAACAAATCATGCCCATGTGAAAAGGCCTCAGTTTAAGGTGAAAAGTGCTTGTCACTTCCAAGTCCACCCTTCAGCCCCCAACCCAAGTGCAGAAGGCATAGAAGGCAGAGGTAGCTGATATAGAACATGACTTCGCCAACTGCAGTCTGAATGAAATGTTTTGCCTGAGCTCTGCGGCAGTTTCCCTCTTTTAGAGAAACTAGCTGGTTCGCCAAATGGTGTTTCGTGAGGTTCAATTCTGTCACTGTGTTGAGCAGAAATCATATTCTTCTCAAAGGCACCTTCTGAGCATGGAGACCTCCACTTCGCACTGGGAACACATCTGGATGCACACTGTTCAGCCCGGATTTTCCTTGGTGACCAAGGAAACTGTGTGTTCACTGAGCTTCACTCTGAGCGTGCAGCTGTACACAAACTCAATCACCATCCCCGAGCTTGAGCTGACGGCTGTGGCTAGGGAAGCACTGAGAGGCAAGTCGAAAAACATTCTTGAGTGATGGATTTTGCACACAGATCAACCACTTTGCCATGGTTGGTTATAGTGTCAGCCACTTTTGCAATTTGCAACTAAATTGAAGTGATATCTCCATTAGGTTGTTTGCCTTTTTCATCTGAAAGCACTGGCAGAGGCTGCTTAGAAAAGGACAGGTCCCCAGAAGCATGGCCCTGGGCAGAGCCTCTGGTTTCTAACAAATAACACAGGCTTGCAGGATTGGAGGAGCCACTGGACCCAGGGGCAAGATACAGCTTTAGTTCAGGCTTCTGCTGCTTGCCTTTGTTATCTGCCTTTTCCTGAGGTGCTTTAGTTGGCTTTTCTGGCCCTCGGATTGCCAGTAGGTCCAGGACAGTATCTTGTATGTCCTTTTCCCTCACTGTCTGGCAGTCCCACAGGTAGAGTGACTGGTCCATAAATATAGCCTTGAGCCGACAAGTTCTTTACCCTGTTCCCCTCTCCTTGGAGAGACTCTGGGGCACCTAGTACCCAGGAGCATGTCCTTTATCTTCAGGGGTTGTAGAAACAGTACCTCCAGTAGAGGCAGATGTACCATTAGCAGAGAACTTGCACTGGCCACAGAGCAGGGATATCAACATGGCTGTAAACCAAGCCCCTTGCATCAGCTCAGCCTAGGGTCTGTTTGCAGGATAAGGGGGCATGAACTGGGCTGAAAAGAACAGACCTCCATGTCAAGGTGCAGATCCTCTTGATGGTGTGTACTCAGCTGCCCCATGCTTCCCTGCTCTGCCCCCATCAGTGGAAGCTGCTCAGAATCCTGAAATTACACAAAAGACAGGGACCACGTTGGGTGGTGGGTGGGTGGAGTTGAGGAAGAAATGGGACTGGCGAATATCTATCTTCAATCACAGCTGTGTGAAATAAACTTCAAAGACAGCCATATTGTGCTCCCCAGCATCTGTATGTTGAAGTCTTAGCCCCTGAGCATCTCAGAGGGTGATTTCCTCAGAGATAAGATCGCTTAATGGTGAAGCAAATTAAAATGAATTGGGTTTCTTATAGGAAAAGTTTAGGACACAGACCACTGTGAGAGACACAGCTCCCAGAAAGCCTTGGTCTCAGGAGGAGCCAGACTCGCTCAGGCAATGTTCTCTGAGTCACAGCCTCCATCCTTCTGTCTAACCCTTTGGGGTCTGTATGGGCTTACACATGGGAACCCTACCCTGTTTGAGATTTTCTCTGATGCCCATGGCTCCCTCAGTTTCCTTGCCATAGACCCCTCCACCACAAACAGTCTCCTCAGATCCCAAGGCAACTTGTCAGAAAAGCTGATTAATCTGCTTGCTCAGAGAGCTGTCTCAGAGCTGGGATGGCCAGAGATAAGGTAAGGGAGGGCCCGTCTGGGACACTCTGTTAGCTTGTGTTTGCCCCACACCTTCTGTCCTATGCAGTGATTAATAGCCTCTGAGTCTCTCATCCTGGTTTGGAAGATGAATTATTTGGTTATATTTCTCATTCTGTCTCCCATGCAGGCTCCTGACTGTCAGAATACTAACTTAATCATAAAAATGAATAAATCATTCTGATTATTTATGAATAACAACATTCACTTTCTTTTTGGTGGTCTAGGGAATGTGGACTGCAACATTAATCACAATATTTATAAGTTATTTTTAACATTCTATCCGATTTACTATTGTCATCGAGTTTCATGCGGACCCTATAAGATCAAAAGACAGCTCATCCCTTGAAAGATTGCCAGAAAAAGCAAAATAAATGATTAAATAAATAAATAAAAAGTTTCAAAACAACCCTCCAAGCCACAGGTTCAGAATTGAAAATGTCATACTTCCCGGTGAGAGGTTGATACTACTATTGGGGGGATAGATGGGATTAGCGCTTTCGTTTGTTGGATATTTAAAAACAAATAAAATAATGGAGACACAAACACAGTGAGTTGTGCTTCCTTAGCTGCAGTGTTGTCTGGACACAGAATCATCTCAGAGGAAAGCATCCACCAAGGCACTGCCTAGACCAAACTGGCCTGTGGGCGTGGCTATGGGAGACTGTCATAACTGTTAATTAAAGCAGGAGGACCCAGCACACTGGCCGCACCATCCCTAGGCAGGAAGTCCTGGGTTGTCCAAAAGAGCTAGCTGAGCATCACAGTAAGGAGGCTTTCTGAATCATTCAGCCTTCTAGCTTGGTTCTGCACACAGGCAGGTGCCATGTGTCCACAGGAAAACAGAAGGCAAGGCAGGTAGCCCTGCACATTCTCCATGCTCGGCACGGACCAGATTTTCCTTTCCTCCCTGACCTGTGGGAAAAGACTCACTAGACTACAGTTCAGTCAGTGTTGCCGTCATCCCAGAAGCTCCACTCCGCATGTCAGCCAAGGCCTCTAGGTCCTGTTCTAGGCAACCAAGTTCTCTAAGTTCACATCTCATCAGAACTCTTCATGCTTCTGCTTGGCCTGTATTGGAAATCTGTCCATGTGGGACCAAGTCAGTAACATGCCATATTATTATTGAATAGAATTGCGCATAGATCAAACCCTACTTGTTGATGGACATTTAAAAGATCTAGCTAGCTTGGTGCCAAGGCCAGCGTAGAGAGACATCCACAAGCAAATACATACATTGCAACATTTACGGCTTGTCTGCTTCCGACCGTGTGAGCAAACCAGCCATCCTTAGCAAACTTAGGTAGTTGAGCTCCTTCTGGCACCAGTCTGTCCCTGCTCCCACCACTCCCAGAACCCCATCCCCACCCTGTGCAGCCAGCAAGCAGGGCTCCTCCGTGGTGTCTGCCTCAGGTTCTTGCTTGAGTTCCTCCCTCCCTTCCCTCAGTGATAGAGTGTGACCTGGAAGCATGAGCCATGTAAAACTTTACTCCCCGGAGTTGCTTCTGGTCAGAAGCAACTGTTTTATGCTTCTGCTTTATCACAGCCATGGAGTGAAACTCTGCCTGTGACAGGCTCAAGTACAGGAAGCTTTCTTCACTCCTACATCAGGGAAGAAAGGAAAAGCTGGTCTCTGTCAAGTACAGAGTGCAGGGTCTGCCATGCCTCCTCTGTATTTTCTTGATGATATGAGGTAAGGAACTTAGCCTTTGTAATAAGCCCTGTTGCAAGGCTGAAAGCCACGGAAAGCCTCCACCCGGCCCCCACCCTGCCATTGTTTTCAGTTGCAGACGGAGGAATAAGGTCAGATTTATATTCGCTCTGAGCCAATAGAAGCTTCTCAAAGCCCACGGATAAAGGGTGTGGTAGGCCCAGGACCCTGCTCTACCTCTGCTTCATAAGGGCAAGAAGACAAAACCATGAACTGAGGTTGTGCTGGGGGTAAATGGCCCAAGAGCCCTCTGAGACCAGTAGCCAGCTGGCATGGGAAGTAGCCGCTGGCAGCCATGGTGAATGACTGCCTGAAGGAGAGCTGCTTTCACAGTGAGAAACACTGTGCACTAATGAGGCCTTCAGTACCTGTGAAGCCTGGCTGGAAATCCACACTGGGCTGCATGGAAACGGGTGGGAAGTCTTCAAGAGCCATCACCATGGTAGAACCATGCGTCCATGTAACGGAAGGTAGAGAGGCTAACTTACAATAAGGGCAATGAGACATATACATCGCCCCATCTAAGCCTTACCCTCTTCACAACCACATGATCATTGCGGATCTCTGTGAGTTCGAGACCAGCCTGGTCTACAGAGCTAGTTCCAGGACAGGCTCCAAAGCCACAGAGAAACCCTGTCTCGAAAAACCAAAAAAATAGCTAACTTCCACAGCTTCCATAGTTCTCTTGTTAATCCCACTGGTTGAAAGTAAGACCACTACCACAGTTTAAAGGCAAATTTAAGCGAGCTTTAATTAAATACTGGCCAGGTAGATGGACTCTGTCTAGGTCCATCTATGGTTTCCCGCCACACACACACATACACAAAAAAGGGAGGGGCAGAATCAGAGTTTACTGTAGCTTGAATATTTCTCATTAGGTCCAATTAGGACCAAGCATACAGCCAGATATGCCTCTAGCCTGCATCCAATAAGGGACAAGTTTTCATCCTCACATATTTCCTGTCTGTGAACTTCCCACCCACCTGTGACCAAGCACATTTGGTGCAGATGGGTCAAACAAACTTGTTTAGGGGAGTGACAACATGTGGCGTGTTATTTCCCATAAACCATAGCCTCCAACATTTCAGGAACTGTTTGTCCTTGCGTAAGGGACTTACAGATCAGGGACATTTTTGTTCCGTGGATCTCTAAGGAGTAATAATTAAAACTTAAAATGTAACCTTGACTCTCACACTCTCTGTCATAGTTCCTACCATCCAGGTGGGGAGAAAGAAAGGAGAGGTAAATAGCACCAAGGATACTTTAAAAGGCCATAAGGAAACATTATTTTACACCCTTACTGTGTGTGCATATATATTCTACATATAATATGTATAATATTACACACACAGTAAAGTTGTAACTCTATTAATTTAGTTATTAGAACATATGTGCATATATGCATACATATATGGTATATATACACTTAAAATTCACATGTCCATATATACATATATGTATGCACATATATATTTTAATAAAGTTATATCACATGGAATTATAGCACTTCCCCCAATACTTGCACAACCTAACAAAATACTCAATGTCAGTCATGGGAGACTTTCCCCCAATGTGTTATTTGGGGGTATGCAAGCATCTCTCCAACAATATAGCCTGTCACCATTTACCTTGGTTGCTTTCCAGAACTTAAAGGAAAGACCCTACTGCTGAAGACACCACTCACTTCAGACACAGAACTTGGAGGATCTGAGCTGGAACTGATTTGGAAACTTCCTCTTTGAGCATGGGTGCTTATTGTATTCAAAGGCGCTATGCAAACCGCCAAAGGAGAAGAGCAATCAATAGTCCTACCCCGCTGCAAAGCCCGTAAACCAAAGCAATGACTGGACTGGCAAGATACCTACAGTTGTGCAAGAGTGGCGCTTTTTATATTGGGCTAAACCAACAGTTGTCTAATGGGACTCGATTCCCACTTACTAGGCGGAATTCCTACATGGTAAGCCTAGCCAGCTTCCTGTGGCCGGAGAGCTTGCGGACCTGAAGAGAGAATCTACTGCCATCTTCCTAAATCACTATGATCTCTGACTAAGTACTTATTCCCATGCTCACAGGTAAGTGAAGGGCTCAGTCCTCATCAAAGAAGCAGGCATCTGTTGTAGGTATCCACAACTGGTCAAAATGCAGAGAATGCGAGACTATGGGGTGTCCACTCCCAATCAATACATCTGCAGGACCACCTCTACACCTAAGGTTCAAGGTAAATTCTAGAAGAGGTGAAAATATTTTAAAAGCCAGAGGACCAAAATACCTGCTGCTCGAAAATGTCTCTTAGACATGACAAAGAAATTCACAAATCAAATATCAGTAATATGGCCGCCTGAAGTAGATCGACATCATGACAGTATCAGTTAACACACCAAGAAGGACAGGGGAAATTCCATACTGTTCCACCCCTAGATGAAGAGCTACAGGTGGAGGGAAAATCAGTCTCCCCAGGATGAATCCCATAAGTTGTTCGATCCCAAGCAGTCAACCCTGTACACACGCACATACATATGAGCAAAGTGAGATGAATTTGGGTTGTATATATAATGTGCATATATAGCTATATCTGTGTCTGTACTTCTTCTATATGTGTATATGTGTACACACATATATGTGACAATAATAAAGAAGAGATCATGAATTTGGGAGCAAGGGGTGGGCCATGGGAGGAGTTGCAGGGAGAGAGTGATCCAGACACTCATCAATTAAGTTCACAAATAAAAGAAAAAGAGAAATCTATAATACCAAAAGTGGGTCAGTAAAGACCCAGCCTGCAAGGGGCAGAAAGAACGGGTTGTTGGCTGTAGGACCCTTCTGCAGTGGTAGAAATAGAAACAGTCTTGGCAAAACGGGGCACGACTCAATAAATTTGCCAAAATGATTGTGTCATGTGATTATAATGGGTAAGTTTAATGATATGTAAATTAAACTGTGATAAAGCTGAATTTAAAAAGACAACTATTCTGTTGCACAAAAATATTTCAACTTCATTGTGTGTGAAAAAGTCACAGACAGAAACAGAGAGGAAACAAGGAGAGGAGAGAAGTGGAAGGAGAGGGGAGGAAGAGGGAGAGAAGAGTGACAAGGAGAGGAACAAAGAGAGGAGGGGACAGAAGAGGACAAAACTTTCTAAGCAACACTTGGTGCTGATATCTGCTCTCTGAGAGAGTCTATTCTTACCTTTGGAGCTGTCTTCTTCTTTGGGACCCTCAGATGCAACTCAGTCCCAGGTTCCACCTCAATCATAAATTTGTGTTTAATAAATACATCATTAAACTTTTGGTTATATCTCTTCAAAATGACATCCAAATGTTTTTTCATGGATGGGGTCTTTTTATTTTTGAGACAGGGTTTCTCTGTGTAGCCCTGGCTGTCCTGAAACTCGCTCAGTAGACCAGGCAGGTCTCAAACGCAGAGATTTGCCTGCCTCTGTCTCCCAAGTGCTGGCATTAAAGACAGTCACCACCACCATCTGGTGAGATTCCAATCTTTTCCAAGGTTTTGTTTTTTGACTAGCAAGTAATAATATGTACAGATGATCACTGTGTGATGTTTTGATATTTATTCACATTGTGGAATTACTAAGCATATATTCATCACCTTGCTACTTAACAATGTGGTAGTTACAGAGACAGGGGGCAGACAGACGGGAAAGAAGAGGTTATTAATCAGTTGCTGAGTTCCAGGTAGACAGAAGGAATAATCTGATGCATTGCATGGAAAGGTGTCTATAATTAATAACAATTTGCTGTATGTTTCAAAATTGCCTAAAGATTAGAGTTTAAGTGAAAATATTTCTATTAATGAGTTTCAGGACTAACATGATTTTTCAGAAAGTAAAAGAGCTTCATGTGAAAGCCTGGCTACCTAAGTTTGGCCCCAAGCTCACATATAAAGGGAACAGAGACAATCAACAATAAAGTTGTCTTCTGACACCCACACTTGTATCATGGTATGCATACACACTCAAGTGCACACACACAAATAGTGAATATAAATTCTAAAAAATAATTTCAATATAAAAATATCTCTAATAATGGTAATTATTGAAAATACAAGAGATAAAGAAGAGAAATTCATTATTTCAACACAAGGGGCCAGATCAGTAAAATGAAGCACCTTCTGGCTATATAAAATGACTTCATAAAACTTAATTTTTGATTGAGGTAAAATTGTATCTTGGAATCCTTCAATATTTTTAATGGATGGATCTGTATTTTTTAATGGAATAGGATGACTCGGACAAGGTCAATGATTTTTGGCATGTAAATTTGATCATATTCCAAAAGATTTTATGTGTTCTGCCTTATAAAAGACAGTATTTTTAGAATATCTAACATTAGAGAAACAAAAAGATCTACCTGTGAACATAATAACAATTTTTGTCATTTTAAAATCAAAAGAGAACTAAAAATATCCTCTACTTGGCAGAGTTTATTCTGTAACCCTGAGGACCTCTGCATCCAGAGAAGAATGTTACATTTCAACTATTTATTAAAAGAATATTTGCTTCATTTGAATATCTATGGGTATAGCTTTAAAGTTTTAACATAATTTTACTTTTAAAAGTGGTTTTAAAGTTTACCTAATTTATAACAGTCAAGTTGTTATATCATTTGCTACAAATCTCAGGATCACCCTATGCGTGAGTTTTTCTATTTCCTTCAAGATGAAGTTCATCGGCTCATCAGCAAGCCTTCTTAAAAGGAACCAGTTTGCCTCTTTCTAGGAGCATCCTGGGACCGGCTCCCAAGCATGGAAAACAGGGAGGCGATTCCATAGCAACAATCTCCCTGGATGCAGAAGACCAAGAGCATCAGCATCTCAGGCTTTGGGCCGTAAGATCCCTTTTCAGGACACACATGACAGGGAGACAGTGGGAAGAGGAAGATAAAAGAGCAGCCCAAGAAAGCTTTCTCATGAAGCAGCTTTGGGAGCTGCCTATCTGGCTGCTCACAGACTAGCTTTAGGGCTGGGAAGATAGGTAAAGTGCTTGCTTCAAAGCTGTAAGGACCTGAGTGTGATCCCTAGAACCCTTGTAGAAAGCTCTCCAAGGTGGAATGTGCCTGTAATCCCAGCAATGGCAAAACGGAGCTTGTTGGCTTGATAACCCAGCTTTATTCACAAAATTCTACGTCAAACAAAGTGTGTGTACCTGGAAAACTGGAGGTTGTACCTGGTCTCCACATACACCTGTACACACATATACACACACATATACACATGCATGTGCGCGCGCGCACACACACACACATACCAAACAAACTAAAGAACAGTGACAAAACTGGCTCTGTCTTCTACATCACTGATAATCTTCATCTGTCCCCAACATGGAGGAGTCGAGCCTGCCCCTGTCTGGTGCTCCCTTTGGTCAATGCTGAGAACAATGGGCAGCTGTTTATAAGTGCTGTGGCTTTGCTTTATCTTCCCTTCCCTTTGTGCTCTGGGAACCTTAATATCCTAGAATTCACATGTGGCACTGCTTGAGTTGAACTGTATGTACAGCCTCGCATATGTGAGAATTTATCTGTTAGAGTTGGGAACACAAAAACCCTCAACTAGATCATGCTTTGCCTTTTCCTTTCATTGTTTTGCTGTGTGTTGCATAAAGTACTCATTTTTGTGATCCACCTATGTGCAATCCCATGTAAACCAAGTCAGGTGAATTGGTGAACACATTAGTAAGTTAACTGATGCACTTTTCTTCAAAGTGAGCTCTTCCAGGTCCTATTCTACAGACCCTTGTAGCCACCAGCCTGAGTTTTACCTTACCTGTCCAAGGGTGAATCTTCCTTAAACAAGACATGTGTCTAAAGCATTACACTCTCTTCTGCTCATGAGGGATTGACACAGAGTTGGAACCTCCAGCACTCACACAAGTAGACACACCCAGCATCTACCAAACATCCACTTGAAGATTGTGCTGACAGGGAGAGGCTGTGGAGAGTGCATATTCCCTTACAGTCTGATAGAAACTTCATAATACTTGGCTAGATGAGCCCAGAGCCCCTGACTGAAATGAACACACGTGCTCTAACACCAGAGACAATTTTTACAGGGAAATAAGATAACACACTTAGGGGGCATCCACTTCCATTTGAGGGACATGCCTGTGTGTTTCAATGCCCACACATAGATACATTTTGTCCTGATATACACGGTTCTTTATGTTACCTCCTACAAAGACAGGGTATTGCATTTGTGGGTCTTCCTCCCTATGTTTCAAATGATGTCACTTACTTTGGGTTTGTGTTTTTTACTCTAGAAGTTATAAGTTAAATTGTACCATAGTTTTTTTTTCTGCATTGGCATCTTCTAAAGGCTCTGAAAAAGACAAGATAGAGGAGTAACTAATTCTTATAAAACTTTTGGATGAGTTTTCATTACAGTGATCTGGGTTCTAATTCCTGGAGGACTGTCAGTCCAGCACAGCAAGTTAATGGCCTGGATGCCCCAAATCCCATCATGTGGCTTTCTTAATCGATGACAGGCCTGCCAGTTACTGACAGGAAAATCTAGAAGCCAATAGCCAGATTTTAAAAGATGGATTGGGAGGAGTAAACTTTGGTACCTATGCTCAGGGGTGGGCCTGTGTACTGGAGCAGCAGAAGGCAATGAAATATTGACAGTGATTTCATTTCCAAAGCCCGGTTTCTCTCTGAATCTCTTACCAGATGCCAAGTTTGGAAGGACAGACAGATGGAGCCGGGCATCTGGGAATGAGAACAGAGACACCACTTCTCTGGTTCTGAGCCACAGGCCTTGGAAATGCACATTGGCGCCCCCTGCTGGGTGCCCAGCTTTGGATTTGAAGTTTCTGGATCCTGGACAAAGGGCAGCCCCCCTACACTGGTTCAGCACCAAGGACAGCACACAGTCCTCTGAGGGGCAGAGAACAAAAACCCTGCAGTTGGAAGGTTGTTCTGCTCCTGCCTCCCACAGCCCACCCACTCAATGCCTCAGGGGGTGCACAGAAAGACTATCCTATTAAATGGACAGAAAGCCCTGTATTCCTTCAAAACAACCCTTTGAAAGGCTCCCCAGTGTGGACATGAATGCCCGACACCTGAGTTCTGGCACAGTGCCCCCACGGTCTCTGAGCACTCAGGAGAACCACCACTTTACTTCTCCCAGCCTCAGCATCATTTACAGATTTTCATTTGTGGTGTGACTATTACCGCACACTTGGCTGCCTGAAGCCACATCCGCTCATCAGCTCACGCTCTGTGGGGCAGAGGTTCAAGCTTGTGGTTGTCCCAGGAGGCCCAAGTTCTCTCAAAGTCAAGTGTTCTCCAGGTTGTGTTTTCATCTGGAGGTTAAATGCGACAAAATCCATTCCTGATGGTTGCAGAGATGAGGTCCTTTCTACTGTTTCGCTGGCTATAGGGACCTGCTTCCACTTTCCACAGGGAAGCCTCTCTCCCCAAAACCATCAGAGGAACCATCCAGGGTGCTTGCTGTCCCTCCCACTGAGCTTGTTTTCCAGAGGGAGCCCTGTCCCCTTATAGGCACCACTGCTTTAGGTCAGACTCCCCACTGTTCCTTATTTTAATTGAACTAATTTGGGATGATGGTACACCCTGTGAACAGCCCGCCAGCAAGACCTATATTAGACAGCCCACAAATGAGAGAAGGCTTGTGTCCACCAGGGGCCTACAGCCATAAGAACAGTCTGAAAAGCCACTCACCAAATCTCCTATGGATCCAGGTTCCTATGGCGTCGCTAAGTATCGAAATATTGTCCCTTCATCGAAGAACAGAAGTGAAACTGTTCTCTACTGAAAGTTCAGTTCTCAGCCTTAGTCTGTAGGAAGGGGAAGAGAGAAGCAAAGGAGCATGGGAAGTGTGAGATTTTCACATGAGTCAAGTGTTTTTTGCAGTGTTCATTCAATGTTCCTTGGTATATATCGTGGGAAACATCTCTTCAGTGGTTTCTAACTGAATGTGGCAAAAAATGGAAGCTGAAGTCAAGCAGGTCTGGCAAGCTGGGTCAGACTAAGAGCAAGCCCAACAAAGGTTCTGAGAAGCCCTGCATCTATGCACAGCATCGATTCTAAGGAGAGAGCACAGGAACGACAATAAAATTTATCACTACTTGCTTAGTATTTCATAAGATGTTCTATACTAATATCAATATATGCATTACAGA
Organism: Microtus pennsylvanicus; assembly: GCF_037038515.1. Lineage (NCBI taxonomy): Eukaryota > Metazoa > Chordata > Mammalia > Rodentia > Cricetidae > Microtus > Microtus pennsylvanicus. Next base: position 4,388,082 of record NC_134599.1, read on the forward strand.
GGTTGTAAAACTTCGTTTGTCCAGAAAGGCTGGGCTGTTATGAAATTGATGATAAGGTAGCTATCAGTAAGGACAGACCAGGGCTTCCCAGCCACATGTTCAGAAAGGCTGTGATAAGTAGATATTCCTTATAAAAGAAGCTACTCATTCATTTTTCAGCTGCCCAGACCCAAATAATCACACAGAAACTATATTAATTACAACAGTGTTTGGCCAATAGATCAGGCATTTACCTATCTAGCTCTTATATCATAAATTAACCAATTTCTATTAATCTTTGTATCTCCATGAAGCTGTGGCCTACTGGTAAGGTTTTTTGGTATCTTTCTCCTGTGTCAGCTATTTGGTATCTCTTTGACTCTGCCTACTCTCTCTATATCTTTTCCAGCTTGGCTTTACTCTGCTAAACCATTGGCCAAAACAGTTTCATTCGTTAACCAACAAAAGCAACAAATATTCAGATGGGCATCCCACATCAGTTCCCATCTCCTATGGTGCATTTCTCAGAAGCTAGGACCACAGTGGGAGGGTGTGGTACCTTTGGGCTGGAGACACAGTGGGAAGGACTATCTGCCAAGGGCAGATTCACTGCCAGGCAAAACCTTCCATAGAAGGGATACTTTCTGGGGGCCTCACCCCCACCCTCATGGCTGAATTAATCTGAAGAGACCTTCTTTATAGAGAATGGAACCTCCAAACAGGAGAATAGTGGCAGGACTGCCAAGAAAACACGGAAAACACAGCTGGAGATAGCAGACCACCAGATCTGGATATTCTCTGTTGGGATTCAGGAGAGGAAGGATGAAGGACCCATGAGGAAAGGCTGTTTTACCTCCTCTGTTCATCAGCAGTGATCTGCCTGCTGAGGCCGCAGCACATCAGCTTCCATGAAGGAAGAATGTCATCCGAGAAAACTGCCATGGGTGGATCCAGTGCAGAACAGGCTTGGGTGCTAGATGGCAGAGGGAGTTGGGACACAACCAACTTAGACAGAGAAGCCAAACCTCCAGTACCATCCTTCCCTACACAGTTCAAGGGCAGAAAGAATCCACCTGAGAGCTGCAACCTTTGTGTAACTCTGAAACACAGCCTGCTACACAGAAAGGACCAAGAGGTGAGTGATCAGCCACTGGGAGGGACAACCCACTCTCCAGGCCCTCCATACTAAGGCAAAACCCCAGGCCCCTCCCCCACCTGCCTCAGCTTCTCTAGTCAGCCATCAGGAGAGTTTCCTGTGGTAGGCTGCTCTAAAACCCCCATCCTATTCATCAGACCCTGTAAGAGACAAATCCCACCCGGCCCTCAAACTTGCCTATGCTCCCCAAAACCTCAGTGGAACTCTGAAACACAGCCTGTTACTAAACAGAGAGGACTAAGAGGTAGGTGACCAACTGCCCAGGAGGACAACTCACTCTCTAGGCCCTCCATTCTGGGGCAAAACCATGAGTCCCTCCTTCACTTGCCTCAGCTTCTATAGCCAGCCATCAGGTGAGTTTCCTGAAGGTAGGCTGCTCCAACCCCCCCATCCCATTAATCGGACCTTGAAAGCTCCAAGTCTCACTCTGTCCCCAAACTCTCCAAACCCTGCCCCTCACAACTTCAGAGGAACACTGAAACACAAGCTGCAACTACAAACAGAGGACCAAGAGAGAGGGCCAAGAGAGAGGGCCAAGAAAGGAACTCAGAAACACAAGCTGTGACTGCATAGAGTGAACCAAGAGAGCAGACCAAAGGAGCATGCCAAGAGAGACCTCAGTGACTCCCTGAGACAGAGACAGTGACAGTACAGAAAAGACCAAGAACAGTTTCCGAGACACAGACAGCCACTGCAAGGATTGCACCAAGATGCAAAGACAATGCCGGCACTAATTGAAGAAAAAGATGGGTAGGTGCCAATGCAAGAATTCATCCAACAGTCTAAAAAGCAACATGATAACATCAGAACCCAGTGGTCATACATCAGGAAGACTTGACCATCCCAACTCAGAAGAAGCAGAAGAAAACTATTTTAAATATTACTTTATAAAGATGATGGATACCTTTAAAGAGGAAATGAAAAACTCCCTTAAGGAAATGGAGGAAAACACAAACCAGAAATTAGAAGGGATTAATAAATCTCTCAAAGAAACACAAGAAAACAAACAAACAAAAAAACCAATCAAACAGGTGAAGCAAACAGTTCAAGACTTGAAGACTGAAATAGAGGTAATAAAGAAAACACCAACTGAGGGACTTCTGGATATGGGAAATCTGGGTAAACAAATGGGGAATACAGGGGCAAGCATAATCAACAGAATACATGAGATGGAAGAATCTCAAGCATTGAGGATACAATAGAGGAAATAGATTCATTGGTCAAAGAAAACATTAATTCCAACATATTTTTTTTAACACAAAACATCTAGGATATCTGGGACACCATGAAAAGATCAAACTTAAGAACAATAGGGATAAAAGAAGGAGAAGAATTCCAGCTCAAAGGCACATATTCAACAAAATCATGGAAGAAAACTTTCCCAACCTAAAGAAAGATATCCTTATTAAGGTACAAAAAGCTTGTAGAACACCAAATATACTGAATTTAAAAAAAGCCCCCTCACCATATAATAATCAAAATGCAAAACATACAGAATAAAGAAAGACTATTAAGAGCTATAAAGAAAAAAAGTCAAGTGACATGTAAAGGTAGATCTATCAGAATTACACCAGACTTCTCAATAGAAACCATAAAAGCCAGAAGGTCCAGGGAAGATGTGCTGCAGACAGATGCAAGCCCAGACTACTACACCCAGCAAAGCTTTCAGTCACCATTGATGGAAAAAATGAGATATTCCATGTCAAAACCAGATTTAAACAATACCTATCCACAAATCCAGCCCTACAGAAAGTACTTGAAGGAAAACCCCAACCCAAGGAAGCTAACTGCACCCACAAAAACACAGCCAACAGTTAACCCCACCCCAACAAAACCCAAAGAAGGGAAAAACACATACACTGCCACCAAAAATTAACAGGAATTAAAAATAATTAATATCTCTTAATATCAATGAACTCAATTCACCTATAAAAAGACAATGGATACGAAAGCAGGATCCATCCTTCTGCTATATATGAGAAACACACCTCAACCTCAAAGACAGACAACACCTCAGAGTAAAGGGTTGGGAAAAGATTTTCTATTCAAATGGACCTACGAAACAAGCAGATATAGCTATCCTAATATCTAAAAAAATAGACTTCAAACAAGGGCACTTTATACTCATTACAGGAACACATCAAGATAAAGTCTCAATCCTGAACATCTATGCACCAAATACAAGATCACCCACATATGTAAAAAGAACATTACTAAAGCTTAAATTGCACACCAAACCCCACACACTAATAGTAAGAGACTTCAACACCTCACTCTCCCTAAATGGACAGGTCAACCAAACAGAATCTTAACAGAGAAATAAGAGAACTAACAGATGTCATGACTCAAATGGACTTAACAGACATCTACAGAACATTCCACCCAAACAGAAAAGAATATACCTTCTTCTCAGCACCTCATGGAACCTTCTCTAAAATAAATCACATACTTGGTAACAAAGCAAACCTCAACAAATACAAAAAAAAACTGGAGTAACCTCCTGTATCTTATCGAAACACAATGTTTTAAAATTAGAAATCAACAGCAACACTAATTTCAGAAACCCCAAACACAAGGAAATTAAACAGTGCTACACTGAACTATCCCTAGGTCAAGGAAGAAATAAAGAAATAAATTAAAAACTTCCTAGAATTCAACAAAAATGAAGGCCCAATGTACTGAAACCTATGGGACACTATGACAGCAGTGCTAAGAGGAAAATTCATAGCACCAAGTGCCTACATAGAGAAAGCAGAGAAATCTCATACTAGTGACTTAACATCTGAAATTTCTAGAACAAAAAGAAGCAGACTCACTCAGGAGGAATAGAAGACAGGAAATAAATCAAATTGAGGGCTGAAATCAATAAAATAGAAGCAAAGGAAATAATACAAAAAAATCAGTGAAATAAAGAGCTGGTTCTTTGAGAAAATCAACAAGATAGGCAAACCCTTATCCAAACTAATCAAAAAGCAGAGAGAGAGAACGTCCAAATTAACAAAATCAGAAATGAAAAGGGGGACATAACAATAGATGCTGAGGAAATCCAGAAAATCATTAGGTAATACTACAAAAATCTGTACTCCACAAAATTGGAAAATGTAAAAGAAATAGACAATTTTCTGTATAGGTGCCACATAACAAAATTAAGATCAAGTGTACAATTTAAATAGACCAATAACCTGCAAGAAAAAAGAAGCTGTCTTCAAAAGCCTTCCCCCTCAAAAAAAAAAAAAAACAGGGCTAGATGGCTTCAGAACAGAATTCTACCAGAACTTCAAAGAAGAGCTAATACCTATACTCCTCAAAGTGCCCCACATAATAGAAACAGAGAAGCATTGCCAAACTCTTTGTATGAGACTACAGTTACCCAGATACTGAAACCACACAAAGACTCAACCAAGAAAGAAAATTACAGACCAATCTCACTCATGAACATAGATGCAAATATACTCAATAAGATACTGGCAAACTGAATCCAAGAACACATTAAAAAATCATTCAGTATAATCAAATCAGCTTCATCCCAGAGATACAGGGATGGTTCAACATATGAAAATTTATCAATGTAATCTACCATATAAATAAACTGAAAGAAAAAATATGATCATCTCATTAGATGCTGAAAAAAGAATTTGGCAAAATTTAACACCCCTTCATAATAAATGTCTTGGAGAGATCATGGATACAAAGAACATATCTACACATAATAAAAGCAATATACAGCAAGCCAATGGCCAACATCAAATTAAATTGAGGGAAACTCAAAGATATTCCACTAAAATCAGGAACAAGGCAAGGCTGACCACTCTCTCCATATCTATTCAACATGGTTCTTGAAGTTCTGGATATAGCAATAAGAGAACAAAAGGAGATCAAGGGGATTCAAATTAGAATGGAAGAAATCAAACATTCATTACTTGCAAATGATATGATAGTATCATAACTGACTCCAAAAACTCTACTAGAGAACTCCTACAGCTGATAAACACCTTCAGTAATGTGGCAGGATACAAGATCAACTCAAAAAAATCAGTAGCCCTTCTATATACAAATGTTAAGAAACTGAGAAAAAAATCAGAGAAACATCAAACTTCACAATAGCCACAAATAACATAAAATTCCATGGGTTAACACTAACCAAAAAGCAAAAGACCTGTTAGACAAGAACTTTAACTCTTTGAAGAAAGAAATTGAAGAAGACACCAGAAAATGAAAAGTTCTCTCATGCTCTTGGATAGGTAGGACCAACATTATAAAAACGGCAATCCTACTAAAGCCAATCTATAGAATCAAAGCAATTCCAACACAATTCTTCACGGTCCTTGAAATAACAATCATCAACCTCATGTGGAAAAGCAAAAAAGAAATCCCAGGATGGCCAAAACAATCATGTACAATAATGGGACTTTCGGGGGCATCACCATCCCTGACATCAAGCTCTATTACAGAGCTCAGTAATGAAAACAGCTTGGTATTGGCATAAAAACAGAGAGGTTGACCAATGAAACCAAATCAAAGACCTGTATATTAATCCACACACCTATGAACACTTGATTTTTGACAAAGAAGCTAAAATTATACAAGGGAAAAAAGAAGGCATCTTCTTTCTTTTCTTTCTTTCATTTCTTTTTATTCTTTTCATTGTGGGGCTAGCAAGAAACCTGACACTAAAGAAATTCCCAGGAATCCACAAAGATGACCCCAGTTAAAAACCTAAGCAATAGAAAAGAGGGTGCCAGACATGGCCTTGCCCTGTAATCAGACTGATCAACATCTTAAATATCACCATAGAACCTTCATCCAGCAACTGATGGAAACAGAGGCAGAGACCTGCACTGGAGCACTGGGCTGAGCTCCCAAAGTCTAGGTGAAGAATGGGAGGAGTGAGAATATAAACAAAGAGGTCAAGACCATGATGGGTTCACCCACTGAAACAGTTTACCTGAGCTAATGGGAGCTCACCAACTCCAGCTGGACAGGGAAGGAAACAGCATAGAACCAAACTAGTTTCTCTAAAAGTGGGTGACAGTTCTACAGCTGGGGCAGACTTTGGGGCCACTGTTAGTGGGACCAGAATTTATCCCTACTGCTTGTACTGGCTTTTTGGGAACCATCTTTGAATGGATACCTTGCTCAGCCTAGATATAGTAAGGACAGCCTTCCTTGGATCTTCTCCAAAGCAATGTGCCTACCTTACTTTCTCTAAGGAGTGGATGGGGGCTGGGATATGAGGGTAGGTGAAGGGAATGGGAGGAGGGGAGAAAGTGAGAACTGGGATAGGTATGTAAAATGAAATAAAGATAGTTTGTTTTCTTTAAAAAAAAATAAAAAGTGAAAAAAAAAGACTCCACCTGATAGAGTCTTGGAAGCTTCAAGAAGGAGAAGGCTTGGTGGCCATTGACCTGCCTCACTAGGACCATCACTCTGAATTAACCATGTGGAATTAGTAGATGCAACCCAAGCCAACGAGTCTTGTAACACAGAGCACAGACGGGCCTGAGATGCTGGTTCCCACAGGATGGAACATTAGGCACAGGTGCATTTCCAGGCCTTGGGCTCCCAGGAGACCAGCGTGGGTTGGAACATGAGACTGAAACATGGGTACCCACTTGAATGAGACTCGGTGATCCAAGAGAACCCCTGGCAGGCCCAGCAGGTCCAGCTATAAACTCAACTGGAGATTGGCTGCTGGGAAGATCCTTCTACCTGTTGTTCCAGACAGCCATTGTAATGCATCCCAGAGACGAAAAGCCACACAGACCAAGGCCAGAGCTAATGTGCAGTTTTGTGGATGCTAGAAGGCACAGACACAGAGGGCCCAGCACTGGGGCCTTAAGCGAGAGACCACCTGTCTCCACCTCACTGAGTGGGGACTTGGAGACTGACTTGAGACAATATCAGCTCTGATGTCTTCAGGTTGCCATCAGCAGTAGTTTTAGATAGCATGGGTTAGTACTTGCCAAGTCCAAGACTGTTGCTCAAATTCTCCAGGTTTTTAAAATTCAGACCTCCTCTTATATGGAGGGTTTCTGGCATTCAGTCATTGCCCCAGGAAGCACACTGTGGGCATACAGATCTACTCATAAATGTAAATAAGGAAATAAACACAGGTATATTCTTATATATAATTCATTGGTGCGATAATTGAATGAAAATCAAATGATATTCAACTATTAAAATTTCATGATGAGATGTTTTTAAAGCAGAACATTCTCACCATTTAAATGACCTTTGATGGTAACAGTTCAAAGCAGTAGCCTAATAAATGATGTTCAGACTGTCTTCTATTTTCAATAAACTCAATTATTCAATTGAAAAATTATTAATAAAATTTCTAGACTATGTAAAAGAGTTTAATTTGAACTTGTTTCTTAATTCCAATACAGTAGAAAAAACTTCTGGGTGGTGGCTTACATATCATAGGTGACTTCACATGGGGCTAAAGAAGAGAATATTTAAACTTTGTATTACTTTTATTTTTCAGTTGTGTGTATATGTGTTTGTCTGTGTGTGGGTGTGTACATGTGATTGCCGTGCATGCAGAGATCAAAAGAGGCCATCAAATGGCCAGAGCTGGAGTCCCTGGCAGTTGTGAGTCCCCCAGCTTAGGTGCTGGGACTGAACTTGGATCTTCCACAGAAGTAGTATGTGATCTTAATCCCTAAGCTGTCTCTCCATCCACTGAGCTTTTCATGATGATTTTTCTGAGGAAGACTTTGCTTTTCAGAAGCAATGGCATAAAGAAATACTCAGTGTCCCAAATAGTACAGATATCCTCATGTGGTCCATCAGAAGCCCTATCAAAAGGTAAAATCCTCTTATCACTAAGGACCCACTGCCCTCATGGTCTCACCGCCCACTCCACAGAAGAAAGAGCCAGATACGCAAAAGCTCTGTGGGATGCCATGTTTTCTAATAATTCTCAACAACTGGAGGTCTATCTCATTCCCAGACCGCCTATGATCTGACTGTGTCAGCAGTGCCTGGAGCAGTGCTGTCTGTATCAACAACCATCAGCAAAAGGGTGCTTGAGATCCATTTCTTGGAAGCAAGGTTTCCTTCCAAGCCTCTGTGAGCAGACAGAGGGGCCAGGCTTGAAGTTGGACATCCAGATTTTCTTGGCCACTGGGAGGACTAGAGTAGAAAGGACCTTGGCATGGATCCAGAACAGAACAGTCAGAGATGTAAACAAAACTGAAGACCAAATGAAGAAGGGCCTCAGAAATCATAGATGTCCCACTCAGGGGTTCTCAGAAGACAGTGCTGCAGGAAACTCACCAAAAAGGGATTGACACATGTTAGCCCTGACAGCATCCTTCAAGAAATGCTCTAGGTTGTGTTTAGTTTGCATCCTTCTACCAATGCCCATCTCATGACTTGTGAGTAATGGATTTGATCTGTAGTAGCTAAGTTGGGTCAACAAAGATACAGCTTTTCAAACTGCAAATTACAGCCCCAAAGTGGATTTTGAGGTCAATTAATCAAGTCATAATATTTTCCAAGTTTATTTTTATTATTTTTAAATTTTGTATATATGTGGGGGGGTATATGCATGTAACTGGAGGTACCCATGGAATCCAGAAGAAGGCATCAGACCCCTGGAGCTGGAGTTACAGGTAGTCATGAGCTACCTGACATGAGTGTGGGAACTGAACTCAGGTCCTCTGAAAAAGCAGCACAGGCTTCTAGTTGCTGGGCCATCTTTCTCCAGGCCCAGTCATAATATCTTCAAACAACAAAGACTAAGAATATCTGAACAATATTATTAGGAAGAACAAATCCTGAGATGTGAGTGTATATGTGAATGTGTACATGTGTGTACATGTGGTATGTGGACGTATAGTGTGTGTGTCTGTACATGTAAAAAGGCCTTCCCCATGTCAGCAAGTCACAGGCCAGAGGCAAACATTAGCTAACGAGAAACAATCTCCTCCAACAGAAGGAGAAATCAAGTACTGGAGGATGCAGCTAGCACAGACCAAAGGATGAGAGAACAAAACAGTGTGCAGAATGCCAACCAACGAGTGTCTTTGGAGTTCGGCAGGCTGGAGAAATGGCAAAAACACATTCTAGTTGAGCAAAAAGCACCGGACCTTCAAGTTGTACAGCAGAAGCCCTGCATTTCTTCAGAACAGAGTATGGTTTCATAACAGCCTTTGTCTTCATAGCAGAGTATGGCTCCTTAAACCAGTGGTTCTCAACCTGTGGGTCATGACCCCCTTGGGGGTCACAAATTAGGTATTCTGCATATCAGATGTTTACGTTACAATTCATAACATTGGCAAAGTTAATGTTATGAAGTAGCAACGAAAATAATTGTATAGTTGTGTATCACCAAAATATGAGGAACTGTGTTAAAGGGCCACAGCATTAGGAAAGTTGAGACCCACTGCCTTGAACCCTGGTCTAGTTAAAACACAGCAAGTAGCATTGGAGGCTGAGGGCCCAGCAACTGTGTCAAGGCTATGTGCATGGTGTTATTTACTTGGTGTGGGGCTACCAGGGTGAACACCAAACACACTGGGTTCCTATGCTGTGGGGAGCGATGGGGGCGGGGTGGCCGATGTGAAGGCCCGTCTACTTCGTTTGACATTCATTTCTGGTTCACATCTGTCTGAGAATTCTCCATCGGCTTAGCTACTCTTTCACTCAGGGAATATTTATTGAGTGTGTTCTGTTTGTTAAAGAGTGTGCTATTTAAATGGGAGAACATGAACAAAGATGGAATGCTCTCTTTCTCTGCTTGTGTCTAGGGTGTTTCAAAATGTTGTTAAATTATCATAATTAAATCATCATGAAGTTAAGTGGAAATCGTATGAAGTGCTGTGAAGGAAGTGGGGAGGGGGCACCGTGGCCCGGGAACAGAGGTGACAATGTCTTTGAGAACGAGCCTAAGGTGGACAGACACTGGCTGAGCATGGTGGGAAATCCTCCATGTGTGAAGGCAACAGCCCTGAGGCAGGAGCGCACACTGGCTGCAAAGAGAACAGAGACTGGAGGGAAATCCAGGGGCTAGGTGACAGAATACTTGGTGGATGTGTTACAGTGGATTTCTTTTTCCTCTGGGCTTACCCATGAGCCAGTTACCAGTAACTTACCTGAAGAAAATCTTTCTTACTGGCTTTCCTCTTGGCAATAATTGCAGACTGTTTTAAGAACGGATCTCAAGCTAAGCTGGGGAAAATCTCAAGTCTGTGCAAGCAAAGGATGGTACTAACCTGTAGAGGGCAGTGTGGGCACAGGAGGGTGCCAGCATCCAACAGTCTGGTAAAAAGAGGCATGAGGTAAAAGATTCTGGATTTTGCTTCGTTCTGCTTTTGGCATTTTCTCATGCTGGGCTTTGCTTTCTGTCAGTCATGATGTGAACAGCCCTCTACGCCACATGCTCCTGCCACCATAATGTTTTGCCAACCAGAAGAGCAGCACGGCCTTCCTTTCCCGTGGTGTTTCTGTCTGGTATTCTTGTCGCAGACATGGAAAATGGCTGATACGTGGGTAGAGGAGCCAGAGCTAGAGAAGGAAGAGGAATTAGCTGCAGTTTCACAAGTCTGGTGCCGTGTGAAGAAGAGGTGCCTCACTGCCCATGCTGACAAAAGAGATGACCTGGAAGTTATCAGAGTACAAAACAGGCACCTGGGAAGCGCTCTCCTCCAGATGCTACTTCTGATCAAACCAAAATGAGAACACAGTTCTGCAAATGCCTGAGTTGAGGTCCTGCAACGCGTCTGTTCCACATGGTTGGAGACTCAGAGTGAATTCAGAGACAGGCTATCCCCAGAGCCTGTTGTTTCTCTGTCTGGTGTGCAAAGTTCCTCCTCCCTTTCTCCCTTCCCCCCTTCTGTTTGCAGAGGGATCCTTGCTCTGCTCACCTTCTCACAACCCCCAAAGACAGGGATCATGTCACAGAGCACACTGAGCAAATGCCCTTTGGATGTGAAGGTCACCGTTTGAAGGACAGGTGACATTTGGGGTGTACAGAGGTTTTCCTCTCCCTTCCGTATTCAGGGGTAGACAGGCCTGAATAATATGATCTATGAGAATAAACTGTGAGTGACATCTATGCTTCTAACCACACACAGGAGCAGAAATAAGGGTGACTCAGGAGTTCCAGGTGCCCCAGGGACTATCTGAGTGACCAAGGTGAACCCTCAGATTCATGAAAGAAGAGATTAGACTGTACAGTGGCCTCTACCTTCCTTCCCCCTGCCCATACCTCTGGGTCTCTTGGTCTTAGACCAGTAGAAGGAATCAGAGACAGCAAACTACATTAATAAACCATCAGACTTCAGACTTCAAAATTTTCTGCAGCGAATTCATGACTCCAGGGAGAGTGGGGGTGGGGGCAGGAAGCACAGCCAGGTCAAATGGCTGTCAGGAATTTTGTACAGAAGGCTTGGAAATAAATTCAAAGAAGACAGCATTTACACCCTAGGCGTGCAAGTTATTTGACTGTTCAGCACCTTAAGGCCCACGTTTGCAAAAACCACCTTTCAATGTGAAGAATATCAATAAAGCTTATAACACGGTCAGTTAAGCTTCTGGCTCCTCCAAGGCAGCTGATACGAAGCAGCCTGTGACTGTGAACGAGATCATTGCCTGCGCATACACTGCTTGCCTTCTGGTCTCCACACAGCTCCGAGCTGCAGGCAGGTTACAGTACTCCCATCTTCAGACTCAGCTTACAGAATTTTCTCAAGGCGTTTAGTTCCTGTACTCAAAACACACGGTTCCACAGTGAGGTGGGGGGACACAGAGGGAATGTACTGCTTTGTAGTCTCTCACAGCTAACGGCACACCTCAGGGGGCTTTAAGGGATGTTAAGGAAATTTAGAAGAGGAACCGCTCACTGTATCTTTACCTTTCTTCACTCTTTAGAAGTGTCTCTGTGCTGTACAAAGCAGATACTGTCAAATGTTAGTGGGGACAAGGGAGGAGATCAAGATCCTGTGAAATCTTGGAGTGGTATGTAAGAAGCTAACAGCACTGACTGCACAGCTGACGTCAGGACAGTGTGGAAGAAACCTGAGAAAAAGCAGCATTGTCATAGGGGAGAGGGGGACTCAGGAAAGTGGCAGAGTATTGAACCAGCATTCAGGAGGCCCTGCTGTTCCAGCTTCTTTCCCCGATGTCTGTCTCTCTTAGGGTCCTCTTTGTTGTCCAGGTTCTCTGGGATTGTGAATCGTAAGCTGGATTTTCTTTGCTTTATGTCTAAAAGCCACGTAAGAATGAATACATATTATATTTGTCTTTTGGGGTCTGGGTTACTTCACTCAATATGTTTTCTAGATCCATCCATTTGCCTGCAAATTTTAAGATGTTATTATTTTTCCGCTGTGTAGTACTCCATTGTGTACATGTATCACATTTTCCTTATCCAGTCTTCAGTGGAGGGGCATTTAGAGTGTTTCCAGGTTCTGGCTATGTAAAATAACACTGCTGTGAACATAGTTGAGCACATGCCCCCTTATGCCTTTGATCTTTTAAAAATCTCATCTTTGAATCATCTGTGGCACCATTATGTCTTTATGATTATCAGCTGCGAGGGGGGAGATCTAGGCATAAAGGGGCCCCAGGAAGAGGTGGGTGGATCTCTGTGAGTGCAAGGACGTCTTGGTCTACATAGTAATCCAAAACAGACAGGGATACAGAGTAATACATGGTCACAAAAAAATAGACACACAGACAGACTAGATAGATAGATAGACAGATGATAAATAGATGATAGATAGATAGATAGATAGATAGATAGATAGATAGATAGATAGATGATAGATAGATAATGGGAGAGTGAAACAAACAGTGGAAGAGTAGGTCTGAGAACACTTGTGCACATTAGTTATCCAGTGAAGGAGTCTACCTATTGGTATAACCAAACCCCCATCCCCACCCCCACACACCAATGTTCTAACCCAGTGTTGAACCAGACCTCCTTAGCCACACCAGACCTTATCTCCCAATCCTCCTGGAGCATGTGTTAGAAGACCAGATTAGAGGACTCTAGCATGGTCCAGTAGGAGGTCCTGGTCCCAGGTAGCAGCGAGCACTTGAATTCCACTGTGAGTGGTGCAGCATGACCCAGCTGCATGGTGCAGGGTGTACCAGATGCACAGTGCAGGGTGTACCAGACGCGTGGTGCAGCGTGTCCCAGATGCATGGTGCAGAGTGTACCAGATGCACAGTGCAGGGTGTACCAGATGCACTGTGCAGGGTGTACCAGATGCACGGTGCAGGGTTTACCAGATGCACGGTGCAGGATGTCCCAGATGCACGGTGCAGCGTGTCCCAGATGCATGGTACAGCGTGTCCCAGATGCACAGTGTAGCTTGAAGACTCACTACAAAGAAGGCTACATGATATTGATTACTTACTGAAAGGATATTCACTTTGAGTGCACTAGATTAAATGAGAGATATCAGAATTATTGTCCCTTGTCGGGCTCACACAGTGTTTCTGGCAGATGAGGCTGGGCCTGACATATAGAACCAGTGTCTAGTAGAAGGCCTGGGAGTGCAAGCCCTTTCAGGTGATTTATGGCCAGGAAAATTCAAGAAACACTGATAGAAATAGGAACTTATTTGGCAAATGAAGTTTGAGATCAGGAATTTTTCAGTAGACCAAAGGTTCGGAAGTCAAACTGCTGCTTTGTGCACACACACACACACACACACACACACACACACAAACATACACACACAATGAGGCATTTTGTTGGCACCACACCCCACCCAGTGTTTAGAGAAGCACCTGGTATAGAGTTCCTTAATGTGTCAAGTGGGGCTGGGGAAACATCACAGCCAAGCAAAGAGCTTGCCATGCAAGCATGAGGACCCTTTGTCAAAAGGTAGCCTGTGGCTGTAACTCCAGCACTGGGAAGGCAGAGGTGGGTGGATCTCCAAGGTTCACTAGAATCCTACTGAGTTGTTGAATCCTAAATGTTGAGATCCTGTCTCTAAAATCAAGATGGATAGCACCCTGAGGAATGGCCCCCCGAAGTTGACCTATGGCCTCGCAAGCATATGTGCTTATACACACAGAAGCTGAAAGAATGATGTTATTGACCTACACGGCTCCTGGAACTAACTGCAGAGCCCCACCACAGGCTAGTCTGTTTCAGTCTGCGCTGCAGCAATAACAAGAAACCACCCATGGCCTAATGTGGTCGTTTGAATAAGAATCATCCCCATAGGTGCCTATATTTGAATGATAGACTCTGGGTTGGTGGACTGTTGGAAACATGGCTTTAGTGGTCTGGGTGTGTCCTTGAAAAGGTGTATCACTTGGGGTGGCCTTAGCTGACCCCAAGCTCAGGGCCTCTCTATCTACTTCCTCCAGATCAGGATGCAAAGCTCTCAGCTATGGTCCAACACCATGACATGCCTGTCTGCTTCCCAGCATGAAGATCACAGACTGACCTTCTAAATATGTAAACAAGACCCCAAATACTTGCTTTCTTTTTATAAGAGTTGCTTTGGTCATGGTGTCTCGTCACAGGAATAAACCACTAACTACGGTACCTAAAAAGCCATACTTTAAGTCCATTTGCACCTGCTAGCCAGCATCTCCTTTGTTTTCAGGCCTAGCATCCAAGCCTTCAGGAGGAAGCGTCCAGGGAACAAGTGAGTCTCAGAGAAACAAAGTCACCACGGGTTGTTACTGCTTTTGACTCCACCTGTTGGAAATGCTGATTCCTCTGCCAAAACAGCGAGGAGAGTGGGCTTTTCTTCAGAAACCTCAGCCCTTCGGCACCCAACTCTCCCTGGGGCTAATTGGCTTCTATTTTTAATCGCTGCTGTGTGCAGAAAGAAAGCACAGCTTTGGAGTTGTTTTTCATCAGAGGACTGTAAATACCTCCTCCTCTCCTTGTGAATGTGTCTTCCCAGAAATCAGAACTCCTCGCCAACAGAAAGAGCCTGACAATGGGGAAAACAAAACCCAATTACTTTCCTTGTCCTCCGGGTCCCATAAATTACTCACAGCATGCAGGGCTAGCGGGGAGGCAGCAGGGCTGGAGGAGGCAGCAGGGCTGGGGGAGGCAGAGTTTTACAGCATCATCACCAAGTAGCAAAGTGAGGCTTGAGTGTGTGCAAACATTTAGTGAGATGGGAGGGAGATTCATGTGCTGTTCTGGAGTTGTCAGAAGGGACACCCACCTGCTGCACTACAGGCTGAAATAACCCTCTGTCAGGCTACTGTAGAAACATCTAATTGCACCCTTGTTCCCTCCCTGCCCCTCTCGAGTCTCTCGCCCACGAGCTTGATTTTAATTATATAACGCTCAGAAGGAAAAGCAGGAATCACGAAGTCAACTACAGGCAGTTAGTGTATGCAAACTGGTTGACTTGACCACATGCTTAGTGGTCTGGGGGCCCTGATAGAATCACAGTGTCCGTTCCCAAGGCCATCTCAATCTCAAACATCACCAGCAGTGTGAGGTCCAAGCATCAGTGCTTTAATAAGCTTTGAAATGATGCTGTCACTCTGATGGTCAAGGCTGTCTTGAATTGCAGCTGAGTGACAGAGTGCAGAGACAAAGGTGTCACATCTTTACACACAAGTCTTATTCTCTAGACACTAAGCCTACTTCTCAATATCAGCCTAGAAGCTGTTGTAAGTCAGTGGCAGCGCTATCCAGGAGGGAACCCAGCGGACAGCCTAGCTGTGCCCATTCCTTGGTGTCTGAGCTGGACCTGAATTCTGCATCCCTCATGTGGGGTTTTGCTCCAACCCATAACCCAGGTACGTAACTGGTACCTGTTACTAGGATTTTATACCATCCTGTACTACTCTGCCCAGAACCTTAGTGGGCTTCTCTATCCCTCCTAGCATGCTGTGAGAATCACTTCTTACATCCCTTTTTCAGACAGACAAGCCCTGACCATAGCTAGAGCCTTCCAGAGCTGAATGGTCCAGACATGGATCCCAATTATGTGTGTTTTGCTGTGTTAAGATGAACAGATGGTAGTCCATGGGTGAGACATTAGAGATTGTGCCAATTAGAAACAAACAAAAGAGAGATGGGTGTGCTAGAAAAGAACGGCCTACACTGATGTAGTATCACTAGGCTGGCTGAGACCCGGAGGAAATCATGGTTGCTTCTCAGCTCTTCTTCAGACCCCTCCACCCTCATCACATTAGCTCCTATATCTTCCAAGATTGGGTGGAGGTTTGTTTATTTACAGGCCAGGTGGAGGTATTGTTCTGATGTCAATGTGTTGAGCAGTACAATAATACTGGTTCACCTGATTATTCTCTCTCTCTGTCTCTGTCTCTGTCTCTCTGTCTCTCTCTCTGTCTCTGTCTCTCTCTCTCTCTTTGTCTGTCTCTCTCTCTCCTTTCTTTTCTGTTTCTGTTTCCTTGGTGTTTCTTTCCTTCTGTCTTCTGTGTTTTGGGATCAGCTCAAGCCACTCCTTCCTGAGGTCTTGCTACCTCTTTCTTCTAAACAGAGCCTCATCTTTCAGTCCTGAGAACTGAACTCTGTGCATAGCAGGCAAGCACTCCACATCTGAGAGACCTCCCTAGCCCCACAAACTTCTCCTCAGTTGGCCCTGGCAGCTTTCCACTTTGTCTTGAGCACCTCCATCCCATCTTTCTCTTGGGGACTCTCCCTCTGATGGTGGCTCCTTCACATGGATCTGCCAGTAGATAGTTCACAAGTGCCTCCCATGAGAACGATGCTCAGAAAACCCAAAGCTCTGTCCAGTGGTCTGTGGAGATGTTTTCTCCCCAAGACTCCATTGCTTTGGCTTTGCCCTGAGTCACCAAGGCCCAGCCTCACCCCATTTTGCTGAGCTACCCCAGAGTCTGTTAGGCACCATGACTCTTCTGTGATTCTGAACTGCCATTCACCCCATTCCCCATGTATATTTGTTTCTTTTCCTGTTGCTGTGATTACAACACCCTCACAGTAACAACCTAAGGGAGAAAGGGTTTATTTTGGCTCCCAGTTACAGAGGATACCGTCCATCTTGGCCAGGGAGAAAAATAAATGGCAGAGAGATATGGTACTGGGAGCAAGAATCTAACATTGCATCTTTACTCAGGTAACAGAAAGCAACAAATAGGGCCAGGCTACAAACCCACAAAATCTACACCCAGTGACACACTTGTTCCAGTATGTGTCTACCTCCTAAAGTTTCCACAACCTCCCCAAACATCAGGACTAGTCAGGGAAGCTGATATTCAAAGACATGAGTTTATGAGTGCCATTTCATATTCAAACCATGAGCTTATCTCTGGGGTAATAAGGAAGAGGTGGAATAGAGGGGTCATTCCCCATGCCTCTGAAATCCCAGTCCCCACAGCCTCTCTACAGGCAGGAGGGAGAGAATCAATAACACTGACATAGGCAGCTACAGTTCACTCCTCAGCAATCCCTGAACAGTCCGTCTAGTTCTTTTCTTTACTGTGTGGAAATAAGTTGTTTTGTGTGCCCAGTCTGGATCTACAGACAAAATGAATAAGGGTCTCATTTTAATATCTTGTACCATATACAATTATAAATTCAAGATGGCATTTATCCTAAAGGAAACTGTAGAATTTTAAGAGAATATGGGAGCAAAACAAGGAGGGGAAGCTCATCCTAGTCTGGAGCAATGGAGAGAACAATTTGTGAAAGGAAGTGTCCCTGGAGTAAGGATTGGATGGAGAGACGGAGGTTCTGGGTAGAGATGGCACAAGCCTGGGTTTCAAGTAGTGAAAGTCCTCTTTCCCGAGACAGTCACGTTCTTCAGCTCAATTAAGAATCTAGTGTGGTTCTCAGAGCTGCTGCACAGCACAGGTAGCATCACTGGTAGAAAAGGAAATGGAGCTGGGAAAGCAATGAGCTGGGTGGTAATTGATGCCATAGAGAGAAGTTTGCCCATCCCAGTGTGCAAACAGATCTGTGCCACAAGGGAGAGCCCAGGACTTGGAAACAAGAAAAATAGCATTATCTCTCCGCCTTTGTTTCTCACTCCCTCTTTTCTGCCTCTTCCATCCCTCACTTCCTCTTTGTTCTCTAAACAGGTCTTGGATTTCTGGCCTTTTATCTGCACATGTTCCAGATAACAGGGAACCTTAGAAAAAGAAGGCAATCAATGGGGAAGCCCGGGTGACCCCAGATGATCGTAGGTTTGTGTCCTGCAAACTGTTTGTATGTGCCCACAAGAGAAAGCAGAGTTTCAAGTGACTGTTGGGGGCTCGCTGAGTGCGGAAGGTGCCCTGTGGAAGTTGTTCCAGTCATCTGTGGGCCTGAGGCAAGCTCATAATCACCTACCCATGCACTTTCTGGGAGCAGGTGCAGAGCCCCAACTCCCTAAACTCCCGCATTAATCCAATGCCCCTTAAGATGTGGCAAACTGCAGAATCAATAGCACTTCAGAGCTTAAAGGAATCTTCATGATCAATCCTCCAGTTCATTTTACAGAAGAGGAAACTGAGGCTTGGAGGCATTTGCTGTCTGGCTGCATAGCTCACCGTTTGTCATGAGTGTCACAGAAGTGGCCTCCAGGTTTCAGGCTCTTGTGTCAGTCACAAGGAAATGTTGAGCTCCTGAAGAACATGTGATCATTGGCATAGAAGGCTGCCTTCATCTTCCCTACGGTCTCCCTAAGGGTCTGGTGGAGAGAAAGCCCTGCGTGCCATTGAATATGAGCCTGCAAGGACAAGGAATGTGCCCATGAGGTAATGCCAGATGAGAGGTGTCAAAGTCACCAAAATCTCCAAAGAGGCAATGTAGATGCATGGGTGCTAAATAATACATCAGAGCGGAAAATGCTGAAACCCAATATCCTGCAGAGAAAGAAAGCAATCAAAAGCCGGGCGATTCACACCACTGAGCTGTGAAAAAGCCTCAGGAATTAACACCCCAGGATCCGTGGAAAGGAGGACTGAAGGGCGGACTGAAAACAGAGGATGGGGAACAGTTTGTATAAGGAATATTTAGAACCCCCATAGCCCAGCCAGGTGATCAGCCCACTGTCCAAGCTCCACACCCTGAGACACGTAAACCTTTCCCAAAGTACCTTGCAGGCAGGGCCTGAGACAAGTTTATACAGATGGGCAGATTACCTGGAAATACAACCCCGCCAAGAAGAGGTAAAGGGCTCTAAGGAATGGCAACATGGGGAGCGGGGAAGGGAACCATGAACAGAGGCACTACCACAGTGGCTAGGATATGGGTGCCTCCAAAACTTATGTGGATCAGATTCTAGGTCATCTTCCCTGCCCAAGGCCAAGGGCCTCCTGAGAGGATAAAAAAATGGGACAACTGAGTCTCTAGTGTGGTTACGGAGCTAAAGCTATAAGCTCCACATTTTAGGAGAGTGGAAGACATTTATTTTTTTTTTTTTTTTTTAATTTATTTATTTATTTATTAAGGATTTCTGCCTCCTCCCCGCAACCGCCTCCCATTTCCCTCCCCCTCCCCCGATCAAGTCACCCTCCCTAATCTGCTCGAAGAGCAATCAGGGTTCCCTGACTTGTGGGAAGCCCAAGGACCGCCCACCTCTATCCAGGTCTCCTAAGGTGAGCATCCAAACTGCCTAGGCTCCCCCAAAGCCAGTACGTGCAGTAGGATCAAAAACCCTCTGTGATTGTTCTTGAGTTCTCAGTAGTCCTCATTGTCCGCTATGTTCAGAGAGTCCGGTTTTATCCCATGCTTTTTCAGACCCAGGCCAGCTGGCCTTGGTGAGTTCCCGATAGAACATCCCCATTGTCTCAGTGTGTGGGTGCACCCCTCGCGGTCCTGAGTTCCTTGCTCGTGCTCCGTCTCCTTCTGCTCCTGATTTGGACCTTGAGATTTCTGTCTCGTGCTCCTCTGTCTCTGTCTCCTTTCATCGCCTGATGAAGGTTAATATTCATGAGGATGCCTATGTGTTTGTCTTTGGGTTCACCTTCTTACTTAGCTTCTCTAGGAACATGCATTATAAGCCCAATGTCCTTTATTTATGGCTAGAAACCAAATATGAGTGAGTACATCCCATGTTCCTCTTTTTGGGTCTGGCTTACCTCACTCAGGATAGTGTTTTCTATTTCCATCCATTTGTATGCAAAATTCAAGAAGTCCTTGTTTTTTACTGCTGAGTAATACTCTAATATGTATATATTCCATACTTTCTTCATCCATTCTTCCATTGAAGGGCATCTAGGTTGTTTCCAGGTTCTGGCTATTACAAACAATGCTGCCATGAACATAGTTGAGCATATACTTTTGTTGTATGATAGGGCCTCTCTTGGGTATATTCCCAAGAGTGGTATTGCTGGATCCAGGGGTAGGTTGATTCCGAATTTCCTGAGAAACCGAAACACTGCTTTCCAGAGTGGTTGCACAAGTTTGCATTCCCACCAGCAATGGGTGAGTGTCCCCCTTTCTCCACAACCTCTCCAGCAAAGGCTATCATTGGTGTTTTTTATTTTAGCCATTCTGACAGGTGTAAGATGGTATCTTAAAGTTGTCTTGATTTGCATTTCCCTGATCGCTAGGGAAGTTGAGCATGACCTTAAGTGTCTTTTGGCCATTTGAAGTTCTTCTGTTGAGAATTCTCTGTTCAGCTCAGTGCCCCATTTTATAATTGGATTGATTAGCCTTTTACGGTCTAGTTTCTTGATTTCTTTATATATTTTGGAGATCAGACCTTTGTCAGTTGCGGGGTTGGTGAAAATCTTCTCCCAGTAAGTGGGTTGCCTTTTTGTCTTAGGAGTGGAAGACATTTAAAGGGTACCAAAGCAAGTGCTTTTCCAAATATCTCAGTGCTGAATCAAAAAAAAAAAAAAAAACCTCAGATACTTCTCCACTTGCCTCTGAGACACTGGTGGCCAGATGTGTACTCCCAGGAAGACAACTGGAAGGCCTTCCAAAAGAACAGGTTAGCAGAAGATTAAAGGTTCTCAATTTCCAATATATGTGACCTCAACAACATGGCGACCAGCTCCCAATCCAACAGCTGAGGGTGGCCCTTCCATTCAATGAGTCTCTAGTAACCTTTGTCATTCACTCTTCTCTATTAGTAGAAGCCAAAGACCAGTAAAATTAGAGGGAGAGCTGTGCCTTTAAGAGGTCACTCCCAAATGCTGCCCTTGTATACATAAGCCACTTTCTCCCCGTTTAAAAGCATTCTTATTCTCTTCCCAACCCTAAGATGGCTCCCTTAATTAAGATATGTGCTTCCCTGCTCCCCTATCCAACCTTCCTTTATCCCAATCATCCCGTTGCCCCAAGTTCTCCCCATCCTACCCTTCTCACTTTTCTCTCCCCATCTCCTCTTACCCCCCTCCCACCCCACCCTTAAGATCCCGATTTTTTGCCTGGCAATCTTGTCTACTTCCCCTACCCAGGAGGATAGCTATATGTTTTTCTTTGGGTTCACCTTCTTATTTAGCTTCTTTAGGATATCCAATTATAGACTCACTGACCTTTATTTAAGGCTAGAAACCAATTATGAGTGAATACATCCCATGTTCATCTTTTTGGGTCTGGGTTACCTCACTCAGGACAGTATTTTCTATTTCCATCCATTTGCATGCAAAATTTGAGAAGTCATTGTTTTTTACTGCTGAGTAGTACTCTAATGTGTATATATTCCACACTTTCTTCATCCATTCTTCCATTGAAGGACATCTAGGTTGTTTCCAGGTTCTGGCTATTACAAATAATGCTGCTATGAACATAGTTGAACAACTTCCAGGTACCCAAGGCGAGGTCCCCAGTTAGTTCCTGGGGCAGCTGAAGATAGGGAACCTGAAATGATCCTATCCTATAGCCATACTGATGAATATTTTGCATATCACCATAGAACCTTCATCTGGCGATGGATGGAGATAGAGACAGAGACCCACACTGGAGTACTGGACTGAGCTCCCAAATTCCCAATGAGGAACAGAAGAAGGGAGAAGATGAGCAAGGAAGTCAGGACCAAGAGGGGTGCACCCACCCACGGAGACAGGGGGGCTGATCTATTGGGAGCTCACCAAGGCCAGCTGGACTGAGACGGAAAAAGCAGGGGATAAAACCGGACTCTCTGAATATGGCGGACAATGAGGGCTGCTGAGAAGCCAAGGACAATGGCACTGGGTTTTGATCCTACTTCATGTTCTGGCTGTATGGGAGCCTAGCCAGTTTGGATGTTCACCTTCCTAGACCAGGATGGAGGGGGGAGGACTTTGGACTTTCCACAGGGCAGGGAACCCTGACTGCTCTTCAGACTTGAGAGGGAGGGGGAAAGGAGTGGGGGGAGAGGGAGAGGAGTGGGGGGACAGGGATAGGAGTGGGGGGGGAGGAGTGGGAGGCTGGGAGGAGGCGGAAATTGTTTTTTTCTCAATAAAAAAAAAAGGAAAAAAGCATTCTTATGCTTGTTTCTTTTTGGTGTTCATACTGCATAAGGACCAAAGACCTCACATTCGAGGTGCAGGGCTAAGATCAATGAAATCTTCAAATGCTAGGATCAAAATCTGATCCCATTAAAAATAGGAGCAAAATTCAGAAGGTTTTGAACTTCGAGGCTCCTCAATTTTCTCAGCAGAAAAATGAAAACCCTGAGCACCCTGCGCTCCCGGTGCTCTGGTCTACAGTAAAGGACTGTGTTCATGCAGGGCACCATTCATAGCGAATGCACACCAAGAACTTCCCCTGTGTGTGCACACTCACAAAGTCCAATCAAGGAAGCGCTATTGGGCCAGGCTGCCGGGGGATGTCAGAGTTCCCTGTGCCACAGCTCCCCTGGCCTCCAAACTGCCCTCCTGTGATAGGACTGAAAATGCAGTGAATCCTGCCAGTTTCTGGAGAAGCCTTCTCTGTGCTCCCCAGATGTGTGGCCTCTCTACCCTAACATGCAAAAGATTCACTACATGTCCATCTCTCTGTGTGCCTCAGTCTCTGTCCCCCAAGTCATCCCTTATCAAAGGGAAGCTTACCCACTTAGCTGTGTGCCTCCTGAGCCTCCAAACACCTCAAGCCCTTCCATCTGCCTCCACCCCAGCTTCTCCATACCAGTCTCTCTCTGAACATCCTTTCTGCCTTCTTCCCCTGGATGAAGCCTGGCTGTCACTTGAGGACACTGAGTCCCCTTCAAGGCTCTCAAACCAATAGGCTAGTTGTGAAGCAGGTGTTCTCTGCTCTCCTTGTTGGGGCTTCTAGAACATCATCTGTTTGGACTCATTGGGGGAAATGCTCTTGCCAACTCCAACCCTAAAATCCATCATGACCCAGATGACCAGCTGACTCAACCCATGCTCTTCTACTCGGTCAGGAGAGAGTGGGTAGATCCTCCTCTACCTCAGCCTACCCAGGCACAGGAAGTCCCTAGTGTCCAGTTAGTCATGACTGTGGAGTCTTTCTGACTGGGCCTTCTTCCGAGGCATCAAGAGACTCTGAAGCTTACAGGGCAGCCACCAGAGCCAGTAAGGAGTCCACTTGTCTGGGCCTCTATGCTTCCAGACCAATTTAGCAAAATTATAACCTCATCTGCATTTTTGTTTGCACTTCAATTCAATAAATACTTCCTAAGCACATCAATTTACTGTGCTAAACACTGTGGAGGCAAAGATGTCTACAAGGGAGGCATTTTTCGAAGAACATGCTGAAGTGTTCGCTTTGCTCTTTCTCCTATGCACAAACTTGCCACCTCCAAGCTCACAGTGTATCTTTCCTGGTACCTAAAATCCTGTCTCCTTGACCTACTGACATAAGCACTTCTCAAATGCAGATAGGAACAAAAATGATGATTAAATCTATTCATTTTTTTAAGACAGAATAATTGCCTTCTCCACTTAGGCTCCTGCACGTTAATAACACTAGGTATGAAATTGGAGAGATGACTCAGTGGATGGTTTAGTGGTTAAAAGTGCTTACTGTTCTTTAAGAAAACCCTAGTTCAGTTCCCAGTACCCACACTGGGCAGCTCATGCTGCCTATAACCCTAGTTTCAGGGTCCAAAAACAGTCTTCTGGCTCCTGAAGGCATTGCAATAACATGTACACTTTTTTAAAGAAACTTAAAAACATAATGCTATCAAAATAAGAATTGGTATTTTACAATTTAAACATTTGCACCCATGCCAAATAGGTACATTGGGAATAATATCAAAGCACAGAGTAGTAGGCTCGCCAGCCTCACAGACATGGTTTCCTGAATCAAACTTCCACCAAACTTGTAGGTTCTCATTTCCCCCTTACTGAATACCACACTGTTTTATAAGTTGAATATGCTAGGTACAGTGTACGTAGGTGCCAGTTAGGTCAGATTGCTGACTGCTAACCTGATAAGTCAGTTTCCTACTAACTTGGTCGTTA
This sequence comes from Microtus pennsylvanicus, assembly GCF_037038515.1. Classification (NCBI taxonomy): domain Eukaryota; kingdom Metazoa; phylum Chordata; class Mammalia; order Rodentia; family Cricetidae; genus Microtus; species Microtus pennsylvanicus. The sequence goes on from NC_134599.1 coordinate 4,412,485, forward strand.
GGCTAACAGCATCATTCTCCCAATATTCATAGGCTACAGTGTGGGCAAATGACTAGTTCCACTTGGGGCTTTAGTTTCTGGGTTGTAGAATCTGAAAAGCCATGGTAATAAACATAGAGATATGTAGAGATATATAGATATCTATTTAAAGAGATATAAATATATACAGTAACCCATCTACTAGCAACCATGGAAGAGTTATTTCCAAACATGTCATCTCATTAGAGAGATGTCCCTCACAGACCTACCAAAGACCAAAACTACCATTTTTATAAAGGTCTACATATTTTCTTCCTAAGATATTTTTGTATATACGGACATGAATAATAACTTCCTAAACCAAGTCTGTTCTCATTCTCAGAGACACCCATGGGTTTTGGTTAGGTTGGCTGGTTTATCTTGCAGGGTACAGTCCCCCCTACTCCGTATCTACTGGTGACATAGTGAGGGACTGGGGCTCTTGGTTCAGCTCACCTACTGCCTCCCTTTCTCATCTTCTCTGTGCAGAGACTGCTCAGTCTCAATGCTCTTCCTCCTCCCACACTCCTCACATCCACAGCCAGGCTGTCCTCACCAGCACTTGCCTTTTTACAGGGACTGAATCTGTCCCCAGTTCTCTGTCTTCACCACATCCCTCTTCCAGAGAAGCCTTACCTCTCCCCTGGACTGAAGGCACAGGCTCCTGAGATCTGCATGTCCGTCTTCCATCAAAACTCATTCTCAAACGTCATCTCTAAGGTCTCGGAAATAGTATTTGGGAAGAAGTGGGGACCAGATGATGCCATAAGGATACAGGGTCCCTACATTAGCATTCATGGCCATATGATAAGGAGATTATGGACCTGGTTCCGTCTTGTCATGTCATCACTATGGAACTGGTTCTGTCCTTGTCACATTATCACTCCCTGAAAGCTCCCTTACTTTCAACCTCTGGGCTCTCCCACATTTCTCGTCCCCTTGCCTACTGACTGAGATAGCCTGTTTCCCTTGGCCATGTGGGAGAACTTATAAAATGCAACTGTTTGTGAGAAATTTGCTGTGCTCAGGGGTCCTGTGTCTGCCTCTGGATCTCCCTGTAAGGTCTTGCCACCTGAGTGGCATGAAGTGGGAGGACCAGCTAAGAATTCTCATGTGGTGTTGAGTCCATGAAGAAAAAGAGCCATGACACCTTCCATTTCATAAAGAACCAGTTGCCCCGGGTCTGCAGGGCTTTGGCGACCTGAGTGTCACCTGCCAGAGGAACATACCCTTTTGGCCACAAAGGCGCTTCCTTTCTCAGATGGAAGGAAGGCCAAGATGTGGGTGGATAAGGCCAGGAAAATGAGCAGGCAGCCTGCCCACTGAGCATCTATGCAGCCAGGATGCCCGATCCAAAGGGACACCTTAGTGTGGAAATATCAATGTGCCACTGCCTGGGTTAAGGGGTCTATCCCAGATGCATGAAAGGCTTTTCTAAGGCCTGGTGCTCGTTTCTTTCTTTTCTGCTTCCTCTCTTTCCACTCCTTTCAGCCTCGCTGCATGTCCTTCTCTACTTCTTTCCCACTGTCTTTAGCCTGCTGTGGCTCCCATTTTCCCATCCTTCCCTGGGCCAGCCTCAGGACCACTGTCCCTTCCTGAGGCTCTGCTCCAGCTCATTTCCCCTTCATGCTGGGCCACAGATGCTCTGCTTCCACCTTGATGCCACACTGGTGCATCAATCCAAGAATACTCCTGAAAGCTCAGGGCATGCCAAGTGCAAAGGTGAGATGATTAGACAGGAACTTTCATGTCTGAGGTGTCAGAGAGTTGTCAAATCCCATGCAATTACTGGATAAGTATGGGCTTCAGTGTTATTCTAAAACTATCGCTTAATATCTCTGTAGCTTCAAGGATTATTTAAGAGGATGGAGAGTTGGCGAAGTCAGTAAAGTCCTCACTGTTAAAGCATGAAGACATCAGTTTGAATCCTCAGCTCCTGAAAACCCAACTGTGGCAATGGAACACTTAGAATCCCAGCACTGAGAAGGCAGAGCCAAGTGGATTCATGGAGTCAGTCAGTGAGCTCCTACTTCACTAAGAGACCCTTTCTCAAAAATAAGGTGGAAAGCAAATGAGAAAGAATGGAACACCCAGGAACGTGGACCCTGGCACCTGTGTCTCATACCAGATTGTTCATATGATGATCTGAGAACCTTGTGCAGGACACGGAGTCCTGCAGACCCAGGCAGAAATTGGGAAATCCAGATGGGGAGGTCTGCTTGACTCCTGCAACAGAGTGAAGCAGCCACATCCTCTTTGTCTGGGACTACAGATGACTGAATGACCCTTAGGAAGAACTGCGTCTGAATACGGGCTGGGAAGAGGTGGCCCAGGATGGGAAGGACAAGGCAGTACCCTGGTAAATAGACCACTGAGGCTTAGTACGGCTCAGGATGCACATACCTTCAGAGGCCCAAAGGGTCCTTTGAGAGTCACTGCCCTTAAATGTCATTCGGCAATCATCCCTGAGACAGGGCAATGCAGCACGGAAGGAGCACAGACTATGTCTAACTTCATGCCAGTAACAAGGTCTCTTCTAGAAAATGAGCTTTCTAAAACATAACTTATGCTCATGTGGGATGGGAAACAGTGGTGGGCGATCGGTTCCTGGTGGGGACCAGGAACCAGTGAGAAGCTAGGCTCACACTATCTCTACTGTCGGAGACCTGAAGCTACAGATCTCAGGGAAATAAGGCTGGCTGAGAAGTAACACTTATGTTCATCTCACAGAAGGTGGTCATGGAGTTATTACACCTGAACTGTATGTAAGGGTGAGCTTCAGCACAGAATTAACACACCAGTGTGCCATATGATGCTAGTGCTGCTGACTTGAAAATTAACTTCGCTTTAAGTTCTTATTCCAGGATTTTAAGCAAATTTTGGCAGAATTTGTCCTTGCACCCCCAAGAGACTGTCATACTTTGGGTAGGGAGGTCAGTTTTCCACACTAATAAATGATACAAGTCTGTCTGTGTTCAAACATTGCCACATCTATCATGCGTTCCACAGTGGATAACCCAAAACAGCCATGGTGAGTTCGTGGGGTGGACAGCACATGGTCAGGCTCAGGACACAGTGGCTATTTCTTCACCTGCTGTGCAAGCCTGTCCTTCCTTCATGCGATCTGACTTCACACAGCCTTCAACTGATATCCACAGGGTCCTCATGCTCATGAGCCATGATCCATGGGAGGCTATCTGAATGTCAACACACACAGTGTGACCCCCTTAACACATCCTCATGCCACAAGTGGCCATTTCTATCTCCAAGGACAGAGACGGGCTAATTGAGCTAAAGGTTTTTTAAAGATTTTCATAGTTAATGCTGGGGTCTTGCAATAGTCTGTGAATTCATGGCGGCCCATTGCCATGAGTGCCCAGTGATCCCCAGTGGGGAGTGTCAGTCTTGATTTGCATTCATGGAAAACACTGGAAATCTGGTGGTTGAGAGACTGCAGCTCAGCACAGGGGAAGCATGGACTTGAGAAACTGTCCCAGGTCAGAGCAAAGATGAGAGAACCAGCCACCACTGCATAAATGGCTAGCACATGGGGACAGAGGGATGGACACATTCTGGACGGCAGGACCATCCACTCACACAGACGTTTGAGTGCAAAGTTGGCTGAGGATGGCAGAAGTAAAGGCAGGGGCTCCCAGGAGTCTGCACCTCACACGCTGGGCTCTGCATGCAGCACCGTCTATGGTGATTCATGCAAAAAGTGTTCACTAATTCACTGATAATTTGTGCACTTTCGTACTGTTCAACATAAAACCCAGGACTACAGGCATTCCAGGCATGTGTTCAGCTAACAGGCCACAACCCAACTAAGCCAAGAGATCGAATGTGCACAGAAGACAAGTTAGAAACACACAAGGAGTGTGCTGTTATTTTTGGAGCCAGATACAAGTGGCACTAGATGGCACCTTGTAGGCTGACTGGCCATAATGAACCATGATGGCTGTAGAGAATCAAAGAGGATGAGGAAGGGTGTGAAGTCCAGAGATCTGAGTTGAGGAAGCAGCATTGTCCACTGTGTTCCTCCTCTCAAGGCTGATGGTACCCATGGGAAAATGGAGGGCTGACAGGAGATGCATAGAGATGATTCCCAGGGAAGGATCTATGAGAGACACTCTACATAATTCCCCAAAGCAAAGTGCACAGCAGGGAATGTGGATGGGACATGCTGGGAAAGAAGCCTGGCTGTCTTCTGTGATTCTCTGAACATGGTGAGGTAGGCCTCTGTGACCTCACAGGATAAATCTGTGTCCTAGTAGCAGCAGTAGTCTTGGCCTGAGGACAGCTCAGAGTCAAGCGAGGAGGACTGGAAGCCAAAGCAAGGCCACATGTCTGGGCACATTTGGGCTGTTTGCTGGGGTGGACACTCCCCATAATTAATCAGAGTGACCCATTCAGTGTAAGGCACTTCATTGGGCCTTTGGGGGGTACTGAAACAGTGAGATACGTGAAATGTCCCTTACATAGGACAGCTAGAAACCACAGGGATCAGGAGTTCATAGCAATGGTACTGGACCCTCAAGAAACCAGGAAAAGAAACCTTCAACTCATCAAAGAGAGGGGTCTTGGACTGGAGCTACACAGAAGTGTCTGAACCAGGACTCTAGCTTCCAGTTCAGGTAAAGAACACGGAGGTTGCTGTTGGCATGCCCACATTTGACCACCCTTCATAGCTTGTCCAGCAATGACAAGGAAAGCCTGTGGCGTACTGATGTCTGAGCTTTGCTGACAATAGCAATCTCTTCATTTGAACTTACGTAGTTGATACACTTTACAAACAAACATGTCACCGTCACTGGAAACACCATGGCAGAACTCTCCCCTCTAATTCTGAACTTATATACATGTTTTCACGTGGTATGTGTGCTATTGATGTATGTGCTCTTGTCTTCAGGGTGACATCCATGGGGGAAAGTGCATGTAGATGACACTGAATAATGTCACATGTCTTCCTCTACCAAAATCTATGAGACAGTAAATTTATGCTTGGATTTGTTAATTAGATGACATCACCATATGTACAACATCCCACTTGGCTGAAACCATGCTAAGCACAGTGTGGGAAAGCATGGCTTTACCTCATGCTACACTCTGGCACACAAGAAGAAACTGGACAAGGTGTAGTCAGGCCTCTGTTACCTCCTAAGTAGCTCATTGCCGTAGAAAAGGCTGGGGTATTTGTGGAAGGGAACACAGTATCTACTGGGGTGGGCTGGGATTCAGATGGAGTTAGAGATGTGGAAGGAGGTTGGGGCTAAGTCGTAGGAGAAATACATACAGATTCTTGGGATGAAGATCTAATTTAAATTCCTTGTGCTCTTCTGGGAGGAGGTAGAGATAAAGGGTCTGAGGCACAGTGCGGTCCTTAAGGTGACCTTCTCAGGACATGCACTACAGAAGTAGAGAACATTGCATTGACAGATGTGTCCAGGGAATTAGCCAATCAAGGACCCGAGGAGATGGCAGTAACTATTCACCAGAGAATGAGGACACAGGCTGACCCCAATCTGTACCATGTGAAAAGACATCAGGCTACAGACTGGCGCAGGATAAAGCTCTGTTTTGCCCCCAGTCAGGGACAACTGTCCCCTGTGACAGAGCATATGTCCAGGCATGTCGGTGCTTTTCTATGCAAACCTCCACCTGTATTCATCAGCATAGGTGAGAGCAGCTGAGGCGGAGCAGCATCTGTCCCAGGACTCCAGTTTCCTAACTGTGACAGGATGGAGCTCTGGTGGTAGGCTGTTCTCCAGTTAGTGACATTCTCAGACGTCATCGACAACCATCCAGGGCCAGGTGACAAAATTTCATGACATTCTGCTCTCTGGGCAACTGAACTCCAAGTTGGGTTTAGTGGTGGTGAAGGGAAAGGCTGTTGCCACATTTATTAATCAGCTCGGTACCCAGCATCCTGCAGGTGACATGCTCCATGTTTCATGATGAGAGAAACTTTCTGATAAAATAGATCAGCAGAAATGATGGACCAACCTTTGAACTTTGCACACTGGGCTGAGCGTGACCCATCCCTGATGCCCTTGAGATTCCCAGGCCTGGTGATCCCTTCATGGGAAGGAAGATTGTGTGTGAGTTTTTTTCCATAAGAAATGATCTTAAGGGAAGCCTTCATGTCATTCCCCTAAAAACCAGTCAGTCCAAAGATGCCCATTTTCCCCAAAAGAATAAAGTCTTGCTTCTGGGACCTCACATGAGGGTCACTGTCATGGGCATGGGCACAACCTAGTTCTGATGGCAGCAGAGCCCATTATCGTGGGCTAGGATTTAAACTCACGAGAAGGTGGGCAGAGACCCATTTCAGGCAAGTGGCTGCAGAAAATTCTTTAGGTGACGATGTGATCTCACACCAGGGTATGTATGTGCAGGGGCTTTATAGACAAAGGGTGACTAAGGCACAATTCAATGTCACAAGTTTTATTGTACAAGACAGATGTGATCATGAGAAGAGTTGTGTTAGGAAGGAGCAGAGGGTCACCCTCACAGAACATGGCTATGCTTGACACGCACAGGAAGAGAACACCAACTCCACAGCACAGACACAAGCCTTGTGACCATCTGCACAGCCTCCAAAGCCTTAGCGAGGCACCTCCTAAACCATGGTTCTCAGACTTTCTGAGATGTGACCCCTTAACACACACTCTCATGTGCTAGTGGCTCCCTGCTCTAGAATATTCCTTTACACTGTAATGTAATGTTGTCATGATTGGTTTGATGAAGAAGCTGGCCAATACCTGAGCAGGATAAAGTTAGATGAGAAATCCAAACTGAGAATGATGGGATGAAGGGTGGAGAAAGAGGAGTCGGCAACAGATGCAGAGAGAAGAAAAATGGGCATGTCATACTGAAAAAAAAAAGATAGCAAGAAATAGGTCAAAATATAGGGGGGAATATGGGATAATTAATATTAAGTGTTAGATAGCAACAAGTCTGAGACACTGGCTTAACATTTATTGTTAATATCAAGCCTCTGTGTCAGTGATTTAGGAACTGGCAGGCTGGAGAGAAACTTTCATCTACATAGTGATGTGACATTTTAGTACAATTCCTCACATGCTAGGGACCAACAACCAAAATTTTGTTTCCTTAAGTGTCTTATAGCCATTTGAACTTCTTCTGTTGAGAATTCTCTGTTCAGTTCAGTGCCCCATTTTTTAACAGTGTTGAGAGGGCTTCTGCTCTCACTGTGCCCAGAATATTTCACTGGAACAATTACACATTGTCAACAGTCATGCCTCAGAGCTCTTTCTCACCAGGCCCTCAGGGTAGAGAAGCAAAAATTAATCCTCTCAAAGTTAAGTAACTGAGTCTCAGGACTTTCCCGTTTTTTCATGTTTCATTCAGGGTCCAGGGTACTGCACAGTCAAGGTATTTACTCCCCCAAATAGAAAGAAAATTAAATGGTAATTAACATTAGCTTTTTCCAAAATATGATGAAAGTATGGATCTATAAGATATTTCAAAGACGAAAGGTTTGCCAGCTGGCCTCCTACCTCCTACATTTACAGGATCATTTGTTCCTGGGACTGAAGCACACTGACAGTCAACACAAGCACCATGGCTGTGAGAACACAGATTCCTGGTGCCCTTTGCTTGGACAGATGCTAGGGTGGTACTTCCCTTCAGGGCTCCTTCCCTGGAATTTACCCAGTGTCCCCTGGATCCTCATCCCCGGGACTATCTGAATCCATGTTGAGTGCAAAAAACAAGACAACCCATGCCAGTGGCTTCTCATAAACAGAAATTGTTTTTTCACAGATCTGAAGGCTGGAGGTCCAAGTTCAACATCCTATCAGCTTCCGTATCTGCTGAAGGCTACTTCCTGACTCATGAGCCCTCCCAAGGTGATCTTTCATCAGATCATTTACCCTGTTCATTGGAGTACCACCATCATGATGTCAGTACATCCCAAAGGCCCCATTTCATCATCTCTGGACTATAAGATCGCAGCATGTGAATTTGGGCCTCACCAGTTCTCAACAGAGCAGAGGCCCATTGTCTTGGACACCAGAAATGCAGCTTTGGCTCTTCTGCATGGTTACTCTCTCCATCAGTCAACAAGTTGTCAGTAACAGAACATTCTGTGACTTTCTAGATAGAGGACAAAGATGGGATTACTCCAACCACAGAGATGTGAAAGGAGATGCAGCCAACACCACCCCCTGAACTGCAGTGGGAAAAAAAGAGGAGCTACGTACAACATAATCCAAGCCTCCTCAAATTGCCCGGCTCTTGTCTCATATCAACCCAGGAAAGCAAGAAGGAGCATTGGGATGGCTTTAGAATCCTCCCACAGAAGTGCTCCCTGGGAAACACTTACAGTGTATGCATGAAGTTGAACATCAGCCCACAGATGTTTTATTAGACTAGATAAAACCCCCACACACCAAGAAAAACTGTTGGGCAAATAAACAGCTACCTGACGATATCAGTCAAGTATGAAGGATTCATGCCTGATAAGTGAGTGAGGTCCATATGAATGACCAGAGTTCTTTTACTCCACAATTGGATACCTCCAAGGTGGTCAATACAGGGACCCAGGACCCACTAGGATACAAACAAGATGACCATATAGTAGGGAGCACTTCATGCTCGAGTAGGGAAGGTCACTATGTTCATACTTGTGTTGAAAGAACAAACCGTTTGAATAAAGTCTGAACATTGATCTGCTCATAACTGGGCAACCTTCAGAGCAGGTCACGGATCCTGGCCTGCAGTGATGAGCAGAACAGGAGCTAGAGGTGGAAAGAGAATGAGGTTTGCTCATAGGCTTCTTGGACTCTGGGGTGTCAGCTGGATGAGCTGACCTCTAGACAACTCTTTATCACATGTCCTAGTGACTTCTGTCTGCCCCAGGTCACAGGTTTGTTGGGAGAAGTTGTTCATTTGTTTCCGGCAGCTCAGCCCTGAAATGATCACACAGAAACTATGTTATTTATATCACCATTTGGCAAATCACTTAAGTGTATTGCTAGTTAGCTCTTATATATTTGCTTAACCCATTTCTATTAATCTGTGTATTGCCACATGGTTGTGGCAAGGTTCCAGCACATCTGTCCCCAGTGGGGCTACATGGCTTCTTGGTGACTCCGCCTTCTTCCTCCCAGCATTTGGTTTAGTTTTCCCGCCTAGATCTACTCTGCCCTAACACAGACCAAAGCAGTTTCTTTATTCATTAACCAATAAAAGCAACATATATAGAGAGGGACTTCCCACACCATAGGTTAAATCTATAGATGCAGAAACAACCACAGGCAAGTTACTTGCAGAGTCTAAACATGACTCTATTTCAATCTTCTGTTTACTTAAACTGATGATTTAAAAATATTTTTATTAATTATTTGATGATTTCATGCAAAGTTTTCTGATCATATTTACCTTACACTCCTTCCCTCAACTACTTCCAGATCTACCCTATGCTCCCTACCCCCTAAATTTGCTTATTCTTCAAAAACAAATAGAAAAAATAGCCCACTGACTCTGATTTAAGCTGTCCATATGTTCCTAGGTGTGCATCCACTGGAACATAGTAAACTTACCAGAAGCCATGTCCTTAAAGAAAGCTGACTCCTTCAGCAGAAACCATCAGCCATCCACAGCTCCTCAGATAGAGATTAGGGCACTTGAGACCCTCCACCCCCTGTGCTGGAATGTTGACAGGCTTGATCTTATCCAGCTCTTATAGAGGCCATCACAGATGCTGAGAGTTCATGGGGGCAGCAGGCTAGTGTTGACCAGGAGATGCTGTACCTCTCTGGTCCTCTCTAAACTCTGGCTCTTCAATCTCTCTGCTCTTCTTTCACAGTGGTCCCTGCTCATGGGGAAGGGAGTGACATGGATGTCCTGTGTGACTGAGCACTCCACTGGCATTTATTCTTTGCATTTTGACCAATTGGGAGTTTCTCTATTAAACCCCTTCCACTGCTGAAGTCTGAGAGATGCACTAATCTCTTGGTTTAAAGATATGAAATTGGAGACAGTTTGAATCTCTTTAGCATAATAATTGTAGTAGATTCACCCATGGGGCCCCTGGACTCCCCAACCATATGCATTTTGCCAGAGTCACAGTACCACCCCTGTTTTTTTTAGTTAATTTTCACTGATAAATAGTAACGATTATACAAATGAATCTCCTGATGTTATGGAAAACAACATGGAAGCTCTTCAGGAAACAGAGCCATAGCCACCATGAGATCCAGTGTTAGCACTGTTGGGTACAGATCCAGAGGACACAGCCAGTGTGTCAGAGGTTTGCTCAAATGCTCACAGCAGGGCCATTCACAATAGCCACGGAATGGGAACCACCAGGTGCCTGTCCACTGGGGAAGAGCAAAGAGAGAGAACAGCCACACCGTGGGAAACTCCCCAGTCATCTCAAACTCTAGTTACAAAATTTGACACAGTGCTGGGTTTTCGACTATGGAACATGATCTACATATTAATAATGGTAACTCATGACTTATACTACTTCGTAGTGATGTCTCTCTTATTCCTCTTCATGTGTCACTTTTAATACCACTGCGTGGCTGCACATCTGCATCTACACCACTGCCCTTGAATTTATAATAAGGCAGAAGCATAAAAACTTTGATACTCCTGAAGGTTCTATCATTTCCTTATGATCTGGCTTTATAGAAATCCCTCCTCCCCTATAAATTACTAAAAGAACACTTCTTTCATAGACATTTAACCTCCTGAATGTCACAGAAAACAAATTATACATTTTATGTGAAATACTTTTAGACTTCCCCTGTACTGAAGATTCCCAAGATTCCCCAGCTTCAAAACAGAATTTTTAATGGCTTAGAGTAGAAAATGACTCCTGACAATATCATCGTGGGCTTTGAAACAAGTTCTGTGTTTGTGTCTTTAAGGGAAATGGGAGGCTGTAAGGAGAACGCAGGGTGAGAGGGTGAGGAGGTGGTAAGAGGGGAAAGAAAATGAGCTGTGAACAGAAAATATAGCAGTTACCAAGAGGCAGCATCCTATAGAATAAATGAAGACTCCCATGTACCCCAGATATAGCACCTTTGCTAACAGTATTATCACACCTGGCCAGACTCAGAGCCAGGCCCACAGATAATTAGGGTCTGGGCTCTAAAATAAAACTCTAAAGGAAGAGATGCCCAAGTGAAGGCTTTGAATAAATCAGCTTGAATTTGAAGATACCTTAACCCTCAGAAAGCTGTAGTATATGAAAATGTGGTTTAATGCAGACTGAAAATGTTATTCTTTTCTTTAAAGACTGTTGGTAGAAAATCTGTGTTTTTGAAAATCTTTGTAAAAATTGCTGCCTGCTGAAGAGCTGCCTCTTGACTCCAACTATGACGTCATGTCTCAGAAGGGTATTTCATTTCTACATGTATGTTTACACCAAAAACAACTAATCACTCAGATTCTACTTACAGACCAAAATATTTCTTAAAATTTTATAGTCTCATCTGTAGAAGAATGAAAATAGATCCATATCTATCACCATGCACAAAACTCAAGTCCAAATGGACTAAAGACCTCAATATCAGTCTGAACACACTGAACCTGATAGAAGAGAAAGTGGGAAGTACTCTACAACACATGGGCACAGGAGACAACTTCCTACGTATAACCCCAGCAGCACAGACATTAAGGGCAACATTGAATAAATGGGACCTTCTGAAACTGAGAAGTTTCTGTGAAGCAAAGGACACTGTCACTAAGACAAAAAGGCAACCCACTGACTGGAAGAAGGTCTTCACCAACCCCACAACAGACAAGGTCTGATCTCCAAAATATATAACGAACTCAAGAAACTAGACTTTAAAATGCTAATCAACCCAATTAAAAAATGGGGCACTGAACTGAACAGAGAATTCTCAACAGAAGAAGTTCAAATGGCCAAAAGACACTTAAGGTCATGCTCAACTTCCTTAGCGATCAGGGAAATGCAAATCAAAACAACTTTGAGATACCATCTTACACCTGTCAGAATGGCTAAAATCAAAAACACCAATGATAGCCTTTGCTGGAAAGGTTGTGGAGTAAGGGGTACACTCATCCATTGCTGGTGGGAATGCAAACTTGTGCAACCACTTTGGAAATCAGTGTGGCGATTCCTCAGGAAATTCAGGATAAACCTACCCCAGGACCCAGCAATACCACTCTTGGGAATATACCCAAGAGATGCCCTATCATATTACAAAAGCATTTGTTCAACTATGTTCATAGCAGCATTGTTTGTAATAGCCAGAACCTGGAAACAGCCTAGATGCCCTTCAATGGAAGAATGGATGAAGAAAGTGTGGAATATATACATATTAGAGTACTACTCAGCGGTAAAAAAACAATGACATCTTGAATTTTGCATGCAAATGGATGGAAATAGAAAACACTATCCTGAGTGAGGTAAGCCAGACCCCAAAAGATGAACATGGGATGTACTCACTCATAATTGGTTTCTAGCCATAAATAAAGGACATTGAGCCTATAATTTGTGATCCTAGAGAAGCTAACTAAGAAGGTGAACCCAAAGAAAAACATATAGTTATCCTCCCAGATATTAGCCTTCATCTGGCAATCGAAGGAGATAGAGACAGAGACCCACATTGGAGCACCGGAATGCGCTTCCATGGTCCAAATGAGGAGCAGAAGGAGGGAGACCATGAGCAAGGAAGTCAGGACCGTGAGGGGTGCACCCACACACTGAGACAATGGGGTTGATCTATTGGGAACTCACCAAGGCCAGCTGGACTGGGTCTAAAAAAGCATGGGATAAAACTGGACTCTCTGAACATGGCAGACAATGAGGGCTGCTGAGAAGCCAAGAACAATGGCACTGGGTTTTGATCCTACTGCATGTACTGGCTTTGTGGGATCCTAGGCTGTTTGGGTGCTCATCTTCCTATACCTGAATGGAGGGAGGAGGACCTTGGACTTCCCACAGGGCAGGGAACCCTGACTGCTCTTTGGACTGGAAAGGGAGGGGGAGGGGAGCGGGGGAGGGGGAGGGAAATGGGAGGTGGAGGCGGAGAGGAGGCAGAAATTTTTAATAATAATAAAAAAGAAACTGGAAAAATTGATAGGCTCTGTGATCGTGGTCTAGTTATTTTTTTCTAGTTATGTGCACGTGTGTGAGTGTGTACAGGTGAGAATGGGTGTGCACTGAGGCCAGAAGTGTCAGATCCACCTGGAGCTAGAGTTACAAGCAATTGTGAGTATGTGGCGTGGGGGTTAAGAATCAAACTTATGCTTTCTGGAAGAAAGTATCTGCTCCCTACTCCCAAGCCATCTCTCCAGGCTCTTGTTTTGTTTTGTTTGTTTGCTTATTTGTTGGAAAGTCTGACCATGCAATGTGACTGAATCTGGGGACAAAGTGTGGCTGTGTTTCAAGTTATATACAATTAACTTGTATTCATATCAAAAGCTAAACTACACAGTTTTTAAAAATCTATGCGTGTGATTTACAATCCTCTGATGTACACTGCCTCTTTGCTTTAGACTTCTTTCTCTGGCTCATGCCACAGCCCCTCTCTTCTTCACTTGAAGTTAGTCCATTGATTGGAGTAACCTTTCATTTTGTTCCTCTAAAGTTCCATGAGATGGAGTGATAACTGCACAGTACTTAAAAAGATTTTTTTTAGGTTAGTGTTGTGAAAACAGTATTGAGGAGGCAGCTGAACCAAATGTGTAATAAGAAAAATGTACAGTGATCATTTGGTTTGTGCATAAATTGCTTTTTATTATTTGAATTGATTTTACATAGGACAAGTTCTTCTTATAGATCTTCTAATCTTTCTTGTTTATCTTCTTCTTGAGAAGCCTAAATAAAAATCCACTGCCATTGGCCACTTTGTGTGACTCCCACCACCACCAAACAGAACCCTCTGTATGTTGAGAAACAAAATAGAAGACTTTGGAAATGTTTAGGTTCACTTCATTGGAATCTCCTATGATGGATACTTCACTCAAGTTTTTCATACATGAAGAAGTAGAGATTTTGCTTTATGGATTTTCATTTCTCTCTATGTTGAAAAAATTCTACACACAAAGCGTATTTCACAAGGCTGGAAAGATGGCTCCATGGTTAAAAACCCTTGCTGCTCTAGCAGAGGACCCAGGTTCGGTTCCCAGCACCCACATGGAGTGACTCACAATTATCTCTAGCTCCAGAGGATCCAAAACCTCCTTCAGAACCATGAGGGTACACCCATGTGGCATCCATTCATACACATAAAAGTAAAAATAATAAGAAACCATTTTAAACAAGAGTCCAGAAAGTGAGAACTCAGGGGCTTTTGTTTCCCATCACTTCTCTGTCCCATATCTAAAGCCTTGACAAGGCGGCTAGGTGGCTAGGGTATCTCCTCTGCAGGAAGGGGGCAGTTTGGCGATCGTGTCATTAACAAAGCATCCCGCCCACAGCTATGGAGATGCCCTGTCACTCTGCACTGTGACAATGATCATGTGTCCACAGATAGCTGAAATCCCAAGTTCCAACACTGTAAGGCCTTGACCGGATCTCCACAGGACTTTGCTGGCTGTGGACTGGAGGACTAATGGCAAGGTATTTGAGATGAGAAATGAAAGGCAAAATGAAAAACAAAATTGGTGAGTGTCTATGCTCGTTGTAAACAGCAAGCTTCCTTTCACGTCCCATGCTTACCTGGTGTAAAGATTATTATTTCTACTTTATGCTTTGGGTAAAAAGGAGGAATAAAAGAAAAGAATCTTATCAGTGAAGGAGACAAATAAATAGCCTTTCAAGGACAAAATACTTCATAAGCTGCAAATAAAAGGAGAATCCCAAGAGTCTGGACCTCCGAACATACTTTGTTTTGTGCTCTGGGGTTAAACAGATAAAAATTCTGCAGATGATGAGAACTAGACTTCCCAGTGTTGGGGAAAGAATTTACAAACAAGAAAAAGGAAGGGACTGAAAATATCCCATGGTGCTGAAGGCAAAGAATAAAGCAAACATCCACACGCCCACGCTGGCAGACACAGATGCCTGAACAGGAAAAAAGAGGAGAAGTGCGGGTTCTTCCCTGCAGAGGAACTGCAGTGAAAGAATATGAAGTTGGGGGAAAATGCATTCACCATTAAAACAACACAGCAAGACAGGGGAGCAAGGCCGCATAAGTGGTAAAATTGAGGGTGATGGAGGTAGCAAAGAGAAGGTGTCCCCATAGTCCTAAGGCATCCCAGGAGGACAAAGGTACAAATTAACAATGGAGAAGCAGAGCCGGTGTCACTTTGGCTTAGAAATTGGTTTTAACAATACCAGATAGAAACCATTGTCCAGTGTCTTCAGAGGCTGGGAAGATGGTTTCATGGATAAAGCGAATGATTACCCAAGTCCTGCAGAAGGCTAGCTGCTGTATATATCTCTAACTCCTGAAGTGTATATGGAGTGGAGACTGTCAGGTCTCCAGAGCTTACTGGAGAGCAAGACAAGCTGAATTCAGAAGTTCAGATTCAGTGAGAGACTGTCTCAAAAATAAAGTGTAGAATAACTGAGGATAGCCAACATCAATCTCTAGCCTTCACTGGAACATATATACAACACATACATATACATACATACACACATGCATACATACACATACATACATGCATATATACATTCATACACACATACATACACACACCATAAATACATACATACACACAAACATAAACACATATTCATGTCTTCATGAAGAAAAATAGGAAACAGGCTATGTCATGAGCTGGGCACCTTCCATGTACTTAACAACTCTCCATTGGACTTGGACCATCTCTGTATCTTTTCATCCTGTGGCTTTGTGGTCTATCCTTTATCCTTGGTTCCAGCTCCATAAAGGAGGAATCAGACTTCCTGTAAAAACCTTTCCTTTTCCATTATCTCCCAAAATTCAGAAATCAGAATATGATCCAGTCTAAAGGAATTTTATGATGATAATCATTATAGCATGGGCTGAGCTAGTTTCAAAGCTTGTCTCTGCCGCTCACAGATGACAGATGGCGAGACTTCCCCGGATGCTGAAATGATGGCAGAAGAAGGTGTTCTCCTGTAGCGCCCCATCTCATCCAGCAAGGAATGACACGACCACCGGAGCTCTTCTCACTGCAGTTTATTCCAGGACTTTACCATTCTCTCTCTTTTCCCCCTCTCTCTTTCCTTCCTCTCTCTCCCTCACTCCTTGACCTCTCTCTCTGACCTCTCTCCTTGACCTCTCTCCCCAGGCAAAACTCTCCCTTCTTCTACCGGCAAGAGCAGAAAACCCGCTTTTTGTTGCGGATCCCCAATCTTTACCTTGAGGATTATTTGGTGCACCCCCTGACTGCAGCAAGTTCTGGGCTCCACGGAGAGAGGTTTGGAGGTTCCCCGTACGCTTGTCCCTGTACGGGCCACCAACTGTCACTGCCCACCTCGTCCAGCAAGGATGAATGCGACCACCGGAGCTCTTCTCACTGCAGTTTATTCCAGGACTTTATTCACTTTCTCACTTTTTCTCTCTCCTCTCTCTCTTTTTCCGCTCTCTCTGGGCAAATCTCTCCCAGCTCTTAAGTAGGCATGGGCTGCCAACCCCAAACTGCCAGGTGGGCACTGCCCATAGGTTCACGCATATGCAGGCAGCTGATAATCATTGCGTGATCATAGCATAGGTCAGGCCTTAGCCCTCTCAGGAGTTGATTATACATCTCCATCGGGTGTGACACCACGCAGCTTGCTACATTCTCCCCCAAGACCAGGAATCCAGAAAGTAGGTAGCTGTGAGCTGCTGTTGGCCAGTGTCCTTTGTGACTCTGGGCTATGTACCAGCATTGCTTCCTTATTCTGAGAACACACCATTCAGTACCCTCTGGAGAGACAAGCAGGGAAGTGACAACTTTAATTCTGTACAGAGATCACAGGGGACATTGAGGAGAGCCAGGAGCACACACCTTTTTATCTCTTGCAAACTCATTCCCCTTGGTAATGTTCATTGACAGACAGGGAAGGCTTGGTTCTGTTCCAGTCAGGGAGGCAGTGACAGGGGTGTCTGCAGAGGGCAAAAAGGCCCAGAAGGAGAGTGTGGGAGGGGCGTGAGACAAAACTACAACAGTGAAGTAAACAAGTCAACAAGAGCCAACAAAAACTGGGTACCTTCCTGCACTTTAATGACTCTCCCTTGGAGTTGGACTAGCCCTTGCATCTTTATACATGAAAGGGACAGACAAAAGCATCACAAGGGATGCATGTAGCTTCAAAGGCCGCATGAGGCGAGTGAGGCTCCAGGATATGGGCAATGGGAAGCTACAGATGGGTGTGTGGGGCAGTGATGTGGACGCAGAAGTGACAACAGGTACCCACACACGTGGATACAGATGCAGACACATACATGAAGACAAATCTTTAAAAATCATAGTAAAAGAATGGCAGGGATAGCATCCAGCCCCAGCTAGAATCCCTGCAAGAACACAGGGAGGATGCTGGGGTGAGACCCAGGATCAATCAGCATTTGTTGCTGTTCTTTGCTTGATCTCCTTGACTAAGGGTTCAGGTATGCTCACAAAGCTTCTGAGTGAGCATGTTGGGTTGGCATGCACTTACTTTGCTATGCCCCAGAAATGCTTGCCAATGAATAAAAACACAATGCAATTACAGAGGAAACACTGAATAAAAATTCAAAACACAGTGTTTTAATAGGGCTATAACAAAACAGAAATTTCAGTAGTGAAGGGGATTGGAAAAGGGTCACTATATTGGTTTGAGTGTACGATGTCTCCACATATGCTTGAACACCTGACCCCCAGCCGCTTATGCTGTTTGGGGAGGATTAGGGTCTGGCTGGTGGAGGTAGGTTGCTGCAGGGGTTGGGGTGTAGATGTCTCCTTCTCAGCTTCCCAGTCCTCCCTCGCCCTGGTGTGAAGAGCCCGGCCACCCACACCCACCACCACGCCTTCCCTGCTGCTGGTGGACTGAGACTGAAAAATCTTTTATCCCAGTGACAGTACTGACACAGAGGAACCCCCCCCCCCGGAAGTTCACAGTAGGAAGTCAAACAGGCAAAGCCATGTCCTTCCCAGAACCCAGGAATGCTCCAATTGGTGGCAGCGCTCTAAGCCTGAAGACTGGGTCCTTATAGATGTCCACTTAAAACAGAAGGATGTCCTAGGTGGCTTTCTTAACTACATCAAAGACGCAGGTGGGTTCTTGAAGCAATTCAATCAGGGCCTCCAAGAAAAACAGCTTTGAATCATAGTCAGGCACCCTCTGAAGACAGTACAGAGAGACCGGATACATGTTTCTAGACGGGAGCATTCATTACTCAATTGACAGTAACCTGAGAAAAGATATGAAGGCTTGACTTTGAGGAAAGGGTTGTCCTGGGGTAGATCGTTTGGAAGCTTTATTGTTAGGATTAAAAGTGTGGGGGTGGGTAAAGAGAAGGCTCAGCAGTTAAGAGGGCTTGCTGCTCACCCAGAGAACCTGAATCCATTCCTAGCACCTGTATCGAGAGGCACACATCTGCCTCTCTCTCCAGTCCCAGAAAATTGATGCCTCTCACCTCCAGAGGCACCTGAATTCACCTACACATAGCCATACACAGAACACACAATTTAAAAATAAAAAAATAAATAATAATTTGATATATTAAAAAAGAAACATATGTCACGGTCAGACTTGAAGTCTTCGATAAACATTGACCTCCCTTTGCGGATGTGGTTCAAGTTCCTATGATGTAGTGAGTATCCTGAACTGTCCAGGAGAGCCTAGGCTGGCCATTCAGACCCTCAGAATGAAGAATCTACCCCTGCTGCAGTAAGAGGGGTTTACCTCTTACATCTGAATGTAAGATGGAGGCCACATTGCTCACTTGGGGGACAGAGAGGGGATAAGCTAAGGGATGTGGGCAACCTCAAGCAATTGGAAGCTTTGGGGAAAGGATCCTCTTCTAGAGGCCCCAGGGGAAACACCAGGCCCACGTCTGGGCCTGGGGCCAACTGTGTGCTGTGGGGGACTTCCAAGCTCCAGAATTACAAGGTAACAATGTGTTCTTTCAAGCTACTCAAGCTGAGATGACTGCTAACGGCAGTCACAGAGGACAGTGTCTCCTAAGATGGCCAAGACATGGAGAGCATTGCACAGAGGTCCCCAGCTGAAGGCTGCAAGGTGAAAGTTCCAGGTGAAGGTGCCCAGTCCCTTGCTCTCTGCCACGAAGGTCATTTCTCCCTGATGTCCAGCTCTCTGCCACTGGGATAGAAATGTCTTACACAAAAGGGCTTTTCTGTGGTGCACAGTGTCTCTCCATACTACCCAGGGGGAATAAAACATTCCCTGTGGTTCACAAAGGGAAGAGCGCTGTAGACTATAGAGGGAAAGAGACACCGTGACACTTGTTCCCCTAGGAGTGAGGGATCAGACCCCTGCTCATTTTTCAACAAGTCGTCATCTCTGTAACGATGCAATGTCATGAACAGTTGTGATTGCTGTGGAGAGTCCATGTCCTGAACAGTGTGATCTCTGTAGAGATGCTGTGCCCTGAACAGTGTGATCTCTGTAGAGATGCTGTGCCCTGAACAGTGTGATCTCTGTAGAGATGCTGTGTCCTGAACAGTGTGATCTCTGTAGATGCTGTGTCCTGAACAGTGTGATCTCTGTAGAGATGCTGTGTCCTGAACAGTTGTATCTCTGTAAATGCTGTACACTGCCCTGGAAGGAATCTCCCCTACTGGTCTTGACTTTTTCAAGTTGCAAATCTTGCCTTTCCCTGTATTCTGTTCTAAAAGCTCACAATTATCTCCTGGCAAATAACATTAGCATCATATGAAATAGTAATTGAACATTCACATTATTTATCTACTACATAACAAAGTATCCCTTCACTTAAGCCTAAAACAATAAGCACTAATTATCTTGCAACTTCCTGGTTTCAGAGGTACATGGGGGTATTGAGTAAGAGAGGGTGTCCATGAGGTACTAGGGCCGAAGGACTCCTTCCTACATGAGATGCTCAGGAAATAAAGAAACTGCTTGGCCTTTGATAGGACAGAAAATTAGGTAGGCAGAGTAAACAGAACAGGACACTGGGAGAAAGAAGCAGAGTCAGGCAGTCGCCATGATTCTCCCACCCAACACAGATGTAGGTTAAGATCTTCCCTGGTAAGCCACCTCGTGGGCTACACAGATTATTAGAAATGGGTTAGATCAATATGTAAGAGCTAGCCAATAAGAGGCTGAACTAATGGGCCAGGCAGTGATTAAAAGAATACAGTTTCCGTGTAATTATTTCGGGGCATAAGCTAGGTGGCGGCCAGGAGCCAGGCGGCAGGAATGCGGCCCACAGTTCCTTCAACAGACAGGATGTGAGCAAAGGTGATGGAAGGACATGTAGACACGAATGTGACTCCCTAGAGAAACTTCACCTAGCTCCAAATGTCTTCTAAAGCTGCAGGCAATGGTAGCACCCTTCAGACTGCCTGCCGGGTCAGTAGACTCCATCAGAAATTCAGAGAGCAGAAGCCACTGCTGCAGTCAAATCAAAGGCCTCCGCAGATTTGACGGATGAGTCATTGTGACTGCATAGTTGAGTTCACTCATTTGCTGAGAGTGCAATGGATCAGTGCTTCTTGAACTTGGATGATTGTCTCATTCTTCTGTGTTAAAAGCAAATGACCAAGCCCTGTCTGTGCACAGTACAAGTTGGCAGGCACATCTCCAGAATCTAGGGACAGCTACCTAGGATGAGCTGGTGGCTTGGACATCATTGGGCCGGCTCAGGTTGTTCTGATAGGAAGTGGCAGAGCCTCTTACTTTGAGGGAGAATAACCAGTGATGATGGTTTTCTCTTTAAGTGAGCTTTGGCCTTGTGCAGAATGTACTCCACAAGAGGGAGATGGCCTTCTAACCACAAGTGTCTAAAAGTCTATGACCCTAGGTATTAAAAAGCGTGGTGGGAAGTAAGCATCTCATTCCAGTAGATAGGCAGAGCCAATTGATCTGAAAAGTCCTTCTCAGGCAGGAGATGGTGTCCTATATATTGAAAAGGTTCACATAGTGAATTATTGCCCTCCATCTCCAGTCATGATGATTCCAATGGAGAACACATTGAAATGAAGCTTAGCTCTGACACTGTATGCTTCCCAATGCACACAAGAATAACACCCCCTTAAAAATAAATACAAATGAATTTCCCACTTAAATTCATGTTAACTAACAGTCACACATCTGGGACCCCCAGAGCCTTGCTTTCACATTTCTACAAACCTTCCCCCAAACATTAATTATAAAAAGGGAAACACACACAGAGACACACACACACACACACACACACTGCCAGTGTTTGTTAAGGGCAACACATAGAGGCAAGGTCTCATCCCTGCTTCTTCTGAATGGCGAGGTTATGTTGCACACATGGGTTCCAAGTGAGTTAGGAAGACGATTCTTACCAGCAGTAGGAGGAGGGACCATAGTGGTGACATACCCAGACTCCTTGTGCGGAAGGGAGAAGGGAGCTCACCACCTGGATAAGTGTCAGGGCAGCTCATGTCCCCTTGAACTACATAGTATCTGCAAGTTGTGTACATTCTTGCTGGTGCTGCTGTTTAGTATCTGCTCTTCAGAAGCAGTGTGGGCTTGACAAATTCGGCTGGAGACAGATTATAGCAATAAGACAAGGCAAGCCAGGAAGGAAAAACTAATTAGCAAATTCATTTTATACCCTGTCAAAGTAAAATTTAAGGAGAAAAAAAATGCCAGTAACATCTCCTATAAACACGGGATTTAACCCTCTGTATTAGACAGCTGCTGGGATCAGGCACCTGAGGGTTCTGGTGCTAATTTAGAGGAAGACAAATAAGCCTGTATATAGGACGCAGGCTCTCTAACTACTGACTGTGTTCTCTATGTTATTTCAAGAATGACCAATTCCTGATCTAACCGAGGAAAACCTCATTTGGAGGTGACTTCCAGTGACACTGTGGGCAAGCATTGACACTAGAGACAAGTGTTCACACAGAATAGTATCACGGAAACAATTTACCAACAAGAAGATCCTGGGGGTTGTTTATAAGAGCAGTGAGGAAACCAGCTCTCCCCATGCTGAAGCATTCCAGGGTTCATGGTCAGGCTGTGCTAACACCGGATGCTCTCTCCACCCCTGGACATCACCAGTGCTCAGCATTGCTACTGGTAGCCTCCCTTGGTTCTCTACTAACAGAGAATTACTAAAAGGGGGATTTTACTGAGTAAACTGCAGGACTCTTGCTCAATGAGGTCACATGAAGAAATATAGGTATTTTCCTCTTTGACTAGAACCTGAAGGCCAAGAAAATCAGGAAACACCTTGCATTCATCATTTGGGGATGCAAAAGCTGAGGATGAAGCTGGGCAGCATAACCATCCTTTCCATCTCTACTCCCTCTAGAATGTGAGGACTTGGATTTCCATTGGCATTCTCAGTGACTCTAGAAGAACTGGGAAGAAGCAAGCCATCAGGTCACATGCCCAGATCAAAATAAGCCCGGAATAACCCCTAATGGCCATAGGGAGCCACCCACGTGTTCCTCCCCTCTCTTTGTAGCTAGAAAACAGACAGACTGCCAGCTTTCTGATCTCTGATGAAGCATTGCCTTCACGCAGTTCGCTTCTGACTTCAGTTTTCTTCTTCTAGATGGTTGTCCCACAGGAGTCTCTGCTGGACGACAGCAGGTCTGTGTACCACCTCTGCCAGGATGACTTCTCCAGGGAAGTTTTGGTCACAATCAGGAAAGACACAAAAGGTGCTGAGGAATCTGGTTGACGGGGATTTGGAGTCTCTTCATCTCCTTGTATCTTTACTGTTGATAAATGTTAGGATTGTCACCTCCCACACTGATGTTCATTTTGTACTTTGGGTGGCATGTTCTACGTGAGAGATTCTTGTTTCTATCTACTATGCCAGATTTGGACTTGAGGATTTGAGTCTTTCACCAATTCTGAAACATTATCCAACCTCACATTTTATTTTATTTTTTAATTTTTTTAAAAAAATAAAACAAACTATCTTTTTTTCATTTTTCATATCAATCCAAGTTCCTACTCCCTCCCCTCATCCCAATCCCCTCACCTTCCTCCCCCACTCCACCAGTTCTCTCCTCAGAGAGGGTAAGGCATATTACTTTGAGGAAGGACCAAGGCACTCACTAGTATATCCAGGCTGAGCAAGATATCCATCCAAAGAGAATGGTTCCAAAAAGCCAGTACAAACAGTGGAAATAAGTCCTGGTGACACTGCCAGTGGCCCTGCAGTCTGCCCCAACATACAACTGTCACCCCATTTAGAAGGCCTAGTTTGGCCCTATGCTGGTTCCTTCTTTGTCCGGCTGTAGTTGGTTAGCTCAGGTAAACTGTTCCAGTGGGTGTCCCCATCATGGTCTTGACCTCTGAGCCCATATTCTCACTCCTCCCACTCTTCAACTGGTCTCAGCCAAGTGTGCCACTGAGAGTCTCTGAATGTTTCCATCAATTGCTGGATGAAGGTTCTATGGTGACATTTAAGATACTTATCAATCTGATTACAAGGGAAGGCCAATTTGGGAACCCTTTCCACTATTGCTTAGGGTCTTAGCTGGAATTATTCTTGTGGATTCCCAGAAATTTCCTGGGTACCAGGTTTCACGCTAGTCCCACAATGGCTCCCTCAATCAAAATATCTCTTTCCTTGTTCTCCATCTCTGTCTTTCCTCCATCTCACCTATCTCGTTCCCTCAAGTTCTTCTCCTCCCTCTTCTTCTCCCCCAACATTCATTTTGTCAGGAGATCTTGTCCATTTCCCCTTCACAGGGGGAATCTATAAATGTTTTTCTTAAGGTTCACCTTGTTACTTAGCTTCACTAGGGTGGTGAACTATAGGCGCATTGTCCTTTGCTTTACAGTTGTATCCACTTATGAGTGACTACATACAATGCTCATCTTTCTAGGTATGGGTTACCTCACTCATGATAGGTTTTTTTTTCTAGTTCCATCCATTTGCATGCAAATTTCAAGATGTCATTGTTTTTTTTTTTTAATCACTGAGTAGTAATCTACTGTGTAAATGTACCACATTTTCTTTATCCATTCTTTGGTTGAGGGGCATCTAGGTTGTTTCCTGGGTATTACAAATAACGCTGCTATCAACATAATTGAACAAATGTCATTGTAGTGTGATTGAGCACCCTTTGGGTATATGCCCAAGTATGGTATTGCTGGGTCCTGAGATAGGTTCATTCCCAATTTTCTGAGAAACTGCCATACTGATTTCCAGAGTGGCTGTACAAGTTTGCATTCCCACCAACAATAGAGGAGTGTTCCCCTTACTCCACATCCTCTACAGTATAAGCTATCATTGATGTTTTTGATCTTAGTCATTCTGACTAGTGTAAGATGGTATCTCAGAGCATTTTTGATTTGCATTTTCCTAAAGGCTAAGGATGTTGATCATTTCCTTAAGTATCTTTTAGGCATTTAAGATTCTTCTGTTGAAAATTCTCTGTTTAGATTTGGACCCCATTTTTAATTGGAATTTTGATGTCTAATTTCTAGAGTTCTTTATATATTTTGGAGATCAGCCCTCTGTCTGATGTGAGATTGGTGAAGATCTTTTCCCATTCAGTAGGCTGCCTTTTTGTCTTATTGACTGTGTCCTATGTGTTCGACTATGTTGAAGAGATATGGCAAGAATGGACAGCCTTCTCTTATTCCTGATTTTAGTGGAATTGCTTTGAGTTTCTCTCCACTTAATTTGATGTTGGCTGTAGATTTGCTTTATATTGCTTTTATTATGTTTAGGTATGTTCCTTGTATCCTTGATCTCTCCAAGAATTTTATCATGAAGGGGTGTTGGATTTTGTCAAATGCTTTTTCAGCATCTAATGAGATAATCATATGTTTTTTTTCTTTCAGTTTATTTATTGGTGTATTACATAGACAGATTTTCATATGTTGAACCATCCCTGCTTCTCTGGGATGAAGCCAACTTAATCATAGTGGATGATTTTTTTTATATGTTCTTGGATTTGGTTTGCTTGTATTTTATTTAGTAGTTTTGCATCTATGTTCATGAGTGAGATTGGTCTGTAATTCTTTCTTGGTTGAGTCTTTGTGTGGTTTCAGTATCAGGTTCACTGTAGCCTCATAAAAGAGTTTGGCAATGTTCATATTGTTTCTATTATATAGAACACCTTGAGGAGTATAAGTATTAGCTCCTCTTTGAAGTTCTGGTAGAATTCTGTACATAAACAATCTGGCTTTTTTGGTTGGGAGGCTTTTGATGACAGCTTCTATTTCCTTGCAGATTATAGGTCTATTTAAATGCTCACCTGGTCTTGATTTATTCTTGGTATGTGGTACCTATCCCGAAAATTTCCCATTTCTTTTACATTTTCCAGTTTTGTGGAGTATAACTTTTTGTAGTACAACCTAATGATTCTCTGGATTTCCTCATTGTCTATTATTATGCCCCCTTTTCATTTCTGATTTTGTTAATTTGAATGTTCTCTCTCTACCTTTTGATTAGTTGGGATAGGGAGGGGTTTGTCTATCTTGCTGATTTTTTCAAAGAACAAGCTCTTCGTTTCATTGATTCTTTGTATTGCTTTCTTTGTTTCTATTTTATTGATTTCAGCCATCAATTTGATTATTTCCTGTCTTCTACTCCTCTTGGGTGGGCCTACTTCTTTTTGTTCTAGAGATTTCAGGTGTGCTGTTAATTTGCTAGTGTGAGTTTTCTCCACTTTCTTTATATAGGTATTTGGTGCTATGAACTTTCCTCTTAGCTTTCGTGGTGTCCCAAAGGTTTGGGTATATTGTGCCTTCATTTGCCTTGAATTCTAGGAATTCTAGGAAGACTTTAATTTCTTTCTTTATTTCCCTTGGCCCAGGGGTGGTTCAATTGAGCACTGTTCAATTTCCATGAGTTTGTGGGCTTTCTGCAATCAGTGTTATTGTTAAATTCTAAATTTAAACCATGGTGATCCATTAAGATGCAGAGAGTTATTTCATTTCTTTTTGTTTGTCTGCTGAGGTTTGCTTTGTTACTGAGTATGTGGTCAATTTTAGAGTAGGTTCTATAAGGTGCTGAAAAGAAGGTATGTATTTTCTTTTCTGTTTGGGTGGAATGAATGATCTGTAGATGTCTGTTAAGTCCAGTTGAGTCATGACATCTGTTAGTTCTCTTATTTCTCTGTTAAGTTTCTGTTTGGTTAATCTGTCCATTGTAGAGAGGTTGGTGTTGAAGACTCCTACTATTAGTTTATGGGGTTTGATGTACAACTTAAGCTTTAGTAATATTTCTTTTACATATGTGGGCGCTCTAGTATTGGGGCATTAATGTTCAGGATTTAGACTTCATCTTGATGGAATATTCCTGTGATGAGTATAAAATGTCCTTTTCTGTGGCATCTGCACCATGAGTTGGGCAAGGGGCTGGAGACTGAAACACACATACATACACATCATCATCATCATCATCATCATCATCATCATCATCATCCTTGAAACAAGAATGCCAACTTTATTGTGCTCCAGGGCAGCTTATATAGGGCTCTCCTTGATTAATGGCCACACTGTAGCTCTAGGAATTTTTCAGCTGTAAGCCCACCAGAAACCACTCCCTTGTTATCAGGAAATCATGAGGGCCTTGTGCTCAGAGCAGCTATAAGCATAGGAAAACAAGTTGTTTACTCTGGCAGGCAAGGGGTCACAGAAAATTCAGGGTCTGAGGGTCTGCAGTTACCAACACTTCTTCACCTCTTCTAATTGATTTTAGTCTGAAGTCTATTTCTTATATATTAGGATTGTTTCTTAGGTCCATTTGATTGGAAAATCTTTTCCCAACCCTTTACTCTGAGGTGATGTCTGTCTTTAAGGTTAAGATGTGTTTCTTGTATACATCAGAAAAAAATTGATCCTGCTTTTGTATCCATTCTTTTAGCCTGTGTTTTTTTATAGGTGAATCGAGTCCATGAATATTAAGAGATATTAGTGACCAGTGATTGTTAACTCCTGTTATTTTTCAATGGTAGTGTTTGTGTGTTTCCCTTCTTTGGGGTTTGCTGGTGTGAAGTTATCTGTTGCCTGTGTTTTTGTGGGTGTAACTACCTTTCTTGAGTTTGAGTTTTCCTTCTAGTACTTTCTGTAGGGCTGTATTTGTGGATAGGTATTGTTTAAATCTGGTTTTGTCATGGAATAATTTGTTTTTTCATTGATGGTGATTGAAAGCTTTGCTGGATATAGTAGTCTGGACTTGCATCTGTGGCCTCTTAGTGTCTTTAACACATCTATCCAGGACCTTCTGGTTTTCCATGGTTTCCATTAAAAAATTGGGTGTAATTCTAATATGTCTGCCTTTATGTTACTTGACCTTTTTCCTTTGCAGCTCTTAATATTCATTCTTTGTTCTGTGTGTTTTGCATTTTGATTATTAAATGGTGAAGAGACTTTGTTTTTTGGTCCAGTCTATTTGGTGCTCTATAAGGTTCTTGTATCTTCATAGGGATATCATCTTCAGATTGGGAAAGTTTTATTCTGTGATTTAGTTGAAAATATTTTCTGTACCTTTGAGCTGGACTTCTTCTTCTATCCCTATTATTCTTAGGTTTGGTCTTTTCATGATGTCCCCAATTTCCTGGATGATTTGTGTTAAGAATTTGTTGGATTTAATGTTTCCTTTGACCAATGAATCTATTTCATCCATAGTATCTCAACACCTGAAATTCTCTCTTTCATTTCTTGTATTCTATTGGTTATGCTTACCTCTGTAGTTCCTGTTCATTTACCCAGATTTTCCATTTCCAGAATTCCCTCAGTTGTGTTTTCTTTATTGCCTCTATTTCAGGTTTCAAGTCTTGAACTGTTTGAACTGTTTATTTCACCTGTTTGATTGATTTTTCTTGGTTTTCTTGGGGTTCTTTGAAAGATTTATTGATTTCTTCCAATTTTTTGTTGTCTTTCCCTCTATTTCTTTAAGGAAAAATTTCACTTCCTCTTTAATGGTCTCTGTCATCCTCATAAAATTATGTTTAAAATCATTTTCTTCTGTTTCTTCTGGGTTAGGATGACCAAGTCTTCCTGTTGTATGACCACTGGGCTCTGGTGTTGCTTTTTAAATTGTTGGATGAATTCTTGTTTTGGTACCTACCCATCTCTTCCTTCAATTGGTGCCGGCAGTGTCTTTTCCTTTTGGTCCACTCCTTGCAATGGCTGTCTGTGTCTTTGAGAAATTTCTTAGTCTACTGTGTACTGTCACGGCTTGTGTCTCAGGGAGCTGCTGAAGTCTCTCTTGGTTCACTCTCTTGATCCACTCTGAGCAGTCACAGCCTGTCATTCAGAGTTCCTTTTAGGTCTTAGGGGAAGGCTTGGCGGGGAGTGGGACTTACACTTACAGGATCTGATTGATGGGTGGGGGTGTTAGAATAGCCTCCCTGCAGGAGGCTTTCCTGCTGGTTAGCTAGAGAAGCTGAGGCAGGTGAGGAAAGGGGCCCAGGGTTTTGCCCCAGTGTGGAGGGCCTAGAGAGCAAGGTGACCCACTAGGTGGGTGATTCCTCACCTCTTGGTCCTCTCTTTGTAGTTGTAGCCTATGATTAAGAGTTTCTCTGAAGTTGTGTGTGGGGAGTAGGAGGGTTTGGGGGTGTAGTGGGACTTTTAGCTTGCAAGGTCAGACGGATGGGATGGGGCTGTTCGAGCAGCCTACTTGCAGGAAGCTTGCCTGTTGGCTGGCTAGAGAAGCTGAGACAGGTGGGGGGGGATGACTTTCACATTGTAAAAGGCCAATGGGCTGATCACTAATCTTTCTGTTCCTTTTTCCTAAGATTCATATTTAACACATAGTGGATATTCTCCTTTTATCTCCATGATTCCTGGCTATTTAATATTATGATGAAATTTAGTATTTTAAAATTAGCTACAACATTTTAGTATTTAGTATCCCTCTTCATAATGCTGGGTTATTTACTTTTAAATTTAGAAACAAAAGTATGCAAAATAGTGTGAAAGATGAGAAATAACCCATATTCCTGCTGTCAACAATTTTATTTACTTTTAGTCTGTTTTAAATGAAAAATTAAAATATTTCAGAATAAACAGAAATCTTGTTTCACATTCTGTTTAGTTTCCTAGAGACAGGTAAGGTTATTAATGTGGGGATACACACTTTTTATTAATTTTATATTCTCTTTCTATTTTTGAGAACATATGTATACAATTCCACCTTTTCATGATATGTTCTGAGCAAAGACCTTTAATTTTCTACAGTCTATACTGTTGAGAGGATCATACTAGCACCTTGATTGACAGCTGTTAGACTTTTCTTTGTGCACACTGCTTGGCGTGAGAAACTGTCAAGTTAAAAAGGCCTTTCTTTGGTGAGCAGCCAAACTGCTTCCATAGCAGACAAACCGCTTTAAACATTTTGTAGACACTGACGAAATGCCAGTCCGGCTGTCAAGACTCTAGCTGCAGCAGAAGCCGTGAATTCTGCTGTAGGGAGCTTGTTCCAGTCACAATGGCTCCAGGCGACTTATACTGACTCCAGCGGATTTCACTTCCACACACCACCTCTAGCAGCTCCAGATGGCTCTCTCTATATCATTTCTCACTCAGTCTAGGGAAGCAAAACATCCCCTGTGACTCAGAAGTCTGTGATTGGTGAGCTGAAGGTTATACATATGGTAGAACCAGAGTCTGGGCACAAGACCACCACACCCATTTTCTGACCATATTTGCAGCTTGCTTCTCAGCCTCCTCAGATCATTCTGGAAATTTCTTTCTAATACACTTCTCTATTTGTGTTGCAACATTTAGCTTCAACAAAAGCTTCCCCTGGGTGATCTTTTGTTGCCTGTTTGGTCTTTATCTCAGGCAGTTGGTGGAAGAGGATAAAACCCTGGGACTTCCAATCCTAGACACTGAGCCTAAGCAGCTGGAAGGCAGCTGCAGAATGACTCGCAGAACTAGAAAGCCCAGATCACTTGGCATCTAGAAGGCAACGGCAGACTGGGTGGCGGCAGAGACAATGAAAGACTCAGAAACTTTGTACACAAGGGTGAAAGTTCCAGGAAAATAAAGCAGAACTCAGACCACAAAAGACAAGAGAATCCAAAGAAGCCTAGGAAGAGGGGGGCTGTAGATAGAAGGTCTCCAATAATGAGAGCCTCAGCCCTGAATCTGAGCTTGGAGCAGTCATTCTACCTTCTGGGCACTGAGTCACTGCCTCTCAAAGCCTAGAGCACTGTTCTTCTGACTTCTGACCTGAGTACTTAGATCCATCATACAGCCACTAGTCTCTGTCTAAATGGATGGGGCTGTAAGTCTCCATCTCAGGACTTTGAACCGTAAGCCTCTGGGTTTGAAAGTGCAGGCGTGAGCGTCTAGCACAACTCTGAAGAGCTGTTCTTTACCTATCTGTGATTTCCATGCAAACAGAACAGAATGTTCAGCCTTTTTCTTTTTTTTTTTTATTGTCAGTCTAACCACATACACCATGATTTTATTTTATTTATTTATTTTTTCTTGTTTTAATTTATTTATTTATTAAGGATTTCTGCCTCCTCCCCGCCACTGCCTCCCATTTCCCTCCCCCTCCCCCAATCAAGCTTTTTCATCATGGCCTCCGGTCTCCTTCTTACCTTCCAGCATCGCAGGGTGGAGAAGGTCTCCATCTCTTCTCTAAAGATGTGACCTTTCCAAATCCCTCAGAGGGTCTCCCCATCCTCACACCTACCCAGTGAGGTTGAACACTCTGTCCCTGGAAGTTTGGTGAGCCCCACATATCCCAAGTTGCCCAGGATTGGTCTGTGTGTTCTTGACTCTGACTTTCAGGTCTGGCACATTCATACCACGTATTTTTCATTAACAAAAAAGTCTATTATGGGGCCTTGGGAGATGGCGCAGTAGGTAAAGCACTTGCCTTACAAGTGTGAGGGCCACAGTTCATTCAGGTCCCCACCAATCACATAAGTGCTGGATGGGTATAAATGGCCCTACAGAAATCCTAGCGTGCAGGAAGCAAAGGCAGAGCAAGCTGACTAGTTAGGAAAACCATCTAGGTTTAAGTGAGAGACCCTGCCTCAACACACAGGGCAGAGAGTGATAAAAAAAAACACCTGACATTTCTGTCAGACTCTACACACATGCACACACCCTTCTATCCTTACTGTACACACATGTACCCTCCGCGCAAGCTCAAGTGCATAGATAGAGACAGGCATGCCATAGACACATGCAAAAATTCGATTATGGACTTACAGAACTCTTGATTATTTGTAACCATCCTGTCTAGGCGGCAGACTAGGCTTTTCATGTTAATGGTGACTATTCACTTTAAGCTAGACCTTGAACTCAGTTCACGATCACAGTTAGAAACCAACAACTGCATATTAACAACACATCTCCCAAGTGGCTCTCCCGAGACTGTCAATGACAATAAGAAAACAGAATCTAGTCCTGTTTTTCACTCTTAGTAAACAAAGCCTTCCTTATCATATATGCATGTGTGTGTGTGTGTGTATGCGATAAGGAGTATATATAATATATATATTATTAGGAACCCAGCACATGTTCACAACTCCATACCATGATTGCAGACTGGGCATCGGTGTTACCAGTATGAAGCTAAGGCTCCATGCTGTGTTGACCCAGAACACTAGAGAAGGAGCAGAATGCTAAATTTGTGGGGAGGGTTCATGAGGAGATAATTAGATACTGAAGAATTAGGGATTGAGCCTCTAAAGGCCCCAAAATTCCCCAACCACCCTCAGCACCCCGCTGTCCCCAAGCCAATAATGTAGAAGAGGAAAGGTAGAAAACCACCCCCAGAATTAAATTAAGACCACATTGGTTCACTCTAGCAAGGTATATTGGAATGTTTTAACTGAGGGGAAATGTTGACTGGGCTTTGAGCCTTCAGTTAGTCAGTGAGCCTTGAGTGCCTCAGGTTCCTCACTGTCTTGTGCCAGCGACACACTTTCCTGCTCGCCAGATCCAGGGCTTAAGGGATCCTACCTGACCCAGTTTTTATCCATCAGGACTTCCAGCCTGAGGTTCTGCTCAAGAGCTTGAAGAACACAACAGTGTTGATAGTGTCATTCCTATGTCTCCCCCATGGTGGAATTTGTGTGTGTGTTTGTGTGTGTGTGTGTGTGTCTGTGTGTAAATTCAAGCATGCACAAATATATATATATATATATACACACACA
Source organism: Microtus pennsylvanicus (assembly GCF_037038515.1). Lineage (NCBI taxonomy): Eukaryota > Metazoa > Chordata > Mammalia > Rodentia > Cricetidae > Microtus > Microtus pennsylvanicus. The sequence goes on from NC_134599.1 coordinate 4,444,684, forward strand.
CACACTACTTAAAACCCATCTATAACCCAATTTGTAGAGAAGAAAGGTTTTTAGTTGACTTGACACTTGCCACCTTAAATACTTTAGTCAAAATATGGAGCATCAAGGAATTTACTTCTCTCAAAAACAATATGTGAAAAGAAAAGGATAAATTCAGGAATTTGAATTCCCAGAGGAAGCATCACACAATATCACCCCAAATCTTTATTTCTGGGGGAAAAGAAAAGAAAAATGCTCAGGCATTTGGACACTTGAGCCTCAGCCAGTAGAGCTGTTTGAAGAGATTTACATGGTACGGACTTGCTGGGGAAAGTCTGTCCCTGGGGTTGGACTTTGAGTTCATAGCTCTGTCATTCTTCTCAATCATTCTCTCTGCTTTGTATTAATATTTGAAGATGTGAGCTCTCAGTTTTCTGTTCCTGCCACGGTGTCTGCCACTTGTGATGTGGCTTGTATCCTCTGGAACCATAACCAGAGAGAAGTTCCTTCTTCGTGAGTCACATTGACCACGGTGTTTTACCACAGCAACAGAGAAGTCACTAATACATATGCCAACCTCCCAAAGAACCAAGTGATGTTTTCCAACTTTGGCAAACAGAACCTGAGTGGGAATAGAGTTTTTCACTGTGAAATAATGGAATATAGCTTTAGAACACCTCCCTACCATGTGCGTGGTCCTGTGTTGATCCCCATAAAGACCCCTTATGCACCCCTATAGTGTAAAATAATTGTCAAAGATCTATCAAAGTGAATGCAGTAAATTTTACAAATATTAATCTCATAATTAAGGACTTAGCCTCATCAGAGAAGCTTCCTTTTGCAGTGAATAATTGTTAATGCAGACTCACAACTGGCAGAGAATATGTGTCTCCAGAACGGCCAATTATAAATGGGATGCACACACACACTGCACGGCTCTGGGAACATCCCAAGAGTGGGCCTGGAAGCCTGAGAGAGCCAATGCTGAAGAGGACTGCTACAGAGTAGTGTCTTTCAGACATGAGGGGACCATTGCTCTCAGGAATTCATAGCAGCTGTGGCTGCTGGAACAAGACCTGGACAAGATCAAGCCAGTCAGCATTGCAACGTGGATTGGGAAGAGATGACAAATTTCCACCCCTAGCTGAGGAGCTATGAGCAGTTGCTGACTGCTGAGGAAGAGAGAGTGAGTTTTCTTCATGGGTGTAGGCCCTGGTAGGTTGATTGTGCGTCAGTGTGTGGGCCCCCACCCATATAATATAGGCAGCACTAACTGGATTCAGAAGATGATTTAGAAAGAGGACATAAAGTAAGGAGTGGGCACTAGGGGATCCCAGAGGAGTGTAAGGGAGTAGTGAGGGGGTGAATATAACCAAAATTCATTTTAGACATGTTTAAAATTAACAAATAATAAATTTAAATCATATTAAAAATACTCTGTGCTTTAAGACTGTAACCAAATGAGTTAGAAAATCTCTATCCATTCATTAACAGAAATACAGATTCAGAGGGAGGCCCACAATAGACAAAGTTGATGTTTCAAGCTGTCTTGCTATTTTCTAGAGAAAAGGATCCAAATCAAACATTAGCATGGCCTTTATGCTAAGACTCTACACTTCTTTGTGAAGAGACCAGTTTGTTGTTGTTGTTGTTCTTGACTTTGTGTGTAGAGGGGTTGTATCATGGCGAGAAGAAATATGTCTTTGTTATCATCTCTAGTTAGTAAGTGCATAGGTTTTAAGGAATTGAGTTTGGTGCCATACTTATAAGAGATAGAATTTAAGGGCCTGTTGATTTAACTCAGATAAAGCCCGGCTACTTAACAAACAATAGTCTAGCTGTCCTCAAAAGGAATTTGGCTATATAGCTTTAGCTGGTATCCCTAGCTACATTTTTAATTTTTAAAAATCATAAGACATAGACAACATTAGCTACCAAATAAAAAGTCCAGTTCTTAATCAATGGATGCCCATAGGTTCTTCCAAACGCTACAGCCTAATGTCATTGTTCTTGGTTACCTTCCAGATGTGACGCCAAGACACTACCACTGAAGACACTACAGATTTGAGTCACAGGATGTGGGGAGAACAATCTGGTAACTACTTGGACATGTCATCCGCACTGGCTAGCTTTCACAGTACCAGAAGGTTCCATTTATGCTACTATGGAAGAAAAGTATTCAACTAACTTACCCAGCTGTAAATCCTGTAAGCTACAAAAACAACTCACCTGAAAGACAGCGCGTTACTGTCATGGGAGCAACCAGCCACTTTCACACTGGATTTAAGGCCCACTCCACAAGAAGGAGCTTGTGTCTGGCATCAAAGCAGGCCAACAATCTAAAACTACACACAGATCAAAGGCTCTAGGAAGAGAACCAATCACTATTGTCCTACTAAGTGGGTGTAATATTAAAGTGACTCCTAGGGCTGGAGAGATGGCTCAGCGGTTAAGAGCATTGCCTGCTCTTCCAAAGGTCCTGAGTTCAATTCCCAGCAACCACATGGTGGCTCACAACCATCTGAAATGAGATCTGATGCCCTCTTCTGGCTGCAGGCAGACACACAGACAGAATATTGTATACATAATAAATAAATAAATATTTAAAAATAAATAAAGTGACTCCTAAAGACTATTGTTATAGACAAGCGCATCCCTCTACCCTCATCAGAGAAGCTTCTTTTTGCAGTAGATGGCAACTAACACAGAGACCCACAATTGATCAAGGCAAAGAGAAAAAGAGACTATCGAGTACCCATCCCAAAGTGGGATGCCTGTATCATACTTTCTCCTCCCATGGTTCAGGGATCATCAAAGTAGGGGTGAAAGATTAGAAGAGCCATAGGCAAAGAAAACAGTGTTCCCCAGATATAATAGTACAATTGTTCATGTGAACCCACAGTGGCTGTGACTGTATGCACAAGACCTGGACAACATCAAGACAGATCAAATCTCAAGCTGGGTAGGTGGGTGATCAGAAAGTCCCACCTCTAGCTGTGCAGCTATTGGCAACAGACAGAGGTTGAGAAAGGAAGAGTCGGTTTTCTTTAGGTATATGGCCTTTGAGAAGCCACTGTGCTCCAGTAGATGGGCCTCACCCATGCACATAATGACAGTACCAGATGGATTCAGAGTTTAAAAAACAGAGAACACACGAAATTTGGAGGAACCTCCTTGTTACCTAGCTTCTGTGTGACTGTGATTGTAGCCTGGTTATTCTTTACATCTAATATTTGCTTATGGGTGAGTACACACCATGTTTGTCTTTCTGGGTCTGGATTGCTTCACTCAGGATGATTCTTTCTAGTTCCATCCATTTGCCTGCATATTTTATGATATCATTGTTTTTCACAACTGACTAATACTCCATTGTGTAAATGAACCACATTTTCTTTATCCATTCTTCAGTTGAGGGGCATCTAGGTTATTTTCAGGTTCTGGCTATTACAAATAATGCTGCCATGAACATAGTTGAGCAAGAGTCCTTGCAGTATGATTGAGCATCCTTTGGTTTTATGGCCAAGAGTGGTATTCCTGGATCTTGAGGTAAATTGATTTCCAATTTTCCATACTGATTTCCAAGGTGGCTGTACAAGTTTGCAATCCCACCAGCAGTAGAGGAATGTTCCCCTTACTCCACATTTTCTCCAACATAAGCTGCCATCAGTGTTTTTGATTTTAGCTATTCTGACAGGTGTAAGATGGTATCTCAGAGTTGTTTTGATTTGCATTTCCCTAATGACCTAGGATGTTGAGCAATTCCTTAAATGTCTTTTGGCCATTTGAGGTTCTTTTGTTGAAAAGTCTCTGTTTATATCTATACCCCATGAATCAATCACCCTAGGAAGGAGAAACAGATATATGATCACCTGGGTAAACTGGGGGTGGAGGAAAAGAGGGGAAGGGAAGGGAATTAAGAACATGAGGGAACAGGATGATCAAATTGGGGAAGGGACAGAGAAGGAGAGCAATGAAAGAGATATCTTGATAGAGGGAGACATTATGGGTTTAGAAAGAAACCTGGGGCTAGGGCACTCAGGAATTCACAAGGATGACCCAGCTAAGACTCCTAGCAATAGTGGAGAGGGTGCCTAAACTGGCCTTCTCCTGTAATCAGACTGGTGACTACCCTAATTGTCATTGTGGAACCTTCAACAAGTAACTGATGGAAGCAGATGCAGAGATCCACAGTCAAGCACTGGGCCGAGCTCCTGGAGCCCAGTTGAAGAGATGGAGGAAGGATTATATGAACAAGGCAGTCAAAATCATTATGGGGAACCTCACAGAGCCAGCTGACCTGAGCTAATGGGAGCTCATGAACTTTAGACTGGGAACCTGCCTGTGATGGAACTAGACCCTCTGAATGTGGATAACAATTGTGTGGCTTGGCCTTTTTGTGGGCCCCCTGGCGGTGGGACCAGGATTTAAGTGAATTGGCTTTTTGGAACCCATTCCCTGTGGTGAGATACCTTGCTCAGTCTTGATTGGGGGAGGGGGGTTATCTTTGTCCTCAATTTGATATGCCAGGCTTTGTTGTCTCACCATGGGAAGCCCTACCCTCTCTGAGGAGTGGATGGAGATAGGGGGAAGGTAGAGGTAGGAGGAGGAGAAAAAGGAGGGAGAACTGTGGTTAATATATAAAATGAATTTAAAAATTCAATATATATTTAATTTTTATTTTATTTATTTAATATATATTTAATTTTTAAAAGAAATATATATATATAAATATAATATATATTTCTTTTAATAAAGCAATTTGGAGGAAGTAGTGGGTAGGGGAATAAAGAAGGAATGCGGGGGAGAAGGAAGGGAGTGGACCTGATCAATACACATAAGACTCATGCGTGAAATTCTCCAAAGTATAAACAGAAAATAGCAGGCTGGAGAGAGACTCAGTGGTTAAGAGCACTGACTGCCCTTCCAGAGGACCTGGGTTCAATTCCCGGCAGCCACATGATGACACAAAGCAATATGTAACTCCAGTCCCAGGGAGTCTGACGCCTTCTTCTGATCTCTGTAGGCACTGCACGTATGCAGTACACAAACATACATGTGGACAAAATGCCCATGTACTGACAATAAAAATAAAGGGGAAAGTTCAAAGAAATGTAAGGCTTGTTTTAAGTTGTGTTCAGGGTCCCTGAAAACTGATGACCATCCTAACCCATTGACACAGGGGAAGCTGAGCTGTCAAGCTGAGAAGCCAGAATAGAGTGCACTCAGCACCACATGGGCCCAGTCTCAAGGGCAAGAGTTCGTGTTTCTCCCATCTTCCCCCTTACCTCAGCGACCTTGAGGAAAGCATGGCAGCTCTCTTTCTACCTCTGTACTCCTCAGTCAGAGCCTGACAGACCTGCCACAACAGGCTTTGACAATGACTGCTCTGTGGGAGACATGCTTTGTATAATTAATAACCTTTGCCACTTAGCGCTGTTCCCTCTGAAATAGAATGCCTGTCGCTCTTAACTTTTAATCTCATAGATTCCGACATTCTCCAGGGGCTTCTGTCTGTAAATGCCCAGCGACATGACGGTGTCAGCCAGAGGAAATTTGTGTGACAAGAGAGTTACGCCTGGGATCAGGTTAAAACACAACGTTCTGAGGATGAGTCTGCAAATCCACCTACAAATTAAAAAGTAGAATTAAGAAGACAGCCAACGGGATGCAACAAAGAGCGGAGGATGGGAGAGTCCTGGGAGAAATACAGTCACGTCATGTGATTTCCAGGAGGTATACTGATAGAGAGATGGTTTAAATGGATTGTCGGCCTCAAAGGACCTGGAGTCCCCGAGGAGACAACCCTCCAGCCGTGCCTGTCAGGGACGGTCTAGACTGGGTTAACTGGAGTGCTGAGTACCTCAAATTAGGGTGCTTCTATTCCTTGGGCTGCGGCCGTGGATGGAATGAAAGCTGGGCACCAGCATTAGTCTTTCTTCACCAACTGTCAACCCAATGTCTCAGCCATCTCCAGATCTAGCTGACAGTGTCTTCTCAATTTGAGGAACTGAGCCCTGGGACTGTGAACCAGAACAAACCTCTCTCCCCAAGGCTGCGTTTGACAGGGCATTTTTCTGCATCTACAGGAAAATAACTAAACCAGACACACAAATAACTCCGTTCCATGCTGCTTCTCTCAGAAAGGGAGATGGTGCCTATCACCTCCCCAGTACAAATGATAAAGACGGTGCTAAAATATCAAAAATACCCTTTCTTTCAGAGTCAAGTCATTTCAGATCATAGATCATCCTCAAAGAAGAGTCTAATGGTCCATGGCCACCCCCTCAACATTGTGGAAATACCTTTCAACACTGTGCTGTGCTAGCCCACTCAGGGGGAAGAGCAGGAATCTAGAGACGGAAGCACACTGGAGGAAAGGCACCCAGCATCTTACCTGCAGCTCAAGAGACAGACAAACCACTAAGGATGCTGTTTTCCCATCTACAGACCAGTCGATATCACTCACTATGTCCAGTGTGACTCCATGCTCCTGTGATGCTATGCCAACAGTCTACCTAAGTTTGCTCAGGCAAATGCCTTGCTGGCTGTGGATTGCTCCTTTGGTAGGGTGTGCACTCAAACAGCCGTAGCCTCTGTCTGAGGTGTTGCGAGGTGGAGTTCTAAGTTCTGGGCTAGAACAGGTTAGCTAGATGGAAACAGAGGCAATATTAGTGTACAGAAGTCAGAAGGCAGCACTTCCCAGGTCCCAGGCTGCTCAGCACACAATTGGCAGGGTTGCTGGAAATAAAGTATCAGAAATGCTGTGCTTCAGACCCAAGCACACAGCTAAGATTAGACGGGATCCAAGTTGCGGTCTATGGGAAGTTGTGCAGAGTGTACATGATAAAAACACACAGCATAAGCAACAAAGGCATGCATAAAGACATAATGACAAATTTGTACTTCGCACATCCACAGCAAGCACATGCCACACACACATACATGCATAAACACAGCTGACATGTCACAAGCATAGAAAATGGAGAAATGGCAAACGCATGCTTGTTGGAGTCACTGAGACCCCGAGTGGCAACAGACGTGTGTAGCTCTGCAGCAGCTCAGGAACTCAGTGAGTGTGGTATTTGGTATTAATTAAGCCCTTTAACAGGTACAGAAACACTCAAATGCAAACAAGCCCTGAATCCTGCTCTCAAGGCATCTCGGATTCTTTCCAGGCTGTGCAGAACTCTGAAAATGAACTTCAAAGCAAACCAAAGGGCACCAGACTCTGCCCTCGGGGCTCCCAGCTTAATTTGTTTGCAGGAGGTTGGAAGACGGTGTCTGTAGTGCAGGGAGCACAGAACTTCAGGGGGTTCTGGTGGCAAAGACGGGTGACCAGCACTGGAGGACAGAGGCAAAAGGTCATCAGAGAGACAGGGAGGAAACTATCCTGGGAGGAAAGTGGAGAGACTGTTGATAGAAGAGAAGGCTCAGTGGGGCTGGAGAGATGGCTCAGAGGTTAAGAGCATTGCCTGCTCTTCCAAAGGTCCTGAGTTCAATTCCCAGCAACCACATGGTGGCTCACGACCATCTGTAATGGGGTCTGGTGCCCTCTTCTGGCCTTCAGCCATACACACAAGACAGAATATTGTATACATAACAAATAAGTAAATATTTTTAAAAAGAGAGAGAGAGAGAAGGCTCAGGGACTCTTTGGAGGTAGCAATAGAGTTAAAGAGAAAGGCATTGAAACTGGATAAGGAGTCCAGATAGGCAAGGGGCACAGATGGGAAGGGCTGATAAGGTGTGTTGGGGGGGGGGTGTGGATACAGTGATCTACCATGGATATCTTGTCAACCTGCACAGTGACCTCAGATTGTGTGAAGGTCATAAACTCCACAGTCCCCGGCAAAATAAATCAGCCATAGCCATTTTAGTGTCAAAATGGAAAATGCCAAAAATCGCCAAAGCCATTGTCACCCACCATCCCCTCATTCTCTGTTGTCACATTTTCACTGATGTGTGTTAAAATGAATAGCCAACAAACAGGTACACTAGACAGAAAACTAGAAATGTCTGTGGCGGCAGGGACTAGGTGAGGCTCTGTGCCGTTCCCTGACATAGCCCGAGTAAACGCATAGCCTCTTAGGAGACTACTAAATTGCGCCACTCATGTTGAGTGTATGTCTTTCCATCTCAGTCAACCCAGTCCAGAAACTTCTTCACTAGAGTCTTGCCTTTTAGGGGATCCTAGAAGCGACTGTCAAGTTGATCAAGTTGATCACCAAGGCTAACCACCAGAGTGGATCTCCCAGTGTCGGCAACATTGAGATTCATCTTCCTGGACCAAGAAATCAATTCTCAAATGAAAAATGTGTGCTGTCCTTTGAAAGTTTCTAGATGGAGGTAACATTCCCAGTCAAGAGCTTCTGAGCCTTTCACTGAATTTTGGTAAGAGAGCTAATTTGGGCAGCACAGTAGACACCCAATTCACCTTCCTGTGGAAGCACACACATAGAGAAACTGAAGATAATCCCCTTTCCCTTCCTAAACATTTCCCACTGAAAGTAAATTGAACTCAGTTCTGCACACGTAGCCAGACCCTTGTCTGGAGTCCATCCTATATCCTCACATGTACTTCTGAGGCCTTGGCTGGTGGTCTCAGTATTATGGAAACACCTCTGGACATGCCAGCTTCTCCCTGCCACTCCCCATGTCTGGGCCTTTGTTCTCCTTCCCTCTCTGGTCCCACTAAATACCATCCTAAGGCCCATGTACACAACTGCACAGGCCCCGGGTGGCCCTGAGTATTGGTGACTTTACATGTTACTGTGACAAAACAGCTGACAAATGCAACTCTGAAGAGGAGGCTTTGCCTTGACGGAGCTCCAAGAGCAGGATCCATCATGAGGCTAGCAGGGCAGTATGGGCTGAGCTCGCTGCTCACATCCAGTCAGGAAGCAGAGAGAGAGGTGAATGCTTTGTTCTGCTGGCTTTCCGCTTTGTCTTGTTAATTAGTCTGGGACCCCAGACTATGGGATGTCACCACCTACACTCAGGGTAAAATGAACTCTGGGTATAACTTTGTAGACACAGGGGTGTGTCTCCTTGGTTAGTAGACAACCGGGATACAGCACCCCTTGTCTATATTCCAAGTCAGTTCTGGGCTCTCATATACACCAGCCCTTTCTTTGGCGATAAGCATCCAGAGCTTTTGGATTATTAGCACTGTTTCATTCAGTGATGGCATTTTGGGGAATAAAGTCAGAGATTCTGAGACTGCGGTAAGCTAGGGGAATGCTATTTAATTACTCTGTTTTAAAAAATGGAAAAACTTGGATGTAATTTAAATATACAACAGTGAGGTGCATCTTTAATCAACCACAATTCATCAATTCTATGGGACTAATATGGAGCCATAAAATGATGGTTATAACAGTCGCCATTCTTTATCTCTTACCGCTTTATCATATTTTCTCCCTATTATTCCTTCTGGCTTTTTTAAGTGAATTTAAAACTGTCTGTAATTAACAACAGCTACTTTGCTGACTTTTCTGTATTTTCCTATTTTATGATCGATATGAATTTCTACAATGGGGAAATAAACATGTTTTTCCTAAGGACCTGGGACCCTGGAGGAACATCTCCCCAGTGCGATGCAGTGTCCAGACAGAAGAATGAGGTTAACCAGGTAGCCCAGTGGAGACACAAAGTTGCCTCTTCCTTCTTGCTTTGCTACTCTCAGGGATTCCTTTCAAGCCCAGTTACATTGCTGCCACCCACCCTCATGGGCAAATTGGTTTCTTCTGTTTAGTTTCTATCTGTGTCTGGGCCAATGGACACACTGTTGTGCATACTGGGAAGAGAAAAGAGGGTAACTTACCCTGCTCAAACTCTGGGGACAAAAGGCACAGAGGGAAGAGAGCGAACAGGTGCCCAGCAGAAGGAGAGGTGAGCATGGAGGTCTAGGGAAGGCTCCCTGGTGACCTGAGCTGAACCTGGCTGGAGAGCCTCTGGCTGCCTCACCCTTGACCTCTGTTACCTCCTGCCCACTGACACAGCTCTGGCCAGCGGAGGGTGATCTGAGTCACTGTAGGGGAGAGTTCATGCAGGCAGCACCCTGTTCAGGGTGGCAGTTACGCAGGCATCATTGCCCCAACCTGCACACACCTAGAGCCTCCTGCCTGACCCCAGATGCCCAGATCCTCCCTCTCCCGGCAGCCCAGGGGCTCTGCTTTTCCCTCCATTTCCCTCCAGTCTTGCCCATCACTGGGCCCAGTTGCCACTGTGTTTCTTGTTCAAAGATCTCAGCAACTGAGCAGGCTTTTCAAATGCTCCTGGAAAACTCATCCCCACCCCTCATATTGTATCCCTAGATTGTGTTTTATTCAGAGGTCCCTGATGTCTGTCATTGTGTGATTGGCTTATTTAGAAGCCTCCCACTGAAGACTAAGTGCCTTGAAGAAATACCTCCTCTGGTCAGAGTCACACCCACTGGGGCAGCCTAGAAGGTACTGGACACACGCTGTAGTGTGGGGGTGGCATTCACCAGCACAGAACGCTGAGGCCCTAAAACCTCACGGGGATCAGCAGCCCCTCGTTCCACTCACCTGGCTACCCCTTGGGAGAAGATAGGAAAAGTTTGCTCCGGTGTTCTCATGTCACCCAGGCCGGCTGAACCCTGGGGTGCTGGGAACTGATACGGGCGTCATCATTTCTCTGTCACGTGACGCTCCTGCCCTGGTTTCAACCTTTCTTCAAAATCAGTGTCACTCGGGACTGTTATGCAGGCCAGAGGCTGGGCACCGAAGGTTTCCTATCACGGCATGAGGTCTGGATGCTTTTCACCAGACCACAAAGGGCGTCTATTTTTAGCTGTTTCCTGCCGAAGAAGGCAGGGTTATTTTCCACCTTAATCACTGGCTTGAGTTTCAGGTCCCATGGACGGAAGTCTGTATGAGCAGTGAGCGCTCTACCCCCACAGGCTCGTCTGTCACACACGAGTCCAGAAAGAATCTTCAAGGAGGACAAGAAATCACAAGATGCAGAATCTTTGGCTTCCCATTGCCAACTCCTACCCTTGTCTGAGATTCAGAACCTGTCACCTGGGAACGATGGCACTGGCAGTGGGGCTACGGGGACAGAAAACACAGTTCGCTCCCCCCACCCCTATCTGGGTCTAATACAGTGCTGACTGGCTCTTAGATAAGCCGTGTGAATCCTGGAAGAAGCAGCAACTTGTTCATTGAAACATGTCGGACTTTCTTTATATCTGGTTCTGACAACTGAGAGGCACGTGACATTGGGCTAGTGTGTGACGAGCTCGAGCCCGCCTCTGTTCTGTGAAATGGGACTCGTGTATGATTCACGGCACCGTTAGGAGAACTGAAACTCTTATCAGCTTTGGGGGTGACTCCAGTAGCGAGGTAGGTACTCATCAATTACCAGCATCCTCTGCTCCAAGGACGGGAACTCTGGGGCACCAACACCCCACCATGGTGGGCTCAGGCACAGGCACCAGAGTCCTCCCCCATGATTTTACCCGCTCATTCTCAAAACTATAAATGTGACCAAAGCGCAGCACCACCCACCCCGATCACATGTGTTAATCTCAAACTCCAGAGCACGAGGGTCTCAGGAAAGCCTCCTGGGCCAGCATGGAGGCCGTGGCGGGTGGGAGAGACAGCAGAGGAAGCTCGGGATTGTCTAAAGCTACTATATGTGAATTAAATCACACTGACTCCCACAAACAGCCTCCTGCTGTCTTACATGCCCCATTCTCCCTCCTCCTTCCTCTTCTCCCTTCTTTCCTTTCCTTCTCAGTGAGCTGAGGCTCCTGTTTGCACACAGCCAGTGCTCAGGCACCTTCTTTCCCACAATTCCTTTTCCTTTTCTGGGACTCAGGGTTTGCTGAGGGGAGGCCAAAGATGCCAAGAGCAGATACTGTGCTGGAAGCATTTCCATTCCTGGGCCCCTGTGGGTGAGCATAGGATGCGAAGGGGCGGGGCCCCTGTGGGTGAGCATAGGATGCGAAGGGGCGGGGCCCCTGTGGGTGAGCATAGGATGCGAAGGGGCGGGGCAGGGAGAGGCAGCAGAGGGAAAGCAAGGGAGGGAGAGATGGAACACGGAGGCAGAACCAGAAGCAGGGAAAGACTGCGTGGACCACCCAACAACTTCAAGCCTGCCAGCTCTGTTCCCACCAGGAAGCAGAGGCAATGTAAGAACCCATACCCGAGATCAAGTAACACACTAAGAGTGACTGTGAGTTGAAATAAATAAATAAGTGGAATGTTCCTGTAGAGTTTAGAAACAACTAAGCACAACAGGGGATCACCATAAGGGAAAAACTAACTCCCCACTACCACCCCTTTCTAAATTGTAGAAACATAATTTTTTTCTTTACCTTTTTTTTTAAAGTAAAAATTACCTCCTCCAGTTAACAGTCTTAATAACGGGCTTTCACAGGGGCAGGGGTGGCCATGTTTCCGCTCCTGCTCCAAAGAAGGAAGAAACAGAAAAGCATCCTCAGGAAGGGAACAAAAAGAATCTTGGGAAAATCACCTTAAATGCAGGCTGTGGTGACAAGAGGGGCCCTCTGCTCCGCGGGACTGTCTGCCATCCTTCCTGTCTGCCTGGCTCCAGGTTCACCTTCCTCTGTATCTTTCAGCCCTGCACGCCTTTCCCATCCTGGCACAAGATCAAGGCTGCGCAAGCAGAGGGTATATGTTGGCTCTTCCCTGGCCTGCGCCTTCCTCAAGACCTTTACCATGCCTAGCTTCGAAGCCCAGGTCCCTGTCAGTCACCCACACTGTGCTCTCTGCTTCTGTCCCAGTACTCCTGGAACTTGGAAAGAAGCCCATCTCATTCGCACATACGTGTGCCCTTCTTACAGCAATGCATCGAGCAACACATGGCAAGCTAGGACTCTGAACTGTACCAAGCCGCACAAACACACCACTCTAAACAACAGATTAAGTTTCTCCTCCCCATAGTAACCATCATAAGAAATCTCTTTTATGGTCAGTTTCAATTCAAATACATTTTTAAAAAAACATATCTGGGTCTAGAATGCAGTGGGAAGTCCAGCTTAGACCATCTTTAGTGTATAGGCAATGTCTTAGTTACTCTCCACTACTGTGACCAACACTATGACCAATGCAATTTATATATATATATATTTTAAAAGAGCATTTAATTTGGGCCTTATGGTTTCAGAGAATTAGAGTCCCTGATGGTGGAGCAAAGGCATAGTGGCAGGAACAGCTGAAAACTTATGTCTTGAACCGCAAGCAGGAGACAGACAAACACACAGACACACACACACACACACACAAAAACAGACACATACACACACACACACAGAGAGAGAGAGAGAGAGAGAGAGAGAGAGAGAGAGAGAGAGAGAGAGAGAGAATGAATCACTGTGAATGATGGGAACTTTGAAATCCGCAAAACCTGTTCCCAATCCTTTCTAAACCAGTTCCACCAATCAGGGGCCAACCATTCAAACATCTGAGGCCATTCTCATTCAAACCGCCAGAGGCAGGAAGCAAAATGTCTACTCTGAAAGAACTTTTAGGGGAAAAATCTGTTTACCATCTTATGCCTGTGTATATCCTATGGCCCTGAAATAAGACGGATAGTGGGAAGGGACTCGTGTAGAAAACAGAAGCATATCCAAGCCTGTCAATCAAAGCAGGGAATCACCCCCACTATGCCCCTTATTAATAAACTCCTAAGTGCCATAAAGTGAAGCCTTCACTCGTGTCCTGAGTCACTCTTGGCAGCATATTCCTTTCTTAGCTGTATTATTGCTTTACATTGGATACAATTTCCTTGCAAATCTGTTTGCATTTACTTCAGTTCCTTGAAGAAGAACCTGGAAGTGGGAGGCCAGGATTCTTAGTGACTTTGAAGAAGCAATTCCTTGGAACTGGAAGAATAAACTAGTGTTTGCTGAGACAACAGCCTTAGATGGTTAAGGAGTCACAAGCTAATCCTTCATGCTTTTTTTTTCTTTAAGTCACATAGGTATAGTTTTCAAAATATTTCGAGTTTCTGTTGATGTTTTATTCACTAGATTGTCATTCAGACAATGCCCGGCTGGGAGCAGAAAGCCTACCTAAGTGGCATTGTACAGAGAGTTTGCAAAAGTGCTCTGTGCTAAAGTTGGGCACTGGCTAAAGTGCAAGAAACAATCGTCAATGAGAAGTCAGGGCAGTGGTACAAGAAGAGGACATGTTGTACCTGGTAGGAGCAGAGTGGGTGGACAGGGGACTGTCCAGCAGAGCTGACCATGTGCTGGGATGGAACACTGTCAGGACCAGGAATGAAGGTAGGAGCAAGAGTCACGGGCCAGCATCAGCTTCTGTGAGCAAACACCTATCAACATTTCTTCTCCCTCCTTCTGCACTCAACCAGCCGATCTAACATGGGGGATAAGAAAACGTGGTAATGTGCGTCCATAACTGAGCTCTATTGCACATACATGCAACACACACACACAAAACACACACAACATGAAAAAGGACAGAGAAAGCACGAAGGTGAATGAGGGTGGCAGAGATGAAGAAAGTCAAATAAAGCTTTAAAGTATGATTGATGGGAAAGCCTACCTCCTCATCTGTCATGCCTCTGAAGAATCTAGCTGTCCAGGCATAGACAATAGCACAGGCATCCATGTTGACTTAGTGGGAGGTAGCGCCTGTCTAGAGAAGAGAAGCAAGCACTGACTGAGACGTCAACGGGAAATCAGCAGCCTCGGAGATGAGGATGCTGACAAAGAGGCAGGAGGGTGGGTGATGACGGATTGATGGCTGGCTGGCTGGCTGGCTGGCTGGCTGGCTGGATGAATGGACGGATGGATGGACGGATGGATACACAGGTAGATTAGAGATGCGAAGTGGAGGAAGTGAGAAGTATGTGATGGCAAAATGACAAAGCCAACAGTATTTAATGTCTAGACCTTTTGATTTAACTTTGCTTGTTCAAGGCCCAAGTTAGGACCAGATCTCTGTTTTCCCTGCAGAGAAAACAACTGGGCTAACACTGTTGTGAGCCGTGCCACAGTCAGCACAAGAGGACAGGCCTCTCTTCCACCAGCCATTTCCTTTCCTTTGTATGTATGTAATAAGCCTGTCTACTCTTGTTACTGGAAACCATTCCCTCTCCCCAAGGTGTGACCTTAATTCACCATCAGGCCTATGACCCACAAGAGGGAACAGAACCAGGCACCGCAGTGGGAGTGTCCTGTGAAGGAAATCCTTCTCCTAGCCTCGCTAGACGAGGAACAGGCACGTGCTCTTGTCTCTTTATATGCACACAGCTCTGATTTAATCAGGCCAGTGCTGTTTACTCTGAACACAGTTACGGAGCACTGGATACCAGCACTGTTCCATGTCCTCTTCTGGCCCTGACTGAGAAAAGCACTGGGTTTAAAAACTCACTGTAATGAGGCCGTGGTCTGAGCACTGTATGACCACACAGGTGAGCGGGCAGGTTTCTGCCGGTTCTAATCTGTAGCCCACACATGCACCAAGCATGTAGATCTCTAGCCTTCCTCTTTCTTATTTTGATGTCATATTTCGCTTCAGTTTATCAACAAGAAAATAACAAGACACTCTAATACAAATATAATTACGGCAGGCACATCAACTCCAAGCCAATGACAGATTGTTTTAAAAATAGTTTCCCACCCCCTTCTTTTTTCTGCTCTGAGCAGGCAAACAAACAAACATTGAGTGTGTCAGGAAGTTGCTCAATTATTCATGTGCTGAACTTTTTAAGTGTAGGTGGGAAAGACACTTGCTTGCCCAGAGTGATGTGTCGTTCATCAGTAGGGACACGCACCCTACATATTCACTTCATTAAGTTTGTTTTGCTGGTGAAGCATCTCAGAAGGTTTCTCATCATTTCGTTGTCCTGCTAGCACCTGTCCCTTAAGCCCATATCCATGATTCCACCCATCAAATGCTCGGGGAGCGGCTGGAGAGCCACATCTTAAGTACCCACGCACGTGAACCCACCAATCATTCACTCAACAAGGCGTGAAGCATGAGGTTCTCTGGGAAAAGGCAGTCAGTCCAAGCTGAGAGCTCTCAATATCTTGTTAAGAACAATCACGTATCACCCACATGAACTTGGCCATCACTTAACCACTCTAAGGCTCAATTTAATCTTGCAACTAAGACCTTAGAAAAGTGGTGTTTGTTTTGCCCATTCAGAATTTCTACATATTTAAACTGTAATTTCATGCAAGTGTGACTCACATAAATAAACACCCGTGTACCTCGTGCTGGTATTTCCGTGTGTCTCTCCTAGAGAAAACAGCAAAAGGTAATTTTGGCAGAGCTCTCTCTCTCTCATAACCCCAGCCTTCTCCTCAGAAGCAGAGCTGAGAATGTTCCTTTGTCTAAGCATTTCACACACACTTCCTCCAGTAAGGCCACACCTATTCCTACATGACCACACCTCCTAATCCAAACCAGGTAGCACCACTCCCTAGTGACCAAGCATTCAAATATATGAGCCTAAGGGGACCATTCCTATTCAAAGCACCACATGAACCAATGAGTCTATTGATTTTCTAACAGGATGATGGGTAAGGGGTTACGTCCAAGGATCAGAGATTATTGTAAAACAGCCACATCACCAGGAAGCCCACCCCAACATGAGTGAGGCCTCCTGAACACGGCAACGCTGGAGCTGCCCACAGCTCGCCAGCAGTACAACAGTCGCAACAGCTCTTTCCTTCTGCAGTTTGGCTGGCCAGAGTCTCCACCCCCAGCAATGTTCACCCCTTTATACTATATATGATTAGAGGGCCCCAAGGACTTTCAAGTTTTTTTTCTTCCCAGATAGGTGATCCTTTGTTTACCATCTGAGGCTGGTGAGCATCCCCCTCCTTCCTGGGGCAATGTTTCATGTTGGAGAGAGTGTTGAGAATCATAGGAACATGTCATACAGCAGGATAGGGAGATTGCCAAGGTAGTGGCATGGAAGAAAAGGAACAGACTGACATCAAAGAACAATATTCACCCAAGATTTGTGGTGCAAACGGGTGACTTTGTTAAGCACGGAAAGGCTGCCGTGGAGCCCTTGCCGGAGAACACATCTCTGGAGAATTATGGGGCAAGAGTTACTGATGATAGAATACAGTTCGGACCCCAGGAATCTGACAAGTTAGCATTGCAAGAGCAATGAAGTCCCCATGGACACTCTCAGGGTTTCAGCAGTAAACTTATTACTATACTTCTGATAGGCAGCAGCTGAGTCTGCCCAGAATAGAAATCAAGGGGGCGTCTCTCCAGAATTTTGTACTCTCTGCTCACGAGAGCTTGCTACTATTTGATATCCCTAGACATTCATTAAGCAAATATCCCATAGTCTTCACTTGACTGAACCATGGAAGCCCAGTGTACTCTGGTAAGACACTGACCCTTGAGATGGGCTCCTTCTAAACCTGAGATTCTGATGGAGGTGAGCATTCATGAGGTGGGGGAGGTTGATGTCATAAGAAGCCCATTTTCTTACATCAGGGTTCTTACAGCACCACCCTCACTCTGACATCACCCCTGCTACACTTCCCCTGAGTGCTCACCTCAGACCTCAGCCCTGTAGCCTTCTCTCCTCTCCTTTAGCAAGAGATTCCAAAAACAGGCTGCCTTCTGACTCTCCCCTGCAATCTCATCACACAGGGTCAAGGGCTAGACCCAGATCCTAATAACACTGCCTCCTGGTGGCCAATTTGGAGCTCTGCAAGAGGTTGGAGGGTTATCAGAAATTCCATGTCGAGAGATGAGCTTCTTACATTTTATAATTTTGATCAACTTTTCACCACCGGAGACTGTTTTATGTGACCCTACCACCACTATTGCCAGCAAATAGGTATATGAAATATATATTCTGAAATCTATCACCACATACATGAAATGGACATATAGATTAAAGATTTTAATAATAACAATTCATAATTTATTGTTATCCAGACATGGTGGTTAATGCTCATACTCCTAGCACTTGGGAGGATTGCTGTGAGTGTTTGGGCACCTTGCTTTACAGAGCAAGGTCCAGGACAGTCTGGTCTAGAGTGACTAGTCCAGGACTAGCTTGTCTCAAAAACAATAAGGAAAAGGAATTTTATTTTAAAACAGTTTTTTGCCATAGACATGATTTTATCATTTAATTAAAAAGTCAAATCTGCACACGGTGGATGAGAGATATGCTTATTTATTTTACATGAAGAATTGAATCCGAGCTGGGTATTCGATGTTGCAGGAGACAGGGCATCATTAACATTTTAGAGCTGATAGATACTTTGGGTTTGTAATCGCCAGAGTGAAGAACGCTGCCTCACATAAATACGCAACACAAAATGGCAGAAGTGTGCTTAGGGCCTCTTCAGAAACTGCTGGAAATACAGTTCTAATCCCAGCCGAAATTCACTGAAAGATTTTTTTAAATGAAACTCAAGTCTGAAACACACACAATAATTTTTAAAACTGTATTAATTTGATATGTAGATGCTGAGAAATGATGGCAGGAAGATATTCAAGTGTTTCTTTTCCATATTTAAACCATAATGTTTCTGTAAAAATAAAAAACATTTCAGTACAAAGTCAAGGACACGCCCAGTCTGAGCCCAGGTATCTCAAGGCAGCGTCCACCATGTTTCCACGATACTGTGGTGTGCACAGGGCAAAGCGTTCATGCTGTGTGCTGGGGACCAGGGCTGCAAAAAGTCTCGTGATACAGTGTGAGTGTGGACTGCCGTAGATACCTCAAGTTTATTACACATCTCATTTTGAATTCATTTTTGCTCTCTGTGCATTCAGCATTCTTTCACTCTTACAAAAATTTCTCTCCAAATTTCCCCAACCTCCCTGCTTAGTTTTCTGACCCCGTGCAGGTTGATGAGCCACAGTTTCAGAAGCCATGGTTGACATCAATCCAGAGCAGGGGCTGTCCTGGGAGGACAGTAGGATGTGGGTTGCCAGGTTATGCCAAACTCACCAGTGAGGTCAGATATCGTAACCTACACAGCTACGCTCATCTAACCTGAGTGAGAATTCTAAGCAGACGAATTACAATAAAATAAATGTGTTTAAGGTTGCTTTTCCAGTACTAAAGAGCCAAGGTTCAGAGTAAAACCACCTGGTCAGAGACAAAAATCAAACAGGGCTCTCTGATCAAGACAACGCAATGGTAAACCTAGAAGAAAGACGGTTCAATTCCATCCAGTCCAAAGCAGAGTCACTGATCCCCTCTCGAACTGGTAATCATGTTGAAAATGCACAATAGCTGCCGTGAGAATTGAATGAGAGCGTGAGTGAACAGGTACCTAATGAAGCGCTCGACAGTAATTATTAGGAAGCAGTGCATGCCGGGAAACGAGCACCATTTCACCCTGCTGAACACCATGCCGTCTTGACGGTCAGGTCTCCTTCACTGCGTTTCAGTTTTCATACATGGGAACTCAGACACTGTACGCATCGACCCAACTACCTGAAAAATAGTGATATAGAGCCTTGCGGTGGCCCCCAAACAGCCTCTTTCTCTCAGTTAACACCACCTCTTTAAGTTTGTACTGTTCTAAGAATTTCACTTGCGTGCAGTTGTTACGATGTCTGTTTTCTGGTATCTTTTCTTTCCAGCGAAACTTCATAGGGACGTACCACAGCATGCTCACCCTGTACCATCTGAAGGAATTGCTATGGCCCCGAGAATGTGCATTTGTTTTCATTTCTTATGAGCAAAATCCAACTGTAAAATTAGCCATATAATAGAGGCTTATGTCTACAGAGCTGCCCTGTTGTCTCTAGCCCCAGAGATCAGAGCATTTCATGAGAGTCTGCTGCTCTTTGCTTCTGGTGGGTATTTTCATTACGGCCTTTCAAGATATAAGCTAATCTCACAGCGTTGCTTTAGAGTCCCTTAATCTGTTTGGATAATGAGATACAGACTGAGCATCCATACTTAATATTTGTTAATTATTGAAATCTTCGCCTATTCGTCATTTGATTTCTAGATTGTTCTATCATCAGTCTTCACCATGAGATGTGGTTTATACTCTGGACCCTTCACAGCTTGTGGTAATGGCTGATCTTGGGTGTCAGCTTAACACATCGGGGAAGAAAGAGGCTAATGAGGAACTGTCTCCATCAGAGTGGCCTATGAACAAGTTGGTGGCTCACACAGCAAGAGTGGGGATACACGCTCCAGCGTCCATTTGCGGTGGCTTCTCTTTCCTTGTACCCTATTGTTCCTAGAGACTGAACCCAGGCCATCAGCCTATTTGGTCAGCGCCTTTACCTGCTGAGCCATCTTGCCAGCCCAGTTTGTGGTGTTCATATCTTTATGTAAGTAATCTTTGCCTGTCCGTAGGTTGTCAATGATTGTTTCAAATGTTTTCCTAAAAACATAAGCGTCTAACTATGTCCCAGATCTGTAGCCACAATGAATTCATCGTTCCCTCTGGAAGAGCGTAAGAGTAAAGGATAACGGATTTCACACAGCCTCATAGAGTTTCCCAGCATCCCCTGTGGGGAGCTCATTTTGGACCACTAATTGCAGTGATTCAGTGGGACCACGTTTTACCACCATTTCTCTGCTGACCTGACTCCCGCACCGTCCTTTACAACAAAGTACTGAAACCACAGGCTGCAAGTCAAGTTCTGATCATGTCTCTAAAACTTACTTCTATATTCATATCATTTTTGTAAGCATCTTAAGGTTTCTAGCAGACATCTGCCTGCTGGGATTCTGATTCTGATTGTATCAATCTACATGTCAGTTCAGGGAGAACTGTTATTTTAACAGCATATTGGCTCTTTCTAAGTTTATTCTAGCTGAGAGATTGACATTATTGGAGAAACTGTTCATATCTCATTATCAACTTCATGATACAAGATAATAATAATATACCCTTCAAATTTTCTGATACTGATTCTGCTTTATTTCTTCTTGATCAATACATTGTGGTTTACAGATTTGATAAATTATTTTACATAATTTCTTTTTATTTTATTTTCTTCTCTGATACTTTTCTCTTACCATTATTGTTTTCCCTCATATATATTTTAGGTTTAATTTTTTCAGAGCTCCTAAATTTGGAAGTTTAGGTATGAAGAGAGGGGAAGTCAAAGGTAGAAGAGAACTCTATGTCCGTGTTTCAAATGCAGATTGTGAATTTTGCTATATTCACTTTATTTCTCTAGAATTCAAAATATTCTGCATTTTTTGTGACATGGTTCTGACTCATGAATTTTTGCTGCATAATTTCCTAGTTTCTGAGTTGCTTTCTATTCTGCATTGTTACCGAGTTCTAGCATCTGTGAACAAGGTACTTTGTATGGTACTGCTTCCTTGAAACTGAGAAATAGTTTATGGTCTGTATTCTAAATGTCTATAAATAAATACTTTTATTTTTAATATCTGACATGGTATTTGTATTTCTATTATTTCAATTTGTAAATAATAACTATTTCATGTTGTTCTCTATGAGAGTTGAGTCAAATAGAATGATAGCAACATTCAAATTCTCTGCATACTTTGGTAATTTTAAAAAGCTAGAAGTGAATTATTCATTTTTTACTGAGAGAATTCTAACCTGATTATAGATTTAGTACAGCTTCATTTTTGTTGGTACCTGCATCACAGACTTGGAAGCTGCAAGTGAACATAAGCTACCATGTCAACCCCAGCATTTCCATTAT
Source organism: Microtus pennsylvanicus (assembly GCF_037038515.1). NCBI lineage: Eukaryota > Metazoa > Chordata > Mammalia > Rodentia > Cricetidae > Microtus > Microtus pennsylvanicus. The sequence continues at coordinate 4,466,316 of NC_134599.1, forward strand.
TTATTCTTCGGATTTTGTTTCTCTGCTGAAATTCCCCATCTGCTTGCACATGCTGTTCACCTTCCCGGCTGCACCCCTTGTCACATTTGTCATGGTTATTTCATACGTAGCCCAGAGTTGCTCAGTCCATAGTTCATGTCTCTGGATCTGATTTACTGGAAACTTTCTCCTGCTGGGTCTTGTGCTCTTGACTCCTTCCTAGTCTCTACAAATACTTAACACTCTATCCTATGTAACACAGACATCAGGAGCTCCATAGAGAGTGCATTCCTGCACTGAGTGGGAGCTGAATCAAAGAGCCCCACAGCTGGCTAAGCTGTGGCTTCCTTGCATCTTTTATCGGACCCAGTTCACCACTGTGCAGGATGGAGACTCCTCTACAGAACAAGGCTTAAACCTCAGCACGGCTGAAATCCTGGGTCTCTCTACGCTTCGCAGGACAAGGGCTACAGAGGCTGCAGGTCTGGTTTGATCCCGCTCTCCCACTGTGAGCTGCATTTAAGAAAGGTCTGCTGTGCATTAGCTAAATCCCTTGTTCATTCTCCCCTCACTCCCACAAGCCTTTATCAGGGGCCTCTCTAAGCACTGCAGAAAGGTCATGCAGTCTTGATATGTTCACATGTTCATCTTTGGGGATCTACCATGTGCACAGTGGGAGCCCTTAAGAATGATTTTGTGGACAGATGTGTACTGACTCAGTGCCTGGAAATCCTTAGGGATTCCAAGCTGGTATCAGCCTGCGTGTGGCAGCTGAAAGACTTCTTTAATCTTTGCTTATAGAAATCACGCCAGGTAGCAGGATGCAAATAATCTCGCAAGGGCGTAGGATGAGCCACCGGTGCTGCTTTTCTAGAAAGACTTCTCTTACTGAGATTTGATACGCTCATCTCTCTATATTCTCAGTGATTATCAACATATAAGTGTACTTACAATCTGGAGAAAAGGCTCACCACTTGAAAGTACTTACTGCTCTTGTAGAGGACCAGAGTTCAGTTCACAGAGATGGCGACTCACAACCACTTTCAACTCCATCCTTGGGGATGCATTGCTCTTTTCTGGCTTCCCAGCAACTGCATTCATCTGCACACACAGGCACATTTGCACACGTACACACACATACACACAAACCAAAAAAGATAAAAAGATTACATCATGGGAAGCATAACTGGGTCAGGGTCTATGTTCGTGGGAGAGGCAGCACCATGTAGAAGCTCAGGAAAAGTCTAAATGACTTGGTGCTTGATCTCAGGTCCAGTAAGGAGGAGTTGGCAGTCAAACACTGGAGCCAGAGCTCTCCTGACAGGGGCGTTGTAACCCCCAGCCTCAGAAAAGGAAGTGAGCATGTTAAATTCAAGAAACAGAAAGGAAGATTGGTTACAGTCCAGTGAAGAACAGAGCTGAGGCCATGAGGGTAAACCATAGGAGCCTCTCCATCTACTGTCCCCAAGGCCATGAAGAGCTGGCCATTCTGCACATGCGCTGGTAGCCCAGGGGGACCTCAGTGAAAGCTGAGAGTGCTCCTGTAAGCTGCCTTTTATTTTTCTGTTGCTGTGCTAAAAGACCCCCACGAAAGCAAGGTAAAGGAGAAAGGGCTTACTTTCTTGGGCCAGCTTACAGATGTACATCGTGTGACATCTGTGATCAGGGAGCAGACAATGAACAAATGCCTGGGCTCAGCTCCCATCCTCTGTGTTACTCAGTTCCTAACCCAACCTAGGGAACGGCGCCACTCACAAAGGGCAGGCAAGTCTTCCCGCCTCAGCCACTTAGTCAGTGCAATCCCTCATGGGCACACCCAGAGGCATGTCTGTCTCCTAGGTGATTACAGGTATCATTTCATTGACAGTTGACATCAACCATCTCATAAACAGGGGACAACATTTGAGAAAGTGTGTGAAATCTTAGTGTTCTTGAGTCAAATTACTGATGTGCTATTTCAAGAAATGTCAGGGTGACATGTATTTTATCTTAAAGTAAGTTAATTTTTAAGTAAATAATTCTTTAACTTTCCCAAAACTACAAGTTTCTATGGGGTTTTATGGTAATGCGTCTCTTTCTTTTGTGTAAAGCGTTATGCTCGAATACAGCATGACTTCAAGGAATGTCTCCGTCTTGTTCATCCAGTACAAATGTGTTGTGAATGACAGCAATGTGGGCGCTATTACAAGGGAATAGAGTCTGGACCGCTGAAGGAACATACAGGTCAAAAAGCATTTCCTTGTTAACAGAAAGGTCTATATCAGGTTTTAAAAATCAATCACGGGACGTAACAGAGAAATGGGCCATGGACAGAGGCAACTGAAGCTTCCAGCCTTCCAGGCAGTAAGTACAGCGTGTGGTGACATTACTGCAGTGTTAACTGAAGTCCCAGCCGCATGCAAGACATGCCATTCCCAAATAATGGGCAAGGTCATGCACTCTATTTTGCCCAGACTCCCTCTGGAGTAAGGACTAATTACAGAGCCAGCGTGATGGGAAGACTGGAAACAGGGCCTCTGGGGAGGGTTGGAGGAAATTGACTCGGAATTGAACTCAGGAAGAGACAGCCAGAGGAAATTGGATTGTTGTCTTCAAATGTATCCAGGGAAGCCACGCATGCTACCTCATTCGAGTCTTCTCTGACTCCATCTTGGCACCCTTGACCCACCGGCGGCAAGGAGCCTTCGTGAATTCTCCTCTAATCTCATCCAGTGCGAAATCTGTTTCAGAGTGCAACTTTTCAAAAACCGCTTGCCAGTGACGGGACTTCCTGGCAAGGAAGACTCGAGGGACAAGAGGCAGTGGCAGGCTTCCTTCAAGTCTGGCAGTCCCATCAGGACCAGCACAAAGCAATCCACTGGTGCAGGCGACGGTGTTACAAAGGCAGTCCCGTGAACAGGTGCCTGCGCTGTGGCAGCCACCAGAAAACACGGGTATCCAAGAGAAGCTCGGAGTCACCCAGCTGTCAAAGGTGCCATGAGAAAGGAAAGTTCTTGTTCAATGAAAAGGCGGTGAAACTGAAGCAATGTTGACGGGCACAGCAGGAGCGCCACAGCTGTTAATAGTACAGAACCTCTAAACGTGCAGCTGGCAACCAGCTACTGCTTCCTGCCCTGCTCCCCACATAATCCACACGGGGCTTCAAGGATTCTGCTCTTCCGGACATGAGGAAACCAGGGAGTGGAAGGCTCAGGGTATGCCTGGTACACAGGGGAACAAACGCCAGTCGCTGGATCCAACACCAAAAACTGGGCTGTTCACCACTATAACTTAGGACCCAATTGAGACCCATGAGGAATGGATGAAGAAGGGAGCTTCATGAGGTGTAGCAGCTTACTCCACGGTGAAGATGTCAGTGAATCTCATTGCAGTAGACACGCTAAAGCCAGGGGTAATTTAAAAATATGTTCTTCACTTAAGAGACAAATACATTTCCCCATTTCTTCAGGGAAAACCCTATAGACTTCAGCCCTTAACCATCAGTTATGGCTTGAGCCAGTCTCAATGCTATTAGAGAATGTAGACCTTGGACAGTGTCCCCGTTGTCCACAGTAGGTAAGTTTCCAGAGGCTGATGGACGCCTAAAGCCATGGATGGCCAAACCTCAGCCTATACCCACTTCTGTCATTGAATCTAGCACTGGCTGCTTTGGCTTAAAGGGACCATGTGACAACTGTTCTCAGTTATACCTGAATCTCCACCACCAATACTCTGATGCTTACAATCATTATTAAATAAAATAAGATCACTTGGCCTATTGCTTTTCTCCTCTCTGACAACTAGCTAAGCAGCTTAGAAGGAAGAAGACTTTGTCTGGTTTATGGATTCAGAGCCTTTAGTTCATACTTGGCTGGCTTTGTCATTTGGGACCTGAGGAGAGGCTATATGTTTACCATGAAGCTGTGCACCTTACAGCGGGCAGGAAGCAAACAGAGCCAAGACAAAGTAGGAAGCAAGCCGCATTCTTCAAAGGTCTGTGCCCATGACGCGCCCTCCAATGAAGCCATACCCCTGTAGGTTTCAGTAAATAAAAGCAATGTCCTTAATAGTGTGTCCTCAGCAATATTTGAAGTAGACATGAAAAACATACACACAAAAGAAACCCCACAAAAAGTTAAAATCCACAAACACTTTTAAATTAAAAACTGAGATTGTTAACTTGGAGAATTCATAAACAGTGAATGAGCATGGCGGATGATGCAGCAGACATGTAGCAGAAAACTTGAGTTTTCTCAAGTTGCCCAGCAGTGTTTCCCGTTCTCAGCCCCCTATAGTGCATCGCCACCGCACATGGAGTATCCCACCCGTGTCCCCTGTCCTGGATCCTGGGGGGGGGGGCTAGGAATCATATGGAACACTAAGAAAGTGACATACTTTCGAGTCCTGTTCTTTTTAAGGGACTCCTACGCAGTTCACTTTTTCCATGCCTTACTTCAGCAGCACGGAGCCAGTCCTCTAGTGAGCAGCTTGGAGGACTGATTTACATAAGAAACACCATGTAAATGTCACAGAAAAAGACATGCTTGGCCTGAGGAAATGGCCAGGTCAGTAAAGTGCTTGCCAAGCAAGTATGGAGACCTGAGTCTGATCCTCCGGAAGCCATGCTATAATCCAAGTCCTAGGGAGGCAGAGACAGGAGGATCCTTGGCCAGGCCGACTAACTGCCTGTAACTCCAGCTCCAGGGGATCCAACTCTTCCCTCTAGTATCCCATGTCCTTATGCCCTATACATACATACACAGATATGCACACATATGCATAAAGAAAAATAAATATTTAAAATATAAGACGGTGAGTGACTGAAGAAGACACTTGACATTGCCCTCTGACCACTATCCATACATGCATACATGTGCTTCATGTGTTCACACATGAACATGTACACACAGACACCCTAGTAATGAAAATATCATCAGTCTCACTTCCCGAATTCTTTTGACATTATATTTATGTTGGTAATTAACATTTTATACTATGTAATTCGTTGAAGAAAATGAGAAAGCAGCTTATCAAGTCCAGCACATTAAATTTAACATTTCCGTCTACTTATTGCAAAGCGAAATGCTACATACAATGTGTGTCATAGCAAATGAATGTGTTCTGCAACATCTCCAGAGAGGTAGGAGATCTGCGGGGAGAGGAGAGCCCGGCTCACAGATTCCATTTGCGGAGGCGGGGGGTGGGGGACGGCGTTCCCTGTCCTTAGGTGACATGATAAACTTTAAAGAGGAAGAAATTTCTATCCACTTGCTGATTGCTTGACTAGACAGAGCAAATTTCCTTTCCTCACACAGCCACGTAATTAAGCCAGGAGAAATACCTGGAGGATCGGAAATGAAGGTAGAGTCTAAAGAAGTCAAGCCATCCTGAAAGGCTCACTGGCTTCCCTGTACCGTTTTGCTTTAACCCTGACTTGAGTCCCCACCCCCTGTCTTTGCCATGTCTACCATTCCTACTTTAAATCTGTATTTGCCACATATGGTCACATGTTTTTTGTCCCCTAGACCCCACAGTGTGAGTCTGGAGTCTCTGAATGACTGACTGCTCCAGTTGATGTCACAACATCACTGTTCTGGGTACCTTGGGACCCATCTAAGGACACAGCCTCCTCAATGACTCCCTGTCATATGTCCTAGGTGTCAGGGTCTCGGATTCCATCTCTGTCCTATTTCGACTCACTTCACAGTGATGCTTGGGCGGAACAGTGTGTACAATGCTGGGTGAACGCAACAAAGGTGACTGATGACATGGGAGGAAAACTTGGGAGGATGGAGGAACTCGCCGCAGAGAAAGTCATCGGGAGGGGTCTTGCCATGATCTCCCACAACTGCTCTCTGGGCCTCCCCCCTCACCTCCACAATTATGCTATAAGCTAACAGAAATGAAAGGCATATATAGCTGCAAGCAAGTAGCCCATCCCTGGGTCTCTGGTGTGTATCAGAATATAAAAGAGAAATCGCAGCCACCTCTAGCTCTCATTGCTTTGACTGTGCCACAGCGAGTCCTGGGCATCTGTGTGACCAGCATGCTGTGACTGTTGATGTCTGAAATGCTCTTGAGTGGTCTCACTAAAGGCACAGCTCTGTGGGACTTAAGCATCATTACCTAACTGAAGGATTTAATGGAGTCATTAACTTTTGAAAGCATCTTGGTAATCCTGCTTCTCTTGGTTAGCACCATCCTTCCATAACCCGAGATTCCAGCAGGCGCATGGCCCTGAGCTCATTCTGAAGAGCTGTTCAGTTTTGACATGCAAACCTTCAAGCTGAGACACTGCCACCTGCCACTCTGCATGTGACATCGGCATCTTTTCTCCCGACATGCCCCTCCTAAGGGCTTCCTTCTAAAAGGCTCTATCTATGGTGCTCTAAGAGGAACAACACAAATAAAAAGTGCTTTCCATTTACAGGACCATGTAAAGTGTGAAGAAAAACAGGACACTCAGACAAGGACAGCAAGCAACATCAGTGGACAATGTTGAGGCTAAAGTAACTGAGAAGGGTCAATAACCTAGTTGCTCTCAGAAGTACCAGGAACTTGTCAGGGAGTAAAAAATACAGGGTAGGACCCCTTTTGTTTTTAAGATTTTATTTTATTTTATTTTTGGTTTTTCAAGACAGGATTTCTCTATAGCTTTGGAGCCTGTCTTGGAACTAGCTCTTGTAGATCAGGCTGGACTCGAACTAACAGAGATCCTCCTGCCTCTGCCTCCTGAGTACTGGGGTTAAAGGCGTACTCCACCACTGTCCAGCTAAGATTTTTATTTTATTTTTAAATTGCATGCACACGTGTGTGTCTATATGTGGCTTTGTATCTCCAGAAACTGAAAGAGGATGTCAGAGCCCCAGGAGACAGAGTGGCAGGCTACCATGAGCTGCTTGATATGCGTGCTAGAGCCAAACTTAACCTCTGGGAGAGCAGTTTTAACTCCTAACAATGGGGCCAGCTTTACGGTCCTACAGTTTTCATCTTTAAGGGGGATTTTCAGTCCCACAATACTTCTAGCTTCGTCTCAGGAGACGGCTCATGTCCTACCAAACAATGTTGCTTATTTAACAACTTGGGCCCCAGTAAGACATCACGGGTACAGTTTCCCCTTCAAGCAAGAACACTTTATTTGTATGATGTGGAATGTGCTCTACAAATATCCTCTGCAAGTGTCAACCGTCACGACGTGAGCATATGGCGCGTCCCACTCCCTGCACTTCCTGTGGAAAGCCCAGCACCTCTGCACTAAACTACAGTGACTTAACGGCTCCCATCACATGGAAGACTTCAGAATCTGCATCATAGTTGCTGGGGCAGTCTTTTGCTGATTAGTAAGGGAGATTGCTTACTCTCCAAACTTCCGAACATATAGATAACACTATTCCCAGCAAGCACTTAGTTTATGCGACCAAGGGGCACCGTTGAATCTGACTTTTTTCCAGTTAGCATTCCAGGTCCTGAGGACGTTGCCTTCTTCTTTAATGAGCCCACGTAAGCCATGTGAAAAACGTAGTGTGAACGATTGCCAGTTTCAATCCCAAGGTGTGGAAAGATTGAAAACCATCCCTTTTATAAGAAAAATAGTGAACAAAGTAAGCCAACGACCTCTTAATGGTCTTCTGAGAGAACAGGAGTCAGGCAAATATCATCCTGATTCCGGAAAAACAGATGCATGTTGAGGGTCTAAACTGGGATCTGTCCAGTATAGAAGCTGCTGGGACCATAATAAATTCCCACATGTCCATCTAGATGAGTCAGCTTGATGCTGAGTTTGGACAGGCTTGCAAGTTCTGGGGTCAACAGTGCTGGCGAGAGCGAGGCCATGCTTTCGCGGGCTTTTCTTCCAGGAGCCCTACCGAGCTCTCCTGTCGATGGTCTGAGAGAGATGCATTCATATGTCTGGCAGGATAAGAAGAGCAGCAATGAAAAGCAGTCCAAAGCAGCCCCACCACACAAGTTGCCCCCCGCAAAGCTTGGCCAGAACCCTCTAGCAGGTGGAGAAAACTCTTCCCATACAACCCTCCCTGTTCTCCTCCTTTTCTAATGGGAAAGAAGTACAGACGACTGGAATAGCAGAAGGAAAACAGCTGAAAAACATTAAAAGTAGCAGAAATAGTGATGACAGAAAAGTTTCCCATAGTTAACTGTAGACTCTAAGCCACAGTACTCTGGAGGTCAGAGAACAAAGAGAAGGATGAAGAAGAGAACAAAAGACGGAAATGAAGCCTCTGAATCAATTATCAGGTTTCAGAAAACCCAGAGAAAGCAGCTGTCTTATAAGACAAAGATGAGGAGGTGGCACTGTGTGATCTGCACGGAAGCAGAAACGGGAATCACAGGAAAAATTCAGATGAGGAAAGGAGAGGAGGGCAGGGAAAGGCTTACGTGACTGAGAAGACTAGCTGCCAGCCTGGATTTCTGGTCGGTGTGAACCTGTTCTTCAAATACAAATATCCTCATCAGATGAACAAAAGTCAAAGGGAATAATGAACTCCAGTACAGGAGAGAAGTGGAGTCACCACAGGAGAGATGGTGGGGTCATCACAGGAGAGATGATGGAGTCACAACAGGAGAGATGAAGTCACCACAGAAGAGATGGTGGGGTCATCACAGGAGAGATGATGGAGTCACAACAAGAGAGATGGAGAAGTCACCACAGGAGAGATGGTGGGGTCACCACAGGAGAGATGGTGGGGTCACCACAGGAGAGATGGTGGGGTCACCACAGGAGAGATGATGGAGTCACCACAGGAGAGATAGTGGAAGTCATCACATAAAGAACCTTGAAGAAAGAAGCACTTCTGGGGGTTCGATCAGCACCATAAGCCCTAAGTTCAACCCTGGCTACGGCAAAAATAGAGTAAAGGAGGGCAAAGTGAATCCAAAGAACAAACTAATAGATACAGGTGAAATCAACACAATAAAAAATAGGAAGATGGGAAAATAAACAAAGGCTGGTGAGGCTGTGGAGCATGGCACCCCTTATCCACTGACAGAATGCAAGTACCTAGCCACACTGGCTACTGTCTCTGATGCAGCCTCATTCGAGTTTACCTCACTGTAGAGGTTTAGGGGAAACTGTTGATTGAGTAGGTGAAGCTGACCAGAACTGAAATAATCACACAGAAGCTGTATTGATTACAACACTGCTTGGACTATTAGCTTATGCATATTTCTAGCTCACTCTTACACCTTAAATTAACCCATTTCTATTATTTTATATTTTACCATGAGGCTCGTGGCCTAGCAGCAAGATTCCAGCTTGGCAGCTTGCACCTTTCCCCTCTGGCGGCTACATGACACCTCTCATACTCCACCTCCTTTCTCCCAGTATTCAGTTTAGTTTTCCCCCACCTAGCTCTGTTCTACCCTGCTATAGGCTCAAAGCAATTTCTCATTAACCAATAAAACCAACACATATACAGAAGGACTTCCAATACCAGTCTTATATTCCTCTCTAGGGCTTGGATATAAGGCATGCACCACTGGGATGAAAGGCATGCACCATGCAATTTCTATGGCAACTAGTATGGCCACTGGGATTAAAGGTGGGTGTTACCATAATCTGGTCTGTAAGGCTGACCAGTGGGACTGTTTTACTCTCAGATCTTCAGGCAGTCTTTATTTATTAAAATACAATTGAAATGTCACTAAAAGTAGGTTTGGAAATGAAAGATGTCTATTAACCCAAAGGCAACAGACAGCACATGAGTATTCAGCTCCTAGCTCTGGGCCATCCTGAAGCTGTAGCTGGGTGGTTCTGCCCTCAGTGATTCAGCAGCTCAGCCTTGACCTCCAAGGTTATCCACAGGTACAAACATCCCTTACTGTTCATCTGCAGGTAAAATGGACATCAGATTATAAAGACAAAATGTCCAGGGAATTTGCCACACGCTCTGCTCCTGTTCCCACTCAACATACCCAGTCGTTCACAAGGTACCACCCAGAGACAGCTCTCCCACTTCCTCAGGTTCCTCCTCTGTGAAGGGAGAGTTATAATAGTGATGATTTGGTTAGTGCTAATGTTGGTTGGGATGATGCCCAACACAAAATAATAAAATAATAAAATTAAATAGAGCTTACATTTAGCTGTTTTAGGAAACTCATTCAAGAATGCCTCCTGAGTTATTTTACTCAGTATAGTGACTTCTAGATATATCCTCGCTATAAAAAATAATAGAACCTTTTTGTTGTTATTTTGTCTCATTTTGTATTTGAGACCGTATCTTGTGTAGCTCAGACTAAACTGGACTTGCCCCATATCTGAGGCCAGCTTTACCTCCAAGTTCTCCTGATGCCTCCTGAGTGTTGGGAACAGGTATGCCCACCACAATGCCCAGCTGGCTTCTTTACTTTGAAAGACTAATATTCCATTGTGTATTTATACTGTATTTAAAATCATCAAACCTATAAGACGGAGAATGGAGTCGTGATGCAAGATGCTGAGAAGGGAGGTGATGGGGAGTTGATGATTGATAGGTGCAAGTTCCAGGAATGCTGGGTAATGAGTTCCAAAGAGCTGCTGTAGAAGCTGCACATAGTTGGTGGATGTTATGTGCACCAATGAATGCTGAAAGGGCAAATCTTATGTGGGGTGTTCTTCACACACAGATATACACACATATGCATAAATAGCATAAACATATACAAATAGACATACGCATATACAAATAGACATGCAGACGCATAAGACATTAATATGCACATACACATATACACAAACAGTATATGTGTGCAGTACACCACAACCACCACCAAAGAACACCAGGACATTTTGGAGGTGATGGCCGTGTTTGGAGCCTCTGTACCAGGGAGGCTGGCATGCGTCCAGATGCACCCAACATCCACATTAGACATGTGCAATTGTATGCATTAGCAGTTCCTGGGTAAAGCTTCAGAAGCGAGCAGTAATGGCACTGGCAGCACATATGCAAAGTCTGCAGCCAGACATGGAGCATAGACCTCCCTCCTGATCAGTGATGGCAGGGCCCTGAGTAGCTCTGCGGAAGCATGCTCTCCCTTCCTCGTCCAGGAAATGAAGAACTCAGCTAGGAACGCTGACAGTCTCTCACACTTGTCACGAGAGCCGATGCCAATGACTGCCATAGACAGAGCCCCAGGAGCCCTTAGTGGCATGTGCGGAAGACTGCAGGAGGCTCATCAGCGCACAAACATTCCAGTATGTTAAAAATTCGAACTGAGAACTGAGAACTAATAAGATGCAGGAGGATAGAGAGGGTATTAACCACGATGTAGCTGCTTCATTTACCTGGCCTTCTACAGAAAGTCCATGAATAAAGAAAGCAACCCTGTCACCTTATTGAGACCGAAATGCCTTTGTCATCAATCACAGATGGATGACAAGACAGACTGCATGGAGTCTGATGGATGAAATCTTCCTGGCAACAATTTCTGCTTTTGGAGGAACAGAAAATCCTGTCTGCTTTCATCCCTCGTGTTCAATTACAGCCAACACCTCACTTAAGCATACCTGCTTCTTAGGAGACAGAGGTCAGAGCAAAGAGGGGTTGGATGACCACCCGTCCTTCAACCTTCCAGGGACAAACTGACAGGCAGTGCGGATTAGCTTCCTTCACAGGATCTGACCTAGGAAGGGCATGTGGTCCTCAGCAGCACCCCCACACACCTGTGCTTTCAGCCCGGAAGAACAGGTGGGACCAGCATGGCCCCAGCCCAGCACTGGGATCAGAATGGAGAAATATGTGTTAGAAGTGGGGCTAAGGCCTCCAGAAGTATTTCAGCAAACAAACAGAAGATTAAAAAGGAGTAACTTCTGCAGAAGGCTGCGTGGCTGAAAACCAAGCAATGACCATGGGCTTCTGGCGAGGGTCCTGCTAGATTTTTATTCTTACTGCAAAGGGGACCACTGCCTCACTCTGAGCGGTTGGAGTGTGGCCAAGCACGCTCGCACAAGGAGCCCATTTACTAAAACACAGCTGATGGCAAAGAGCAACTTTTAAGGGCACGATGCAACCTTGAGTTTCCACACTGATCTTGATGCTGACTGGGGTGGGTACGTTTTGCCAGATGGCATCTTCACAAATCTCTTTAAAAATGGGGCTTTCTTTGTCTCACTTGACCCTCTGACAGGAGAGACTGTGCATTTACATTCCCCAGTTCTTAGATCCTGGATTAAGTTGAGATTTTTTTTATTGATTTTTATTGAGATCTACATTTTTCTCTGCTCCCCTCCCTGCTTCTCCCCTCCCCTTCAACACTCTACCAAAGTCCCCAGGCTTCCAATTTACTCAGGAGATCTTGTCTTTTTATACTTCCCATGTAGATTAGATCCATTTATGTCTCTCTTAGAGTTCTCTTAGTTGTCTAAATTCTCTGGGATTGTGATTTGTGGGCTGGTTTTCTTTGTTTTATGTTTGAAAACCACTTGTGAGTGAGTACATACGATAATTGTCTATCTGGGTCTTGATTATCTCACTTAAAATAATGGTTTTTAGCTCCATCCATTTGCCTGCAAATTTTAAGATGTCATTATTTTTTTTTTCTGCTCTATGGCACCTTATTGTGTAAATGTACCACATTTTCCTTATCCATTCTTCTGTCAAGGGGAGTTTAGGTTGTTTCCAGATTCTGGCTGTGACAAACAATGCTGCTATGAACATAGCTGAACAAATGTTTTTGTGGCATGGTTGAGCATCCTTTGGATATATACCCAAAAGTGGTATTGCTGGGTCTTGAGATAGGTTGTTTCCTAATTTTCTGAGAAATCACCACACTGATATCCAAAGGGACTGTACCAGATTGCACACCCACCAGCAATGCAGGAGTGTTCCCTGCAACCTAACCAGCATAAATTGTCATCAGTGTTTTTGATCTTAGCCATTCTTGTGGGTTGTTTTAATCTCAGAGTTGTTTTGATTTGCATTTCTCTGATGGCTAAGGATGTTGAGCATTTCCTTAAGTGTCTTTCAGCTATTTTAGAGTCCTCTGTTGAGAGTTCTCTGTTTGGGTCTGTACTTAATTTTTTATTGGATTATTTTTTCTTTTGATGACCAGTTTCTTGAGTTCTTTGTATAATTTGGACATCAGACCTCTGTCTGATGTAGGATTGGTAAAGATCTTTTCCTATTCTGTAGGCTGTCATTTTGTCTTGTTGATGGTGTCCTTTGCTTTACAGAAGCTTTTCTGTTTCATGAGGTTCCATTTATTAATTGTTTCTCTCAGTGTCTATTTTACTGGGATTATATTTAGGAAGTGATCTCCTGTGCCAATGCATTCAAGTGTACTTCCCATTTTCTCTTCTATGAGGTTTAGTGTGACTGGCTTTATGTTGAGGTCTTTGATCCATTTGGACTTGAGTTTTGTGTATGATGATAGATATGGATTTATTTTCATTCTTCTGCATGTTGATATCCAGTTATGCCAGCACCATTTGTTAAATGTGCTTTCTTTTTTTCCATTTGATATTTTTCCTTCTTTGTCAAAAAACAGTAGTTCAAAGGTGTGTGGATTAATATCCAGGTCTTCTATTCGTTTCCATTGGTTCTTCTGTCTGTTTTTATGCCAATACCAGGCTGTTTTCAGTACCATAGCTCTGTAGTGAAGTTTAAAGTGAGGGATTGTGATGCCTCCAGAAGTTCTTTTATTGTATAGGATTGTTTTGGCTATCTTGGGTTTTTTGCTTTTCCATATGAAGTTGAGTACCGTTCTTTCGAGGTCTGTGAAGAATTGTGTCAAGATTTTGATGGGCATTGCATTCAATATGTAGATTGCTTTTGGTAAGATTGCCATTTTACTATGTTAATTCTACATACCCAAGAGCATGGGAGATCTTTCCACTTTCTGGTATTTTCTTCAGTTTCTTTCTTCAAAGATTTAAAGTTCTTGTCATACAAGTCTTCCACTTGTTTGGTTAGAGTTACTCTGAGATATTTTATGCTATATGTAGTTATTGTTAAGGGTGTTTATTTATTTCTTTCTTAGCCCATCATCTGTGTACAGGAGGGCTACTGATTATTTTGAGTTAATCTTGTATCCTGCTATATTACTGAAAGTGTTTATAAGTTGTAGAAGTTCCTTGGTAGAATTTTTGGGATCACTTATGTAAATCATGTCATCAGCAAACAGTGAGAGTTTGACTACTTCTCTTCCAATCTGCATCCCCCATTGATCTCTTTTTGGTGTCTTATTACTCTAGCAAGAACCTCAAGACCTATATTAAATAGATATGAAAAAGTGGACAACCTTGTCTTGTTCCTGATTTCAGTGGGACTGGTGTAAGTTTCTCTCCATTTAGTTTGATGTTGGCTGTTGACTTGCTGTATATTGCCTTTATTGTGCTTAGGTATGTTCTTTGTATCCCTTTTCTCTCCAAGACCTTTATCATGAAGGGATGTTGTATTTTGTCTAATGCTTTTTCAGCATCTAATGAGATGATTATGTATTTTTTATTTTTCAGTTTGTTTATATGGTGGATTACATTGACAGATTTTCATACACTGAACCATCCATCTATCTTTATAGTGAAGCTAATTTGATCATGGTGGATGATTTTTCTGATATGCTCTTGGATTCTATTTGCCAATATTTTTTTAATATTTATTTATTTATTTATTATGTATACAATATTCTTTCTACATGTATGCCTGCAGGCCAGAAGAGGGCACCAGACCTCATTACAGATGGTTGTGAGCCACCATGTGGTTGCTGGGAATTGAACTCAGGACCTTTGGAAGAGCAGGCAATGCTCTTAACCACTGAGCCATCTCTCCAGCCCTATTTGCCAATATTTTATTGAACATTTTTGCATCAATGTTCATGAGTGAGACTGATCTGTAATTCTCTTTCTTAGTAATGCCTTTATGTGATTTAGATATAAGGCTAATTGTAGCCTCATAAAAAGAGTTTAGCAATGTGTCTTCTGTTTCTATTGTGTGGAACAATTTGAGGAGTATTGGTATAGTTCTTCTTTAAAAATCTTGTAGAATTATGAGCTGAAAACTTTTGGTCCTGGAACTTTTTTGGTTGGGAGACTTTTGATGACTATTTCTATTTCTTCAGCAGTTATAGGTCTGTTTAATTTGGTTATATGGTGATTTAATTTTAGTAAATGGTATTTATCCAGAAAGTTGTTCATTTCCTTTAAGTTCTCCAATTTTGTGGAGAACAGGTTTTTAAAATATGACCTGATGATTTTCTGGATTTCCTCCAAGTCTTTTGTTATGTCCTCCTTTTTATTTCTGATTTTACTTGTTTGGATATTCTCTCTCTGCCTTTTGGTTAATTTGGATAAAGTTTTGTCTATTTTGTTGAATTTCTCAAAGAACCAACTCTTTGTCTCATTGATTCTTTGTATTGTTTTCTTTGTTTCTATCTTGTTGATTTCAGCTCTCAATTTGATTATTGTCTGCCAACTAGTTCTCTTGGGTGAGTTTGCCTTTGTTTTCTAAAGTTTTTAAGTGTTCTGTTAATTCTCTAGTAGGGGATTTTCCAGCTTCTTTATGTAGGTATTTAGTGCTATGAACTTTCCTCTTAACACTTCTTTCATCGTGTCCCATAAATTTGGGTATATTGTGTGGACATTTTCATTGAATTTTAGGAAGTCTTTAATTTCTCCTTTTATTTCTTCATTGATCCATTGATGATTCAGGTGAGCATTGTTTAATTTCCATGTGTTTGTGGGCTTTCTGGAATTAGTATTGCTGTTGAATTCTAGTTTTAAGCCATGGTGATCTGATAATATACATGGGGTTATTCCAATATTTTGTATCTGTTGAGGTTTGTTTTTTACCAAGTATGTGGTCAATTTTTGAGAAGGTTCCATGAGATGCCGAGAAGAAGGTATATTCTTTTATGTTTGGATAGAATATTCTATCAATATCTGTTAAGTCCATTTGAGTCATAACATCTGTTAGTTCCCTTATTTCTCTGTTAATTTTTTGTCTGACTTATCTGTCCAGTGGTGAGAGTGGAGTGTTGAAGTCTTCCACTATTATTGTGTGGGGGTTAATGTATGATTTAAACTTTAAAAGTGTTTCTTTTACATATGAGGATGCCCTTGTATTTGGGGCATAGTTGTTCAGTATTAAGATTTTCTCTTGATGGATTTTTCCTGTGACTAATATGAAATGTCCTTCTTTGTCTTTTTTGATTGATTTTAGTTTTAAGTCTATTATGTTATATATTACGTTAGTTTGTTTCTTAGGTCCATTTGATTGGAAAATTTTTTCCAACCCTTTACTCTGAGGTGATATCTGTCTTTAAGGTTGAGGTGTGTTTCTTCTATGCAGCAGAAGTATGGGTTCTGTTTTTGTATCCAATCTGTTAGCCTGTGTCTTTTTATAGGTGAGTTGAGTCCATATATATTAAGGGATATTAATGATTGTTATCTCCTGTTAATTTAGCTTTTGCTGTTGGTGATGTTAATTTGTGTGTTTTTCCCTTCTTTGGGATTGCTGTTGTGAGATCATCAATTGTCTGTGTTTTTGTTGATGTAGCCAACTTCCTTGGGCTGGAGTTTTCATTCTTTACTTTGTGGAGGGTTGGGTTTGTGGCCAGGTATTGCTTAAATCTGGTTTGTCATGGAATATCTTGTTTGTCCTTCTTTGGTGATTGAAAGTTTTGCTGGGAATAGTTGTCTGGGCTGGCATTTGTGGTCTCTTAATCTCTGCATAATGCTTGACTATGACCTTCTGGGTTTCATTGTCTCCAATGAGAGGTCTGGTGTAATTCTGATAGGTCTGCATTTGATGCAGGTATTACTTGGCCTTTTTCCTTTGCAGCTTTTAATATTCTTTCTTTATTCTGTATGTTTAGTGTTTTGATTATTATGTGGTGAGGGGACTTTTTTAGCCAGTCTATTTGGTGTTCTGTAAACTTCTTGTATCTTCATAAGCATATCTTTCTTTAGGTTGGGAAAGTTTTCTTCTATAATTTTGTTAAATATATTTTCTGTGCTTTTGAGTTTAACTCCTTCTTCTGTACCTATTATTCTTTGGTTTGTTCTTTTATGGTATCCCATATTTCCTGGATATTTTGTGTTAAGCTTTTGTTAGATTTATGTTTTCTTTGACTGATGAGTCTTTTTCCTCTTCTGTATTTTCAGTGCTTAACATTCTCTCTTCCATCTCTTGCATTCTGCTATTTATGTTTGCATTTGTGGTTCCTGATCATTTTCTCTTGATTTCTATAATTCCCTTGGCTTGTGTTTTCTTTGTTGTTTCTATTTCAGTTTTCAAGTCCTTTCATATGTTTGATTACTTTTTTTCTTGGTTTTCTTTAAGATACTTGCTGTTGTCTTCCAATTTCTTTGTTTGTCTTTTCTTCCATTTCTTTGAGAGAATTTCCCATTTCTTCTTTAAGAGGAAACATTCTCCTGAAGTTATATTTAGGTTTTTCTTCTGCTTCAGCTGTATTTGGTTGTTCAAGTCTTGTTTTGTAGGGTCTCTAGATTTTACTGGTGTTGCGTTGTCATGTGTGTTCTCACCTTGTCTACTCTTCTTTTCTTCTAATTGGTGTGGTTGGGACTGTCTGTGACTCTGGTTATTAATCTCTAAGTGCCAGTGGATCCAAGGCTCAGATGGTTGTTCCTCGTGGTACAGTCAGTGCCACGGTTCTAGTTACTCCGTTGGTCACTCCATGTCCTGGAGGTCACTCAGAGCTTCTGGGATCTGCTCTACTCCCTTAGAGTTTGCTGTCTCAGGCCTGCTCTGGTCTAGGTTGCCGTCTCAGACCTGTTTCTGTAAATGTCCCTGGTCTGGATCTGCTCCTGCAGAGGTTCCTGGCTTGGGGTTGGTCCTTCAAAGGTCTCTGGCTTTGATCTTCTTCTTCGGAGGTCCCAGACTCACTCCCAGACCTGCAGAGGTTTTGGCTCAGGCCTACTCCCTAAGAGATTTAGACTCACACCCAGCCCCTCAGTGGTCCTGGCTCAGGCCTAGTTCCTCGGAGGTCCAAGACTCACACCCAGACCCGCAGGGGTCCTGGTTCAAGTCTACTCCTTTGAAGGTCTCAGATTCATGCCCAGACCCACAGTGGTCTCTGGCTCTGACCCACTTGCTCAGCAGTTCTTCCCCTGTACCTGCTCCTGTAGAGTTTGCTATCTCAGGTCTCCTCTGGCCCAGATTGCTGGCTCAGTCATGCCTTCACAGATGTCCCTGGTTCTGGATCTATTCCTGCTCCCATTGAGCTTGCCTTCTCAGGCCCACTCAGCCTAGTTCACTGGCCCAGCCCTACTCCTATGGGGTTTGTTGATCAGGCCCACTCCAGCCCAGGTTGTTGGCTCAGTCCTGCTCCTGTGGAGTTCGCTGCCTCAGATCTGTCTTGGCCTAGGCCCTATGTTGAGATTTTTATGACATAGTAATCATAAGTCTTCTCTCAACCGAGGTTCTGATCTTAAGAACAAGGACACACTAACTACATTTTCTAGGACTATCAAAATTCCTTCAAGAAAGAAGCCTGGAGAAGCTGCCTGCTCTGTGGTTCTGAAATGAGATGGAACTGTGTGGAGTCAGTGAGAGAGGAGCAATGGCGTATAGACAGTTTTAAGAACAGGGAAGCTATCCTACACAATACCTGGAAACTGTCAAGCAGAAACACTAACGTCATCTTATATTTGCCCAAACCCATTGAAGGTGTAACACCACAAAGAAGCCAGTATGAACTGGAATGAAAGCAGTGACAAGGAGATTTGGGTTCCTTCATTGAAGCACGTGACCTACTGTAGCAGGGATGTGACTGTGGAAGATTCTGGGGGACAGAAGTTATATGGGAACTCTGTAGTGCCTGCTTAACTTTACTATGAATCTGCAAATTTTCTAAAATTAGAATCATGAAGTAGCTAAAGGTTAGCACCATGCCACTAATTTTAGTTTCTATGTCACGGGACAAAATATTGACTAGTGAAATGCAGATTGATACTAGTCTTAATTGGGACATTTGGTAAATTCTTCATTTTATATTTGTGTGTAATCCCTTCTTAAGGCTATTATTACCTAGAAAACCTGGGTTTGTGGGGTGATTCAGTGGGTAAAGGCACGTGCCACCAAGCCTGACAACCTGAGTTTGATCCCTGAAACCCATACCAGGGAAGGCCAGACTGACTCCTGCAACTTGCCCTTTGACCTCCACATGCTAGTTGAGGCTCATACATACACACACTAAATTTTTTAGATGGTCTATTGCTTTCTCGTTAAAATCTGTGCCTTTAGAACAATGCCTCTGATTTAATACCAGTTGAAAGATGAATTGCACAGTGCGTATGAAAGTGATAAAAAATAAATAAATAAATTCCCTGTAGGACAAAGAGTTTTGTGGCCAGAGTGGAGAGTCAGGGAAAGGAAGTGTGGATGAGCCTGTCACCATTGGCTCTCCCAGCGGTGGATTTGCCAGCCCATGAGAGGTCACGAATGTAAAGAAAGATGGATTCCAAGTACATTCACAGAACATTTGCTTCAACAGCTTCTGAACGGCAGTTAAGTGAAAACAGTAGAGATTTTATTCTGGGGGTGTTTAACGACTAGCCCATTTGGGGCCCACAGAGCAGAGCCAATCATTACACAGACACCCACTCCGGCGGTTATGTGGGTTTCTTGGGTTGTTTCCTTTTAAATCAGAAGTTCTCAAACAACTTCAAGGCCTGAGTTCAACTGCAATTAAAGCCACTGAAGAGCAGAAGAGGGTTCGTTTTAAGGGCCTCCTCTTGGCTCATAAAATCTCAGCACAACAAGCCAGGAAATATTCAATTATTCCTAGGATGCCATAAGCATTTTATGGTTGGGCCATGTTATTCCGCTGAAGTCTCTGAGGCAGGATATTTGGTCTGCACCGCCTTCCACCCCCGCCTCCCCCAGCCCCCACTTGATCTTTTTTAAGGACTTGAGGGGTGATTTTGCTTTTCGGTTTTCACTGCTTTCCTTCACATTAGTGTTCCAGAAGGAGATGAACTATCAGAAAAGGTGACCTCAGATGTCTGGGGAGTCCCAAGAGCTGTTCCACAAAGTATTCCTTCCTGCTGGACAGAAGCCAAGTGATGCCCAGTGAACTCAAAAAGGTGCCCCTGAGGGAAAAGCTTGTCCAGTCCATACATACTTCAAGTCAAAAGCCATTCTCTGTGCCTTTGGTTGCCAAATTGTTGCCCTGCCAGCCACTCCCTAAAGCCTGGGTCTCACCTCGCTTAGAATCTATGAGAGTGTGCCAATGAAGTTCAAACAACAAGGACAACTTAATTTTGTTCTAAATTGGCCTGACCTTGAACCTCCCACTAGTGAATTTCTAATTTGTCCTAAACTAAATAAAAGCAGCTAATGGCTACAGATGGTTCTCTGTCTGACGCCACACAGAGTAACTCCCAGGAGTCGCCTTCAGAATCTCCACAAAGGAGAACACTGAACCACAAAGAGGCAAGACTCATTCTCAAGATCAGAGTGCCAGCATCTTCCCAAGATGGTGCTCAAGCCAGGATTCCAAGGACGGAGGGCACAGAGATGCCTGCTGTGTTGCTAGGTTGCCACTCTGCAACATCTCAGTGATGTTCTGGATCCTCACTTCATTCCCATCTCCCAGTTTCTGTTCCCCCCTCAATGGTTCTAATGCCCCTGCCTCTTCAAGGTCCCCTTTTCCTTGAGACACTTCTCGTTGGGGAAATTGTGTTTGCCTTGGGTTTAACCTATCCATCCATCCCCCAGAGGACCTGCTGCCAGCTCCTATCCTGTATCTGCTTCCTAATAGCGTCACTTTTATGTCTCCCCCACAGTCATGCTACCACTGTTAATTGTCCCACTGGGTAATGTGTGTGGCTTTCATGAATGGGCTTCATCCAAATGCTAGGCACGGCCTTGGACTGAATAAGAAACCAGCCTAAATGCAGAAGGCTTTGGGCTTACGTTTCTGAAAGGCAGGCTCAGTGTTTTCCAATTGCCTAAGCAGACCTACTTACTCCCAGCCTACCCCCCACGGCCCTGTATCACTAAACTCTTGGAAATAAGGCTGGCTTTGCCTTTTTCAGTAGACTGATTCTTGGCATAGCCAGAATTGACAAAGATATCAATAGAAATACCAGAGAGGTATAATGTATTAAATAACTATTTTGTTTTTGCTTTGGTTTAGTTTTTGTTTTATCACTTGTAGGTACATATGTGTGGGTGTACACACTAATGATGTGGGGGTGCAGGTCACATCTTGGGTGTGGGGGTGAAGAGACAGCTGTGCAGAACTGGTTCTCTCCCGAGTTCTAGCCATTGAACTCAGGTTGCCACAGCGACCACTGCCTTTTCCCACAGCGCTTTCTTCTTGGCCCGCGTTGGCTTTGTTTTGAGTCAAAGTCTCACTCTGTGGCCCAAACTGGCCTTGAATTCACAGTCCTCCTGCCTCTGCCTCGTGTGTGCTGGAATTATAAGAAAACACCACAGGGTGTATCTTATTTTTACATTTTTTAATTTAGCTAATTTACCTAGTCTAATTCTTCCCATTGCTTTTCTCGGTTTGATGGAGCTGGCTGTGACAGATCCAGCTTATCCCATGTATGACTATAAGGGAGCCCTATTAAGGAATACCTAAGATATAGACAAACTGTAGAGGACATCCATGGAAGCTAGTATATTCAAAAATGTCGTGCTAATGAGCAAAAGCCTCCTCTCCAAATGCCAGATGAAATCAGTCAAGTACATGGGGTCAAAAACTTAAAGTCAGAGACAAGTCAAATGTCAGCAACTAGTCACCAAGGGTAGGGAGAAGTAGCAGGTACTGTATGGCTGGGCTCCTGGGGCCAAGAAGAAGACATCCTACCTCTGACTGGTCCTACCTACCCCCGGGGAGCACAGGACCAGAGCCCCACACAGAAAGAGATACTGCGTGACATGGGAACAGAGGACTCTGACATTCTAGCCTGAGGAAGGGCAAAATCAACAAAGGGAAACTAAACATATGGATACAAACGTGTTAGAAGGAGAAAGGAGAGAGGAGCAGAAACAGAGAGGGAGGGGGAGGGGAGAGAAATGTGAGGTGGAAGAAGGAAGAATGAAATAAAGAGGGATGGAGAAAGACAGAAGAGAGAAAGAAACAAAAGAGAGGTGGTGGGAAAAGAGATAGAGAGTAGGGAAGAGAAAGACAGAAAAGAGACTGAAAAACAGAAAGTGAGAGAGAGAAGAGGGGAAGGGAAAGAACAGACCACCCCCCCCATCTCAATGAGTGCAGCCACTGCCAAGGTCTTGGCTTCTGAGCATCCACCTCCACTGTGAAAACCCCCTTTGGAGATATGACAGACTCCAGATTAGGGGCAGAAACACGCAAAATGGTACTTTACTGTGCCAGAAATGAAGGAGGTGACCAGAAAATAAAGAGGAAAAAAAAATGATAATACATGTCCAAAGCTAGGAAGCAATATAATAAAGAGGATTATAGTCGCTAAGCCCGGGATGACATGAGCATAAAAATAGACAGTAGGAACAGATTCTCCCTCGCTGCGTCCAAGCTGTGAGCCACACAAATATAATTAGGGGCTTAAAACGGTGACAGGAAACACAGTATTTTCAGTTTTGAAACCTCTCGTCACAGAGCGCTTGTTACTAATGAAGAGAAAATGAATGTCTTTACAGTGGGGAATCCTGGGACGTGTTCTTAACATGCACGTTGTTCACAAGGGGACAGTCAAACGGTGCATCTTCTGATCGGACAGGGAAAGGAACACACGGCACTTCTGTACCGCCTTCAGCTTTAGGTGATTGAAGACGGATGCTTAAAAGAAATCCCACACTAGCTCAGAATTGAGTGTAATTGAGGGTTATTTATTTAGGTAGACTCACAGGTCACAATCCTCTGCTGGAACGGGGAACAGCAACCGAATCCAGAAGCTGGAAAAGAGGTCAGACACGCACTTAATATCGGTATATATAGTATAAGAGGCCACATCCAACTGGGCAGGTAACTTAAAGGCTGCTGGTAGTAGGAATTCTTACAGCAGGAGGTGGATCTTTGACTAACAGTGGGGAAACACTAGCCTCCCAAACTGAAGGTGTTCTATGGAATAAGTAGCCCACAACTCAAAAGGATCATAGCAACGACAGAACTCTCCTGGGTTAAGGAAAATTGAAGAAGTTCAGGACGTTAATATTCTAAGTTGGGCCCCTTAGACGAACTCCTGGAGCATGTTTAACTTCAAACCCAGGACAAAAGGCTGAGGCACTTGTTTAATGCACCAAAGCGGGACCTGGCCTCCAAGTTCTCCCAGCATCCCTCAGTCCTTACTTATTACAGAGTATGGCTGGTCTACCACAACCCCCTACCTAGAACTCTCTCCAGTACAGGGGCTGGGCTGCCCTTCCTCCATTGGATCTTCCCTATATAATCCAGACACTTTGGTTACCTGTGCCTGCCTCCTGGCTGCTGCACCTGGTTCCCCTCTTTTTCCTCTCTCTTTCCCTCCCCTTCTTCCCATAATGTCTAGCTCAGGTCT
Source organism: Microtus pennsylvanicus (assembly GCF_037038515.1). NCBI lineage: Eukaryota > Metazoa > Chordata > Mammalia > Rodentia > Cricetidae > Microtus > Microtus pennsylvanicus. The sequence goes on from NC_134599.1 coordinate 4,489,708, forward strand.
TGTCCACTGTGGACTCTCCCCGATGTACCTGTCCCTGACTCAGGCTATGCTATAATGACCTTTCTCCTCCACCATACCTAGGAGCAGTTGTTATGAGCTGCAAGGCCAGTGGCCCTGGCAGGTCCCATGGTGGATGGAGGACCCCGCGGTGGGTAAGGGACAGGCAGGTATGCCCTGCAGAGAGAGCCTGGGTATGGAGAGTTTATTTGGTGGGTATTGGGAGGGTATGAAAGGTTGGGGTGTGGGGGAAAGAGAGAAATAGAGAGACAGAGAGAAGAAAGAGGAGAGAGAAGAGGGGAAGGTAGAGAGAGAAAGCTGCCTCTTCAGAAGAAGAGAGAACAGAGAGAGAGAGAGAGAGAGAGAGAGAGAGAGAGAGAGAGAGAGAGAGAAAGGGAGAGAGAGAGAGAGAGAGAGAGAGAGAGAGAGAGAAAGAGAAGGGAGAGATTGGGAGTGGGCAGAGCTTGTCTCTTAAAGGGCAGGGCGCTGACGGAAGGTCAGCAAAATTATAACAGCAGTCTTGTCTTTTCCTTTCCTTTTTCTTTCTTTCTTTCAATGCCCTGGTGAAATGAGGAGGACGCCTGTGGTGGGGGCTGAAGGACACCACTTTCCAGGTTTCTGGGACACCACTGTGGCTATGCAGCTGATCCTTGTCTGTAGAAAACACATTCAAATCTTACAGATGTTTGCACTCAAATGCAAGCTTTTCTATATTTTTGAGGTTGTTTCAAAGTCGTAAATGTTTACCAATACCTCTCCCTGCCTTAGCCAAGTTTCAGGGAACATCAGCAAAGACGGAGAGAAGAATGTAAGAGCTCAAGGATGGGGAGGAGCACCGTGACGTGCTGTCTGAGAATAGGGAGGAGCACCGTGACGTGCTGTCTGAGGATGGGGAGGAGCCATGACATGCTGTCTGAGAATAGGGAGGAGCCATGACATGCTGTCTGAGGATGGGAGGAGCACCGTGACATGCTGTCTGAGGATGGGGAGGAGCACCGTGACGTGCTGTCTGAGGATGGGGAGGAGCACCGTGACATGCTGTCTGAGGATGGGAGGAGCACTGTGACATGCTGTCTGAGGATGGGGAGGAGCACCGTGACATGCTGTCTGAGGATGGGGAGGAGCACCGTGACATGCTGTCTGAGGATGGGGAGGAGCCATGACATGCTGTCTGAGGATGGGGAGGAGCCATGACATGCTGTCTGAGGATGGGGAGGAGCCATGACATGCTGTCTGAGGATTGGGAGGAGCCATGGCATGCTGTCTGTGGATGGGGAGGAGCCATGACATGCTGTCTGGGCATGGGGAGGAGCCATGGCATGCTGTCTGGGGATGGGGAGGAGCCATGACATGCTGTCTGAGGATGGGGAGGAGCCATGACATGCTGTCTGAGGATGGGGAGGAGCACTGTGACATGCTGTCTGAGGATGGGGAGGAGCCATGACATGCTGTCTGAGGATGGGAAGGAGCACTGTGACAGGCTGTCTGAGGATGGGGAGGAGCCATGACATGCTGTCTGAGGATGGGGAGGAGCCATGGCATGCTGTCTGGGGATGGGGAGGAACCATGGCATGCTGTCTGAGGATGGGGAGGAGCCATGACATGCTGTCTGGGGATGGGAAGGAGCACCGTGACATGCTGTCTGGTGTACACGACAGCAACACTGCACTAATAAACTTGCAGCATCTTCGTCTACATAAGACCTATACAAGATCAAGCCAGTCAGCATTCAGCATGGAAAGAAGAAGGTACTCCTATCCACGCTGGGGTCTACCGACTGTGGACTGTGGCTGGGAGAGATATAATCATTTTTCTCTGGGGGTGTGGCCACGAGTAGACTGCCCATGGGAATAGCTCCACATGCAAGCACTTAGAGCAGCACCAACTAGACAGATATAAAAGATCTGATATAAAGTAAAAATATACAAGTAAAATTGAAAATAAATTTAAAAATTACAAAATTGAACTTTGCTAAAAAGAGTGGGAATGAAACCTGGTCTCAAGCAAGGTGAACCTGTTGCAGTTACAACACAATACAGTTCTGAATCACAGAAGAGGCAGAGAAACAGCTAGGGCACTTGAGAACCAGCATGAGCCAGACACAGTTTTAAACAGAATGAACTAGAAGTTGAAAGAGGAACATGGAAAATGCAGCAATGCAGTCACAGTGAGAGTGTGTATTTCAGCAGCTAACGGATGCAATCTAAGATCTGAGCAAGCAAATCGCAAGCTCATTCCCAAAGAACATGGGGAGAAAGCTGCACCTGAAAGTTTTTCAGGTTTGCACAGAGTGGTTTAAAAATTATTGGTCATCTACCGAGACCTGAAAAAGCAAATTTTAATAAACGCCAAAGAAACAGTCATCCACAGAAAACAAACGCTGGACCCAGTCATGTGCTGACCTTCCCTCCAAAGGAGCCTGCAGCCAGCAGAGCAGACCCTAAAAGTCATTGGGGAGCTATTGTGCTGCTAGACAACTCACAACCACATTCCTGCTCCCCCAAACATCTAGGGGAACCGGGATATCTTTGTGAAGGAGCCACCTAGCTCTGTGTGGCCTGGGGTCTTTCTGGCACGCTAGGCTTCTGAGCTCATCACCCCAAATATGTTTTAAAAGCCTTGAGAACTAGACCCCAAGAATGTATATGCCCATCTGTAGCCACCTCGAATTGTCTGAGCCACCCAGGTGGCTTGTCAGGGACTTGTCAGGCAACCAAGATGCTGCCTGATGCAGTTAGATTTATTCATTGCTTACGGTAACAAGTAGGCTTCTGAAACATGGGAGCAAGTGTGAGTGACGGGAAAGCATTTGATTGACTCTCTCTTCACCGCCAAGGTGTCATTTTTAAGAGAAAAAGAAACAAATGACTGGGAAATTCTGGAGTTGGGAGCAGAACAAGAAAGGATGGGTACATGAAGAGGCAGCACGCATGCAAATGTGTATGAGAGCGGATGTGTGTGCAAGAGCATTGTGTGGATATGTGAGTGTGTCAGAGTATGTGAGTACATAAGAGTGTGTTGTCTAAGACTGTCTGGGTGTATAAGAGCTTTGCACAAGAGTATTTGTGTGAGGATTGTGTAAGATCACTGTGAGTGCTCTTAAAAAATGCACAAGAGCATGTGCGTGATTGTGTGTGTAATGTGGGTATGTAAGTGTGTTGGGGTATGAGTGTGTACATTTATCTGTCAGCATAGTATTCTTGTAAGTAAATACCCGAGGGAATTATCTTGTACAAGAAAGGATTTGTCCGGGGCTCTGGTTTCTATAGACCCAGTCCAAGATTAGCTTTTCCCTGGCAAGGGAGCTTCTCCTTTGGCAAGGGTAACATATTGTAATAGGTGTGTGAGAGAGGGAAGCAAGGGATCTCACAATCCCACTCTAGTGCATACCTCCAGACTTACCTAAGAGATTCACCCAGCCCAATTGTGCCAATCTGGAAACCATGTCTAATTTTAACACAAGCCTTTGGGAGACACCCAACCTCCAAACTGTAACAGTGTGTGTAAGAGAGACGCTGTGTGTGTGCGTGCGTGAGCAAGTGTGCACAGAGGCATATCATGAGTATGCACACAAAAATAAGAACATAAGGTTTTTCATGGTGGGACGTCCATGTAGCTTAAGGTGTGCTGGGTACTGGTGAGGAGGGCTAGGCTGTTTCAATAAATGTAAAGAAGTACACACAAAAACTGACGAAAAAAGAGACTGAGAGCCATATATGTCTTGCTGCTCAGCTTTCCTAGCAGGCTGATAAACAGACTGCAGTTGGGTTTTCTTTAACTCTGGTCTGTGCTCTGATGGATGAATCCCAGAGGCAGGGATTGGCGGGGGTGGGGGTCAGCAGGGGTTGCTTTGGTATCCATTGTGCCAAGACATCACGAAGGCAAAGCAGGTGTTCAGAATAACTGTCTTGTTAAGATTCTTGTGCCTTGGCCCAGACGCACAGCTCGCAGCCACTCCTCTGGGTTTGTATACTCCCAGGGAGCATGGCAGCAATGAACAGAAACTCTCAAGCTACCTCCGGCTCCAATCTCTCAGCAGCCACAGTTCCCTTACAGGCCCAGAAAACACTAGGTCAGCCATGTTTAGAAGTCCTTCAGCGAAGCCCCTCAGACCAAAAGCTTAGAACAATGGACATTTTCTAGCTCGAACGGGCAGGTGTGCGAGGCTCCAGGGGATGCTGTTGCCTGTGTCGTCTGCGGGCCCGGGTAGTCAACACTGACAGCTTACAGCATGTGTGTGCCATGAACTCTGGGGCTGAATGGGTTGGTTGGCGAAATGCAACATGCGGTGACGGTGTCAGCCTGTTGACACTGTTTAGAAGAACTGTCAACAGCTGTTTCTCGGAGACAGAGATGCTTTCTGGCAAATGCTGCCATGCTAAACAAGTCCCTGCATCCCCCAAACAATTTAGCGCATTACACCAAACACCAGAAGAATAGACTTTCTGATTTATTTCCCAAGTACACAGAAGGTAACAATTTGATTTTTATCTGTGTGGCATTTTCAAGGCAATACAAGCCATTGCTCTTTTCATTTGCTCAAGGCTTTGGGAAACAGATCGATATTATTAATAAATCGCATTGAACATGGACTTGATTGGTATTTACTTAAATATTAACAGACTTACCTGGCATTTCTTGTCTGCATCAGTGGACCCTAGACAGAAGTTACTGACACTCAGAGAAGCCTATATTACACAGAGATAAAGGCAGGGCCTCTCTGGTTATTAGGGCCAGGATGTTATTTCAGTCCCGATTTTCCACACATGGATGAAGTTTAAATAGAAATATTTCCATTTTAACTGGCTACTCTTTCCCTCCTCACACACATCACTGGTTCTCAGGCTTTATGTCTGTCTGACCACAATCATTCGCCAGCACCCTGTGACGATCATTCTCAGTAGAGCTCGTGGATTAAGAGAGAGATCCATTGAAGATGGGTGGCCAGTGGACTCCGTCGTGCCTTCTGCCGCAGTCCCTTTGAGTTCCTCAGGGATTCCTCCGTCGGAAGAAAGAAGGCAGTAATGGGGACAGTGATCTCAGTCACAGGCCTATCATTCTTAAAGACTATTCCTCTTTAAAATTCTATCCTCTTGAGGTTTTCTTCCTGGACCCTCAGTGCCATCCAGTAAGAAAGACTAAGACACATCATCTGTCTCTCCATTTTTTCTTTTTCTTTCTATTTCTCTGTTATTTTTTTTTCATTTTACCTATCAGCCCCAGTTTCTCCTCTCCCACTTCTCCTATCCCTCTCCTCTTCCCATTTAAACCCCCCCCCATCCATTCTTCTGAGGCTTAAGACTCCTTTGGGGAGTCAACAAAGTCTGGCAGGATCAAGCTCTTCACCCCTGTATCAAGGCTGAGCAAGGTATCTCACCATAGGGAATGGGGTCCAAGAAGCCAATTCATGCACCAGTTACTATAACTCTATAGTAGAGCTTGAAGTCAGGAATGGTGGTGCCTCCAGAAGTTCCTTTATTGTACAGGATTGTTTGGGCTATCCTGGGTTTTTTGCTTTTCCATATGAAGTTGAGTATTGTTCTTTCAAGGTCTGTGAAGAATTGTGTCAAGATTTTGATGGGAATTGCATTGAATCTATAGATTGCTTTTGGTAAGATTGCCATTTTTACTCTGAGATCCTACCTATTCAAGAGTGTGGGAGATCTTTCCGTTTTCTGACATCTTCAATTTTTTTTCTTCAAAGATTTAAATTTTATGTCATACAGATCTTTCACTTGTTCAGTTAAAGTTATCCCAGAGGATTTTATGTTATTTGTGGCAACTGTAAAAGGTGATTTTTCTCTGATTTCTTTCTCAGTCCATTTATCATTTTATATAGGAGGGGTACTGATTTTTTTAAGTTGATCTTGTATCCTGCCACATTATTGAAGGTATCTATCAGCTGTAGGATTTCCCTGGTAGAATTATGGAGGTTCCTTATGTATACTATCATACATTTGCAAATAGCAAAAAAAAATTGACTGTTTCCATTCCAATTTTTATCCATTTGATCTCCTTTTGTTGTCTTATAGCTAGAACTCCAAGTACTATATTGAATAGTTATTGAGAAAATGGCCAGCCTTGTCTTATTCTTATTTTTGTGAAATTGCTTTGAGTTTCTCTCCATTTAGTTGGCTGTTGGCTTGCTGTATATTGCCTTTATTATATTTAGGTATGTTCCTTGTATCCATGATCTCTTCAAGACCATTATCATGAAGGGATGTTGGATTTTGTTAAAGGTTTTTTCAACATCTAATGAGATGATCATGTGGGTTTTTTTTTCTTTTAGTTTATTTTATGTGATGGATTACATTGATGGATTTTCATATGTTGAACTATTCCTGCATCTCTGGGATGAAGCTTACTTGGTCATAGTGGGTGATTTTTTAAAATGTGTTCTTGGATTCAGTTTGTCAGTACATTGAGTATTTTTGTGTCAATGTTCATGGGGGAGATTTATCTGTAATCCTCTTTTTTAGTGTGTTTGTGTGGTTTGAGTATTAGGGTAAATGTAGTCTCATAAAAAGAGTTTGGCAATGTTCCTTCTGTTTCTATTGTACTGAACAACTTGAAGATTATTAGTATTAGCTCTTCTTTGAAATTCTGGTAGAATTCTGTGCTGAAATCATCTGGCCCTGGGCTTTTTTGGGGCTGGAGAGATGGCTCAGTCATTAAAGTCTAGGCTCACAACCAAAAATATCTTTCTATCTTATGGATGAGGACAGTGAATAGTTAAAAATTAACATTGACAATACCTGAAATGTGTAAGAATTTGACCCTTTTGAGTGCTATGTGCTGGTTTCCTGTTTGATCTTCATCTCCTTTGATTCTATTAGCCCTGATCTGTGGACCTGGGCTGTCATTCTGACAGTTAGTGCCATGAACTCAGAGGCTGCCCTGCTTGGTTGGTGGAACACAACATGAGAAGATGTTCAGAGATGGTAACAACTCATACTATTCTTGTGATCTAAACTCTGTTTGTAACTAGTTAGCATACGAGGACCGAAAAACTGAGGCTGGCTAGTAACAAGGAGAAGGCTGTGTCAGGAGAAGATCAGGATCCAGGCCAGGTGTTCCTCTTCTGTGAACTGAGCTCCTTGCCTTCCCAGCTAAGTGATCAGGCTAAAGAGTGTCATGGCACCACTCCTGGGAACAGAGTTGCCTCCTGGAAGTCCAGAAATTTCCACATCTGGCAGGCATTCCACTCAGCATACTGGGCTTCTACATAAGAAGCCTGGCATACCATGCTCCTGGGTGTTCCCAGAAGTCAGAACACTCAATTGTGAAGTAGCAGTAGTAGCTGGTAACTGGCCTGCTGACAAGACTACACTCTCTTTTATGTGCTTCTTCTGCATAGAGACCTTGGTGGTGTGAGCTATTCATTCTAAGGTAATGTGCTCACTAATCACGGTCAATTGGCTTCTACTATATAAGACAACAAAGCAGATGTTGTTCCCTGAAACTGTCTCCAGAGTGGTTCATCTCCACACCCTTTAACAGATCTTGGGGTCTTGCCATGGGAAGTTCTGGTTATGGTGGCATTCTGTCTCATTAGTTTTCCAACAGACTATCTGTTAGAAACAAGACTAAAACCCAAACCCAACCTATCTTCAGGTGGACTGGGAAGAGTAGACAGCCTGCTGGGCCCTGAGTGAGTATCCTGTCCTCTCCTTCCAGCACAAGCGCTGAGCACCTCCAGAGCTGTGTGGCTTTGTGGGAAGCACATCTTCTGGCAATACTTGGTCAGGAAGGGGGAGTATTGCTCTTCTTTATCCTCTGAGCAGTACCTGCGTGAAATGTGTAAGCAAGATGAGTCTCTGAGAGGAAACATTTAAAACTCCCTAAAGTTTCTATCTATGCCGAGACATGACGCTTTCTATACAATGCCAGTGTTTCCTTACACATTGACTCTTGTGGCCCATGTCCACCCTTCCTGGGTAGACAGGTTACCCTTTCAGGCCAGAAGTCATTCTCACTAAACTGAAAGATGATTCTGCGGTTACTGTACTTACCGTGCAAGCATGAGAACCTGAGTTCCAGCCTCAAAATCACAAACAACCCATACTGATAAAGAAAAAACAACAATAAAGGTCTGGTCTCTTGCTCGTAATCCCATTGCTAGAGGGGCAGAGATGGGCAGGGCTTGTTGACCAGCCAAGTTGTGATACTAAACACCTAAAATGGTAGGCTTAGTTTTTGCCACAAATGATGTTAAGTTTCTGGAAGATTAAATAATAATTACTCATTGCATGAACCCAGAATTACGACTGAAATTTAGTTTTTCTTTTATCAGCCAAGCAAATGGACTATCATGGGGTAGGGACAGAAACTAACAGAGTCAACTTAGCCAAGTCACTCAGAGCCTTTATGTCTCAATTTCTTCCACTTGTAAATGGGAATAATTGAACACCTGTGAAGAAAGTTTTCATTAAATTTTAGTTAAGTATTTAAAATTGGCTCTCCATGATTCCTACCCCTTCCTCTTTTAGTTAGCCAAACCAAGAGACTTCCATACACTTTCCCACTCATAGCTAGCCGCTCTCTTTGCTGGGTTTTAGAGTGCAATGCTCAGAAGTCTGGAAAAAATCTGCAGGTGAAGACAAATGGGCTCCTGCCTCCCACCAGCAGCCAGGCAACCGGAGTCTGCACTGAAAAAGACTCCTGAACCATGCACCATGTGCATAACACAGGTCCTTGCATCCTCATCCACCCTTGTGAGGAAGAACTTCCCTTGTTTGCAAGCTCAGAGACAAAATGCCCACATAGGAATGTGCATTTAAAGTAGGATTGCCACCTTACCTGATGGTCTGGGCCTCAAATCTTAGATTCTGGAGAGGCTGAGGCAGAAGAATTGCACGTTCAAGGCCAGCCCGAGGAACTTGGTGAGGTTTTGTCTCAAAGCAAAAAGTAAAACAGACTATTGCAATATAACTTGTTGTAGGAGGCCACTAGTTAGTTCCTGGCTACTCAGCCCCGAAATAATCACACAGAAACCATGTTATTTGCAGTACTGTTTGGCCAATAGCTTAAGTGTATTTCTAGCTAGCTCTTATATCCTAAACTAGACCATGTCCATTAATCTGTGTATAGCCACGAGGCTGTGGTTTACCCAGTAAAGTTCTGTCCCAAGCATCGGTCTCAAGTGGGGCTACATGGCTTCTCCCTGACTCCACCTACTCTCTCTCTATATATATATCTCTTCCAGCCTGGCTATATTCTGTTAAGCCATTGGCCAAAAGCAGCTTCTTTATTACCCAATAAAAGCAATACATATACAGAAAAACTTTCCACACGACTAGATCCTTGTAGAATACTTCCTTTGTGTGTATGAGACCTGGGGTTCAATCTCCAGGTTTTAAAAGACAGAGCAATTATGAAGAATTAGTTCCTACAGCACTGACCAAGGGCTAGGCCAGTGGACTTGAGGTTGGAGGGGTCAGCATGGGACTAGAAGAGTGACATGGAAAAATCATTGTGATGTCACTCCTGAGTGGGACTACTCATCCCAGGAGTGGCTCACGGGAACTCATGCCTGTCCTCTGAGCATGGTCCAGGTACCTGCTGGAGGCATCCCAAAAGCTCCTGCCAGAGACGCGTGAGGTTAGTCAGAGCATGCTCACTCTAATGCATGTGCTGCTCCTATCACATAGCAGACAAGGACTTTAGAGTGGAATAGAAAGAAGAAGGGAAGACGAGAGTTGTGAGTGAGGTAGAGCCATGACAGAGGCTGCCGGTGAGAAACCTTCAGAGGTGGAAGGTTCCTGAAGGTCATTGAGCCCTGAGAGGGAAGGAAAGATTCTGCTCAAGAGTTTGAGGTGAAAGCTGGGAAGGTGACTTGGAGGTTAACAGTGCTTGGGGCTCTTGCAGAGGACCAAAGTTTGGTACCTGGCACCCATACTGGATGTCTTATGACCGCCTAGAACTCCAGCTTCAGGATTCAGACACCCTCTTCTGTCCTCTACAGATACTCTCACAAGTGTGCATACACACACACACACACACACACACACACACACACACACACACACACATTAATAAATTAGAATTTTTAGAAAGAGCCTGAGATACCCCAGGATTCAGGCAAAGAGTCTGAGATCTCTTTGATGTAGGTGTGCTGGTCTCATCTTCCAACTAGATTGCGCTTGTATAGAAACAGAGATATCTATCTTTGTTCTGCTCACAATAAGCTGCACCCGGTACTTCAAGACTTGGTCTGTGTGACACACCCATGCCTTTATCCAACTTTGCAACACACAGAGCTAGACTAGAAGCTTCCTTTGGCCAGGAGATAAGAATCAGAGGGACCCAAACCACCAACCAAAAGAACAGGTTCCCTTTCTTTTGACCCTGAAAACCTGATGCTGAACTTTTCATCTTTTCACTTCTTCTCCACACTGAGAGAAGAGAGATAAGGAGGCGGCAAAGAGACAGAGAACATCCCATTTCCACTAAGTTCTGCCTTGGTGTGCCACGGTGTTCTGGTTTCCTTCCTGTTACACTGATAAAACACTGACCAAGAGAAACCAGGGAAAGGAAAGGGCTTCCAAATTACAACCAATCCTTGAGGGATGCCAGGGCAAGAACTCGAAGCAGAAACCACGGAGGAACACTGCTTGCTGGCTCACTCACAGCTCATGTTAACCTAGCCTAGATTCCCTCGCTTAGATAGATCGGGACCACCTGCCCTGGGGATGGTGCTGCCTGCAGTGGGCTGGTCCCTCCTGCTTTCGTTAATAATCAAGGCAATTCCCCACGAGCATGTTCATAGGCCAAGCTGGTCTAAGAAATTCCTCCATCAAGATTCTCCTCTCAGATGACTCCAGGCTGTGTCAAGTTGATAAGCTGCCCAAGAATCAGAAAGAAGGAAAGCCAGGCACTACTCTATGAAACATGGGAAAATGAGATTTATTGCCTCGTAATTGCACTCCTATTATACCTCATTCCCTGTGTGTTTGTCTTGCTGAAGGGAAGCAGGAGGAGGACTTGAAAGCCCACGGGATATACAACAAAGTGTCAGGAATGACAATGTGAATTAAGGATGCGCAATCCACCAACTCTAATAAAAATCTCTTTTATTTGTGTGTGAGCGCTGATGCGCTCTGGCATGTTTCTAACTCCTGTTTTGTTATTTATGAAATGGAAACCTGACAATTCGCTAAATCACCATGAGCCATTCCTTTTACAATCTGTTTCGTTTTCTGGGCACAGATTATTGTTTTTTTATTATTCGGGAATCACGCTGGTTCTCAACGGTTCATATTTTGCATAAGAAGTAAACTAGTTTGGCAATTTCGAATGACAGAAACAGGAGTCTTCACCAAAAACTCTGCTACCGTAGGCCTTTGGTGCAGAAACTTCCATTTGTGCTGCTCCCTTAGGTTCAAGAATGTAAGAGACTGTGTGTAACCACCGGAGTTCTCATCAAAACCAGAAAAGGATAGTTCATCCACAAAGGTACTAACTACACGAGAGGCAGAAGGCCCGGTTGGAAGGCTCAGGCTCCCGGGACAACTGTGGTCTGTGCCTTCCTTGAGCCCTGGGAACAAGTGAAGAGGAGATGATTGCTAACTTCCACAAGGCAAGACATGTTGGCACCCAGCTTATCCTCAAAGAACATCTTTTAGTTCTAGAACCACAGTAGATGTCACATGGGATATATGTTCTGTCCTCATCCTCTGTCGTACCGCCAATCCGGTATGCCCGTCATTCTTAGGCCTGAGAGCAGAGACAAGTGGTCCAGGGCACTAGAGACAGAAGGTCAGGACAGGTCCACAGGGACCTCAGGCCCTGGTGGAGGGCTGGAAGTCAGCAACTCCAATGAAAGGAAGGCTAGGCTAGGTGTAGCCTAACTGATACAGGGCTTGCCTAGGATGCACAGAGCCCTTCATGAACCAGACGTGGTGGTGTGTACCTGTAATCCCAGCTCTCAGCAGGTGGCGGCCGGAGGGTCAGAAGATGAAGGTCCTCCTCAGGTTTATAGTGAAGCTAGCCTGAGACACGTGAAGAACGGAAGTTGAGCCCTGTGGATGAGGAGAGGAGCAAGTCTGGTTAAAGTGAAACATAAAATTGCAAACTCTCTAAAAGCAAAGCACCGCTGTCCTTTCCAGCAGAAAGTAAGGGGACCCCTGTTCCTAAGGGAGTTATAACTTACAGGTTTCTTTGCCTGCTTTTTGGTAGGGATAAGAATTTGAGATTTTAAAAAAAATGAAATTTATTATGTTTGAGAAGCTGTTTCTTAAACACTCGATATATTCAAAAGTTCAGTTACTGGGTAGACCAGCAGTCCACTCGTCATTATTTGAGCAGCTGGTGGGAGGGCCTGCATGCATATGTGTGTGCAGAGAAGGTGCAGGCCAGTGCTCAATCCAGAGAGTCATTCCTGGGCGGCATACACCTCACTTGCTGGGACTGGCCAACTAGGCTCAGCTGGTGGCCAGCAAACCGCAGGGACTTCCTGTCTTTTCCTTCCAGTGTTGGAATCAGGAGTGGGAGCCAGTGCACTCAGCTTCCCCCTGTGCTCTGGGGATGGAACTCAGGTCCTCATGTTTGTACGGCAAGCACTTTCCTGACTGAGAGCTCTCTTCAGAACTCAATTTGAGTGCTAATTGGATATTTTATGGCCCCCTTTTCAGAGGGAACCAAGGGTATGCTAGGCCTGGCTCTTTTTCTGTTAACCAATAAATCCTGAAGCAGAAAGAAGCTCATTATAGCCATGTTTGCTATTCCCAATATGAGAGGGGTTTTCCAGGATCCCTCGGGATACTGAATGTGCCCGTACTTGAGTTCCAGTTATAAAATCCCAAGGCAGAGCTAGCAAGATACTTCCACAGTTAAGAACATTTGCTGCTCTCCCAGAGGAGAGTTTGGTTGACAGCACCTGCATTGGGTGGCTCCCAATTGGCTGTTATTCCAGATCCAGGGGACCTGATTCCTTCTTGTAACCTCCATGGGCACCCATGTTCAAAGGCACAGACCCACACACAGACATTTCTAGTCAGTGGGGAAAGCACCACTTATGCTGCTGAAGACAAGTGATGAGTGGCAAAAAAGGAAGGTCTGTTACTAATGGTCGGTCAGATGCACAGGAACTTTAACATATGGCTAGAAAACATCTAATTAGAAAGAATGGCATGTATGTGGCCTTTCAAAGGTGTATATGCTTTCTGAGCCCTCTCTGACCATGGCATAAATGATGGATGGGTCCAGATCACCTGTAAATCAGTGGGAGTAAAGAGAAGCTAAGAGCCCCAACAGGAAGCAATATGATGCCTAGGTCCCACTTGTCCAATAAATACTAAAACTCCTTGCCTTCTGCTGTCTAACTTGATCTTGTGATGAATATCCATCCTTCTGAAATGGTGTGGACCATACTCATCTACGGTCATTCTTTCCCATCTCTGCTCCAGGGTGATGTCACAATTCTATAATCTAAAGCAGAATTAAGGCATGAGATGGTCACCTTCTGTCCATATGGTAAACTGAGTCCCCATTGCTTCTACTTACATTTGGTACTATGGTCCTTTTCGGCCCGTGGACTTGCTGTGATTTGCCTACATGTGCAGATCCATCATAAGAACAGCAAGCTCACATTGGAAACACTGAGGATTTGAACTTGAGTCTCTCTGTCATGAGACAGCTATTGCTGGACTTCTCAGACAATATCCTGTAAGCCAATCTAATGCATCCCTTTTTAATATATATTCATTCTATCAAAATATATTTTAATATATATTATTCCTAATATATATTCATTCCTCAAGAGAACCTTGACAATAAACACATTTGTGAAATATCTACAATGCTGTAGGTGAACACTCATAAGAACTGAGGAAATATTTTTGTATTAACAGTTATAAGAAGGTTAAAGTAAAACTCAACATCTGCCTTAGTCTTCCCCTTTCCCCATGGACTTCCACAGACAAAGCTAACCACACAAATGTCTTCTGTTTGTCATAATGAAGGCTACCACCACAGTCTTATCTGTGTGATAAGACTGGTAATAACAGTTACTGTTTGTGGTATACGGTGTGTGTGACATGTATTTGTATAGTAACTCATTGTTCCTTACAAAATCCCTACAAGATGAAATGATAGTGAACTTCTGGGGTGGGACTAGAACTCAGGAAATCTGGTACCAAGATCTATACTTATAGTCACCCCATCTATAGCCTCTCAATCCACACTCATCCTGTATTTCTGATTGGGCTGGCTCAATCTTACACAGGTTCTGCTCATGCAGTCAATACAAGTCCACTATCTTAGGCCCTCCTCTTTCTCCCTCATGAACCTTGATCACTTGCTCAAGATCTTGTTGGGTGTCAGTTTGCTCTGACCTATACTATGACTTCCAGAATGGTGTGTAGTTTTCCTAGACTACTAAGGTCTAAAATCCACTAAGTCACCCACCATTCTAGGTGCCCAGTTTATAACCAGGGATCCTACTCTCTTCCTTCTATGGAAGCCCTAGGGATCCCGCTGTCCTGATCCAGTTTGGGCTAGATGTCTTCCAAGCATACCACACCCACTGAATGCTGAGTTCTCACATCTAGGTGGGGTTCCTGGTCTTGCTGCATCCCCTCCATCATTCATTTATAAAAGGCACAGGAGAAGTGTTTAATATATTTGATATTACTTTATAGTATAGCATGAATCATGTGCCCATATAGTGTATGTTGGTGGAGGCCACTCATTCATTCCCAGCTACCCAGACACAAAATAAGCACACAAAACTATATTAATTAAAACACTGCTTGGCAATGACTCTAGCATATTCCTAGCTAGCTCTTACACCTTAAATTAACCCATTTCTCTTAATCTGTGTATTGCCACATGGTTGTGGCCTACCAGTAAGGTTCCATCTGGCATCCACCATCTGTCTCCTGTGGTAGCTACATGACTTCTCTTTGACTCAACCTATACTCTCCTATCTGCTTGGAATTCCCACATTGTCCTATTCTGCTAAGTCACTGGCTGTAAGCAGCTTTATGCATTAACTAATAAAAGCAACACACAGACAGAGGACTTCCCACACCATTTTCCTTTTTCTGTTCAAATTAAAAGGAAAGTTTTAACTTTAACATAATAAAATTACATATAACAAAACAGTTATCAAGCAAGAATTATAGTTACAATATTTAGTTCATTTAGCAAATTAAGGAAAATACTCTATCATCTATTCTGTTGTTGTGAGTCCAAAGTTTCATATTTAATTTATCTTTTATAGTAACTAAGAAAAACTGTAACTATCTTTTTTCAACTCCATCAAAGAATTCAGAAGGATATAATATTACCTAAGTAAACAGGAAGTGCAACTTCCAAAGCTATACAATTGACAGAGACATCTTGCTGCCTGGACAGTCACTTAAAGACCTTTTGTAACATTGAGGCATCCATCCTCAACCCGCAGGCTCATAGTATCTGGCAGACTTTTCCATAAAGCAGGAAATTTGAAGATCTGTTTTGCCTTGTAATGACAGAAACATTTATAAAAATAATTTAGGGAACTTGGGCATAGTTATCTCCAAACTGCTTCCTACTTTTTGTTGGGGGAAATAATTTTTAGGGGTGTTCGTGGTGACCTTTCAGGGGGTCTTGGTTCATCAAATTACATTAGCCTGGAAGGAATCCACAGATTCTCATCCTCTGTGGATACAAAAGCAGAACCTCTTTTCCAAATCAACATATCCTTAGACCCAAGTTTTGAAGTCAAGATACTTTTAAAGTATATATGTTGGTTTAGCTTAGCAACCCATACAATGAAATATCTCTCTGTACTTAGCTCATTCACAGTCAAAAATTCAAAGAAAACACAATAATATACATAATCCAGACTCTCTATGTAGTTTCCTTTTTTACCTGGCTTATTTTTCTTTACTTCATTAATCTATGAGTATCTGTACTCTGTCTCTTTAAAGACTTTATTTTTTAAAAGCAATTTACTTTGATTTATAGCTCTCTATACTCTTTTTCTTCTCTCTCCCAAGCCTATGTCCATTTGTTAAACAAATTCTGTCTTGTTTAGAGGTTGTTACCATCTGGATTTATCCTATTGTGTTCATATCTGTAATTAGTTTTTGACCAGGAGTGCTTTTTTTAATGTTAAGCAAGCATGTCTAGGACCAACTCAGCAGCACTGTCTGTCAGCTCTGCCCAGTCCAATATAGCAGAGGCATGTTCACTGCTTCTTAGAGTCATGCACATTGCCCCAGTTCCATGTTCTCAGTGGGTCTGTGTCACCATTAAGCAATTTGTAACATGCTGCTCACAGATCCCATTTAAGTGCTTAGCCTCCTGAAAGAGTCAGAGCTGTTCCTGCAACTAGCAAGAACCAGGAAGCTGCCATTTTGAAACTGAATTTTGTTGTTGTTGTTTTGTGTTTTGTTGTTGTTGTTTTGCTGCTACCACTAATCAGGAAGACCTCTCTTAAAGGAACCACGGCACTCCTATTTGCCACCAGCAAACAGAGCCCATGCAAGAAAAAAATGCAACTAAACTTTGGGTTTTTTTGTGTCTAGAATTCCTTTCCAAGTTCTCTCAGGTTTTATATGGATTTAACTGGCAGAAGTTGGTACACCAATCTGTTGTTGGAGGCTGCTCATTTGTTCCTGGCCACCCAGACCCAAAATAAATACACAAAAACTATATTAATTAAAACATTTCTTGGCCAATGACTCTAGCATATTCCTAGCTAGCTCTTACATCTTAAATTAACCTATTTCTATTAATCTTTGTATTGGCATGTGGTTGTGTCCTACCAGTAAGGTTCCATCCAGCATCCAATGTCTGTCTCCTGCGGTGGCTACATGACTTCTCTCTTATTCCACCTACCCTTTCCTCTATCTGCTTGAATTTCTGCCTTGGTCTATTCTGCTAAGTCTCTGACTCCACCTACTCTCCTCCTCTGTCTGCTTGAATTTCTGCTTTGCTTTATTCTGCTAAGTCACTAGCTGAAACAGCTTTACTCATTAACCAACACATACAGAAGGACTTCCCATACCAGGTGTATGTGCAGAACACACACATGTGGGTGCACAGACATGTGACAGGCACATGGAGGTTGAGGCAGAGACTCTCACTGGGCCAGATGCTCACCCTTTCAGATTGACTGACTGGCCACTGAACTCTCAGGCTCCATCTGTCTCTATCATGAATCCTGGAGTGACAGGCATGTAGAGTCACCCCCACTTTGTACATGGACCCTGAGGATTTGAACTCAGGTCCTCATGTTTTTACAGCTTGTGCTCTAACCCACTGGAGCCACCCGCAGCCTTGAGCCACCCCAGCCTGAAGTCTTTATATAACTGCAAATACTATTCTTGTCCCTTGTCACTTGCTACTTTGACTGGTAAGAGGCTGCAGATTTAAAATTGTTCCCCTCAGGCCGAAAAGTACTTCTCTTTTGTTTGCTGACAACAGTGCTCATCATTTTCTTTATAGGAAATAAAAAGTGCTTTGATTTGTTCTCTCTGAAGCTCTTAAAAAGAGCTCCTCATCCCTGGCTTCGTGCACTTGACTGAGGATATGTCTAACTATTGTACTTATTTTCATTTATGCAAATTAGTATTCATGACATCTTGCAATGGAAGTCTTTCATCTTTTATCTCAGGGACATTTTCTTGGGTCATTTCTTATTTCGTCCTCTTTGTCTGTTACTACTGCTGTCTGCCTCCCCCCATCCCCTTCTTTCTCCTCCTCCTCCTCCTCCTCCTCCTCCTCCTCCTCCTCCTCTTCCTCCTCCTCTTCCTCAATTCCCTCTACCTCTTCTCTGCCTCCCTCCCCCTCTTCTCCATCCCTGCCTCCCCTCCTCCTCCCTGCTCTTCCCCTTCCTCCCTTCTCCTCCTCCACTGGACCTCTCCTCCTATGGTCGACCTCACATGTGGTCCAGTTAGAATCTGTTGGAGTATCTCCCATATCTTTTCGTGTTTTCCACTCTGAGACATTGCCGTCAGACTTCCTTTTGCCTCTTCATCTGGATCGCTTGTCCAGACAATCATAGTCACAGACGGTGAGCGCTTTTCCCTCTCTTTATTCAGAACACAGTGTTTTTGTCACTGTAAGTTCAGCCAACAGAAAACATTGCAAACCTATTTCCCAAAAGTGTCTCATAAAAGATAGAGTTTAGCTGTTCCCTTTGAGTTAAATGACATAAAAGAACAGCAGGTACCTGCTTGGCAACCCTGTTTCTAGTGTCATTATATCATCCATTAGTATCCATGGTGGTTTTCATCAGCTACTGATTCGCACAAGAGGAGTTATTGAGCCTAGGTGTCAGGTGAGGAGTATTCTGTGGTGGATTGGAAACGTTCCACTTCAGGGTACCTCACTCTGAATACTTCACTCTGGGACACCAACATCCAGCTGGGGAGCCTATGAGGATGCTCTGCCTCCCAGAAATCTGTGCTGTCAGCTGGGGTGGGCCAGGTGCTCTCTCCCAGGTCTCAGCATGTGCAGAGTATGGAATTCAATGGTCCAGGGCTTCTGCAGGTGGGAGTGTGCCTGGCTATTCAGCATGCCTGACTCATTCCCACTCACCTTACAGAGCAGCTGAGTTTGTGCCTAAAACCTTGCAGGGACCTACCGGGGAGATCCGCTCTATCTGTTGTTTCTATCCCTTATCTCACTACTGGGGAGATCCGCTCTATCTATCGTCTCTATCCTTCACCTCACTCTTTTCTTTGAGACAGGGTCTCACTACACAGTCCTGACATGACTAGAACTCCCTGCATCGACCAGGTAGGCCTGGAATTCAGAGTTTGCCTGCCTCTGCCTCCTGACCGCTGATACTGAAGGTGTGCACCATCACCGCCAGCCTCATCCTCACTTTCCCCACAGCTTCTTGTGCTGTGCCTGCCATGACAGCTCCTCCTTTCAGAAACTCCCCAAATATCTGACTTACTGGTGACATGCCCATGAGGAATTAGTTCAAGTCCCTTTAGTAACTTAAATACAATTTGTACAAATAAGAGCAAATAAAAACATGAACCCAGGTGCCTATCTTTCATAAACACATAGATGAACACTCTCCTCTTCTGATCATGAAACAACAGCACATCCTGGTATTACAGCCACTGGGAGCCTTCTTGTACTGGCGTCCAGGTGAATGCCCGCGTGGGTCATGGAGACAGTGGGGACACGGCCATTTATATCTGAGAGGACACAAGCCTTAGCAGCAGATTCCCAACAGCAGGACAGAAGTGTGCTGGCAGGGAGAGAGGCAGAAGAAAAACTGGCAGATGTGACCTCTGACCTCAGGTCCTTCATCTGTGAAATGGTACAATGGATCATGAAGTGATTTTACACTCAACACGAGTGTCCACTGAGGTAACAATAACTTGGCAGTTTATTTGGTCCCAGTTCACCCATCTTTCCCTTTAGCTGACACCCTGAAGTGTCCAAATTACTGAACACCAAAACAGGTGTTGCTCAAATAAAACGTCAGTCTTGTCTTCCAAAGATCTAAGAGTGTGGTGACAATTGCATCATCCAAATAAATTAGGTGAAGCAGCCTTCAGTGCTGTGGCTTATTTTAGAGAAGGATGGTGTTAGGGAAGCATGCGCATCAGGAAAGCCGTCCCCTTCACTCAAAACCCTTCAAGCCCTGCTCTTATTTCTGTTGCTGGGATAAAACACCCTGACAAAAGGCAACTTGTGAGAGAGGGAGTTGATTTCAGCTCACATTCCCAAGGTATCGACCAGCACTGTGGGGAAGTGAAGGTGGCAGAAACTTGAAGTGGCTGGAGATCTCACATCAGCAGTCCAGAGCAGAGCGCAGTGGATGTGCGCATGCTTAGAGCTCGGCTGGCTTTCTTTGCTCTTACACAGCCCAGGGCCCAGAGACTGGGGATGGGGTTGACCACTCCCAGGCTGGGTCCTCCTGTGTCAATAGACAATCACTCTCAGATGTGTCCACAAGCCAACCTGACCTAGACAGTCACTGAGACTCTTCCCGGGTGACCCGTGTCTGTCAAGATGAACAGAACTAGCCATGGCTCGTTCATGTCAAAAACTGGGGTTCACCTCTTCACCCTGAAAACTCATCTGGAGCCAGCACTCCATCTGCTCCTCACAGTCCTATCACAGCTGCTCTTATTTCATGTAGATTTGCAGCTTTCTTTCCACAAATACTCAGAATTGTTCCTCTTATTTAAAAGCAATGAGATCATTCAGCCTCTTAGATTATATACGTGCTCCTGAGATTCCAAGTGGGGTTTCTCAGATCACTGTCCTAAAGACCAATGTCTCTAAAACAATAAAAGGAAAAGGGTAATTCTGAGCATGGATATGCCTTACTGTAAAATAGTACAGCTGACTCGCGGTATCTTAAATGCCGTTATTCTTAATTCTGAATCTTGAAGAGGAGAACAATATTAGCCCTCTGAGGGTAACCATGGCCTTTCTTGTTTAAGGCTGCATAAAAAGAGGATGCAATAAAAGGCCAGCTTGATTCTTGGTTGGGGCTAATGACTCCACTACTTCAAGAGAGAGTTTCAGCTGTGGGACACAGACCACAGATGGAACAAAACTTGCTACTGCAGAAAGAAGGTCTTTCTGCTAACACTGTCCCAGCAGCAGACTTTGGCTATCAGAGAGTGTAAAGTACCTGCTAGAGAAGACGGTTCTTCCCCACCCTCCTTCCCTGCATGAGAGTGCCCACAGGCCCTAAACATCTGATGTCAAGATGAAGAGCAAGACGCAAGGACACCTGTCTCCTTTATGGAACTGACATGTTCTCTTCTTAAATGTGACCATATGTGACCTCCAGGCAACCCCAAAGCTAAATCTGCTCCACAAAGGTGGGATCACGCACCCCTCCGATAGTATCAGTGTGGAGTGAATACACACTGTGTCCCCACATGCTTGGGATGAAGCCTACTGCTCATGGTTGACCAGTACTCTGGTTTCAGTGCTTCAGATCTGAGGCAGAAAAGGCTATTCACCTGACTGCTGCTGGGAAGGGGAGGAGGGAGGACTAGTGATGTGACAGACTCTGCAAACGTACCTCCAGAGTCCAGCCTCCTGAAGCAGATGGACCTCCTCATCCTGCCTCCTATAACTGATGTATTTCCTCATGCCCATTTGGAACTCATCAAAGAAAGGATCCAGTCATCCCTCAATAGTACCACCTGCTGAGAGGACCAATCCTTCAATACAGGAACATGAGGGAAGGTGTTTTATATGTAAGTCAATACAAAGACTCTATGAAACCCAAACACTTGATTTATTTCTATATATATTTTCACTATACCATTCAGTAATCCCCTTCTTGAGTACCTGATGAGAAAAATAAAAGCCACATCTTCACAAAATCCTGTCCACGAATGCTTACTTTAATCTTAAAAACAATTTTTGGGCTTTTTGAGACAGGATGTCTCTGAGTATCCCTGGCTGTCCTGGAATTAACACTGTAGACCAGTCTGGCCTTAAACTCAGAGATCCACCTGCCTCTGCCTTCCAGGTGCTGGGATTAGAGTCTCACCACCACTCCTAGCTAAAAACATTTTTTCTAAACAGTAAATAATACAAACATCAACCACCCAGAGAATGAACGAACTGTGGCACATCCGTAGAGTACAACAGAGGCATAAGAAGGATTAGTCACTGCTGCCACAAATGGATAAGTCTCAAGGAACTGTGTTCAGTCCTTGAAGAAGTTAAAAACATTATATACCTTATACTTCCATTAATATGGAATTTGGGAAACATCAAACTAAAAGAAATCACTTTGATATTTGTCAAAATCAGAAGGATGCTGAGTAATACTGACTGTAAAGGGCTATGCTGGAATTCTTCAGGGTAACGAATATATTCACATGAATTGCTTTGGTGATCACAAATTGTAGACATTTGTCAAAGATCAAAAGAGGCAGGTTTCTATAGAGTGGAATTCAATAGACCTAACTTGAAATATACACACACATATATACAAATATATATATACAAATAAATTTATATATATTTATATATATATCAAAACGAGCTATATTCTTCAAATATCAATGTATCTACTTTCAAAGATGCCATGTTTCTAAAAGTCATGTTTACACTGTCTCCTGAAGCATCCATGCCACTGTTCCAGAGACTATCTTGAAAACACAGCCATGGAGACACTGAGAAAGCCAGTGAGAGAGAAGATGACAGCGTGTTTGTACATGGTTTTGTTCCTGAAGCATTGAGAATGTCTGAACACAAAACAGCTCCATCCTCCCCTCAGTGAACTTGAGCCTTGGCTCCCTCACCTTCAGGTGTTAGCAACCTCTCCAGTTGCTATAGAGATCAAACTAATTGCTCTACAGAGAGATTCCCCAAGAGAAACAACTGTGCTGTTGGGACTGATGGTTTTGGTGTAAGTTCACTGTGAAGACCACCATGAGTCCATTAGCACTTGACATCACAAAACAAATCTGTTCTGAAATGTAAGATTTCAGTAGTGAACTGAAAACATGGAAAAGCATCAAGTGAATGCTCAAGTCGATAGAACAAAAGAAGTCCCATTTCCCCTAATTTGAGAGTTATACTTGCCAGAGAGTAATAGTCTCAAAAAGGAATAACCATGGAAGCATAAAACCCTCTTCTATTCCTTCCCGTTGTTGCAATAAAACACTCTGACCAAAGGCTACTTAAGGGAGAAAGGGTTTCCTTGGCTTACACGCTCGTGGGAGCCATAAACAAGGACGTGAACTATGAATTTACAAAAAACGCCTGGGTCCCTGGAGTCTGAACCAGTGGGAAGTTTTGATTGTTCTTAAGAACAGCTTGATGGAAATGTAATTTGATGTTTTGATATTCATATGCATGCATTTGGAAATGAGTGTTGTGGCCAGACCAATTAACATATAATGACCCTACATGGTCATTTTTTTAAACTTTTATCTTCTGTAAATTGAGGCTTATGTGTTCTTAACAGATGATCTGGGAAAGTGACATCTGTGCAAACAAAGGGTGTGTTGTTCCTAACAACCCCAGAGCAAAGCCTGCCCAGGAAAGACCTAGACACACCTTCTTCTGGCATGCACGACCTCTCTATCTCACCTCCCACTCTCTGGCCTCAGGAGGTCACCTCATGCCATCAGACTAGTCACCCCTAGTGCTGATAACTTCCACAGGCTGGAAAACACACACACACATCAACACTGCACACTCCCGTATTCATCACATGCCCAGGTACGCGTATACACTTACACACCCTCACACACATAAGCTTGCATGCTAGGTGCATCCTTCTGACTCCAGATGTTCTGTTTTCTCTGGAGTGCTGTGGTCTTTCTGAACTGCCCTTTTCCCTCATTTTCACAGAAGACCAAAGCAATCCCATCCCACCTGGTGCCTAGGCATTATTCCAGTGGGGAAGATGGTCCCCTGTTGCAGCTGCACACTGCTGAGAACACAAGCCTGAGAGCTTCCTCTGCTCCCTGCAAGGCAAGCAGGGTCTGTTGTACACATAACCTAGGTATTGTGTGGTCTTCCTATTGCCATGCCCCATGTCCTTGCTTCTGTCCATCATCATATCAGGCATTTTGGGCCTCAGCAACCCCACCTCTAAAGTGGATGTAACCAATCTATTAGACCTGCTTCTCAAAGCTGTTCTAGAACACCCGCAACACAGCCTGCTAGCACAGGTCTCCTCTGCAGAGCTGATGCCTATTCGATCTACAGGTCCCTGCCTGGTCTCCCTGCGTTTCCATGGCTGCAACCTCCAAGTGCAGCCCATCTCCTGCCAGGAGGAACAGAAAAGGATCAATGGGAGGTAGAAGACGGCATTGTTGAGGGCCTCTTAAGGAAGAAAGGAGGCCAAGCTGAAGTGGCTGAGCAGATTCTCAAGGCCAGCACCAGTGTGCACATGAGATCTCATCAAAATCATTGTTATTATCCAGAGCCTCACTGTGCGGCCCATGCTGATCCCAAGCTCCCTGTGTGAGCAAGGAGATTCTTAGCAGCAGCACCTTCTCCCTCAGGAGGGGATGATTAGACAGCAGGAGAGATGACGGCAAAAGGAAAGCAGCCCGTGCCCTCCAGGAATGACCCTGCTGCCCTCCAGGGATGACCCTGCTGACCTTCAAGGATGACCCAGCTGATCTCCAGGAATACTCTGCTGACCTCCAGGGATGACACTGCTGACCTCCAGGGATGACCCTGCTGACCTCCAGTCTCTGACCTTGCTAACTACCAGGAAATGATCCTTCTGACCACCAAGAAATTACTCTGGGAACTTCCATAAACCAGTTCATGTTACTTCTAGGAACTGCTCTTGGTGACCTCCGTGGTCTAGCCTTGGACACTTACAGATCAAGACAAAAACCAGCTCACTACGTAATTATGCTGCAACACAGACCAGTGTGGACGGAGCACACAAACATCTCACTATTGGCCACTTCAATTATACTGCAAGGCAAGGACAATTTTCTTGGAATTTGACTGAAGAAACAGCAGGATAAGCAAGCTGGAGTTCTCAGCAGCTTCCTGATGGAGAAGGGTCATCTGTCTATTGGTTAAGGTCATTTGTCTCTCTGTTGCTTTCTTCTTTTGTTTTCACAGAGGATGAGACCCTGTGGATTGCTTCTATCCCAATATGGTATGATAGACCACGCCCTCCCAAAAGGTTGCTGTGAACACCTTCAAAAACTACTTCACTCAACTGCTGACTGAAATGAACCTACCAGATAGGTTATCCCATAAAAGACCTGATTAACAGCGCCCCCATTCAGCAGGAAGCAGTTTGGAGAGAAAAAACTGCACCCATGTTCCCAAATATGGTTTATAAACGTTCTTTTACATTTAAAGGGGAAAATGATATAGGTATGAATAATTTGCACTGGCATGGATTTTAAGGTCAGTTTTGTTAAATGTATATGCATATTTCTAATCTTGATAAAGATATTGTGATTGTGTAGTTCATTTAAAAATGTAATGTATAATTAGGAAATATGGGTTGTTAATGGATAATCATCAATAATAGTAAAGCTTGTAGTTATGTTAGATTTTCTAGGTATATAGAGATATAGTTCAATTAGATAGGCATTCTTCATATCTTTCAAAGACTACAGAACATGGTATTTAAAATATTTTAATAACTTAGGGTTTTTCATGCCAATGAGACACTTCTGCTCCTGGCAGTACCAATCTACTTCAAGAGGAAGATGGGCATCGAAGAGGCTCATTATGGAGTTGGATAGCCATTTGGGCAAGAAACTGTTCTTGCCTGGACTGCTGCATAAACTGGACACAGAGAACCCGCAGAGAGAGGACTGCTGAACTTGCCTAAAGGTGAGATGATCTTTCGGGGTTCCTGCTTCATAAAAGAATTTGTGAGATATTCTGCAGGACACAGCAGAAAATGACTAAACTGTCTTTGAAATTTCCTGCTTCATGAAAATGTCTGCTGGATACCGTGGGCCTGTAGGCCGAAGATGGATGCCCCAACAGTACAAAAGAACTTTGGGTGTTTGTCCAGGCAGTGAGTTGTCTCTGTCATTTCTAGAGTTTTGGATTTCTTGTTTACATAGGTAGTATTATATCCTTCTGGAGTCTTTGATGGAGTTGAAAAATAGATAGTTATAGTTTTCCTTAGTTATGATAAAAGATAAAATAGATATAAATATTGTAACTGTAAGTCTTGCTTGATAACTTTTTTGTTGTATGTAATTTTACTATGTCAAATTGAATGCCTTTCTTTTTTGTTTAAACAGAAAAAGGGGAAATGATGGAGAAGAGTCATCTGTCTATTGGTTAAGGTCATTTGTCTATCTGTTGCTTTCATGGGTTAATTAATAAAGAAACTGCTTGGCCTTTGATAGGACAGAAAATTA
Organism: Microtus pennsylvanicus; assembly: GCF_037038515.1. Taxonomy (NCBI): domain Eukaryota; kingdom Metazoa; phylum Chordata; class Mammalia; order Rodentia; family Cricetidae; genus Microtus; species Microtus pennsylvanicus. The sequence goes on from NC_134599.1 coordinate 4,515,507, forward strand.
GGTAGGCAGAGTAGACAGAACAGAATGCTGGGAGAAAGAAGCCGAGTCAAGCAGTTGCCATGATTCTCCCACGCCAGACACAGACGCAGGTTAAGATCTTTCCTGGTAAGCCAGCTCGTGGTGCTACACAAAATATTAGAAGTGGGTTAGATCAATATGTAAGAGCTAGCCAATAAGAGGCTGGAACTAATGGGCCAGGCGGTGTTTAAAAGAATACAGTTTCCGTGTAATTATTTCAGGACATAAGCTAGCTGGCGGCCAGGAGCTGGGTGGCAGGAACGTGGCCCACAGCTCCTTCAACAGCTTCCTGGAGGAGGGAGATGGAGGAAAGACAAGGTTACACTTTCTGAACTTCAGGGTATGGAGCTCTGAGTAGAGAGGCCCTCGTAGGCTCATGTAATTGAATCACCAGGAGTGTGACTGCTTGATAGGACTCGAAGGATTAGGAGGTGTGACTGTGTCAGAGGACCTGTCACTGGGGTAGGACTTTGAGATTTCAAAAGCCCTAATCAGCACCAGTCTCTGTGTCTGTCTGTCTGTTTCTCTCTCTCTCTCTCTCTCTCTCTCTCTCTCTCTCTCTCTCTCCAGTCTGCATGCCACCGTGCTCCCCACCATGAGGCTAATGGACTTACCCACTGAAACTGTATGCAAGCCCCCCAATTAATTGCTTTCTTCAGTAAGGGTTGCCTTGCTCATGGTGTCTCCTCAAAGCAATAGAACAGCGGCTAAGATAGAGCAAGAAAGGAGGCAGGCTCGCCAGCCACTATAACCAGTTCAGTTAATGACCCCAGTTGCACCGTCCTCTCTCGGAAAGATCTGCGGCTGTAAGGTCTGTTCCCCTAGAGAACCCTAATGCAGCAACGTACAGAAGAAAGGATTTATTTAGTGTTACAGTTCCAGAAAGATAAAAGTCCATCACTGTCAGAGTGAAGAAGTAAGGCTGCCGCCAGGAATGGAGACTGGAGCAGAAATCTGAGCGCTCACATCTTAAACTGCAAGTAAGAAGCAGAAAAAGCAACTGGGAGTGGCAGATGGCTTTGCAAGCCTTGAAGTCCGTTTCTAAAGACACACCTCCTAAGCCTCCCTAAATGGTGCCATCAACTGAGATTCGAGTATTCGAACACCTGAACCTTTGGGGGACACTTCATCCAGACCACAGTTGCCCACCAGAACTGGCTGAAAACACCCTATTGCTGAAGACGCAACCCTCACTCCTTGAGGGTTTCCACGGCAAGAAGCCAACTAACCTGATAAATTTGAGTAGCTTGGGCTGCGGGATTCTACAGGTGCCCCTCCTTGGCTTGAAAGATGAAGGCAGGACTAATAAGCCGGAGCAAGCACTCGAACATGGGAATTGGGATGACGAGCCACGAAAACCATGAAATTAAGTTTTCCACTGTTGAAAGGTCACTTTCTTTTCCAGCTCATCTCCTCCATGATGTAGAGCAGTGCGCAGCACCTCCAGTCCTGACTGTAGCTCTTTGTCTTAGTTAGGGTTTTATTGCTGCGAAGAGAGTCCATAACCAGGACAACTCTTATAGGGAAACATTGAATGGGGTCCCATGTACAGTTCAGAAGTTTAGTCTATTATCGTCATGGCAGGAAGCACGGTGGCATGCAGGTAGACATGGTGCTGGAAATGGCCAGAGAATTTTGCATCTGAATCCACAGACAAGAGGAAGAAGAGAGTGACCCTGGACCTGGTTTGAGCTTCTGAAACCCCAAACCCACCCCCTGTGATGCACTTTCTCCAACAAGGCCACACCTCCAGTCATGCCACTTCCGATGAGACGATGGGGACCATTTTCATTCAAACCACCACACTCTTGGAGGAGGTGAGCGGATCATCACAATCCAAGGGGCTCTCGGCTGATCCAGTCTGGGAAAGTGTGCAAGGAGCACTCAATGTTTGTCCCTTGAAAATACTTCCTGCATGCAAATGTGATCTAAAGGACCAATAAAATGCTGAGCACTTCTGAGGGGAATGAGTCCAGAAGAGTCACTCACACAGCCCTTGGGATGGTTTATGTCTGTTCTCCAAGCCCAGCAGCCAAAGGCTTGTGCCCTGTTTCTCAGATCCTCTTGTGTATATGGTAGATGACAGCTAATCTAATCACTAGGACTTTTGTTTTGACCCTGGGTTTTGAAATTATTCCTATTTCCCTATTTTGAAACCTAAGCTAAGACTCATTTGAGTAGAACCATTCTGAGAAACGATAATTGGCCCAAGGCATGGAATCCCCTCCACAGGAGACCAGGAGCCTGGTCATGCCACCCTGCTGAGACCAGGAGCCTGTCTCAAGAAGCTTGACTCTGTAGTCATTCGATGTAGTAGCTCCATCCTGTGTGGTCCATTCAGTCCACTGGTAGAAGTCAGAACAGGCTGAAAGGAGTTCTTCTGCTGTCTAGTGTAGCTCCTCAAAGATGGCAGATGACTGGGATTCCCCGAAGGAGGTTTGGCCAGCCCCATTAGTACTGTTGTCTACCTGTTTAGTTTCTGCTTTTGCATTGCTCCACACATCACTCACCCGTCATTCTCTTTGCTGAGACCCCTGAAGCTTCTTCTGATCAGTATTGACCTACTGATACATTCCTAACGGGTGGCAGCCAGAATACACAAACTAACACTACAAAACAAAGAAACAAAAACTGATTCAAAAATAGACAAAGGAGGTCTGGGGGAGATAGCTCAGTGGTAAAACACTTGTGCAAACATGCGTCTCCAGAACCATGTAAAGCCAGGCACGGTAGCACGTGTCTGCAATCCCAGGGCTCTTATGACAAGATGTGAAACAAAGACAGGAGAATCCCCAGATGCTCATGGGCCAGCAGCAAAAGACCCTGTCATCACATATCCATACAGATACCATATTACTCACTCACTCACCCCCCCACACACACACACAAAAAGGCAATAGACCTGAATAGATATTTTCACAAAGAAGAAAGGTCAATATGTTTCAAAAGGATCACCTAATCCTTAGGGAAATGCAAGTCTGAGCCACAGCGAACGGCCCCTGTAAGCACTCTGGGGTGTCACACACTCTCGGGGCGTGGGAAGTGGGTGTGATATTAACAACTAAAGGTAGAAACCAGCAATGCTGCTGAGTACCCTGCAAGGCCCAAGTCCCTCACAACCAGCTGGCTCCGTGGATCTAAACTTGAGGCTGAATCTGCTGCTGCAGAAACGATGTGTGTGAAACAAGAAATGGCAGAGAGTGGGTGTTTGAGGCTCATGAATGCATGGAAGGTAGAAGCGGAAACACAATGGCAAACACTGCCAGAGACAGGGATATCACAAGGCAGTCTAGTGTGAGCCAGAACCTAGACAAAAAACCACTGCACACAGAGACATGCAAAGGAAGGAGGAACCTACAATGTGGCTCTGTTTTGAGACGGACCAGTGTCCTGGGTCACAGCCACAGAGAGAAGAGCAATGGTAAGTTTGTGGTATTCACATTATTATTTATGACAAAAAAAACATGGTTCAAATGAGCCCAACTATAAAAATTAATTTTACTCATCTTGACATCGAAAATCCTCTGGGTACACTTGACTTGTTCAGCAATTTCCTCATCAGACCTTCTTCTACATCTGCCTTCTGATGCTGGCTCTCTTCAGGGTCCCAGGGTGGCTTCTGGGTGTTCCTAAAGGTCCAGGCAGAGAGTGACCTTTCTTTCATCACCCCAGAGATGGCTCTAGGTCCTTTTTGGTTGGAATGGCTTATGCCATCAGCCCATCCCTGAATCAATCACTATGGCAACAGAATGAGAATAACTGACAGTTGCTGAGAATGGAGCCAACCTGACAAAAAGCATATGGCCAATGATGGAGGAAGAAAATCATTTCTCAATTTACTACAGTATTCATCTACTGAAGAAAGAGGGATGGATTCAGGGCAGGAGGAAGCAGGTTCATGCAATTCAAGCTAGGTTAAAAATCAAACAAACACATGTGTCCAATGACTGCACACGGCTCAGACTGCTCAACTGGAAAGTCTACCCACACGGAACCTCAGGGGACAGACACAGGGGGAAGAACTTAAGAACTGGATGCATGGCCCTGACCACAAACAGGAGCAGTTCAGAAAGGCATACTGTGTCTTCCAAACGCAGAGCTTGACATCGTCCTCCAAAGGAGGTTAGGGAGTGACGAAGCACCTCCGCCTCCAGACTGATCTCCCCTCCATGGGGACCTGGCTTCCACCATCCCCAGAAGCCATGCTTTATTTATTTTGACAAACTTGTTTAATCTGAGCAGAGCGCACACCTCATCAAAAATGAGAGAGATCCGGGTAGTCAATTTCTTTTATCAGTTTCTCCTTCTCGGAGAAGCACCCCCCCCCCCCGCCCCCGTCTCACTTTCCTTCTCGGAGACCATTACTCAATCAGAAGGAAGAGGAACGAAAGTTTGCCGTGCCAGCTGGTGACAAATGAGAACGTTAATTCCCCCGAGCAGGCACTCTGCTTTGTCATTTGCCTAACCAGCAGTCGACAAGCACGGTGTCTAGATAATGCCTTTAGGATTACAGTGGTCTTTTAAGACAGAAAAGTCAGGGGCCTCAGAAATTGCAGAACTCAGGGCTACAGAACACCACTCAGCCATAAGGATGGATTGCTTGTAGAGAAGCCACACACCAATTACAGACACGCCACCAGTGGATCCTCGCTATTTATTCTGCTCGGTGTGACAGACAACCAAGATACGTCTTCCAGGACTCTTAGCTAATGCCTGCGCGTGCGCAGCACACGCCACCCCTCCCTTGTTTGCTGAGGTGCAGGCGGGTTTCATGTGAGGGAGCTCTGTCAGCCGTCAACCTCACAAAACCCAAATCTGTGATTCAGGGAACTCCTTAGGCTGCTTCAGATGACAGCACGGAGCTGTGCCTCCATTCTTCCCACTGATGACAAGACCATCCCCCCAGACTGCATTATTCCAAGTCTTTGCCGCGTAGTCAGGCCAGAGTCCACTGACTCAGCTCTTCAGGGCCCTCAGCTGAGAGACTTCCAGATGATGTGGGGCCTGTAACTTGGCTGTTCTTCTAACACTGCCACTATCCCTTTCCTTTGGGTTGTCTTTTGTGTTGTGAATGTTTTTGTTTTTGTTGTTTTCCTCGACTACCTTGAAGAACGCATGTGTGGTTTTTTTCCTGAGTTATTATTTATTCTTTGACAATTTCATACATTCATGTATAATACATTCTACCTTCACTCAGCCCTCCACCTCTCTCACTCTCTTCCCATCCACACAAACTGCTCTGCATCCTACCACTATGCTCCTACCTCAAATTCATGTCTTTCTCTCTTGGTTTGGTTTTATTCTGTTCACAGAGGCATAGATATTGAGCTCACTAATATAGGTAACTCAGTGTTTTGTCACTGAAAGCAATGACCCCTTCTCCCCAGTGACCCGGGACTGCCATTGGCTCCCCTGGGCAGGGCAGGATGCCATGAGCCCCTCTCCATTTATAACTGAATGCAAAACATGTGGCTTGTTGGATTTTTATTTTTAGATTTGTTTTTTATTTTTTTAAATACATATGCTTTTGTGCATTTGAGTCCAAAGACAAGAAGCCAGAGGTCTTAAATCCCCTGAAGCCAAATTTATAGGTAATTGTAAGCTGCTCCAACATGAATACTAGAAATTGAACTCAGGGCATATGAAAAAGATGCTCTCTCTCTCTCTCTCTCTCTCTCTCTCTCTCTCTCTCTTCCCTGGGGTTGTGACTGTAGGCTGGTTTTTCTTTGCTTTATATCTAATATCTGCTTATGAGTGAGTACATATTATATTTGTCTTTATGGGTCTGGTTACCTCACTCAATATGATGTTTTCTAGATTCATCCATTTGCCTGCAAATTTCAAGATGTCATTTTTTTCCACTGCATAATACTCCATTGTGTAAATGTACCATATTTTCTTTATCCATTCTTCAGTAGAGGGACATTTAGCCTGTTTCCAGGTTCTGGCTATGACAAATAATGCTGCTATGAACATAGTTGAGCACAGGTCCTTGTGGCATGATTGAGTATCCTTTGGATATACACCCAAAAGTGGTATTGCTTGGTCTTGAGGTAGGTTGTTTCATAATTTTCTGAGAAATCACCACACTGATTTCCAAAGTGGCTGTACCAGTTTGCACTCCCACCAGCAATGGAAGAGTGTTCTCTTTTCCCCACAAACTCTCCAGCGTACACTGTCACCAGTGTTTTGGCCCTTGGTCATTCAATGCATTCAAGTGTACTTCCCACTTTCTCTTCTATGAGGTTCAGTGCAGTTGGATTTATGGTGAGGGAGGTCTTTGATCCATTTGGACTTGAGTTTTGTGCATGGTGATAGATATGGGCCTATTTGCATTCTTCTACATGTTCATGTCCAGTTATGCCTGCACCATTTGTTAAATGTGCTTTCTTTTTTCTATTTTATATTTTTTGCTCCCTTGTCAAAAATCAGGTGTTTGAAGGTGTGTGGATTGATACCTAGGTCTTTGATTCAATTCCATTAATCTTCCTGCCTGTTTTTATGCCCATACCAGGCTATTTTCAGTACTGTAGCTCAGTAGTACAGGTTGAAGAAGTCAGATTGTGATGCCTCCAGAAGTTCCTTTATTGTATAGGATTGCTTTGACTATTTTGCTTTTCCATATGAAGTTGAGTATTATTCTTTAGAATTCTGTGAAGAATTTCGCTGGGCATTTCATTAAATCTGTAGATTGCTTTTGTTAGGATTGCCATTTTTCCTATGTTAATTCTACCTACCCAAGAGCATGGGAGATCTTTCCATTTTCAGGTGTCTTCTTCAATTTCTTTTTTCGAAGATTTAAAATTCTTGTCATACAGGTCTTCTACTTGTTTGATTAGAGTTACTCTAAGATGTTTTATCCTATTTGTGATTATTGTGAAGGGCAATATTTCTCTGATTTCTTTCTCAGCCCATTTATCATATGTATAAGTGAGGATTCCTGATTGTTGTGAGTTAATCTTGTATCCTGATACATTACTGAAGGTGTTTATGAGTTGTAGGAGTTCACTGGTAAAATTTTGAGGTCACTTATGTAAACTATCATATCATCAGCAAATAATAAGAATTTGACTTCTGGTGGCAATATGTCCTCTTAACTGCTTAGCTATCTCTTTAGCCCCCAAATATGTGTACTTAAGAGATATTTGTTCTTCTGACTTAAGCTCTGAATTTACAACATAATTAAAGGAGGCATGTTTAGAAGGCAACTGATCAAAAGTAATTAAATAATCAATTCTCAAAGTGATATGATTGAAAACCTTCCAAGACACTTCTGAGAGTCCAGGGATGACCTGGTGTGCGGTAAGAATGACTTCTCTGTGTCAGAAACACTCTGAGCTTTAGCACACTCATTTTGCATCATGAATCTTTAATATGTGGACTAGCACCCATCAATATCTCAAAAGTTCTATTGTTTGTAAACACTCAAATCTCAACCTGACTGAGATAGAAAATCTCAGATCAGCATCTGGGTCTATTGAGAGTTCAAATGGATGCATCAACATTGCAACTGCGCCCAGAAGAGGCTCTAGAGACAGGAGCACAGAAACCCTTGTCATAAGGGTGGAACTTCCTACCTGATAGGGTTCCTGTCTCAGTCAGTGTTCTATTTCTGTGAAGAGACCCCATGACACGATAACACTTACAAAGGAAAGCATTTCATTGAGGCTTTCTTACAGCTCAGAGGTTTAGTTCATTGTCATCATGGAACCACGGCAGTGTGTAGGCAGACTTTATTGGGGAGTAGCTGAGGGTTCTATATCTGGACCTGTAGGCAGCAGGCATGGAGAAACACTGGGCCTAGAAGCCCACACCCAGAGACACACTTTGTCCAACAAGGTCACACCTCCTGATCCCTGTCCAGTAGCCCTACTCCCTAAGGATCAAGCGTTCAAATACATGAGCCTCTGGGGACCATCTCGTGTGATGATAATGTCACGCGGCATCTGCATGCTGAGCTCTGCAGATCTAGGAGGCATTCATTCACCTCCTCTCCACAGTCATCCTTGCGCCTCCCTGTATCCTTCTACTCCACAGATAGCACATCCTGAGGCTGTCCGAGGATACTTTTCTGTCAATCATAGAAGCCCCTTACGGGCAGAGTACAATAAGTAGAAAGTTTTGCCAGAAGCGTGTGACAGCTGTGCTGGTGATGTGATTTGCAGGTTGTCAGATGCAGTCTTTCATCCTCTCTGGATGCTGGGAACCGTAGCTCCCAAATAGGATGCACTGGCAGTGAAGATCGGGAGGAAGGTTGAGTGGTTTCTCCCTCACTTCCTGAGCCTCAGTCCAGCATCACAAAGTGATAACCGTCCACCCCCACCATCCAATGGCTTCTGTTCTCACCAGACAGCCCCAAGCGAACAGCTCGTCCCTGCTGCCTCCATCACGCTTTCTCTTCTTACCGCCCTGCTGGCCTTGGGGTGGTAGCACCTTCCCGCTTCTGCCAAACTCTGGGCTACTCTCCTGTCTGCTTTTTCATTTCTTTGCTCTTCTAAAAACTGTTTAACCAAATCCCTGCATTAAACGCCTTTTCCCTCTCTGATACTAGCAGAGGAAGTTCTCCTTTTCGGACAGTATCTCATAGACTGGGCTTTTCTGGGAGACATCATGAGAAATTCTGATCTAAAATAGTTTCAGTTCTACGTGAGAAACACCAGCCACTTGCACACTGGAGCTGATTCTACATATTAAGCCTCCCATATGCTTGTAAGCTCCCGTGATGACAATCACAGTAAGCAAACACATTAAAGGGGGGAGGGGGAATGAACAACCAGGAAAACATTGGCAAGCTGCCAGAGCCCTTGACCTGCAGGCTCAGGGGACTGCTAACACTACAAGGGCAGGAAGGGCAGGATTGTTAACAGTGGCTGTCGTGTTCCTGTGCCAGCCCGGACCATAAATTATTTCTCTGGACCAGGGGGGAGGCATGGAAATAAATACACAACACACATGGCTTTATGGGGAGGGAGTTTTTCACGATCCCTCATGAAATCCTAAGTTCACATCCTGAAAATTTCCCTGCGTTTATTCTCCAAACAGCTTTTACACAGAAACGTACACTGAGGGGGAAATTCATTAGCATTCTGTTTCCGGGGTAGCGGGACTTAGGTCACACCTGCCACTGTGGCTGCTCTGTGTGCTGCTCTGTCGCGTAGACTGAATTAACATCTCTTTCCCAGGTATCCTCCAAATTACAAAGAAGGAGCAGAGCCATTAGCATATCCTGACCCTTTGTTTAGGATGGCTTCAGTTTGTCTCAAAGGCTAGGTGACCACCTCCTGTGTGGCAGGTGCAAACTGGCCTGAAATTCTGGCCACCAAACAATGTAGAAATATGGGTCTGTATAATATGGCCCCACAATAGGCCCAAGGCTCTGGGTGCTATGTTTATGATGGCCAAGAATCTAGGCAGAAGACAGCTGTGGAAAAGCAGAGTCTGGGGATGAGGCTTGGTTGGTAGAGTGTTTGCCTAGCATGTGTGAAGTCCTGGGTTAGATCCCTAGCTCAGCAGGAGGAGGCGTGGTGGTTACACACCTAGAATTCTAGTAGTCAGGAGACAGAGTTGGGAGGCTCAGAAGTTCAAGGTAAGGCAGCCAAGTGGGTTCAGTGAGAAAAGGCTTTTGTCACTAAGTCTGATGACCTGAGTTCAATCATGGGATCCATATGGTAGAAGAAGAGAAGTGACTTCAAGAAGTTGTACACCACCGGGCGGTGGTGGCGCATGCCTTTAATCCCAGCACTCAGAAGGCAGAGGCAGGCGGATCTCTGGGAGTTCGAGGCCAGCCTGTTCTACAAGAGCTAGTTCCGAAACAGGCACCAAAGCTACAAAGAAACCCTGTCTTGAAAAACCAAAAAAAGAAAGAAAAAAGAAGAAGTTGTACACCATAGTGTGTGCACACGCACGCACACACACACACTTACTTAAATGTAATTTAATGAATTAAAAAATTCAAAGTAACCCTTAACCACAGAGAACTCAAGGATAGTATAGACTGTATGAGACACAATCACAAAAGAAGAAAGAGAAGGAAAAAGATCAAAGGAAGGAGGAAGGGGAGGGAAGGAAGAAAGAATATGCAAAAATAAAACTGCTCTACTTTTCAGGGATGTCATATGAGTCTAAGGAAGCAACTTGAGATTAAGCAAAAACCAAGACACCAGGACTTAAGGAGCAACACTGTTGAGAAAAACGTAAACAGGCGGCCCTGGCATGCATTGTGTTCCCTGGGGATGCCACCAACACACAAGGGCCCTGGTAAACATGGGACTGTGTTTAAGGCTATGACAGGGTTTTCATAAGCTGAGCAAAACAAATAAGAGGAAAAGAGACAAGCCTGTGAAGCCCAGGTCACTCTCCCTGCGTCCGTATTCAGGGTCCTACTGGGAATCATATGCTGCCTCTGGCAAGCCATGCTGCCTCTGGAAGCTTCGCAGTCCTCATCTTTAGACTGTAGACAATGGCATACGGTTCTACATGATGACCCTTATGCGTTGACTTGGGTGGGCTAAGGTAGCTTGTTAAATATTATTTCTGGGTGTCTCAATCAGTGCGTTGCATAAACAAAAAATCAGCCCTCACCTGTGAGAAGACATCAGTCAATCAATTGATGGTTCTGGCATGGAAGTAAAAAGGGCAGAGAGGATATTCTCACTCTTCTAGTCTAAAATATTTGCCATCTGCCTTCAGATATTGAGACACCGGAGTCACAGCCCTTTAGACCCAGACTGAAACATCCCCTGGATGCCCTGGAGTCCTAGTTCGCAGGCAGTATATTATGAGAATTCCTCACCTGGTGAGCCAAGCAATATAATCTACCTTACCTGGCCTTCTCAGATAGATGGTAGATGAGATAGATAGATAGATAGATAGATAGATAGATAGATAGATAGATAGATAGATAGATAGATAGATGAGAAAGATGGCTAAACATAGATAGATAAGGTAGATGATAAAAGACAGATGGTAGATCAATATTGATTGATGGATGAGTGGATAGATAGGATGGATGATTAGTAGATAAATGGACAGATGAACAGATAGACAGATTGATGGAGAGATAGTTGATCCAAATCTCACAATCCCAAAACCTACAAAGCTCTGAACTGATTTCTGGTCCAAGTTCTCCCCACCTATCATGAATATATTGGCCAGAAGAAAGAACATCATATTTAATTATAGGGTGGTACTGAGAATGTACTACTTACTATATGGGGGTACTATACCCATTTAATCATGGAAAAAAGCTGTATTCCCATGTGGTCTGAAGGGCTTCTAGAGAGGTACAGACAAAATCTGCCCACCTATTCTGGGACTGAAAGGTTTCAATAGAATGATTAGCAGAGACGCAAATGAGATTTCAAGCATGTCTGCCATGCTTAGCACAAATCAGGCACCATAGTCACCTATAGAGACTGCTATGTTGCTTACAGTCCACCAGCGCCTGCATCTGAAATCATAAGTATTATGTGCTTCTGTCACATAGCATCACAAGCATCTCCCAACACCAAGGGAAGGAAAACTACATCAGATAGAGGTTTTGTAGAATCTGAAAATTGACTGGGAGCGCTAGGTCAAGGCCCCTTGTGATGAGTTAGGAATGGAACATCAGCCGCTGACTGGTGGCAGCTCACAGTGAGGGGAGCCCCTTCCAGGTGATGCAGCCACTCCCTGTTTCACAGCAGTTCAGGAGTCTGGCTGTGGCAGCTAACTCTCCTCCAGACAGGGTGACCAGGTGCAGAGTGAGAGGATCTGGGGTGGAGGAAGTCAGGCAGGCAGAAGGGAGAGCACAGCTGGGAAGGATACATGCCTTTTCATTTAAAAAGACACCCCCTTGTTACTGTGGGGATGCAATGCCAGTAATGACAGCAGTCACTTGAGAGGACAGACACTGAGAATTGGGAGCAGGCCAAACACTGGCATCCAGGTTCTGGAGGTTTCAGGTTGACAAGAGGCTGCCAAGTGCTTTCTATGACGTGTCTATTATGGGCTAGAAGATGGACACCAAGGGATAAAACAGCCATACCATTTAGCTTGTCAGTCAAATGTTCCTCCAAGTTGAGATAATCACCCAGGCCCTGGAGTCATCATGGGTGAGGAAGAATCAATAGAGGTGATATACCCTGCAGGCAGCCAGAAAGCAGCTGGACCAGGAAGTGCTGTGCAACAGGCAGGGATGAGTAGGCCACCGTGGCTTTTTGTTTTGCTTTTAATATCCGGATCTTTTAATATCCATCTCCTTTTGTTTTCTGTGACATGAGAAATACAGAATCCAGTATGACACTTGGGTCATTGTGGAGGTTTGAATGAGAAATGTCCTCCTAGGCTTAGGCATTTGAACACTAGGTCCCTAGTTAGTGGTGCTGTCTTGGGAAAATATGCACCCTCTAGAAGGGGGAGACCCATTGGAGGACAAACACCACTGGGAATGAGTCTCAGAGTGCTCACAGCCTCGCCCCACTTCTAGTTCAAGCTCTGTTTTCTGCATGTGTTTGAAGGTGTGACTGAACGGTTTCCAGCTCCAGACACCATGCCTCCTGGGCCATTATGGACTCTCTCTCCCTCTGGAACCATATCCAAAATAAACCCTTTCTTCCACAAGTCACATTAGCTCATGATGTTTCAATTACACCAACAAAAAAGTAACTAATACTAACAGATCTCCCGGTTTCCAGTCTCGCGTAGACATGGTTCCTGGTGACTGCGGGTTCATATGTAATAACAGCAGTAACGATAGCCTTTTCCTACAGTAGTTCATACATATAAGGAACTCTAATGCATAATTAATCCAGTGATGCCAGGAAATAACAAGGACATTATCCAACTTCACAGACCTGATACCTCTTCAAGAGTAACTCATTAGCACAGAGGGAAATGGCAAGGTCTGAAATAGAGGTCATGGTCTTCTGGCCCCTAGATGGTCCTCGATAATGAAGATCTGAGTTGAATTAAATTCAAGTAGAAATACAACATCACCTGTGAGAAATGCAGTTCATGCTTTGCTGAGCTTCATAGACATAATAATAAAGTATAAATCACATGACTAGAAATTGGAATTTTTTTTTTCATTTGGTTGTTCTGTTCTGACCTAAAGACTTCATCAAAGTAATTGAGTAGTAGAGAGTTCTAAATGGTCATCGTGAAGAAAATATAGCCCCCATGGAGATGGCAAGGTTCTCATCTACGCTGTCTTCAAATCAATGTATTAATTACCTAATTCAACCCAAATTTCTCTGCAAGATTAAGTAAAAGGCATTTCAATTGCCTGCTAGATCCAGATAGGCTGTATAATTGTAGGGGAGTATGCCAGAGACTTGAACATAGAAAGGACCTAGAAAAAGGCTTCACACATGCCCCTCTGCCCTACGCAGCAAATGGTGGTTTTCAAACTTCTCTGCCAGAAGAGTTGTTGACATCGAACCACCTCCAGATCTTTCACCTTGAGCCCCTTTCATGGTATTGTATCTTTGAGCTTAGAGCTCACGCATCATACTTAGGAACAGCCAAACCTCAATCTGAATCAAGTTTTGGGATGGACTGTTTTAGTGTTATTTCTGTTGCTGTGACAGATATATATATATGACAAAAAGCAGGTTGGAAAGGGAAGAGGTGTCTGGGGCTACAGTTCCAAGCACAGAACATTATTGTGGAAATTATGACAGGAACTTACAGCACCACACCTACAGTCAAGAGCTGGGAGATAATAAATGTATGCATCTACACTTGCTTGCTTGCTCTCTGTTGTCGGGGTTTCTGTCCTACCCTGTTCCCGCAGTCATTAAGTCCCAAAGAAATCACAGAGGTCTACGTTAGTTGTAGACTGATTGGCCCATTAACTCAGGCTTCTTATTAACTCTTATAACTTACATTACCCCATTATTCTAGTCTGTGTTAGCCACATGGCTTGGTACCTTTTTCAACCAGGCAGTCACATCTTGGGGCTGGGCCAGGACTCCCGAGGAATGGGCTTCTTCCTTCCCAGAATTCTCCTATTCTCATTGACCCGTCTTTACTTCCTGTCTGATTGTCCCACCTATACTTCCTGCCTGACCACTGACCAATCAGTGTTTATTTAAAATATAATTGACAGAATACAGACCATGGTCCCACACCAGCTCTCAGTGAGCATTCTCCTCTCTTACACTGTCCAGGATCCCCTGCTTAAGGAATGGTGTCATCCATGCATAATGGGTCTTCCTACATCAATTAACAAGACAATTCCCAACAACATACCCCACATGTAGGCGGCGTAATAACCAGGCTAGCTTAATTTGAAACAGCAAATTTTAATGAAGGGATAGCTTACAACACCAGGGATCCAGTGATGAGCAGGAGATACAAAAAAGAGAGCTGCGGGGCTCACGCTCGCCAGATTTATATGTAAACATTAGCCCGAGGCAAACACGCCCTCTAAGGGGCTGGGCTATCCCTACACCCACAGGCCGACCTGTTTTATATAATTCATCATTAAGACTCTTTCTGGTGATTCTAGTTGTGTCAAGTTGATAGTTAAAATTAACTAGCTCATGAACTAATAGCATTTGTGGTCAACTAAATTACTAGAACTGATATAGCTTAAAATCTCAGGAAATTCCTATCACATTTAAAAGATAAAGTCATTCTGTGCCGTGTATTTGAACATCTAACCCTCCATCTACAGAGGAGACTTTAATGGCGTGGGTTTGTTAAAAACAAGTTATATATGCATGTATGAAATTCTTAAACACTAGCAATTAAAACCAAAAAAATCAAAGCCAAAATCTAATAGTAATTATATTATTCTTGAGATGACTTCCATGATTATAGGTGACAGTTGACTGCTCATATCCAAATTAGACATTTGTGGCATTGTCTCAAAGGCTCATGAAATACCGAAAACAAGTAGAAAGCCCAGAAAAAAACTGTGGGCAGAATCGGAGAGACTGGAGACCTACACAATGTGGTGGAACCAGACAGTGGGAGTGTGCCCACTGGAGAGAATAGTGTGGCAGTCTCTAGGGGGAAAAACTATAGGAACTACTCAAATACCCATTGACAGGTAAGCAAAAAGTGGTCTGCCCATGCTGTAGAGTCATAACAGAAAAGAGAATCCTGATACAACCTGGACGCACCTGAGGATGTCATATTGTAATAAGCCGCTCACAAAAGCAAATGGGCTTCTTGCAGTCCTTCGTGAAAAGTATAGAGGTGAGATGATGATGCTGGGGGCTGGATAGAGTGGGGGGCCTTTGTTTTATTGGCAAAGAACTTTCATTTGGTAAGATGAAGAGGTTTGGAGGTGGATGGTGCCAATGGCCACTCAGCATTACTGATGTACATAATCCAATAACCTGCACTCTTGAAACAGTCATGATGGGAAACGTGACGATATATTAATCTTACCACAGTGAGCCACATGGGTCTGGGGAAGGCCCTGGATGCAGGCTCCCACATTTGCCTCTAGCTCCTGTGATCCTACGTTTGAGAGGAAAGGAGGCTTTATATTTTATATATGTTTTTATTTTGTGTGTTGTACATGTTTATATTTTAATACATATTTATAGACTTTATCTTGTGTACTTTTACATTTTAGCTGCCACTGTGGCACTCATCCCCACAAGCCCTTTAAGAGTGTTGCTCAGGATAGAAATATCCTACTTCTGTCTAAGACAAATCAAGTTGCTTGGTTCTCTTAGAATCAACAACTTAAAATCTACAAGACACGCTTAAATTGCCCCTACATTCAGAGCACTAAGCTCCGTGCATAGTTCCCGACTGCAGATAACTGGACTCACCTTAGCACAGAAGCTCTGGGCCATGACCTAGCAGGCCTTTGCTTTCTGGTTTTCTAAGACAAAGCTTTGAAGCATAGATGTTGTAAAGTCTGCTCTCGGCTCCTGTGCATGGTACCACAGAGGGCCAAGACACGCACCTCCTTTTGAACGGCTGTGTTTGAAGCTGAATGAGGAAACTAAAACGGCAAGAATTTCTCCTTTAATGTTCTTTGAGTTGCCATTTTACTGCGTATCAGA
This sequence comes from Microtus pennsylvanicus, assembly GCF_037038515.1. Classification (NCBI taxonomy): domain Eukaryota; kingdom Metazoa; phylum Chordata; class Mammalia; order Rodentia; family Cricetidae; genus Microtus; species Microtus pennsylvanicus. The sequence continues at coordinate 4,531,535 of NC_134599.1, forward strand.
CAAAACTGAGCAGAAGATATCCATCAGGGGAACGGCAGACAGGCAAGGGTTTACCTTGCGTGTTGTCCATTCCAGTTAGGAATATCATTATTTTCTATTAAGGATGATTCTCTGAGCTACAGTCTGCGAGATAGCTAAGCACTTCGGGAAATTATATTTACTCTTGCAAGCAACTAAGACACTATTCTGTCAATTACTAAGCCAAAAGCAGTGAAGTCAGCTTGCCATAGCTTTCAAACTTCATGAGAATAATGCAGGTCTGCCCACACTGGAACTCTGCGTGGCACGTCTCTTTCACAGCTGGAAGCTCTTCACTCCCTCCTTCATCCCACCTCACAGTTCTATCTTAAGAGCCACTGTCTTGCCGTCTAACTCCCTCCGACCTCCCGGCACTTGACACAGCTGGTGGATTAGTGCAAGTTACTCCAGAGATGGAATAAATCAGAAGGCCAGAAGTGGAGGAGGGGAGGAGGCCGTAAGCGCCGTTAATTGGCTCCCTGTTCCCAAAGAGCTTACATCTGACCGGAAAGGTAAGTCAGCATACCTGAGAGAAATAGTTAATTTGTCTTGTAATTTCTCTAGAACTCTTCTCTAGCCCCAAAGGAGTTAAGCTGCACATATTATAAAAATAGAAAGCCAGTCTCTGTCTTAGTGTTTTTTCGATTGATGGAGGCAACTTTACCTGTTCGGTTAAAAGTCCGTCATGGCAGTAGGCAGCAGCCGTGAGCGCAGGAGTGGCTGAAGCTGCACCTCTCAAACCAAGCAGAGGGAGATCAAACATGACGTGACTTTTGAGAGTTTAAATATCACCTCCAGTGACACACTTCCTCCAACCAGGCCCTAAGCCTCTGAAAGCAGTGCCACCAAGCAGGGACTAAGCATTCAAACCCCCAAGACTATGGGGGACATTATCATTCTAACCACCACAGCCACTAACTGAGGGCAGCGATAATAAAGTACAGAATCTGAGAGCCTGGGAGAACAAACTGGGGAGGCGGCTCTATCCGTAAGAGTGCAAGCACGTGGACTGAGTTTGAGCCCCAGCACCCACATAAATAAGCCGGGCATGGCAACAACAAACTCTAATCCCAGTCCTGGGGAAACAGAGTCAGGACGTTTCCAGGGTTGCTAAGTCAGAAAGCGACAAGTTCCATGGCTGACCTTGTCCCAAAAGTATGGTGGAGAGAGTTTGAGGAAGATGCCATACATTGACCTCTGGCCTCCATATGCACACACACACACACACACACACACACACACACACACACACAAGGATGTAAGACAGAAGCTGCTAGAGAGAAACAGAAGTATGGAAGGAAGTTTCCTGCTTCCTTTTCTTTCCAACAGTGAGAAGGCCCTGGTTTTAGAGAGAAACTAGAAGCATGTGCTATGGATGGGTAATGAAGTCACCTTGGGTGCTGCAGAAGGATGCTTAAAATGTCGCAGAAGAGCAGCAGGGGAAGTGCCGTGCGTGCACTTGAGAGGGGCAGCTGATTTGCTCTCTGTAAAGCACATGGGGAGAGCCAGGGGAATGCTAGAGGTTCGGAAGCTAGAATTCTGACTGCGTTGTCAGATGAGCTTGGTTGCGAAGATAAGATAAGCTGTAAAAAAGTTAGGATGTGTTACAAATGTTCTGCTAAAAATGAAAAAAAATAGTCCTTATGGCAATCAGGAGCTTCATCTATATGCAAATGCTCATTTACCCAACTGTATATTTAGATAATTGGCTGAATCCATGGAACAGAGTCCACCATGATGACCAGTGTTTGAAACACCAGTATCCAGGAGAGCCTTAAGACAACCAAACTGGATGGAGTCATCTGGAGAATAAGTGCAAAACACGACGAAATAAGATCCTAGATAGACGTTCCAGGACACAGAACACCCACAGGGCTGCCACAGGAGGCCAGCAAAGGAGGCCACAGAGCAGAGGCCAGGGAACAGACAGGATGAGATAATGTCACAGATGGAGCAGCCAGCTACATAAGATGCCTCAGGGTATCACAGGAGAGAAAGAACAGGAATGTGAGGTTTGGAAAGATGAAGCTTCTGTAAGGCTGGAAGGTTTCTGGACTGTAGTAGGGGAGAAAACCACACAGAAACATCTGAAATGAAATGCAGATATGTCAGACAGCTGTCTGTACGGCAGCTACCCCATAGGGGCTGGCACAAGGACTTAATTGTAAAGGCATTGCCATCAAGTCTGACCACCTGAGTTTCATCCCTGGGACACACATGGAAGGAGGAGAGAAGCGATTTCCACTAGTTGTCCTCTGACCTCCACATATGTCATGGCAAGTCCACATGCAGTCACACACGCATGCATGGTATGAGTGCGTATGAGTGCACACACGCATGCACGCGCACACACACACATGCACGCACACACGCATGCACGCACACATGCACGCACACACGTATGCACGCACACACACACTAAATAAGTGCAATAGTGAAGCTGCAGCCCTGATGAGGTTTGATCTGAGCACATACTGACTTTCTGTGGTCATATGCTGTACTTAGCAGCTTCCCAGTATATGCAGGACACATATCCCAGAGGGCCAACCCAGCACAGGGCGTCTGCCAATTTCTCTAGCATCCACAAGCAGGGTGTAATCTATTGTGTCAATTCTTCGTTTGCAGTTCAACTCCTACAGAACCTGTATACACAATTATGTGCAAATGTATGTGTGTATGTGTGTCATACACATGTGTGGTAGGTCCTGTGCATGCACATGTGTATCACATGTTTAAAGAGCACGGGTCAAAGTCAGTTATCTTCTCTGTTACCCTCCCCTTATGGTTTCTCGCTGAACCTAGAGTTCACTAACCTGACTTGGAATGCTGGCTAATAAGCCCCAGGGTTTGCTTTTCTCTGTTTCCCACACAATGCTGGGGAGACAAACATGTCCTACTGTTCCCTGCTTTTGCATGGATTCCAGGGACTTGAACTCACGTACTCATGATTGTATGGCATGCACATTGCTGACTGAGCCATTTTTCCATCCACAAATGCACTTTTTCTAATGAAAGGATCCATAGTTTTATATCACTCAATCCTCAAAGGGCCCATGACTTCCCTTCAGAGAAGAAAATGTTGGGAACTTTATTCTCTACCAAGGAAATTGTCTGGCTCGCCACACTGAAGCAGACCTTCTCTGAGGTCACACTCTTCCGAGAGCATCATTTATCATCATCCAGGGCACTAAGCGGCATTTGTGCCACAGTCAAAGAAACTTCGAATCGCCTAGCAGCCCAATAAATCACCCGCCCATCTCATCTAGTGCTCCTGCAAGCTTTTAAAGACTTTGATTCCAGGGAAATGTCACTTCTGGGCATGGAGCGTCCGGGGCTGATAAATGCTAAACGATCCATCAAATTGTATGAGGCCATTGCAGGGCTTAAGTGGAGGCCACACTGTGCTTTGCCTAAAGAACCATCGCTCAGGGCACAGAGCGGCATCCGACGAGGGCCCTCCTAATCCAATTTCTAGAATCGGTTCCCATCAGAAACTCCTGGTGGCGGCAAGACATGGCGGCGGCCCTGAGCAATACTTGGCATTCTTATTCAGTCAATGCTATCTCAAGTCAGGGCCATTTCAGTCCACTTTGAAACCCTGCGCTGAGGCTGCTGGAAATGTGCGAGGGTGATACCAATCCTGAGGAATTTGGGGGCACAAATGCTCTTGAGAGGACTTTGGGGAGCTTTAGTCAGCTTCATAGCAGCCCTGCAATCCTAGCTGCGCACCACGAGGGTGTAAAATGTCAGCCTGGCATGAGGTTCAAGTTCACCTCCTCGCTTGCTACCACCATCGTGGACAGAGCTCACATCAGCCAAGAATCTGGCTTTAGGCACTGCCAGAAGCAGCGTTTCCACCCTGGTGCCGCCTTCTTTAGGAGCTCAGGGCAGGAAGGACACCTCTCACCTATGTTTTCAGCTGTCATTAAATTTCAAGACCACACACAGTTAGTTCTCTCATTTCTCCCATAGCTTTCCATTTCCAGCACCCAGCAATGCCCATCCTGCAGACGTAGCAACATTCTTTCGGGAAGTTTAAATTCAAAAAATAGACCAACAGTTGCCTGGGGTTGGGGGCGAGCCCAGGAGCACAGCATCCCTGTCTCCTTGCAGATTTATCATCTGAGTTGGGAACCTTAAGTCGCTTCTTTTGTGGCTACAAAAGATATGATAGAATGGCCTGACTGGGGTCGGCTCTGCCGAGCCGTGGACTACTAGCACACGTTCCTCCCACGCGGCCATGTTTTAGTGCCCGTCATCTGCCCTCCGGCTGGCCCACTTCCTCCTCTTCCTTCTGTCCTCTGGAGTGTCAGTTATCTTTTAATCAATTAAAGAATTGCTGGGGGGGTTGCTCAGTGGTAGAGCGCTTGCCTAGCAAGCGCAAGGCTCTGGGTTCGGTCCTCAGCTTCAGAAAAAAAAAAATGAATTGCTGAGAAACTAGATGAGCATCATCAGTTAAAATGAGGAAGAGAAACCGGGCTAGGAGTTCAAGCATGGGGATATTAAAGTAGGAACTGCCTACAAAGGCATATGGTGTGCTGGAGAAAGACATGAGACTACCCATGTCATAGCAATGGCAGATGCCACTCCCAGCACCAGGCACAAAGCAGGTCTGTAGGCAAAGCAGAAGGAGCCCATGGGGTTGCCTGGACAATGTTAGGACCACAGAGGCAAGGCTGCCTGAAGCAGTGTGAAGCACAGACCCAAACTTCTCTCCTTCCTGGCTGGCTGCACCCTCACGTGCCCTGCAGTACCAATGAAAGAAGTCAGCAGAGCCTGAGAGGCTCAGCTCTATCACCCTGGGCATCATGAACAGCTGACCTGCCAGGACACCTTTGAGGACACCTTGGGGACAAGAGTGTGTAATCATTTCCCCAACATGAAGACAGTGGTGACACACTCATGCTTAGAAGATGACAGAAGTTCCTCAAAGTGAAAGTCCAAGAAATAAGCATGTCCATCACCCACAAGAAGAGGGACAAGTGCTCCTCACAGCAGCAGTCGAGGGCTCAGCCCTCAGACCCTATCCTCAAAAGCTGTTCATTCAAATGGGATTCATGGAAGGAGCCCATCCTGGACAGCTCTGGCTCCTTCTCGGTAGACACTAGGGGTGGAGCTGGGATGTCAGCTCTTGTCACTGTGCAGGTCTTGTGTAGGTGACCATATTGTTAAGACTTCATGGGTGCTCCCTAACATTGTCTCACGGCAGATATCCAGGTCCTCAGGTTCTCACGATCTTTAGATTATCCAATCCAAGCAGTCAGCCCTAAACACATACACATACAAGCAACACTAAGATAATTTATCAGCATATATATATATATATATATATATATATATATATATGAACATATGCATGCATATATGGAGAAGATATCATGAATTTGAGAGAGGGACACAGGAGAAGTTAGGAGAGTATGGGGCAGAAAAGATGTAAATATTCAGGTATGAAAGTCTCAAAAAAAGTAATAAATAAATAAAAATGAAAATAAAATAATTTAAATGCATTCATTTATTGATCCAATTTCAACTATTAGCATGAATTCTCTGAACTAAAACATTATGTCTTTACAAGGGAAGAACTTGGCGTATTCAGCAAAAACCCTGCAAATCGTGAGTGGAGTCATCTGGAATCTGAACAGATGTGTACCAAGCAGTGCTGGGTGTTGCGTGAAGAGCTGGCATGTGCAGTGTGAAGCACACATGTTGCTGTTCAGAACCACACCTGCAGTGAAGTCATGCAATGCAACCCATACAGCAATGGTAGACATGCTTCAAGTTCATCACGCATTCTGCCTGGGATGAACTTTTAGTCATTATGTGTTCGGAAACAGGCGGTGTTACCAAACTTTTCATGACCACCACATTCAGTTCTGCTGTACTGTACTGGGTCCTGGCCTGCACCTTAAGAAGCTGGGCTTAAAAGAACCCGGATGTATGTGAGAGGCGAGGACAGAAAGCAGGGAAGGAGTGTGCCCTCTGTATATCAAGAACCACCCTCTTCCTTTGGTATTTTTAGTTGAGTGACTTACTTCCAGGTACTGAGGTATCCTCAGCCTTTGTCTTAACTCCTTTATCAATTGGTTTAGAGTTTAGCCAATGTGAACTAGGAATCCCCCATTTCAAGCACAATTGTGAAAGGGACCTGGTGGATGAGAGACGCCGCTATCAAACCCCTCTTCAGCCACTCAATCAGCTGCCATTAGCCTGATGAACAGAAAACGACCAGAACATCAGTTAGGAAGCTTAATCTAGAACCTGGAACTATTACTGTCAAGAGAATTAGCTCATGAGGCCCAACATCCTTCCAGAACCCACTTCCTACAAATTCAGTCATAAAATGTGGGCTCTTCTACAAGTCCTGGAAAACTAGGCTTCCCTGTTTCCTGTCCTCTGCCCTGCCCGCAGAAACCTCAGGCAAGCAGCAGTTGGTCCTGGGAGGTTGCCCACACTCCAGTGAATGGCCTCACACCCAGAAGTACAAGTTTGGATAGCAAAACACTGAATCAATGGTTGCTAAATTTAAAAGAGTAAAAAAGACACAATGTTCGGGAGGATAAAGAGGTGGGGCAGATCTATAGGGAGTTAGGGGAGGAATTGAGGGTGAATGTAATCAAATGCATTGCATGAAATTCTCAGAGAATTACTAAAAATAGCAATGCACAAGAAAAAAGGAAGCAGTCCCTAAGTTTAAGCACCCGAGACCCCCACTGAGACAGCATCCAAGGTTACTTCACAATAAGGAAATGCCTTAAGAGCAAGTTAACTGGAGAATGGCTTCCTACTGTGAGAGTATTAGTGGGTGGCGCCCCCTCCCTCAAACAAGGGTTCTGCCAGATCACAGGGTAAATAACCTGCAAAGTGTGCCCATCTCCACAGAAGGCTGAGGTGGAACTCTGTTGAGAAGAAAGATGTAGATGTAAACGAGAAGGGAGGAGAGGCTGGGAAGTGGAGAGGACCGAGGAGAATGGACCCAGTAGCTTTGGGATCTGTGGGTTTTAGTCTTTTACCTCAGGGAAGGGTTTCCATTAGGAAAGTGGTGGCTGACTGGCCTCTAATCTCCCTTACTTCCCGTCCCTCCTTGTGTCTGCCCTGACCCTCTTCTAAACAAGCCTATATCCCTTTCAGCATCTCTGCTGTACTGTGATGTGGTCCGGGAAACTGGGAGGTCACACTTCATAGGCACACAGAAGTAGCAAGGGATGAATCCTGGTGATTAGTTGCTTTCTCCTTTGTATTCAGACCGGGACCCCATCCTGCCAGGCGGCTCCACCTATAGGTAGGGTAGCTCTTCCCTACTCTGTTAAACTTCTCCCAAAGCACACTCACAGACATGCTCAAAGTATGTCTCCCAGGTGGTGCTAAACCCAGCCAAACTGAGAATGAAGATTGAACACTATAGGGTTTTCAGGAGATACAGTACTTTATGGCCGAAAAGGCATGGCAATGGGAAGGGGAACACGGAAGCAGGAGTAGGAAGCTGACTGACGTTTCATGGAGAGAAGGAACAGGATGCAGGGCCAAGCTGTAAACATTAAAAAACTATTCCCAGTGACATACTTCCTCCAGCAAGGCTCCACCTCCTAGAGGTTCCATAGCCTCCCCAAACAGTGCCACCTGCCAGAGACAATGTGTTTCAACACACGAGCCTGTAGGGGATCTTTCTCATTCAAACTACCACACATAAACACAAACAGATTTTTAAAATAAGCTCCCTTTGTCAATGGTTTCTAAAATACACACAGCCATACACACACAAATGTGAGCTCGAAGTGGTCTGGTGTCAAACACTGAAACCATGGCCATGTTTTATGTGAATAAAAGCAGGGTTTCCATTCCTTGTGTATACACAAGTTCACATGACTGCAACTTCAGCCTAGCTGCCTGTGTCCCTGGCAAGCACTCACCAAAAGCTACATGTCAAGAGAACGGGTATTTCAGCTTATAGCTATAGTACACCATGGATAAAATCAGGGCAGGAGCTCAAGACAGGAACCTGGAGGCAGGAGCCAAAGAAGAGACCATGAAGGAGCGCTGCTCACTGGCTTGCTCCCATGGCTTGCTCAGCCTGTTTTTTTTACACAAGCCAGGACCACAGTGGGCTGGGCTCTCCTTGATCAACCATTAACCAAAATGCCCCACAGACCTGCCTACAGGCTAATCTGATGGAGGTTGTTCCTCAGTTGAGGTTCCCTCTTCCAAGTGACTGTAGTTTGTGTCAAGTTGACAAAAACGAACCATCAGATATTATTTGTGTGTCATTGAGGGGTGTGCTGTGTATATATTCATGGATAGACATGAATATGGAGGTCAAAGGTCCATTTCAGGTGTCTTCCTCAATTTCTACTCACAGTGTGCCTGTGTGTGTGTATGTGTGTGTGTGTGTGTGTGTGTGTGTGTGTGTGTGTGTGTGTGTGTGATTCACATGAGTGTATGGGTGCATGCACACTGGAACATTTATGTAGAGGCCAGAATAGGGCTTCTGTTCTCTTCCTCTGCTTTCCACCTTACTTCCTGAAAACAGGGTCTCTCAGCGAACCTTCAGCTCACTGATTATTCTAGACTGATGGCCAAGGAGCCCCAGGGATCCTCCTACCTCTACCTCACAAGTATCAGGATTACAGCTAGGCACTGCCACAACTGGCCTTTTACACAAGTACTGGAGGTCCAAACTCAAATTCTCATTTTCCGCATTTTCCTGACTGAGCCGTCTTCAGCCCACCTGTATTTGTTTTCAATGTGCTCTGACTACACATACTTATAGGGTACAGTGTAATTTTCCAATACACGTTTACAACATGTCATGAGGCTTATTGGAAATCTCAAACACGTGTCACTTGTGTGTTAGAAGAACATTCGTGATCTTCCCTTTTAGCTAGCTGGAAATATTTAATTTCTGTCAGCTTCACCCATGCAAAAAATTAAAATTATCGTAACTATAACCTCCATGGTATCAACAGGCAATTAAAATTCATAGGTTCAAAGTGCACTTATAGGGACCATCCCTTGTCAAGGATACGGTAGGCTTTGAACCCAGTGAAGGTAGGTCAGCCCAGTGTTCTCATCAATCCTTTTCTGCTGTAAAACCTATTTCTTAATTCTTCTCATCCCCAGAACATTTTAGAAATCAATTTTTCACCTTACTTTGAAAAAAATCACCAGTCAAAGGACACAAAACTCAGTATGTGAAATGAATAAAGTCTAGACACCTAATGAGGGCTGTAGTTAATAGTATAGTACATTGAAATGTGCTCAGAAAGGAGGTGCTGGGTACTGCCACACACACATGAAGGAAACCGTGTAAATGATGGATATATTAAAGGGCTGACCACTATCCTCATTTTATTCTGTGTACCAAAACACCATATTGAATACCTGCAAAAGATTCATAGCGCTGGTAAGATTGCTCTGTGGGTAAAGAGCTTGCCATGCTAACACAAGGGCCTAAATCTGGGCCTCTGGTACCCACATAAAAGCTGGGCACTGCAGTGTGTGTCTGGAACCACAGAACTGGAAGTATGGAGCGACATGGATATACGTGCAGTCCATCGTCCAGACAGCCTAGCTGAACCTATGAGCTTCTGGTTCAGTGATGGATTCTGTTTCTTCTTTGATTGTTCTCAACCTTGGACCTCTACATATTAAAACCTGTATGTATATGAACCCCAAACACCTATACACACACACACACACACACTTCTGTAGTTAAACAAAATACAAATTACAAAAAAAAACTTCATAGGAAGTTGCAAAAAGTTTACATGCAAGTCCAATGTACCATTACCCAGTTTCCCCCAAAGGTAGCATCTTGAGTAACTATATCAAAAATAAGAAATGGACATTGATGAAATCCTCAAAGCTTGTTCAGATGTTTCTGCACAAGCTTATCTGTATGCATCTTTACAGCCCCAGGACATTTGAACACGTAGCTCTATGTAGTTGCCACCCTGAAGATAATATTTAACTGCGAGCATCACAAGGTGCCCTGTTGCCACTCCTCCACAGCCACACCCACACCTTCTACAGCCACACCCACACCTTCTACAGCCACACCCACACCCTCTACAACCACACCCACACCCCTCTACAGCCACAGCCACACCCCTCTACAGCCACATCATCTACAGCCACACCCATACCCTCTACAGACACAACCATTCCCCTCTACAGCCACAGCCACACCCCTCTACAGCCACATCATCTATAGCCACACCCATACCCTCTACGGCCACACCCACACCCCTCTACAGCCACACCCACACCTTCTACAGCCACAGCCACACCCCTCTAGCCACACCCCTCTACAGCCACATCATCTATAGCCACACCCATGCCCTCTACAGCCACACCCACACCCCTCTACAGCCACACCCACACCCCTCTACAGCCACACCCACACCCCTCTACAGCCACACCCACACCCCTCTACAGCCACACCCACACCTTCTACAGCCACAGCCACACCCCTCTAGCCACACCCCTCTACAGCCACATCATCTATAGCCACACCCATACCCTCTACAGCCACACCCACACCATCTACAGCCATAGCCACACCCCTCTACAGCCACACCCACACCCCTCTACAGCCACAGCCACACCCCTCTACAGCCACACCCACACCCCTCTACAGCCACACCCACACCTTCTACAGCCACAGCCACACCCCTCTAGCCACACCCCTCTACAGCCACATCATCTATAGCCACACCCATACCCTCTACAGCCACACCCACACCATCTACAGCCATAGCCACACCCCTCTACAGCCACACCCACACCTTCTACAGCCACACCCACACCCCTCTACAGCCACACCCACACCCCTCTACAGCCACACCCACACCTTCTACAGCCACAGCCACACCCCTCTAGCCACACCCCTCTACAGCCACATCATCTATAGCCACACCCATACCCTCTACAGCCACACCCACACCATCTACAGCCATAGCCACACCCCTCTACAGCCACACCCACACCTTCTACAGCCACACCCACACTCTCTACAGCCACACCCATACCCTCTACAGCCACACCCACACCTTCTACAGCCACACCCACACCATCTACAACCACGCCCACACATCTCTACAACCACACCTACACAAATCGTCTTGCCTTCAGCTCTGTAAAACACTGAAATGTCTTTTCATGAGGTCGCTCGTAAGTCATGCTTTTGTACTCCTTCTAGAAAGATTATATATTTTGGAGTTTGAGAGTTCCCAGTATAATCTACATAAAATCCCTTGTTGAACGTGTGTGTGTGCCAGCATCACAAGGTGCCCTGTTGCCACCCCTCCACAGCCACACCCACACCTTCTACAGCCACACCCACACCCTCCACAACCACACCCACAGATAGAGAATATCTATTTAAGGTACTAGGGCTTTAAAAACAAATGCAAAACCTGCTAAAGTCCAGGGGATGAAACCAAATGATAAAGATTTAAACATATGCCATGCCCTTTATTAGGGAAGCCACAGAAAACTGAGCCTGCTTTCACAGTAGAGAAGCCTGGGTACGGATATACGCCAGAAATATTTAAGCATGGATGTGTGAAAGGCCAGCCTGATGGGTGCTTTGGTTTTCTTGTGGCTTCCGGTCCTTGTGGTCTGCAGCCATCTTTCATGGCTGCAGCTCATGCGCCACCTTGTGGGCCCTGTGAGCTCAGCAGGGTCCCACAAAAAGCAAGTTCCTGAGCGGTTGTTTTGCCAGCTCCTTCCTAGACCTCCTAGAGGGATTACATATGCGGATCTTAATATGCTATGGGAGAGCTGACATAGCCCAGTTCAGACTGGGGTTGTGAAGCTAAGGACCGGAGAGAGGAGTCTCAAGAGGGCCTGAGGGAATAGACCTAGACAGAGAGCAGAAGGAGCAAGGTGAATGCAGGAGTCAAGCCCCTTACTTCCATCCACCGATGATTGATTCCACAAGGAAAACCACTCTGGGCAGCAATCACTCAAATAAATGACCAAGAGTGAAAGAGGTGGCGTTGATAGCCCTGAAAGCAACTGGGATCCGGAGCCACACTTACCACGGAGCCTGAGTGGAGACCTGCTTCATGGACAGATGTCATTCGCCTCATAGAACAATCAATCTGTGGGAGAAAGTAGGGCTCAGAGAGATTTCCTTTCATCTTAGTGGGCAAATGGAGGCCGTGATGGGCATCTCTGAAGGGTACCACCCCTGGTGTGTGCTGCCCAGTGTCATGGGCATCTGTTCAAAGGCACCACCCCTGGTGTGTACTGCCCAGTGTCATGAGCATCTCTGCAGGGCATCGCCCCTGGTATGTGCTGCCCAATGTCATGGGCACCGCTGTAGGGCACCACCCTAGGTGTGTGCTGCCCAATGTCATGGGCACCTCTGTAGGACACCACCCTTTGTTGTGGTGCCCAGGTTTATGGGCATCTCTGCAGGACACCATCCCTGATGTGTGTTGCCCAGTGTTAATGGCGTCTCTGCAGGCCACCACTTCTGGTGTGTGCTGCTTGGTATCATGGGCACCATCGCCCGTGTGCTTGTCTTGGGAAAGGCAGAGCCCACTCGGTCTCTTTTTCAGGCAGTCACAGACTACAAAATCTGAAAGAACTAAAGGAAACAGTGAGAGCAATTCCAAGTGCATAAATACAGATTCACATCCAACTCCCTTTTAATCGGTGGAGGGAACCCTTTGAAGCTCAGCTGCGTGGTATTTGGACCATCTAGACTGGCTCTTATCTTTAATTAGAAGCTTGTGCTGTGATCCAAACATGTAAGGAACACATGGTAGAAAGCCTGAGCGGGGGAGCGAAGCCCACAAGTTCAGGAGACACTTGATTGCCCAAAGTGGTTCTTAAAATCTCCTTGATCACAGATAAATAAGCCTCAAGAAATGTATTACCAATTTATAAAGGACTCAGATGCCAGAGGCCCGCCAGAAGACACAGCCTATCAGTTGAAGAAGCCAGCTCAACCACAATGCCTCCAATGAGACTGCAGAGAGAAGTCCTCACTATCTGCCCATGGCTATAAGGTTGCCACCACTACCAGATGGTTATGGAGAGGTTAAAATAGCTAAGTGCAAACCAGGGGATCCGCATCACTTACCCGCTCCCTCGGGAAACCCTCTTTCCAGATGGAGAAATGGGAAGGCTCAATGCATTGATCCCCTGAACTTGTCACACTGAAGGTCCAGGTTCCTGTAAGACTTAAAACCAACTTTGTCATCTCGACCAAAGATCATTAAAGGATAAACCGTGCTATATGGGGAAGTGCTAACTGCTCTTCCCAAGACCTCAAACTACATGGAAGAGCCCTGGATGCCGGGTAATGGGTTACACAGTTTCCCAAGAGGATGGACCCACTCAGGGCAGAGGGAGCAAGAGTGGGACTTAAAAAATAGTGCAGCGTCAAGGATAGGCTTGGTGACATAAAGAAACTGCAGAGAGCCCAGCTATCGGGGTGTGAGAGAAAAGGCTGGAAAGGAGCAGAGTGATGGATGAATCCTAGTTCATTGCTCCTCACAGACAATGGGGGCAGGGTGGGGCACAAGACAGAATTTAGGGGATAATCAGATCCTCGCCTTCTGGCTGTTTGCCTACGGTCTAGAGAAGCAATATCAGGCAATTTCGTTTTAGTAGACCTTTGCAAACTGCCAAATGGAAAGAGACAGATTTCATTTCTTTGGGTTTGCCCTTTCTGACCCAATCCAGGGAGGTGCTGAGGCCCTACAGAACCTGGACCTTAGCAGAAGAACGGGGATACAGAGACAAGAGACTTAGAGGATGCACAGGATGATTGCTGAGAATGCAGGCAAGAGGTCATGCCCACCCAACAACCATGGATCCCCAGGAAGGTCACCTCCTGCATGGAGGGGCTCCAAACTCCTGGCACCATCAGCATTTGGGTCCAGTTTACCTTCAGAAGGCTTTTGACCATAAGGCAACGCCCGCTGCTAATCAGGCCACCCAAGAACCTCCACGGATTTTTCTGCAAAGTCTAATATGAAAACCAGTGATGATGGTGGAGCAGCACATGAAAGTCCCTGATGGTGGAATGGCAAGTGGAAGCCCCGGATGGTGGAGCGGCACGTGGAAGCCCCGGATGGTGGGGCAGCACGTGGAAGCCCCGGATGGTGGAGCGGCACGTGGAAGCCCCTGACGGTGGGGCAGCACGTGGAAGCCCCGGATGGTGGAGCGGCACGTGGAAGCCCCTGACGGTGGGGCAGCACTTGTCCTGGTGGATTATTTGGTAATCAAAACTCCTTCCACTCTTGGTCACTTCAACTTCCCATTATTGAGTTTCTGGGTTCACCTAAGAAAGTGAAATTGTAGGTTTACTTGAAACTGACCCTGCTCCCTGTCCCTTCCTGTCTCCTTCTCAGCTAGGCAGTTCTCTGCTGAGAAGCCCTTTCCAGGGCACTGGTTAACTAGCTGCAGGCGGACTGAGAGGAAGCCAGTCTGGGCCCCACTGCAGAGCCAACAGATAACTTGTCAGGTCTCTCCTGCCCTTCCATTCCAGAACCCCAGCTCAGCCCACACCCAGCAGGAAACAGCGAGAACCTAGACACTCACATCATCTGCAACGGGAAGGGCTGACGGTGCGGAGTGTAATCATCCAGATGCTGATGTCTGGAGCCACGAGGAGAAAGAAGGAAGAAGGAGATAAACTGAGGGCTTTGGATTTTGCCTCTATTGGACATCTTACCTTGGTTTTCATTTGTTTGATTGATTGACATTTACTTTTTCTACCCTTCTACCCCTTGCCTCAATGTGTTAAAGATCTTTCCTTTACATATGTCTGTAAGACAATGGCGCTGTAACATTGAGTCGCCGTGGTGGAGAGCGGAGAGAGCTCAGCCACAGCCGTGTCCCCAGAGCTTTAAAGGTATGTTGACATGGAAACATAGCTCTAACCTAAAAAGGAATAAGAGATAGTTGATTCCGAAGCCAAAATGTAAGTAACAATGGCTTAGAAACGGGATTTCAGGTCACCCCAAAACTATATCCCAACATGGTAATAATTTCAAAATATCGATCAAGGCATGTTTTAAATCTGCTGGTGGAGAGGCACAAGGGTGTTAGGTCAGACATGGGTGTAGGTCTCCCCTAAGAATTTCAGTTTCAAGAGAAAGCAAGAAGTATGAATAGTTAAGCTGCCTGGTCAAGGTGTGATCCTATCCTACACCGACCCATCATCCTCATGGCTCCAGTCTATCCAGTTCAAATTGGGAGACCATTCCCTCTCTGGCTGATACTGAGATTCCAAACTTCTCCTTCTCGTGGCATGGAATCATGGGAAATTTTTAATTCTTTGGCGTCCGTTGTTTCAATATTTTTATAACCTAAGGAAGAGTCTCAAATGTTTCTCTTTAAAAATATTCTCTCTCCCAAACCATTTGTTACAATAGGACCAAAGAAGACAACTCCAAATTGTAAATAGATTATACTAAATAATAATTACATTAAATGATAGTAAATAAGTTACAAACGTTAAAATAATCCAGTTGAGTTTTAAAACATTTCAACTCACTCATACATTTCAAGTTGTTCAAAAAGTTCAAATTACAGGCCCTGGGAATTCAGGAATAGCTGACCACACCACTCCCTCCCAGGGTTCAGGGGCCATCGAGGAAGGGAGGCAGAAATAGTGGAAGAGCTGGGGACAGTTAATGTCTATAAGAAAACTGTTTTCTAGACACAGCAGGGCAGCTCTACATAGGAAGTCGCAATGGTTTTGACAGCATGCACCAGACCTATGTAATCTCAAGACAAGCATGGAGGGAGGGGCCAGTGTAAGTCCCACCTCACAGCCCGGTTCTAAAGCCCGTGTTCTTGGGCAGGCAAGCCACTTGGCATCACTTCTGTTTTGTGAGCTGCTCTGTCTCTTCGGGCCTGAGAAATGTTTATTGGTTCGGAGTAAAGCATACAGAACTTTACCTCAACAAACAAACCTACAATTCCAATCAATGAGACTGTCATCTTGGAAGAGTCTGGGCCCTGTAGGGAATGTCACCTAGCCGCTGATGTAAACACATTGCTTTTGAGCAGTGGCAGCCCACACGGGGACAGCAGCTAAGGATAAGGGCTGGCTCCTGTGAATGACAGCAAAGCTTGCTAGCAGACAGCATGTCTCTATCAGAAGCTGCATCCCTTTGATTCTTCTGCTGTCTTCTCCCACCCCTCCAGGCCCAGAGACCCTGAGACAGTAGCTTCGCATGGTGGCTGCATTCCTTAAAAGCCTCAGATGAACCTGACTCTCACAACTCTGCCGACTCTGTGAAGAGAGCAGGGACGTGCAAGGTTCAGGGACCCCTGAGTCCAAGCCTTCTGCCTGTGCCCATGGACTCTTCCATCTCTTGATATGTTCCTTGTGAGAGTAAGTGTCAGTGGTAGATTATAGGCCTTACAGAAAGCAAAGAAAGATGCCCAAAGAGGCAGCCTGAGCAGGGCCCAACTTCATGAAGAAACAAAGCAGTTATTTCCCAACTTACTAGATGTCTTTTGCCCCCCTCCCTTCTCCTTGAGGCTTCCTCAGAGCTATGTTTAAGCTCCCACCTGGCATCTTCCCTGTGTTTGCATGCTTCTTACAATTGGGGTAAAAATCTTAGTTCATTGAGAAAGCATTATACATTGGGTCTTGCTCCTGTGTGCTGTAGTTTGGGATGTGTGTTGGAGGCTTGGTCCTCTGTGCAATGATATTTGGCTTATGGAATCTTGAAGAAGTAGGGCTTCGTGGGAAGGGGTCAGGTCACTGGATCACTGCCTGGGAAAGGTTTAAAGTGGTTCTCAAGGAACCCCACTGAACTAGTGGATAAAATGGACCAGAATAAAAGCACAAGCTTCACCCTTAATTGTGCCCTGCCTCCCTGTCTCACCAAGCCATTGCTCCCTCTCATGTGTTCCTACCAAGATGCCATCCTTTTTGTGATGTATCCAAAGTGACCCCACCAAACTTTAGTATAAGTTTGAGCCAGACGTGTGAGCTATATGAAACTTTTTTCTCATATTATCTTACAATGCCAATGGGAAATAGACAAATACAGTAGATAGTCTTTGTACATCCCCGTTTGACCCCTCAAGCAAGCCCTTGATACAGGTGCTACTTCCAGTTCCCATGGCAACAAGTATGAGGGGTCAGGACCATCTGCTTTTGCAGATTCTATCCTCATTTCATTTGCTTAAGTGTTTCCTGACCTGGCCCCAAGTTGGTGGTCCCTTCTCCATTCTGTTTTGGCTTGCCTCCTTCATTCTGGCTCAGAGCCCTCACCAAACCACACATTCAAAGGTGTTCTCTCTCCCTGAGCCCACCACACACTCTTCCTTATGAAGACATGAAGACAGGACTCTTGAACAGACGTACAATTACATACAAAGTCACCTTGTGAAAGGGGGACATCTGGCCAAGTCATGGCGGCCTTTCTCAGAGGATGTTGGGGGCCTGAAGAATCAAAGAGGGCAATCATATGAGGCAATGGACGTCTCTTGGTGGGTCCTGGTAATGTGCCTATATGGCCCGAAGGGTGGAGATTTCCAAGAATGTCTATCTCTCGACAGCACCCTAAAGAAAAGCCAAATCCCAACTCCTGGAGCAAGAGGCTTGATAGCCAGAGTGTCTGTGGGAAGCCATCAATGGTGTATCACGCAGAGGGCAAATTTAAACAGGGGAGCCAGGAACAGCACACTGGGCGTACTAGTCCCTGTTATCCTGCTCCTTAGGATTCAGGAATGACTTCCAGCCTGGTCTACAAGAGCTGGTTCCAAGACAGGAACCAAAAGCTACGAAGAAACCCTGTCTCGAAAAAATCCAAAAAAAAAAACCAAAAACAAAAAGTATTCTACTGTCTCTGGTGAAGAAATTCAGGAATTTGAGTCCGTGGGCACCGGCATTTCTGAGAAACTATTTCATTTACATATTTTGCAATACTATGTTTAGAGTCATAAAGGTGTTTTCCTAGGCTTTGTGGAAACCATCTCATGCAGTTCCTCATCTTCAGAAACTGCAGACAACTCACTAATGAAGGAATTGCTGTGCCTTTAGGTATTACTTACCACAACAGGGATATTTTCCATCTTCAAAAAAAAATGATGTTCTGTGCCTGGCCAGCTGGGTGTCTATAGTCATTCCACAGAAGTTGTGTGTGTCAAGAGGCCTAATCTTTCAGAATTCTGTGTGTGTGTGTGTGTGTGTGTGTGTGTGTGTGTGTGTGTGTGTGTGTATGTGTGTGTATGTGTGTGTATGTGTGTGTGTGTATTGGCGTGTGTGAGAACACATGCATGCATGTGAGGTCAGAAGTTCATGTTTAGAATTTGAAATGGCCCCCGACAGGCTCGGGGTTTGAACAACTGTTTTCTGGCTAGTGGTGCTATATTAGGGTACTGTGGAGCTGTCGGGAGATGGGGCCTGATTGACAGATGTTGAGCAGAGCCGCTGTGTGTAACCAGGACAAGAGAAGCTCTGGATGAGCTACAGGCAAAGGGGCTTTCCAAGCCTGCCGGAGCTCACGCTGAAGGACAGAGCAGATGCCACAACAGGCTGCTTCAACGTCTCTCCGAGAGCAGACCTCAGTTTCAGTTTCCTGAGACTGAACCAGAGTTTCTGGGGAAAAACTACCAATAAAAAACAATAAATCCCCAATACCCCAACAATGAGGAAGAGGCCTGGTACATGTAGTACCAGGCCAGGCCTGAGCCAACCTCCACAGCAACTCTAGGACAGGGCCTGGACATCCCAGGCCTGCCCCAAAATGGAAAACTATAGCACTGACTAACCCCTGACTAGCCCTCACCAGTTAAAATGTACTAATATGATTCCCACTTGCTTAAGCCAATCATATCTAAAATGAACTGACTTCCTTAGATACTCCCCTCAGTAAGTATTAAAAGAAGCCCCTACCTACCTCTTGAAGTCAACACCATCTTGCCTTTGTGTGGGATGGTTGGCCCCAGCATGCTGAAATAATAATAATAATAAAAAGGCCCTTTGTTTTTGCTTCTGATTTGTTCTCTTTGTGGTCTTTGGGGGCCTGGACTCTGGGTAAAACAACATCATGGCACCACACGCCTAGAGGCTAGACTTTGAGCTACGGGATCTAATGTTTTCCCTGTCAGGTTTCAGGCCTGCTTTGGTCAGGGTCTCCTTGCTGTCCTTCCCATGTCAGTCTTCTTTAGGGCTGTGACTGTTTATCCTGGTCTTATGTATCCTGGGCAGGTGTACCCTTCATTTATAAGGTCTCATAGTTGAGCATCTGTTTTGAGACTCTGAAGAGACTTTGGAGACTGATGGAACCATTAAGACTTTGGCAATTCTCTGAGTTGAACTAAATGCATTTTGACCTATGAGATGTCAGTGAGCCTTTGGGGGCCAGAAATGTTGTTATTTGAATCTGAAATGTCCCTGCCAGGAGCTCAAATGTTATTTAACACTTCTTCCCCCAGAAGAAAGTGATGCTTCGAGAGACCACAGAGCCTGGTTGGCAGAAGCTGACCACAATGAGTGAGTCCTCATAGGAAAAGCCTTTTCTCTAGTTCCTGCACACTGATTCCTGGTCCACCATGATGTGAGTATCCTCTGCCACACACTCCCACTGCCATGAACTCTGCCATGACTCCCTTACTATGGTGGACGGATACAAACCCTTCCCTCAGTTGTCAGCATCAGGTGAAATGGTCAAGGTCATGCAAAAATAGTGAATAGATCCTTCCGTCATTGTGTGCAGTCATGACAGGAGACTAGAAGGAGAAACTATCTGCGGACTCACAGTGCTGAAACTGTCTGTCACTTCATGTTTTAAAACAATAAAAATATCTCAGGTCATCCCTCAGAAGAATGGACAAATCTTAACTTATCTCAACCCATATAAGCTGTGATATTACACCATGCTGTGGTTTAATGAGTGATGGCCCCTTTGCATTTGGAAGCTGGATGCAGATCCCAACCTGCTGAGGCAGGGAGATGATGCTAAATAAACTTTTTTGAAATCATATAATTATTTATACCGATGAAGAAGCACTCTTATATCCACTCTTGGTTGGAGTATTTGAGTAGCCCCTCATCCACAGTCTCACTTTCTATGGTTTTGGGTACCTGCAATCTACCATAATCCAAAAATATCAAACAGAAATTTTCAGAGATAGTTATTTAAAATTGCAGAAAACACCATTCTGGGGAATGTGATGAAATCTAATGCCATCCCACTCTGTCCTCCTGGGATGTGAACATCTGCTTCGTTGGTCACATCCGTCCATTAGTTACTGAGCAGCCCACTTAGTTATCAGATCACAGCACTCGGTGTTCGGATCCAAGAGTGTTGGCTCTTACCAGCTGACCCTTTGCACACTACTTTCTATGATCTAGCAACAAAACATCTCTAATAGGGAAGAGTTTATTTTCACCCGCAGATTTAGAAAGTCCGGTCCATGGTCGCTTGGTCCCATAAGCTTGGCAGGTCATGGCAGTGGGAGCATGCAGGGGAAGGGAGCTATGGGCTTCATGGTCAAGGCTCTCAGTCCGTGGGGACAGCCCCTTATTCAGGGAGAGTCTCAGGTTATCAGTTTATCTTCTTTAGAAACATCCTCAGGGGCACCCCCTACTTCACCAGTCTCCTAGGTGATTCTAAAGCCAGTCAAACTGACAGACCCACCAGAAAGAACCCATAAGGTGCTCTTTGCAAATGAATCAAAGGTTCTTAACATGAGAAGAAAAAGAAAAGTCATACACAGAAGCTGCCACAGTGTGCAGTCAGTGCAAATATTCTATCCATGAAGTTTAGAGAAGAGGAAAAAAATCATCCTAACTGTTCATCCTACTTCAACTGGAAAAGTTACAATCACAATGTAGGGTACACACCCAGGGAAGATGAAAACAGCATTCAGCATAGCATTCGGTTCCGAACATCCACTGAAGAGGTCTTGGAAGGTAGCCCTACCTGAAGAGGAGGCATACATGTATATGACCCCCCCCTTCAATTTTCCCATCAGCCATTTCTCACAGGCATCTGCCAAAGTGAAAACTAATAGAAGAAAATCAAAACAATCAAGTTTTAGAATCTCAACATCATAAGTCAAAGACTCCAGGGAACTACAATGACTGCAGAGAAAATTGATTTGGCAGGAAATAAATACTAATGAAATATAAAGCTCCATTTCCTAGTTAGACTCATAAAGGCGGATGGTTGTGGGGGAAGATAGGGCACTTAAGTGGTGGAGATCTCAGGCCTCTTGGCTGGGGCAGATGGCGGAGCCAACAGAAACTCGGAGTGAACCTGGAAGTCTGTGTGTGAAAGGAGTCTGCTCCCTCGCCCTGACAAGAGCAAGAGACATCGGGTGGCAAAGAAGACAGCGGTCATGGAGTGTCTAATCGCATGCGCTCACTCCAGCTTCCAGCCTGCTCGTCCCCTTTACAGACTTTAGACTCGTCACCCCCAGCATGCGCTTGAACCAAATGCTTGTGAATAATGCATTATATTTATGTCGCTTTCAACAAAGCGGAGCTTCTTCTTTCTGTTTTGCAGGGACTCTCATGCTGTGTGTTAGAAGAAAGTTGTGTGTGTGTCAACTTCACCCCCGTTTCTGCCGTCACAGGTACACTACTGGAGAGTCCTGGCTGCTGACACGCTCGGCACCGCAGGGACAAAACCAGACCAGCACTTAAATCTCAGAGTGCCACTTTACAGGATGAGAAGTCCTAGCCTGGCCAGAAGTGTTGGCCTGGGAGAGACAGCAAGCCAACCACGGTCCAGAGAGCGCACCGAGGCAGCGGGATGACTCTGACCCGGAAAGGACCATGATGTTGTAGTGAGGCCTGAGTCCTTGGCAAAGTATTTAGATGCCTTCAGGGAACAGCCAGGAGCACTGATGTTTGTCTCTAGAAAGGGGTCTGAGCCTGAGGCAGAGAAGAGAAAACCAAATATTATTGATTGGAAGGAAGGTTTAATACTCATTAAGCTTCCATATTGTCTGAAATGCTGTGGTCTGGGACTCAGGCTTGCTATGAAAGTCCATGGCTGTTGCCATAAATGCTAGGCTCTCATGCTCCTGACACTTTAGCCTGAATTCCCAAGCTCTTATCTCTTAGTTTTAGGTGGGCATTACTATTTGACCCCTTACCCTAAAATCAGTGTCCCTTGACCCACAATGTCTAATGCAGTTGTCATCGTCAATGCTTTGACTAGACCCATTTGAGTTTTCTTGAACGACATGGCTTAAGGCATCTACCTGCCTTGGCACGGTTTGACTATGAGATGCCCCTCCCCCGTGAACATTGGTTAATTCTCACGTTCATCATCTGCTGGCAGTGTTATTTAGAGAAGGGCTGGCAACTTTGGGAGGTGATTCCTGACCAGACAAAGTAGGTCACCGGGAATGTTTCCTTTGGGTGATGTTTTCTCTGGCCCCTTTCTCTTTCTCCAGCTCTTGGTTTCCTAACCACCATGAGGGAAATAGCTCTTGACACACGCTCCAGCTACCAACCTAACAGGCCCAGAATCAATGGGACCAAGTGACTACAGAGAGAAACCTCCAAATCAATGAACCCAAATGAGCCTTCTCTCCAATGCATTATTAACCTTAAGTGTTTTGTCCCAGCAATGAGAAAAGTCGATACAAGTTCAAACTTGGGTAACACTCCACCCCAGGCCAGTTCCTACCTGAAGATAGTCTATAGAATACAAAGAACTCTACAGCATCAGACACTGCAAATATGTATTGCAAAGAGTAGGTGAAGAGACGACCATTCCCAGAGGACAGGATGGTGACGTGTGGAATGGGATTTCCACACGTCACTCAAGATAGATGGACATACCATGGTTGTCAAGGCAGATTCCAGAGCTGGCCACGGAAACAATTTTCAGTCTCGAGGCAGAGGAACGAGTCGCTGTGAATAATACATTTTCATCTGCACCAGTGTTTTCAAACACAGCAGCCGTACCCGATTTGTCAAGTCGGTGGTGTTTTATGTTATGTTCTAGGATGAGTGTTTTTGTCGAAATTTCATTTGAAACATGAAATTGTTTATACTGCTGATTCAAATTCAAAACAATACACCGCCTCCGGACGCAGCCTGTGATGGATTTTTAAACACATTTAATGCCACAGTGTTGCTGCGGAGAAGAGCCACAAAGGAGCACACTTGCGATTCTCTTTTTGACAATTCACAGGGACATTTCTGTTGTAGCGACTACAGTCTGTGGGCAGCCAGATGCCCCAAAGAGACCCACGTTTGCCCTTAGAAAAGAGAGCCTTCATAGTCTGAAGCTAGTCAGGGGATGGCTTCACCTCTGCTTCAGAGGTTTCCAGGACAACGTCCTAATGAACAGGAAACACGCTGCTAGCTTGAACATAAGGGGAAAATATCTGGAATAGAAAGCAGTCCCAGGGGTTATTTCTAAGCTCACTAGCCAGAATGACAAGGGACCAAATGCTGTTATATGTTGTGTTGCTGCAACCAGGGAGGTCTGTTAGTGCTAGCTGCTGGGTCTTGACAGCTTGCCATAAAAGCTTTCACACCCCATGGTCTAATAGCCTCTTTACAACGGTAGACAAAGTATAGTACCTTACATCAGCAACCATGAAGGAAAAGGCATAGTGATTTATGGGGTCCTTTGGTGGTCCTTCCAATCCAACAGACAACTGTTGGGGAGAGCAATACTCTCAATTCTGATCCATGAAGTTTGGAAAATCAGTTTTCAAGTGCAATTCAGAGTAGGAGAAGTGTTGTCTGGCAGATATGGGTGCTGGGACTTTAAGAGTCATGACCCATGAGGTTCTAGAACACAACCTTGCCCTCTGCTACACACAGTTTTCCTAATTTGCACATCAGCACCTGGGATGTTAGGCTAGAGCATTCTGCAGAGCTCCGAAGTGAGTATCTCCCATATGGGGCTGAAATGTGTAGGTCTTCTAGCCCGCCTCATCCCTGAGGATGACCCTGGGAAGGGTGTGACTTTGAGGTAGAAGCTGTCTCCAACTGAGTCGTGAGGGACAGAGCTGAGAGTCCACTGATGGCCACACTCCAGACAACTGTCCTGTTGGTCCTTCTCTGTGTCTGAGATTTCTCTCTTGGTAAACTGAGCCTTTAGCATTGTAAAATTTCCATCTTCTTTCTGGTAATACTATCCCCCCCGCACAAAGTTCAATCTATCTAATATTAGTTCACGTGTCCATTCCCGCTGAGATTATCTGTTCAGCTGCCACAACAGGATCCCATGATGTGAGCAGGTTAAATCGCAAAATTGTCTCTGTGGCTTATGGGACATTATCAAGCAGGACAGTGTGGATGATTTGAGTTTACAAAGTAAAAGAAAACTATTTGGACATAAGCAATATCTGAAGAAATGCTAGCTTCAAATGCTGAATTGTGAATGGGAAATAAGGATTTGCAGGTCCAAGAAACCCAACAAATAACTTCCAAGCAGAATAAGCCCGTCGATGCACATCAAGGTGTGAGTTAGCCAAACTTTCTGAAGAGAAATAATGCAGAGGGAAAAAATGAAATAGAGAAAATGAACATAAAAAAAAGCTGGAGAGATGGCTTGGTGGTTTCAGAGAACCCTAGCTTGGTTCCTGGCACCTACGTCAGATAGCTCACAACCACCTATAATTCCATTTCTCAGAGATGAGACACCCTCTTCTGGCCTCTGTAGGCATTGCACTCACACGACACATGCACGTACTTCAGCCCATAATACATGCACACTATTGAAAAAAAGCAAAAAGAAAAGCAAGCACATTCCACAAAGAACTGTGACACAAATTTTACTGACTTTGTAAACCATTAAACACAAAAGAAAACTGGAATGGAATATTTAAAGAGATGAAGAAGATATTCAACAATGTAAGCCCTGCCAACCTGGAATGTGTCTTTCAGGCAATTTCTCCATGTGGCTCATTTTTTCTTCTGTAAACAGAGACTGCATTTTGTTTCCATGACTCTCAGACCCAAATAATCACACAGAAACTATATTAATTACAAACACTGTTTTGCCTATTAGCTCAGACTTTTTATTAAGTAACTCTTACATCTTAAATTAACCCATTTGTTTTAATCTATATATCACCATGAGGCTGTGGCCTACAAGTAAGGTTCCAACATCTTTCTCTTTCAGCAGCTACATGGCATCTGTCTGACTCTGCCTTCTCTCTCCCTATATTCAGTTTAGTTTTCCCACCTAGCTCTATTCTTCCCTGCCATAGGCCAAAGCAGCTTTTTTATAAACCAATGGTAATAAGACATATTCATAGCGTACATCATTCTGTTTCTTCATGAGATTTTTACCTATACACTGTGTTTTCCTATAAACCCTTGATCATTTATGATCACTATTTTGAAGCCACTTCCTCTAGTGGCTTCCTATCTGCCATTTCTGACCCATTGGCTTGGTTTTTGCTTGTTTGTTTGTTTGTTTGTTTTTGTCCAGAGAAAAGTTGTGATCTGCAGGGTCCTGTATCTTCAGAGTAGTGGTGTTCTTACTGTGTTGAGCATTGGATTCCCCTAGAATCTGAGCTCAGATGGAGACTGCTGTGAAGGACATTGACAAGAGAGTACCATGGAGGCAGTGCCAGCAGGAAGGACAAAGCAGAGATGAGCAGATGAGGGGAAAATTGAACTGTGACATGCTCCCAAAGAAAGTGCCCCTGAGCCATCACAGTCTCTGAAGTTGGGCTTATCTGAGATTTCCTACCGTGCAGCAAGGAAAGCAGTCTTGCATCCTGATGGCAACCAGTCAACAGCCTGGGTTACCCCAGAGAGGAGGAATGCCCTAAGACAGATAGACAACTGTCCCCATGTCATGGTGACTGACTGTGAACCGTGATTAGCACAGGGCACACAGCAGTCTGCACACTGGACAAGCATAGTGACTTGTGTACAGTATGGATTTAGTTGTTTATCTTCCAGGAGTATTAGGGTTTGCTCTGTAAGGCAGCTGCAGTTCATCCTGGTCCCTTGAAACTTATTTTTCAGTTTTGTAATGAGGATTCATAGCAGTGATCCCCAGCTGGGCTGAAATTTTGTTTTGCACCTGGAAGCAACCACTAGCACATGGTAGATAGGTCCTGAGGGTAGTGATGGATACCCTGTACGGTATGGAACAGATACCTCTCATGGAAACAGCATCCTGTTCAAAATACCTCTAGTACCAGGGAAAAGGGAGCCTGCTCTGCCGTCCTACAACTCGGGGTTACTTAAATCCTGCTCAGCAGCCACAACACTCTAGAGGTACAGCAATTTTGTCTGGATGGTCAGAATGCAAACACCTGCTCATTTATGAAACATCCCAGAGTTCTGCAGAGCTCAAACACGCCCTCAGACTCATTCTCTGAAGGACCACACGACATCCCTCCAGGGAGAAGGCAGCCTAGCATGCAGACAAGTGAGCCCTCTGCAGACATATTCTTCCTGGCCAGAGCTTGTAAATATCCACTGACCAGAGCATCCTCAAACTCCAACCTCAACTCAGTTCAGCACAACTGGCTGGATATGGTCCTGTCATTCCCGGTCAATGACCAGACCATAGCTTGCTCTGACTGTTTCTTCTTTCCGATATCACAGCCCAGTCTGCTAATACTTGAAAACAGAAGCTTCACATATAGATAGGTTCTGCCTTTGCAGCAAATAGGAAGGATTTAGCCATGCTTCAGGACCGCCAGAAGCAAGACTGTCTTACAATGAGTCATCAATGGCTTCTTCAATTTCTTTCTCCATCTCACTTTCCCTTCATCTTTCTATAGCCTTGTTTGTGTGCTGTGTGTGTGTTATAGGTAAATAAGTAAACAGTGAAAAACAATTTATAAATATTTAAACCAAGCTTGAGTCTGGGAAGATGGCTCAGATGGTAAACATGAAGACCTGAGTTCAATCCCAGACACCACATAAAAAACCAGGTGTGGTGGCGTGCACCTCTAATCCTAGTACTAAGGAAACAGAGACAGACAAGATAGACAGATCCCTAGGGTTTGCTGGACAGTCAGCCTAGCCTAGTTGGCAAGCTCCAGGACAATGAAGGCACACAGAGAGAGACAGAGAGAGGGAGAGAAAGAGAAAGAAAAAAACAGCACCTGAGAAAAGACATTCAACATTGACCTCTGACCTCTGTACACATGAGCATACATACACACCTGTACCACATATGCACATGCACAAACACACAAAACTGGCTGTTGATCCCAATTCACGAGTCCCCGGACTCATAAACAGCACTCTGCCAAAATCCTTAGAAAACCAATCAAAATTGTGTTGGTCTGTTCTCTAACTATTTAGGACTTCATTTAAAAGCAGTCACTTCATATGGTGGGCTCAATGCCCAAAAGAGCACTGGTCCTGGGGCTCTATGCTCTCCTTTGCCCAAGGGTGACCTTAGGGTCTGAAATCTGACGTGTGCTGTAACTCATGCCCCGTCTCTTCTCCAATCCCCTGCTCAGCCGTGACTTGACTTCCTCTGGGCCTGTGTCCCCCACACTCACAAATCACACTTGGGCCGAACTTTTAAATCCATTATTCCGTGACAGAGCCTATGGAAGGACTGCAGTCATGAGTACTAAATCCTGCAACTCCTGGACCGTGTCCTGTGTTCTCACGTATTGTGACATCATGAGTATCCGCCTAAGTGGGTTTGTTTAGAAACTCAGTTAAGGGCTTTGAAGGACTCCACCCCTAGGTGTGTGTGTCAACCCGTTTCCCGCTATTGGGATGTTTCTCTCCTGTAGTTCTTTCTAGTTCATCTTCTCAGCTACAAAGAGGGGGACAATAGGCGGAAGTGAGCGAGGAACAGTCCAAGGTGGAAAGGCCTTCGGAGCGTGAAGAACAAAGAAGTGCCGCCTCCCCAATAGTGAGCACCAAATACTCAGAGTAGAGAGAGTAGTGTGGTTTGTGTCATAGCCTTGAAAATTCCTAAGCCACCAGCAGAAATAAACGTGGCAGGGTGCACCTTGGGGGGAGGGGGAGGGACAAAGAACAGCTTTCACATAGCTCTAAACAGTGGCACCCCACTTTCCTCATTGACTGAGTAATCTGGGGTACAATCTTATCATCATCTACCACTTAAGTATGTCTTTTTCTCAGCAAAGACCATGCGTGGATTCATCTCTGTTTTACATCAGGTCTATTTTAAAGCTTCTCAGGCAGGTATCCTTGCCATGTCTTCAGGCTGTTAGACAAGCTGACGATTAATTTTTTTATCCTAAATTTCTAGTTTTGGTAGGGACAGAGCACTAGCCTGTGTTATCAAAGGGTCCAGAGTTTTCCTTACGTCTGTAGCTGGACCTAAGCTGTCTCAAAGGACTTATGAAAATAGACTATCATTTTTTTCATGTCTTACAAAAACACACTGAGACTCACCATCTGACGCTGTCTCCTATTGCAAAGTGAACAGGGGCACACTATTAAGTAACCTATAAGTTGGGGTGCTTAAAAGACTAACCCACTGAGGATACAGGACACAGGTGGTGGGTAGGAGACAAAGAGTGGGGGAATGGCAGACACAAGGCTGGGAGCAAGAAGAGCATGTCCCCAGCTCCAACCCAGGACAGGGAACAGCGGCAGTCGGCAGCACCTGCTGCACAGTGACCTGGAAGGGCACACTGCAGTTAGAAAGGGTCTGATGAGCATAGCATGAATGGGGCTTGTGGTACTTCTCTGACCAGGCTGATGCGACTCTAAGAAGATGGCCCCATCCTTGCTGTTAAGGGATCCCTGACCCAACTTTAGCCTTACCATTGTAGAATGGAGTTGCGGGCTGTATTCCTGCCACCCAGCTCCCGGCCACCTGGCTAGCTTATGCTCTGAAATAACAACACACAAACTGTATTCATATATTCATGTATTTTGATTAATGTGTGTAGCACCATGAGGCAGTAGCTTACTGAGAAGGATTCTAGCCTACGTCCATCTTGACCTCACTTCCCTTCTTCTTAGCATTCTGTTCTGTTTACTCCACCCACCTATGTTCTAACCTATCAGTCCAAGCAGTTTCTTTATTAATTAATCAATGAAATCAACTTTAATATAGCAAAATTACATATAACAAAACAGTTATCAAGTAAGAATTACAGTTACAATATTTATACCTATTTTATCTTTTACCATAACAAAAGAAAACAACCATAACTATCTATGTATTTTATTAATTAACCAATGAAATCAACAGATTGATATATGGCACTCCCACCTCATACCACACAGCTGATGACCGCATCCTTACACAATTCCCTCAACAACCCCATCCCTCCTCAGTCTCAGAAACCTGGGGACTAACTGACAGGGGCTTGGTGAGTCCCATTGAAAAGAGGAAATCAAATGAGCCACTGTGTTCTGAAACCACAGGAATAGAATTTGCTTCTCAATCTGAATAACAGAAACAGGAGAGCAAGTCAATTTCACTTCTACCTGCTCACCTCTGCCTTCATTTCTGTTCTCACTTAGTCTGAAAGACTGTTCAGAGCCCAAAGGGGAGCATTCCCCAAGATTGCAGGTGTGTGTGTCTTCTGCCGGCTCCTGCCTGAGGTGGCACTGCGGGTCAGGAATCCTATCGGTTTGACAGGTTATTCAGCCCAAACTCCTGGCTGTTTGTTGCTTGAGACTCAATTATGCTACAGGCTCACATAATATTGAATTACACATCTCACAGTATTCTAGATAGCTCATTTCTTCTGGGAATTACACGCCTCTAATTGTATCACAAAAATGCTGACACCCAGCAGAATGGTAATGAGACAGGCACCCCACACCCCAGCAGCAGGGGGTCTGGGAAATGCAAATCAGCAGGGCATGCCCAAGCATTGCTACAGAGCCAGTCAAGGCAAAATGTACAGGATGCAGTGCCGTGAGGTCCGCTAATGATGGCATAGATGCCTCTCACCCCGGCAACTTTGGTGTGCCTTAGCAGCTTATGGAAGGCCTCCTATCTCACACTTTATAAGACCCCTGTTACTCCATCAGAGGCTCCTAACTTCTTCATACAGTCATCTTTTCAGGGAGCAGATGGCTCAGAAAACCACGGTAACCATTCATAATGAATGCTGTTAGAAACTCAGGTCCTCCCAGAAGCGAAGCGTTTATCCCTCTAACTCAGAGATGGCTGCTGGCTGACATTCCTTAAGGACCACCAGAGTGAAGGCAGCTCCTTCACTCCCATGCAAGGCACTAAGGAGAGAAAGTGCCCCCACTGTGTGCTTGGCCATCTTGGAAAAACAGGCAGTGAGATCACCATGGAAGTCCACCCAGCTCCAGAGCAGGTGTGGAGCAGGCTGCCTCCCATGGAAGCCAGAGCAGCGCCTGTCCGCTGCTGCCCACCACTGCCTGGCGTTTCCCACAGGTCCTGCTCTCTAAGGCACTGTCTAACCATACTGTGATCTCTGGCTCCAGGTGAGTTTGAATCAGCATCCCTTTTCCATCCCGCTCAAAGGGGTCTCTCTGGCTCGCAAGACCCATAAAATCTAGCTGCATCCTCTCCACATGCACGTGCTCACTCAAAGCCACCTCAGACCCCACCCGTGCCACATGCACAATGCCACAGTCTCGTCATTCCCTTTCATTAGGGAAGAACAAAAGAAGGTGGGGACAGGTCTCTCAGAGATTGGCACACACACGAATGGAGCAACACATGGAAGTAGAAGCCATTGAGAGAAGAAGAAAAGCGGTCGGCATATCACGGTTTTCTCAGGGCAGGGGGACTTGTCAAAGAAGTATCACAGTTGGAGGGTTGGAGACAAGGCTCAGAGATTGAGTGCTGGCTGATCTCAGAATTGGTTCCCAGCACCTAAGCTGGGCATCTAATGCTGCCTGTAACTCCAGGTACAAGAGAATCAAATGCCTCTGGCCTCTGCCCTTGGGACACCTGAATTCACAGGTACCACAAATTCATGCACACATACACATAATGTTTTTTAAAAAGAATGTCACATCCCAGCACTCGGGAGGCAGAGGCAGGCGGATCTCTGTGAGTTCGAGGCCAGCCTGGTCTACAAGAGCTAGTTCCAGGACAGGAACCAAAAACTACGGAGAAACCCTGTCTCGAAAATTAAAAAAAAAAAAAAAAAAAAGGATGTCACAGGTGACCTAAGACCTGGCACTGGATTCCAGTAAAGGACGAAGTGTGAGGTGGCAGGACACTGAGGAAAGAGTGCCACACAGAGAGCAGGTAGTCCTGCTCACTCCCATTGAGGGTTACTCCCTGCCTAATGAGGCCCCTGCATTCCCAGAGAGCTCATCACTTCAAGTGTTTGATGATGGAGCCTTTCTTTTCTTTCCCCCTCCCTCCTCAGATTGTTTCTTATTGGGGTGTGGGAAACAGGGCTGAGGAGAGAGGAGGCCTGAAAGCCTTTGCCCCTGCTTAGCTCTCAGCCCCACAGGGAATCTAGAGAGGCTGGAGGCCTTGGCAACGATGAGGTTAGTAGCTGCACATCTCTTTAACCTCAGTGCCCTTTGCCCACAGCACGATGCCTCTGATGTACCATAAGCCTATGCTGGATAACACTTCCTTTGGAGGGACACACCTGCTACCTTAATTTCAGTTCAGAGATTAAGGCTAGATGGTGGCATTTTAAGCAGCTTGCAGAATTTACTTCACATGAAGCAAATGTAAATTCTTTGTAATCCTTTCAAAAACTTGTTTTCTTGTCTTATATTTCTCTTACATCATGCTTGTTTTCAGAGACAATTCCCTTCATATCCCCCAGCCATTCTGCTCCTCACCCCCCCCCCACCTCCCTCTAACTACCTTCCTTTCTCTGGTCTTTCTGCCTTTATGTTCTATACATGTGGTTTTAGATATCTATAAATAATTCTAGGACCCACACATGAAAGAAAACACGTGATATTTGTCTTTGTGTATCCAAAGGACTCTAAGTCAACATATTACAGAGACACCAGAGAATGAAATTATATTGTTTGTCTGAAAATGGATTTCCGTACAGAATATCATACTTACATTGATTTCTTCTACTAACAAAAGCTAAGGTTCCAAAATCAATGACTCTAACTTAAGATTCTTCTTACTCACACTTTCTCAAGTGTGTTTGTTCTTTTAGATTTTTTTTTTCTCTAGAACCAGGTGACCTTTGGCCACAGGGTTGAGTGGACCCAGAAGGAACACTCCAGGCTACACTGACCTAACATGAATCCCACCAGTAACAGCTATTGAATACTGGAGTTTCATACAACACACACAAACGTGATAGAGATGGAGGCTGGAGAGATGGCTCAGTGGTTGAGAGCACTGCCTGCTCTTCCAGAGGTCCTGAGTTCAATTCCCAGCAACCACATGGTGGCTCACAACCATCTGTGGTGAGATCTGGTGCCCTCTTCTGGACTGTAGGAATACATGCAGACAGAATACTGAGAATACTGTATACATAATAAATAAATTTAAAAAAAAACGTGATAGAGATGAAAATATCCATCCTTCTGTGGAGCGGATAAACTGGCTTATTGAACTGAATTACTAATTTCCTTTTAAACTCAGGCATGTTACATGGGTTCAACCATCTATTGTAACTTGTGAAAGAAAGGAAGCAGCCCAGGAAGGGTTGCTCAGAATCAGACATTGGTTGTCATGGTGAAAGTAGGGAACACAGCTCTCTGAGAACCACTATAAGGGGACACAAGTACTTACTGACAATAAGTCAGGGTGTTTGCCTAAGAAAAAGCAGGGAAGCTAGAAAGGTGGCCAGGAGGTTAAAATACTCATTTATGGCTCCCAGCCCTCAGTAACTAAAGTCCTAGGCAACACTCTTTGATCTCTGCAGCCCCTACATGCAACGGTGCACATACATGTTACAGACAAAACACCCATACAAAAAAATATTTTTTAAGGCAAGGAAAAATCCCAGATGCTGAGCTTGGCCACAAGTACCCTCAATAGATTCTTTAAAGTTACAGTGGGCACTTGACCTTCAACAAGTTCTCCAGGCAAATCTATCAAGGATCCAGACTTACAATACAGCATAATGATAAATATTTTAGTCTTAAGCCTGGAAGACATTCCTTCTCTTGGGTCACTCAGTTGTACTCATGTGCCCAAAGATTTCAAAATTCTAACTCATGCAACAAAATGTTCATGTATCAGGAGGAGAGAGATGGTCTTCTACAAATACAAACCAGTCAGTCACAGTAAACAGAAAACACCTACCACACACCCTAGTGTGTGCCCACGCCACAGAACATTCCACGAAAGGAAAGCCTTGGGACAGTTTGCCAAAGGGAAAATTTCAGCTGAGATGAAGCAACACGTGTGTTAACTGCATCCAGGTACGACTTGATGGCTGAATGACCTAAGCCATAGCTCTGCCGGCAGAGCATCAATTTTCTATTCCTTTTAGGAAAATTAAGCATTACTAAAGCTACTGTATTGTAAATAAAAACTCCCACCAACAAGGTTTTAGGATCACTGCTATTTTTCTTGTTACAACTGCTGGAAACTATTCAACTTAAGAAAATAATTCTTAATTTGTCTGCAGTTCTTGGCAACTGTGTATGAAGCCTGTCGTTCTCGTCTAACACAACCACACACCTTTGCAAGTCCCAGCAATTTAAAAGGAAATTACTTTTTCAAAACATCTAGTAACAAAAAGGGGGTTTTGACATGAGATTCAATTTGCATATGTAGTCTAATAAAAATGAAAGCCAACTATGCATTTATTTATTAACTCTTCCAAGGTTAGGAGGTAGGGCCTGGAAATGGCTCAGTCACCAAAGTGTCTAGCATGCGAACAAAAGGACCTGAGTTTGGACTTCCAACATCCATGTAAAAGGTAAGTTGCCACAGTGCCTGCTATAATCTGAGCTGTGGGATGGAGAGACGGGAGGATTCCTAGGGCTTAATGGTCAGGGATCTTGTCTCAAAATGTAGAGAGTACTTGAGGAAGACTCTCAGTACTGACCTCTGGCCTAAACACACACACACACACACACACACACACTGAAAAAAATTGAAGTAAAAAAAAACAAACAAAATCTGCTGAATGTTACAAGGTCATTTTACTTTTTTCAAATGTTTTTGCAAATGATATATAGAGTTCTAACAGAAACACAAACAGAATCAGTAACATACGTCTCCATTTTTCTCTTCCCTCCCCCTTCTTCTGTTTCCTTTCCCCTACGCTCTCTATAACCTCCATCACTTCCTTTTTTGAACATCCTCCAATGGCATTTTCTTGTCATCATGGGTTCTCTCCTTTTTGAGGAGTGGGTTAGGGTAGATCAGGTGACTACCAAAATAATATAGGCTATTGCTATTGCCCATGGGCACCTCTCAGGAGGTAAAGATAGGTCCCTATTACTGAACACATCACACACTTTGGACAAGAGACTTAGAAGATAAGACCCGAACGCCTTCTTTTTCCTATGACCTAGCTTTCATGGTACCAGAAAGTATTAAGTAAACTGCTTATGGAGGGTGTCTTAGTTAGGGCTTTGCTGTGAAGAGACTATATAAGAAAAACATTTAACTGGGGTGGGGGCTGGCTTACAGTTTCAAAGGTTCAGTTCATTATCATTGTAACAGGAATCATGGTGGCATGCAGGCAGACATGGTGCTGGAGTTGTAGCTGAGAGTCCTACATCTTACAGGCAACAGGAAAAAGACTGTGACACTTAGCAAAACTTAAGCAAATGACCTCAAACACTGCCTCCACAGTGACACATTTCCTCCAACAAGGCCATACCTACCCCAACAAAGCTGCACCTCCCAAAAGTGTCACTCTCTTTAGGGGTCTTTCAAGCCACCACAATGAAAAACAATCATTAGCCCCTCCAACTGCAACACCCATGAACTGAAACAATGACCAGCAGACAAGATATCCCCTAAAGGAACAATAGTGGAACTCATATCTTGGAGGTAATCAAGAGATAGCATATTGGCCTTAAGGCCCATTCAACAGGAGGGAAATCATGCCTGGGTCTAGATATTCAATCAACTACTGAAGGCTAGGGAAGTCATGAGTCTCAGAAAAGAACCTCTTGGTGTCACTTTACTGGGCCTAAGTCCTCAGTACATTCTTAAACTTATCCTTATACCCTCACTAAGTATAGCTTTCATTCCTTATCAATGGGCTGTTTGGATCCCATTGCCAGTGGACACAACTATATACGTACGACCTCTGCCCCTAAAGCTCAGGGAACATCATGGGAGAGAGACAAAAAGATAGCATGGACCAAAAATCCAAGAAGACTGCTGTGAGATGGTGTCTCCTTCAAATGACCCAGAAGTTACTCATGATACCGCAGCAATATGGCTCCTAAAACAAGAATTGAGCAATGTGAATATCAAGAGACACACTGCTGCAGAAGGGGGAAATCTCTAGATTCCCACCCTAGACAAAGAACTAAGGTAGCTAACAACTGCTGGGAGGGGGGATTAGACTCTCCCAGAGATGAGCTCATCCAGATGTGCTCATCCGGATGCTCACAGTAGCTCTTCCGTGCGCTGCCTAGAAGTCTGACTAGGATGGATTTCATCGCCTAAGCACATTCCCTCTGACCCATATGCGGTTCACCCCATGAGATGGCCTAACTTGAATTCTTACCGAGACAAACAAGTGAAGAGGAACTGCTACCCCAGTTCTGTTTCTATGGGGTTCCTGCAACCAGAAACTCTAATCTGATGGGCGCTGAGATGGCAGGATAGGTTTTCTGTAGCCCCAATCGCAAGAGATATCCCTTCTCTTATTCCTCTGACCTAAGGGTGGTGCCGTGTGACTTTTTCAGGGAGACATGAGCAAGTCTCTTCTCCCCTACATGGGCCACCAACAACAGACCAAAGCAATCTCACTGGGGTCTAGTTTAGGTATCTACAGAGCGTGGGCAACTTAAGGGCAGTCCTAGGACCAAAGCCCCCACATCAGCAATAGTTAACTGCTCAGGGCAGGGTGATGTCCATGCAACTGGCCTTCTGCGTCCTCTCCACTTTCATGAGGAAGGCAATGATACTGGGCATCATCTTTTGAGAGCCGCCTGCAGGTTATCACGGCTGTTCTGATACAAAGGCAACCATGACATTTCACAACAAGTATTAACAGCTTCTGTCTTGGGGCTCATTTTCTCTGCCCAGAACCTTCCCTCTGTGAAGTTACCCTCCAATTGTCCTGACCTATGAATGACACCTGCTGCAACTCTTGCTGGCACAGCAGCCCAAACTGCCCTCGGCAAGGACTCCTGGTGGGTTTCCACACCCGTAAGAGCAGCTGAATTGGCCTCAGATGCTTTCTCCTGTTGACCTCACTTTGAAGTCCTGACCACTACCCTCATTCTGCAGAAGCAGAGGGCCCCAAAGTCCCAGCGATTACAGACGAAAGTCTTTGTAGAGGATTGATTGGAAGTCGTTAATCCAGCTTTATATAGGAGAATACCAATAACACAATATAAAGCATTACTTTTAATTAACAAAAGCAA
The DNA here is from genome assembly GCF_037038515.1 of Microtus pennsylvanicus. Taxonomy (NCBI): domain Eukaryota; kingdom Metazoa; phylum Chordata; class Mammalia; order Rodentia; family Cricetidae; genus Microtus; species Microtus pennsylvanicus. Next base: position 4,567,917 of record NC_134599.1, read on the forward strand.
TTAGCACTAATTTAAAAGCACTCACATTTGTCAAAGCGCCATTTCACCTTAATTGCTAGGTGTGTTAAATAGGCAATTAAAAACAAATTAAAATGAAGACCATAGATAAAGGGGGCAGGCAAATACTTCTGTGACAGCCAACACAGACATGCCTCGGACCCTACAAAGCTGCCTGCACAGCCATTGTGTTGGCTGCCGCCCTGGGGTGAATAATGAGACAGCGGCATAAATATGTGTTGGAGAATGAATTTTAAAAATAAAGAAAGTGGGGAAAGTCTCCTACCACCAAGTCTAGTGTCCTAAGTTCAATCACGGGAATCCATATCTAAAAATAAAGAACCGACTCCTGCAAGTTGTCCTCTGACCTCCAAAAGCATGCCCCCTGTACACGCATGCTGACGTACATACATGTCCATTATCACGCAACAATAGCAAATAGATAAATATAAAAACATACAGCAAGCAAATTTGAATTTGGGCATGAAAAGACAAATTCTACACAGTCCAAAGGAGTCCTGATTGTCTGTCCTTTGGTGACTTCCACAAGCAATGTAGGTGCCATCTTGCCTTCCGGTCACTGAGCAGGATGATGTGGGATAAGTCAAGCTGTTTCAAGTGTTCAAGTGGATGGCAGAGATATTAAATGGAGTGAGGACAGCCAAGAACACAGCTCAGTGGAGGGTGCCGTAATCAGACAGGGTTCAGTGGAAGAGGCAAAATTCACATCAGACTGAAATATGAGTAGCAAAGGTTTGGAATAAGAAAGAAGAAGCAGGAATATTCTAGACACAAAGTACATCTTAGGCAAAGGCTCAGCAGCTGGGACTGGACCTAGTGGGTGCCCTGTGTACCCTATGTATTTAGTACCTAGGGCGGGATGGGATGGGTCTGAGTATGTGTTTGGTGCCCTGCGCATTAACTACCTAGTGTGGGAAGTGACGGGTCTGAGTAGATGTTTGCAAAGGTTTTACCTGGCTGTCGTGGCTAGTGTGGCCCGTCAACTTCGTGGAACTGAGACATGTGTAGGCAATGAGCGATACATGACCCTGGTGGGTGGCATTAACCAAGAGATTTGCAAAGACCTGCTCTGAATTCCAACAGTGCCGTCCATAGTCAGGAGGCCCAGGTGGATTATGGGAGTGGGGAAGGAAAAAGCCTGAAAGAATAGGCATTCTGTCTCTGCTTCCTGTCACAGACATTCTGTCTCTGCTTCCTGTCCACTTTGAGATGAGCTGGTTAGCTCCACCACAGGTTGTCTGATATGATGCTGAGATGTCAACCTTAGGCCATAGCATTGGATGGAGCCGGCCCTGGACCAACACTACTGGGTCCATGAACCAAAAGAAGCCTTTTCTTCTCTACGCTGTCTGTGTCAGGAATGTTGCCAAGGTGACAAAAGACTAAAGCTACCACGCTGGCTAAACTGATACCTCGATGACGGATCCAGTACAGGGCTGACGACAGAATGAGAGAGTTTTTCCCACAGACTTCTCCAGGAAATATTTGGTTTCCAGGCATCATGGCAAGGGTGCTGAACTCTAGCAGTAATGCATATATTAACCGTCGATGAGTTTCTTCTCAGAGTAGGTCTGTCCAAGGGAGGTGGCCGTGACAAGTGACCAGATAGGCAGACACGGCGACAGGCTGAATGGGGAAAGTTCCTCATGAGCCTCAAAAGATAAATTCTGTAGATTTCAGAATTACCAAGTTACTCTGACCTTGATAACAGAAGGGCAAAGTTGGAAGATGTTAAGCATTGTTTCAGTGGTTGGTTCAAATAAAATCAAAATGATTTAAGGCCTCATTATTTGGGAAGTATTCATATTACTATGGGTCTTGAGTTGATGTCCCTGGGGATTTCTGGATTTTCTGAACTATGACAATTACAGGGAGGTGTGAGACACAGAAATCAGGACACAAGGGCTCAAGGCTCACCCTTCAGGATTCCACAGCTTTTTCTGAAGGAAGAACAAAGCCAATGCATCGTCAGACCACCCCTGTCCTGGGGCGGAGCATCGTCAGACCACCCCTGTCCTGGGGTGGAGCATCGTCAGACCACCCCTGTCCTGAGGTGGATTCACGGATCAGGTACAAATGAAAACTAAAGAAGGAATCTGAAGGAGGAGAACATATCCACTCCTGCCCAGTAGAGCTGCTATGCTAGCCTGTGATCTCTGGAAAACTCGCAGCACAAGAAATCCCAAGCCTGGGGAGCTTCTAATCCTGGCATGAAGGAGTAGGCAGAAGACGATGCCAGCCTCCAGGGGAAATCCGGCCTCCACCCTTGAGAATTCATTTCAGGGAAATAATAAACACCTCCTTCATATAGAGACACACAGACAGCTCAGTCCAAAAGCCAGTGTCTGACATAACTCAGAAACAGTGGCCCTGGCCCTTGGCAGCAGCGCGTCACCCTTCTTCACGGCGTTTGTTCTGGTTCTCTTGGCAACAAGAGAACAAATACCAGGAAAGTTATTATTTGGGAAAACAGATTCCTGGTAACCTGAACACCAAAATAAAACCTTTATAAATCTGTTGACTGAACTGAGCACCATACATGTATAGCTGTACGACCAAAAATCCTCTGGTAACTGTAACAGTCTTGCCAGCCATATGCTGTGGGGCTTCCTAATGTGTTTTCAGGGGCCGGAATCCTACGAACACTGTGATGCATAGCCTTGTTCTCTACATGCAGCTTTGGCACCTGCACCGGCACATGCTCACCAGCATCCTCGCGGTGCTCACGGAAGCAGCTGCAGACGTCTGGAAGCCAAGAACAGCTGTGGAATGGATAATTCAAGCTCGCTGGAGTGCAGTTCCTGACCATGTTGGGAAATGATCTCCTGCCTGTAATCCTGAATGCTAAGCTATAAAAACAGCGAAAGCTCGTGTTGTAAAGCACAGCTGCATCTATGCATGTAGACAAAGCCATGGCAGGGCAGGTGAGTCTGGTCTGCATGAGCCAAATGGTTTATGATCCAAGGTCGCCATGGCAGAAGAGAAAGAGAAGAGAAAGGAAGAGAGAGAAAGAGAGGAGAGGAGAGGAGAGGAGAGGAGAGGAGAGGAGAGGAGAGGAGAGGAGAGGAGAGGAGAGGGGAGGGGAGGGGAGGGGAGGGGAGGGGAGGGGAGGGGAGGGGAGGGGAGAGGAGAGGAGGGGAGGGGAGGGGTGAGGAGGGACGGGAAAAAAAGGAAAGAGGAGAGGAGAGGAGAGGAGAGGAGAGGAGAGGAGAAGAGAAGAGAAGAGAAGAGAAGAGAAGAGAAGAGAAGAGAAGAGAAGAGAAGAGAAGAGAAGAGGATCCTGCCCTTCTGATGACCAACATGAGCACTAGCTGCTGTAGGTGCCCATTGTGCCCTAGACAGGGTCCTTAGAGTCTTTCTTTTGACTTCCTTTGCTGCGAGGTCAAAGCTGCCACTGAGAGAGGAAGGAAGAAGTATCCCATAAAGTCCCAAATGGAAAAGCTGCCACCTTATATCCATGTTAGTGTCACAGAAATCCTGCCTGCCTGGTTCTCTCAAGGCCTGGAGGATGGAGGAGGAACCTCAGTGAAGTCTCCACTTCTCAGGCAGGGAGTCACCCAGAGCATCAGGGAGATCCAGGCCTCGCCTGAGTCCAGCTCACCTACTCTCTTTATTACTTGCAAACTCTGTACACAGGAGGAACGCAATATCTGGGCTTGCTTTTCTTCCTCGGGACATGAGTTCTTGGAGACCAGGCTTAGCAACAGCCTTCAGTGGTCAAGAGCTACCCAGGCCCCAAGGACAGAGGTGCAAAGAACAGACTGCCTGAGGTCTCTGGAGATTTTGCTTTCTAGGGAAGGGCTAAGGCATCACAGAATTCAGTCTGGTGCCGCAGTATGGCAGAGACCACCAGAAGAAGGTCAGCTGTTGTGGTCTGGATGTGAAAGGTCTCTATAGGCTAATGTGACTGCCTGAATGCTTGCTCCCGAGCTAGTGGCAGTGTTTGGGAAGATTTAGAGCCTTTTAGGAGGAAGAACTATGCTGGGAGAATTGGATGTGGGGGTTGGACCTGGAATCTCATTTTCTGTTCACTCCCAGCTTCCTTACTGTGGGTGCAATGGGATCAGCTGCCTCTGGCTCCCTACCTTCCCTAACTTCAAGGACCGTATCCCTGGAAACTGTGGACAAAAATCAGCCCTTTCTTCCTTAGGCTTCTTCTTGTCAGCTAGTCGGTCACAGCAACAAGAAAAGCGTCTCCTGCCCCAAGGGATGTGCCTATGCAACAGAGGCAATGCTCGCAGTCCCTCTGAGATGGCCATGAGTGTCTAGCTCCATTCTGTCAAATGAAGAGGACCTTGACACTGCAGACAGGGAGGAACAAGTATTCTGTGGGGAGAAGGAAGAAGTTGGTTGCCTGGCTGGCCCGAGATATGGTTGTCATACTTCATGAGCAAGGTTGAGGCAGGTTTAAAAAAGCACGTGGGGTAGTCGGAGCAGTCTGGAGCTAAGCACTTGAATGGGAGGTATTAGAGAAGCGAGCACAGCTGCCAGACATTGTAGATCCTCGGGAGCATCACTGCAGAAGGAGGGAGCCATGGGAGACTAAATAAGACACGCCACACCCTAGGTGAACATAGACAGAAAGATGCTATTCAACTTAGAATTTTGTGTCTGTTACCCACCAGCACATCACCCTTCTGCCTCACAGTGAATTCACTGTTTGTCAAAAGCAGACCATTGAGGACTCTAGAAGATCTAAAGAGCATAGAGGCTTAACACGGGGAGGCACGTGGGTCCATCAGGATGCTGCCACTGAACTCAGAAATTCGCCTATGGATGTAATAGCTTAGGTGACCCAGGAGCCGAGACTCATCACTCCACACAGCGTCAGCTCTGTTCCAAGTATGCGACCAATACAGAAGCAAAGTTCCAAGGAGTCAGAGAAAGGATGCCTGAACTTTAGAAAATCCAGAGTTTCGTGCCCAGCACAGAATACAGTTTTCAAAGCCGCCTGCCAGGGCAGAGATAAGCAAACACAATAGAGCAGAAGAACCCTGGGATTTGTTCTTTTATTCCCAAACCTCCCCTTCCATCCTTATCCTATCTACTTGCAGGTTATGGCAGAAAAATCATATTATGAAGGCTTCATTAAATCCCTTGAATCCTGAAAATGTTTGTTAAAATGCTTAGCTGACTATACACCCTCTGTGGAAAGCTCACATTCAGAGAGTGCACAGATGCTCAAAGCCCTGCCAAAAAAAAAAAAAAAAAAAAAAAAGATGCGCAAGATCTTAAGAAAATGGAAATTGAAAGCAGACTGTGAGACCATTTTATAGTCACTGGGGTGGCCATTTTTTATAAATTGGGAAACAAAGCTGGGGAGGTGGCTCAGTGGTAAAGAGCTTGCCTTGTAAGCATGAGGACCTGGACTTGAATCCTCAGTACCAATGTAAAAGTCCAGGGAGACTCTGAGGGTTAGCCCAGTGCAAAGGGGCAGAGATAGGCAGCCCCAGAGAACACAGTCAATCAGGCTAGCTGAGGTCATAAACTCAGGTTTAGTAAAGGGATGCTGACTCGGAAAATAAGGAGACGGGCTGGGGAGCTGGCTCAGCAGTCACAGGCTCTTGCAGATAACCTAGGTTTGGTTTCCAGAATCCACATGACGGCATAACTGTCCTTAACTCAAGGAATCCTGTGTCCTCTTTCTGGCCTCTGTGGGGACTGAAACATGTATTTTCTTTGGAAAATAATTTGGGAACTTCCCCAAAAACTAAGCACATCATTTTAATGTGTGCATGCAATTCTCTCCTCAATATAGATTCTACAAAGAATTGGAAACAAATGAATATCTGTAAATGTGAGTGTGTGTGTGTGTGTGTGTGTGTGTGTGTGTGTGTGTGTGTGTGTGTGTGCATGTGCCATTATCCACCAAAGCCAAAAGGTAACACTCATATCCATCAGCACGTGCATGAATAATCAACCGGGGTTTGTCTGTGTGGCAGGATTAGTCACTGAAAGGAAATTCTGATACATGCTGTGGCAAAAGACCATGCAGTAGAATTCCATTTTTTATGAAATGTCTAGAAAAGGTAAGCCACAGAGATGGGAAGTAGATTAGTGTTCGCCAGTGGCAGACTGGGTACATGATTGTCACTCTTCTGAGGGCTGTCCTGGATTCTTTTCCCATTGCTGTGATCAAAATCCTATGACAAACAGGACCTAAGAGGCAAAGGGTTGATTCTGGCCCATGGTTCAGGGTACAGTCCATCATGACACCAGTGGAAGTCAGAAGACAGCTTGTGGGAGTCGGTTCTCTTCTTCCACTATGTGGGAGACCAAACTCAGGTCTTCTGGTGTGAAAGTGGGTGTCTTTACCCGGCTGGGCCATCTCACTGGTTCAACCTCTGAATCTAAAGAACACCATCGCCCGTTCTCAGATGACTCGAGAGTCTTTGTGAAGACCGAGAGTGTTTTCACAACTGAAGCCATTCTGAACAGAATCACATTATAACAAGATTCTAAAGTTAAGCTAATTCTGTACATAGTATATTTTTTGCTGTCCACCTGCACTTAGAATGTTTAATTAGCAAAATATTGTTAGAAATCAAATATTCTAATATATGGAAAAAATTCTTTCTACAAATGTACCAGGAAAATACAGTCAGGGTCTTCTTTCTCCATTCTTACCCTTGAAAGCCGAACGGTGATGAGACACATCTCTGAAGACTGAGAAAGTATCTGGGTCAGTGAGTGTGTCATCCGCCATCCAGAGCAGGTGGGGGGGACAGTCATTCAGGACCAGCATTGACAGTGTATCTGATAGTGAGGTACTTGGGACACAGGTTTAGATGAAAGGACAAAAATAAAACAGAACAATGAGCCGAGGTGAACACAAAACTAACTTCTGGCATTGGGCCTGTGCATCTGGGACGTGAGGAAAGTCCACAGCCACTCCCTGGTCATCCCCCACTGTGACTTCTACTGCTCCTTGCCTTGTCATGTTATCAAGGAGAGATAAGGAAACCTGCCTAAGACCAGCCTTGAGAGAGTTCCTTGAGAAGATGAAGGGGCTTATACAAGACACCCAGATTTGGGGTTAAGTTACGGATAAGCTGCCAGAACACCAAGAGAAAGAAGATGGAGGATGGGTGGGGGGCAAGTAGGAAGGAGAAGGAACAGGAAAAAGAACAGATGAAGGGAGGGAGGGATAGAGGGAGAGAGTGATGCTGTATCAGGAGAAAAGGAACACACAGTGTATTACACCGTCCCATTCTAGTGAGATTTACAGTCAAATAAATGGAAATAACAACATATAGTGGCTGGGGAAATGGCTCCGTTGGTTAAATGCTTTCCAGGCAACCATGGTGTGGTAGTGTGAAAGAAAACGCCCCCCAGAGGGAGTGGCAGTATTAAGAGGTGTGGCATTGTTGGAGTAGGTGTGGTCTTGTTGGAGGAAGTACGTCACAGTGGAGGTGGGCTTTGAGGTCTCATACAGGCTCAAGATCCTGCCCAGTGCCACAGATCACTTTCTGATACTTGCAAGATGTGGAACTCTCAGTTGCTTCTCCGGCATCATGTCTCCCTGCATGTCACCATGTCCCACCATGATGATAGCTGACTGAATCCCTGGGCTGCAAGTGAGCCACTCCAATTAAATGCTTTCTTTCATAAGAGTTACTGTGGTTATGATGTCCCTTCATAGCAATAGAAACCCTAACCAGGATACATGGGGAACTGAGTTCAATCCCCACCACCCATGTGAAATCTGCACACATCTGCAATCCCAGTGCAGGGAGGCGGGAACAAGAGAATGCTCAAGACTCTGTCTGAGACAATAAGGAAAAGCATGAAGATGCCTAATGTCAACATCTGGTCTCTACACACACACACACACATACACACAGAGAGAGAGAGAGAGAGAGAGAGAGAGAGAGAGAGAGAGAGAGAGAGAGAGAGAGACAGAGAGACAGAGACAGAGAGAGAGACAGAGAAGAAAACACAACATGTGATCTATATAAACTTATGCTCACATGTAAACTTAGACTAATAAGATATCAGGAAGGTAGAAAAACAGCAACGTGTGAGGTGCAGCAAGTGAAAGAAACCACTAAGCCCTCAGCTTCCTTCACAGGAAAGCAAGAGGGAAAAGCCTAACAGACATTTGAGACAGGGAAATATATGCAACTGCAGAGGCAAATGCTCGTAGACTAAGCTAGAACAATTAAAATGATAGCTCTGGGGAATGGGTGGTTGGAGCTCAGATAGTGAAACATTCTGTCTCCTGTTGTTTCTTGCAAAATAATTTGGCTCTTCAAAACATATGCATGCGTGTTTTTGTTAAAAACAAGAGCTACTTTGCCTGCAAGATGTCTCAGTAAGATTTTCCACTGTATCTGATGACCTGAGTTTGACCCCCAGTGTCTACATGATGGAAGAACAGACCCACAAAGTTGTCTCCTGACTTTTACATATATACCATGCTCACCTACATACACTACTAATAAAGTTTTTTAAAGAGCCACATTGAACAGATCTTCATATCCCAGAAGGAAACAGAGTTCTGCCTCTCCCTGGCCTGCCTCCTGTTTACTCTCAGACCAGTTCTATTAAATAAAGTTGCTATGCTGCCCTTGTCCAGAGCAGATGGCTCCCGTACTCCAGGCAGATATGCCCTTACCTATAAGAAAACAAACTGAGAGATGACAAATTCACTGAGAGGTATTCAAGGCACTCTGGGTTTCAAACCCAGGCAACATCCTCAAGGCATCCACTCAGCCTTGTGTACAAGGAACAGAAGAATAACTAGGAACGGAGAATGGAAAAGCTCAGCCAAGGAGAAACCCATCTAATTGCTGCCAATTGTGGAGAAAATGCTAATCAAGAAGCAACTTGAAAATCCCCCGTCCATGTACAATAACTCACATCATGAACACTTCATCCAGTGAGATACTCCCATGAAAACAGCTTAATTAGGGAAGCAACCAGAATCAAAGTTCCTGCTGAAGGCAGCTTCTCTATGTATGTGTGCATGCATGTGGTGTGTGTGTGTGTGCATGTGCATATGATTGTGTGCGCATACATGTGGTGTGTGTGTGCATATGATTGTGTGTGCATACATGTGATGTGTGTGCAGATGATTGTGCGTGCATACATGTGATGTGGTGTGGTGTGTGTGTGTATGCATGCACATGGAGGCCAGAGGTCAACATTAAGTATCATTTCATCGGTCTCCATCCAGCTTGCTTTTTGAGAGTCTTTCATTGGCCTGGAGATTGCCAAGGTAGCTAGACTCACTGGCCAGAAAGCCCCAAACACACACCTGTCCCCACCCCCATGGCTCTGAGTCACAGCCATGTGGCACCATACTCAAAGCAGCTTTCCATCAGTGAGATGGACAGTTTGCCAGATACTGGGTTCTTTATAACTCTGCCTTCACAACACTGAAATCAGTGGCTGGCTACCTGTCCTTTTCTTGGTGAAAAGCTTAGCAAAAGACTGGGACATACACTTGCCTGGTTCTTTGTTCCCTGGCTCTGTCTTCTGCCCCAGGGGTGAACAGGTACCCCAGGTCAGACCAAACCAGACAGCTGCCCAGGCAAAGATGATAGCAAACATAGGCCAGCCCTAAGTGTTGGACATAAAGTTTCCAAAGACATACCTTCTTTTCTTTCTAGAATAACTAACCGTGAGGAACAATGATGAGATGAGGCCTGCCGCATTTTACAAAGCAGAATAGAAGAGGAAAAAAGACGGTTTTTATAAAATAACATCTTTAAAGGGAAGGAAAAGAACAACATCTTGAATTGAGTTAATATTTAAGTTCTGGACCCAGCCACCCCTGACTCTTTCCCTGGAAGGCTCAGTTAAGTCATCTAATAAATTACATTTTAATCGGTGCAATTAAAATCAAACTCACTTGTGAAAAAAAGAGCCCTAATATTACTTCTCCACATTCTGTGAAATTTGATATCAGATACAGGTATATATCCTCCAAAATTCAGGGATGGCCACCTAAGGGCCAAAGTGACAGTGTTAGGAGGTAGGGCCTTTAGTGCTGGTAAGACTATTAGGACACCTCCCTTGTGAATAGTGCTAGGCATCCTTATGAAAGGGCATCATGGAAGAAACGTACCCCTCTTTGCTCTCCCATCCCCCACCACAGAAGCCAGAGTCTTCTCCCCTGAGCAGCAAGAAGGCATCATCTCGGAAGCAGAGAGCAGACTCTCAATGAACCACAAGCTCACCAGCACTTTTAGTTTTGGGAATCTCTGGGAATCTCACTGGACCAAAATAATCTCACTGGTTATTCTTAGAGCACTGAACCTCAGTGACCCAACTGCATGATGCTGTGTATGTATAAGTGTGTTATTTATATGAATGTTTGTTTGGGGATACACATGCCCATGCATGCACCTGTGGAGATAGACATCAATGTTGAAATCTGTTGTCCACCTTTTTTTTTTTTAGACAAGGTTACTAGGTGAGCCTGGAGACTATTGATTGGTTAGAGTGACTGAGTAGCAAGCCCCTTGAGTTCTCCTTTTCTGCTTCCTCAGTGCCGCGGCCAGCTTTTCACAAGGGTGCTAGGGATCCAAACTCGGTCCTCACACTTGCAGGGCAAACCCTTTGCCTGCTGAGCCCTCTCCATCTCACACATTCTGTGTACCAGAGTCCAGAAGCATTGAGTAGCACCCTGTCTCCAAAGCGCTGTGGCTTCCCGATGCTGAAAACTCGGCAGAGCCCAAACAAAATTCATAGAGGATGAATCCAAGACAAATGGCAGGGCCACAAAATGCTGGGCAAATAACTCTAGAAAGCCAGGGAATCGCTCGTTTTGCTTTGGGACTAGAGAAATTTCTCAGCCGTCTGGGATGAAGCCCTGCCAATGTTAGGAAGGTTTCCACAGGGTCACAGACACACCTCTCCAGGGGCTGTAGGAATAAGTGTGGAGTGGATTTTCATTTCATTTTTCTTTCCTCTGGAGGTAGGATTGGTGAATATATGAGAATGTGAAGAGACCCAAAGTAAACCAGCACCGGAGCTCCCGAGGTGTTGCACCCACTGAGAAGCAGCAGGATCCCCTCCCTCCCAAAGATGGGTGACTCAGCAGGCTTGTCCCACTGTACAGCAGACAGAGGTTCTGTGCCTAGCAGACCCGACGACCTGCATGGCCAGGCCCAACTGACCTGACGACCCATGTGGCCATGTGTAGAACCCAGCAGATCTAAGTGTACCTCAGCAGATCTGTGGGTCTACGTAGACATGTCCAGGTCCTAATAGGCCCACAGGCCTACATACACATGTCAGAGTCTCAGCACACCCAGTGACTTTGACCATGCCCAGGTCCCAGCACTTAGTTCCAAAGTTCTTAAGAATTTTGCTAAGCCAAGAAAGTCACTTCTAAAACATTAAGAAGCTCAGCACAGGCGCTGCTACTCTTCCCCCACTGCAAGTCATTTCCCCTTTCTCCCTTTTTCCCCTCAGGCAAGAGGTGCTTCTCCCACGACTATGATAGGAGGGTTTTATTGTTTTCTTTTTCCTGAAGATTAACCTACTTCCCTTTATTCATTCTGTGCTTACACCAAAAAGAAGCACACTGGAAACACTCCCGGGCATTCCGAATATTTAAGACATTTCACAGAGTTGTCTTCGGTGAAAATATGGAAAAGGAAACAATTCCTCCTTTCTCCTGGCAGTTTCTCCATCTCCTCTTTGGAGAGAGACCACCTCCTGTGGCATGCTGCATACAGACTGGGGAAAGACTATAGCTTGATTAGGAGGAGCCAAAGGCCACAACATTGTCCTCCCTTCTCTCTTCCAAAGAGGGGCAAGAGGTTTTCAGTGGAGGAGCTATTTCTAAAGGAAATTTCACAAGTGATTCTCTGGCTCTGAACCCCTGACTTCTCGGCCTCCTACAGAACACTCTGGACAAGAAGTCAGACAAGGACCCCTGGAGTCCCAGAGTGTCTGGGTACTATGACCTAAGGTGCTCAATTCATTGCTTTCAAAATTAGTAGAAGGCTGCAATGCAGGTAATGTACCCCATCTCTAAGTTCCAGGCTGTGTACGGTTAGGTGATGAAACTGTATGCATGGCACCCAATTTAGATTTATTTCAGTAGCCATTGAGGATGGCTAATCAGGTTCAATGCTGCTCAAAGTCTGGCTCCTGGATGACCTATGTCAGAATCACTTGGATTGCTTGTTAAAAAGCAGATTTCCTGGTTCTTACTCCAAACCTTCAGAATCAGAATCACTGAGGGAGCCATGAGGATAAGCATTTTAAGCAGGTTCCCTATGTGAGTCTTAAGCATGGGAACTGGAAAGCTGGAACTCTGGCAAGGCTATATCCCCCTTGGTGCCGTGGTGCCTAAGGAGAGTTTAAATGGGTACTGATTCAGCCCAGGAGAAAGCTAGAGCTTTGACTGGAATGTGTATTTAATTTCTCCTCTATGGGCCCTTTTATCTGTCGTCTGGAAAAATAATCGTAGCTTTTCTTTGCAAAAGAGTTATTGCAAAAATTCCAAAACATAATAGATGTGAACCATTCTTACATACTTTCCTGATTTTGGTTTTGGGGGTTTAGGGGTGTTTTAGTGTCCGTTTGTTTTAGAAACAATCCTGAACTTAGGGGAAATTCACAGTATGGTACAAAGGACATCTTCCTAAACCATTTGGGGGCAAGTTGCCATCCAGATGGCATGAGCAGGTATTTTCCACAAACGAGGATGGTCGGACATAACCCTGCACATCAGCGAGCAGATGTGACAACATCCCCAGCCAGCTCTCTGCTGAAAACTCAAATGTTGGATTCAGGTGCAGCCATTCTTCACTAGGCCTCAATGGAGGCAGTTCTTGGGGCTTTGCTTGGCTCACTTGACCTTCACCCAAGCAAGTTAGATGTGCCTGTGGTTACTCAGCTTGACACCTGTGGAAGCGGCAGCACACTGGGAAGCCTGCATCCTTCCTGCTGCATCGCGAGATCCCACAGGGTTCTGAGCTCTTCTGTGACTGGAGATGTTCATTCAGAGCGGATGGGGAGAATGATGTCATCCGGGCTGCTCCACGTGGAGCTATTGTCTCCTCCTTTCATGAATATTTTGTAGAGAGCTCCTCACACTGCGGAAGTACCCTTTCCTCACCCCGCTTTCCAACTTGGCTTCTACCCAGGGGTAGAATGGTGTGAGTCTGTTTTGCTCGTTAGCTTATCCTCTGTTATTGTTGGGATTTATTTTGATCCTCACAAGGACTTCTCCATGATGCTGGAACCCCGTCACCTGTAGCTGGGCTATTCAGGCAATTTTAAGTCCTTAAAGCAGGCTGTGCTCTGTAAGCACATCCCATTCCCACGTTTTCCCGGCTGCTTGCTGGCTGCCATCAAAAGTCCCCGTGCTCAACTTTACTTTCTCCTTTCGGTTCCTGGGTCAGCCCTGGAGACTCAGAAAGAGTGCTACCACCTTAATGTATTCTCAGGGACAGAGCTGTGAAATGTCCCCATTGTACACCCATAGTATACATATTTCCATCTAGGTTCGTCTACATCTAGGTTCATGTCTTCAGCTACATAGATAACACATCACATATATGTATCACATTTTAATACAAAAATTATTTAACATATCAAAATTATTTGATTTATAACTAACCTCAATTTCAATCCAGTGTCCTAAGATTTGTTCACTTTTTTTCCTTCCCACTCTATAACTCCACGTTAGAGATGACACACAGAGAAGAGCAGTAAAGTTCATTCCTACTACAAAGGAAGCTCTGGAGGGACCGCAAGGGACCCGGGGAAGAGGCCAGGTTCTCTAACAGGACATGGAAAGGGTACAATGCTTGCAGCATGTCTTAGGTTGGGGGAAAAGGAGTATTGTGTGAAGCCACGTGCACTGAGGGCTACTAACGGGGTGTTTGAGAGCTGTGGAGACGGTCTGTGTCTGCTGTGCATTAGATGGGGAGCCTCTGGTGGCCCTTCTAAGAGAGCGTGTGTTTACAACGGTGAGGGTGTATTTATCCTGCGTCTATGCTAGGTTAGAGGGATCAAGAGGAAGGAGACCGAGTTTCTTTACACAGTCTCATGTTTGCACGTAACTCTCTGCTCTTGATAGAACCATGAGGGATGCGGGGTTTAAGACGACAAATCAGGCGTTGGCAGATGGGGGAAGAAAGACATGGGGCACACTGGGGATGATATACAAAGCTCTTTCTTCCTCTTGACTTTACAGCAGCTGGGAGGCTCCTGGGACCACTGTGTTCAGGCTGCCTGGGTCCTGGGGTGACGGATGTATGGGTCATTCATTTCCTGGTTTCTTGCCTGGGTCCAATCTCAAACTTTCCTCTACTCCTCGTGTCTGCTCACCCTCCTCAGATCTTAGCCCTGGCCACTTCCTCTGCCCTTATAGATCTTGTGTGAGTCTCAGGTGCTATTGTAGAGCCCAATCACATGTATTTATAATTAAAAACTAAAGACAGGTCTCCATCTTGAAGATAAACATACAGACGTCAAAGCAGGAAGGATGGATCCCAGCTGCAGCCAGCATATGCCTGCAGCTTTCTTGCTTTGACTGCAAATTCCTTTCCTGTACCTGCACAGAAAATGGCAGGAACCCCACAGCATCCCGGCTCACCCACATCCTCTGCGCAGTATGCAATCTAGCTCTTGTTCTCGTTTCATTTAGTGAGTGATGTATATGGAAGACTGGATTGACAGAAAAGGCCGCGCGCACAGGGGGTTTCCTCATTTTGATTGGATTTTGGATTAAAGCATACTTTGGGGATTTACGATTAAGCAGTCATTCTGAATTTCCAGGCTTCCTGGGGTGGAACTGCAAATACACTCTATCAGAATTGAATGTAGCTGCGCTTGGCACTGTATATGATAAGGGATAAGATAAAGGAGGCTAAGTGTGAAGCATCTTTGAAATATGCTTTTGGCAAAGGTCAGCACACAAGAAAAATCTCTAGTTGAGGATCTGCTCTAAACCGGAAGGAAGGAAGGAAGGAAGGAAGGAAGGAAGGAAGGAAGGAAGGAAGGAAGGAGGGAGGGAGGGAGGGAGGGAGGGAGGGAGGGAGGGAGGGAGGGAGGGAGGGAGAAAGGGAGGGAGGGAGGAGCTCAGTGGGCATGGGCAGTAGCCACAGTGCTGTGGTTTTCATGCCCAGCCCCCCTTTCCCTGGACACAAGTACTCCACATTTAGCATACAGGGCACGGCGCTGTTGATTTGTGCTATTGCCCCAGCCGCTCCATCTGAAGTCCCGCAGGCCATCTTAGCTTCCAGGGTCTTGTCCTCCACGAGGCAAGACAGGCGTTCCCTGCTTGTCTTTTGGGCCTGTGCACCTGAGCCATTCTGTCCCTTGCACATCCAGCCCTATGGCTGAAATTACCACCGAGATCGATTCAACTCACGCCTCTGCCTGGGTTAGCGGGGAGTCAGAGCCTGCAAGGGCAACAAATTGCAGGAAGAATTACAATGCCGACTCTCTGCTTCCCCCTTGCTCAGCACCTGCTCTCCAACAGCCTCACCTGCAGGTTCAGAGCGTTCAGAATGAAAAACAAGAATTCCACTCGTTGGCATTTTTCAGGATCACAAGCGCAGCCATCTACTACTGGTCTCTGTGATGGGAGAAATGAAACAGAATACGATCACTACGTTTTTAGGAGCAATGACAGGAAAATCTAATTTTATCTTTACAATGACATGTGCGCACTGCCACCTTGACCTGCCTCTCTCCCAGAGAAATAGTCTTTGCGCTGGAGATAATGGCTCTGTGTAGCTCTAATAGTTTCTACATCTGCTCTTTATTCTCCGGGCTGCTACATGCCATTGAGACGGCTACAAAGCATTTGCTTTGCAAAGGGAATAGCCAGGCCATTGCCTGCGTGGCTGGCAATTTCCAACCTTGCAGGTTTTTCAGATATCCCAATTTCAGTTGCATTCATTCTCAGGAGATGGTGCCCACAGCTATCTCTGTCTTCAGTCTTTTCTCTCCTCTATTAAAAAAATGCATGCACTTGGGCAAATAATTTGCAAAATTAAACATAGCTTTTATTCAATATTGCTTCAGAAATTACTTATGGAAATGAAGAAGTAAAAGCCATCAAGGTTTTAACTTGAGGGATTTGTGAGGTAGCACTTGATCATCCTGGAGTGTGTGTTGAAAAGAATTGTTTTCTACTGCTATTGGGTGAAACGTCTTATAGATGTCTTTCAGGTCTAGGGAGTTGCTCAAGTCCACTCTCGGCACAAAAGAAGATATCAATGTTCCTGACAGTGAAGGGGGTGGAGGAAGCTTTGGAGGTGAGGGGCAATGTCTATGGCCTCAATGATTCTGACAATGAATGGGATGGGGTGGTTTGAATGAGATAGCCCCCCATAGGTTCATGTTCAAATTCTTGGTCTCTGGCTGGTGGAACTGTTTTGGGAAGGATTAGGAGGTGTGGCCATATTAGAGGAAGTGTTGTCACTGTGGGTGGACTTTGAGGTTTCAAAAGCCCACGCCAGGCCCAGTCTCTCTCTGCCTCCAGTTTACAGAAAAGATGCAAGCTCTCAGCTACTGCTCCAGCACCATGACTGACTGCCTATTGCCAGGCTCCTCACCATGATGGGCTAGCCCTCTGAAGCTGTAAGCAAGCCCCAATGATTTTTTATACATTGGCATGGTCCTGGTGTTTTGTCATGGTAATAGAAAAGTAGTTAAGACATAGCTGGGAGCTGTGGAAGTGCAGAACACATCGATGCCCTTGCCGTGGCGCTGTTTGCACAAGTACGGATGTCCCAAGAGTCCCTGGGCTACACATTTTAAATGTGCATGGTCCTCTACATGCCAACAATTCCTCAACAAAGTGGGTTTAAATACGGAATTAAAAAGATGCATAAATAAAACGTTAGCTTCATTTGTATGGTGTGTTCTGCTAAGCATGAAGACTGTCAGACAGGTAAGTGGGCTTTAACCTAAAGAGCAAGATAGGGTGACAAGACGAATATCACTGCCCTTAGTGTCATCAGACCTCAGTAGGAACACAATGAGCTCTATTTGAGCCCAGCAGTAGGACAGAGTTACAGGAGAGGCCCCAAGGCTGTGGACCTGATGGGTGGACCAACTGCTGTGCTCCGTGGAAATGCACAGATAAGATTCACCTTTGATGTGGGAGTCCCCTCTGTGTTCTGTGATTACCATTAATGAATAAAGAAACTGCCTTGGCCTGTTGATAGGGCAGAACTTAGGTAGGCAGGGAAAACTAAATGGAACACTGGGAGGAAGAAGGCGGAGTCAGAGAGATGCCATAGAGACGCCAGAGTCATACATGCCGAATTTTTTCTGGTAAGCCACTGCCACATGGCAATATACAGATTACTAGAAATGGGTTAAATTAATATAAGAGTTAGCCAATGAGAAGCTAGAGCTAATGGTAAAGCAGTTTTTTAATTAATACAATTTCTGTGCGATTATTTCTGTTCTGGGCAGACTGGACGAACAAGTAGCTCCTCCTTCTACACACCTCTCTTCCTGGAAGGGCCTGGGGTGGACTTTTCAGGAAACAGTTTCAGCTCCCATGAGCATCTGCACTAGTGCCTGAGGGATGTCCCAGCTCACTGTTGAACAGTTCACAGAATGCTGGGGAATATTAGCGGAGAGGGAGATGAGCCCACAGGTCCAATGCCACAGTTCTACAGCAAGCCATCATGCTATAAATCTCCAAATAGCAAGAACTGAGGACTGGGATGTTCACTTCACCAAAAACTGATCAATGTTGAAGGTGATGAATATGCTAATTACCCCAGCTTGATGGTGACACAAAGAATACATGCATCCAAACAGCTCATTGTGCTCTGTCAATATGTATAGTTATTATATGCCAATCAAAATATAAATCAAACAAGAAGTTAAAAAGCCAGTCAGGCAGCTCCTCTGCACTGGTCCCTACCCTGCTGGTCGCTGTTGTGCCTACGAGCCCGGCATTCAGAAAGGAACCTGAAGGCTGGACTTCTTGCTGTGTTTAGCCATGGACAGTGGCTCAGCAGGGCAACAGGGGGCTGTGGGAGAGCTAGGGCCTCTGCTAGTCCCTGCCTGGCTCCCGAGGGGTGAAATGGGACAGCTAGAGTTTCATTTCTCTGCCGTCCTTGCACAGCCCTTGCATGCCCATCTATCTGCAGGCGCAGGGCAGAGACGAGCATCCCCTCTGGCTGCTGAGTATGCCTCCCTGGTGTCTTAGGGGAAGGGCCTAACCAAGTGCTCAGAGTCACTGGGCCACACACATGCCGAACATACATGGGAGCATGGTGACTGTGACACAAGACTCCATTCTCTCTGTACTGCAATGTCAGGACGGCTGCCATGAGCCTGGGCTGATCCCACTCACCTTATCTGAGCACGGTGGGCTGAACCCTTTCTAGGGATACATGGTCCCCTGCCTGGCATGGGGATAGGGATTGGGGTGGAGTGGACGGTGGGCTGAGCCCACACCTCCCTAGGGAAACATGATCCCTGTGTAGCATAGGGATAGGGAATGGGATGGAGAGGATGGTGGGCTGAGCCCCCACCTCCATAGGGATACATGATTCCTGTATGGCATGGGCCATGGAGAGTGGGATGGAGAGTGGACGGTAGGCTGAGCCAACACCTCCCTAGGGATACACAGTTCCCTGACTTCCATGGGCATGGGGGAGTGGGGTGGGATAAACAGCTTTTTCTCTCCGATTCCCCTATAAACATCTGTCATTTGATCTTTCTCTTCTGCCTGTTTGAAGGATTGGAGGACATAGACGCAAACACAGAGATGTTTCTGGAATACAGTTCCAGGGTACCCCAGCCCCTCAAGACCTCTGCACAAGGGTTAGAGCCAAGTAGCCCTCTCCCTGGCTCACCTCTGTTTAACAGATCCCAAGTAAACCCTGCCCCTCGAACTACCCATGAGCCTAGGAGTCATCACACCCCGTGGCTTGGCATTGTGATTCCTCTGACTTCTCCTCCAACTTTACTTGAAATATCTTTACAAGAAGAAATAATTCTATGACACAGAGATTAATGCTTGATGTAGCTGAGAAGAAATCTAAAATATGTGACTCACATCCTTCCCCAGATTCCCACATGACTGGAACTGAACTGCGTCCAGTACTGCTGAAGACGAGGAGACCAGGGACCCACAGTTCCTGGATAGATGGTGTTGTCATCTTAACTTCACTCCATCTTTCCACTCCAGTGAGACGGCTGTGGTTGCCTGTCAGTGTTAGACAGGATGCACTTGTTTCAAAAACAATAAAACTCACTTCCAGGAGAGTGAACCAGCAGCCTGAATCTGTAGCTAGAGACTGGTCAGCTGGAGGCTCCATTCCAAACCTCGCATCTGCGGACTGGGGTCTTTGTCATTCACATTCGGCATGCAGCATGACTCCTTAATACCCATTTGTAAACCAAGAGCAAAGACTCCTCTAGAAGCTCTGAGTCATGTCTGCTTCAGTCGGAATGAAACCCTCCAGTTCACTGGGGCCCATCACCTCAGTAGATGGGTCCTTTATATACCACTAGCCAACCATATAATTGGTCAGGGCTCTCACCGCCCAGAGGAGGGGAGCCGTGTTTGGAAAGCAGAGGGCTAATGATTTGAGCTATTTAAATAAGGAACTAGTGATGACAAACACAAAGAGCATCTTCTGGATTAAATCTGAAACTGTATTTGGCTCTCACATTTCACATCCCCTTTCCTGCCCACAGCTACTTTAGAAAAAAAATTAGTTCGGTTTTAAGCAAAAGGAAACAACGTTACGCATTAAGTTTCCACAACCTCCGGGTTCTGCACTGTCAGGGGCTCTGCCTTGCTCCTCTTGGCAGATCGGCAGGCCACGGTGCATCACAGATGAGAATAAACTCAGATACGCCTGCTTCATCTCATACCCCAGGAGGCTTGAAGAATTAATGCATAATTACAGAGCAAAAACGAGAACTTCAGACTTGAACGATCCCACGCAGGTATGGAAAGAAAACAAGTTATCCGTGTGCAAGCTTCCTGCTCCCTGCCTGTGAGGTGCCTCCTGGCTGGGCACACGGGCTCATTCCTGTCATTTTCATGGCATTCTGAGCAAGCTGCGGCTGTGGTTCACGGTCCAAAGTTCACACTTAACACCATGTGTCAGTTTGGCGTGTGATTATGGGAGGCCTCAAGGGACCCAACTTTGTATAACCTTTCCTTCCTGATCACACAGGTGAGACCCCATGGCCCCAGACTTCCTAATCACAGTGCCTGGTGTAGCTCAGCAGACCCACAAACAACAAGTCTCAGTTCCCACCAGCTGTAAGGTTATGCAAACCAGCCTGTGGCACCCTCCTGTGGAGACCAGGACCACCTCACTTTCTTGTTACTGCAAAGCCTGTCCCCCGCAACAGCTCTCCCATCCAGTTTATTCCCAACACAACTAAATGTAGCCCTGTATGACATTGTTGGCGGCACTCCCCTCCTGGGCTGCAGATCTCCTCTGCCAATGTTGACTGCTGTGTTTTGCCTTCCCAGGACCCTAACCTAGGAACTTTAGTCTTTCAAACAATGTGCCAAAGAGGCAATAAAGACAACAGTGTCCATTAGGCCATGGCAAAAATTAGCCCAGGACATACAGTTGTGGGCTAATTACTGGTTATTGTAAAGAAGTAACTTAAGGGGAAAGCATTGTTCTGGCTCATAGGATACAGTCCTTCATGGTGGAGCAGGCTTGCTGACAACAGTAAACGCTTGTTACATGTCACCAACCAAGAAGCAAGGAGATTGAGATGGAAAAGATGGGCCATACTACAACCCTCACATCCCACACCCAGAGTCCCGGTTCCTCCAGGTAGGTCCCACCTCCTAAAGGCTCCACAACCCCTCCCAGCAGCGTGAACATCTGGGCATCACACGCTCAAGCACATGAGCTTGTGGGAGAGATTTCACACACAAATTCTAAACAGGTACTAAATAATGGAACATTGCTTTGAGACAGTGATGATCTTGTACACTGTAAAAGATTTGTCACTCCTTAGTTTAATAAAACACTGATTGGCAAGTAGCCAGGCAGGAAGTATAAGAGGGGCAACCAGATTAAGAGAATTCTGGGAAGAGGAAAGGCAGAGAGTCAGTCACCAGTCAGATGCAGAGGAAGCAAGAATAGAATGCCTTACTGAAAAAAAAGGTACCAAGCTACGTGGCTAAACATAAATAATAATTATGGGTTAATTTAGGTTGTAAGAGCTAGTTAATAATAAGCCTGAGCTAATAGATCAAAGGTTTATAATTAATGTAAGCTTCTGTGTGTATCTTTGGGACTGAATGGCTAAAGATCTTGGCAGGACAAAAACTTCCATCTACAGAACATCTTAGACCCTCGTGCTTTAATCCCAAAGCTCTCTCTGGGAGGCTGTAGAATGGCTCAGTGGTTAAGAGCGCTAGTGCTCTTACAGAGGACCTAGGTTTGATTCCCAACACCCACCTGAAGGTTCACAACCATTTGTAACTCCAATGCCAGGGGATCTGATAGTTCCTTCTAACTCTGGGGGTACCAGGCATGTACTAGGTACATGTATAGGTAGGTATAGACAAAAACTTATATGTATAGAATAAAGCAATAAATAAATGAAAAGCTCCACTAAAATAAACTGCTCTTTTCTGCAGTCCAGGTTCTCCAAAAGCCCACCTCATCTAAGGTCACAGGGACAGGGAATTCATTAAGAAAGGGTTCCTGGGAGAGTCAAATAAGGAAGGGGACCAGAAAGGGTTCAGAACAGAGGCAGGAAGAGGCAGGCAGGATCCAGGGTAGAGTTCTAGCAATAACCTGGCCCCTGGGAAGCCCTGGAAGACAGACATATCGCACAGTTTGCACTACCATATTGAAGCAGGGATGCTGGGCTCCCATGCTTGCCTTACATGTGAATCATGGATGGGGTATGAATCCTCAGACACCACCAGCTTTCTCTGAGGCCAGGAAGCCCCCAGTCTAATGACCATCTCTGAAAGTGGTCCTAGTTAGCAGTCCTAGGTAATAAGATTCCCAGATTTGCTCACTGTCTGTCTTGGAGGCTTCTTGGGCTGACAACACCCACCTCCTCCACCTTCCCACTGGCTTTAGCATCTTCCTTATTCTCTCCTTCATCTCCTGTAATCCCACCTACTGGAAAAAACATCAACTTCCTTCCACTAGGTATCCATACATAAACTTCTCTTAGGTTTGGGACAGAACGATATTTGATTTGCCACTAATATTTCTACAGTCCAGCTAGGCCTATGGCAGGCAGATAACCTTGCAGTGCGGCCATTGGTCCCAGGGCTCCAAATGATGTGTAAACACATCAGGAGCCAGCAATCCAGCGACCAGACCCTCTGTCCCCTGCGAGCCTTGCTTTCTCTTTCTAATATCCATCACTCCCGTCACCTTCCAGCCATTTATCTGTTGTCTTTACCTAGTCTAGAAAAAGGAAAGCCTGTTTGAGTGGGGAAACTCCTTCCCACTGCACAGGAAAATGCATCTGATACAGAGTGGCTTTGAGTAAGTTTGTTAAAGTAGAAACAAGAATTAAGTACTGAGAAAAATGCACCCCAGAGTCTTCTCTTAAGGAGTTATAATGTAGCAGGAAATTTTAATATGTTACCAAATAATCATTTGTGCAGTTGTAAGTGGAATAATTGCCTTGATCTCTCCAATGGAAACAATGTGCTCAAATGAAAAAGAAAACTATTTGAGTCTTCCGTAGGAGCTGCCCCTTATTAGAGAGGCAATGGGTTAGGCTCTTTATCTTTTCCCAGCTATATTTCACCTATGAGTAGTCTCATCTCCCATTGGTAGTGATCCATCACTTCCCCCCACTTCTCTTTCCTTAGCTCTTTTTTCTCCCTGACCACTTTATTACCTAGTGCTTTGTTTCTTTGTACAATAAGAATTAGATTCAATTTGCAAAACCAGCATGCTTAGACATTCATGGATGTTTGCAAGCATACATTATATCACATGATTTCCAGGAGTAATTATAGCTAAGCCCTGCAGGGCTCCTGATTAGTCTTTCTCTAACAAATATCTGGAGAAGAGGTCCTTGCCCAAAGGCCTGGGCCACCTACTGACTCTGGCTTGCCCTTGGCATGATCTTGCTCCATCAACAAGCCCCTCTGAGTGTCCGTTTGTCAAATCGGAAACAAGGATGGCAATAGGTGCTGTAAACTACAGTGTTACAGTGTGGTGCAGTCAGAGCGTAGCCTGGGACTTGACACAGTGTCTATTCCAGTGTTTACTGCTAGGGATCAAACCAAGGTGAGCATTCTCATCACCCACAGAGATTCAGAAACGTACGGACGCTGAAATATTACCCCAGTTGGGCAGAGTCACCATCCATGAGAATGAAGACAGGCGACCAGAAGAAGGAAACACCAGCCTCGTCGGAGTTCATTTGCTCTTCCATCTCTCTTCATCTGTGGCACCGAATTCACTCCGCTTCCTTCTGGTCATCTGACATCCCATAATTTCATACTCAATGATGTGAAATCCAAAGGCCATAGACATTAAAATGATTAAATTCCGCCTGGTGAACTTCTATGTAATTCTCAAGAACATTTCCTGCACAGGAAATGAAACACTCTGACTGAAGAACAACTTTTTTTTTTTAACTCATCTAAAGAGGGAGCTCTGAATAAAAACTGCGTGGATAATGTCAGACTCCTACACTCTCCTCTCAGGACCCCAGGGAGAAAGCCTAAAGGCACAAATGCATATTTATTAAAAAGCTTTCTTTACTAATTGTGTAACATCTGTTCCACACAAAAAGACACTCCAAAGACAGCAAAGTTGTTCGTGGTCTCTTCTGTGTAGGATGAATATAGATACCTATAAATCTTATAGACATGACCAGACAGCATCAATAAATGTGAATGATGGCCCCGCACTAACATAATTAAGAGGAATTAATTCTACAGACTCTGCAGTGATAGGTGGCTCTCGCATAAGAGCCCTGTCAGCACTTCAAATATTTCTCAGCTGACAAAGATTGGACATTTGGGAAGAAAGAATATATGTCATCAGATGCAGCCTGACAGGATCCACCAAGATAAATCAACTCCCTCCCCACCAACCAGGGGGAAGAAAAAGAAATGATCCGCTATCAAGAGGAGTGTAAGCAAAGCTTTATCTCCCAGGCTCCAGGAGTCCGAGCAAGGCCAGCAGAACACGACACGGGTGGCTTTCCTGGGTGATGGGGGCAGAGCTGCCCCACATCACGGCTCCACAGCAGGGGTGCCAAGACACAAGTCAACATGGCCTCTAGACACACAACTGGCTCAGCCCCTTATTATTTCTAGTGATTCTTTCCATGAAGGAAGCTCTGCCTTGGGTAGGCCTTTATCTAAGGGCTGGTGACAATTGACAGGTACTTGGAGCAGGATCAGCAGGAGACCTCTGGGCTCTGGAGACCTACAGTGTGTGGTCCTGGTCCCCTTTGGGAATAAGATGCTCATTTTTTTGGCAAGATGAATAACAGCTTAATCTGTCTTCAAGCATCATGCTGGACCTGATGGAGCCAAGTCACCTGGCCATACCTGGCCTTGAGGACAGCTTGCATCTATATCTAGTGACAGTCTGAAGCAGGTTCATACCTCCAGCTGGACAACTGAGTATCAGCTGAAACCTTAAGTGTATAGGTGGAGGTCAGATGTCAGTTCTGTGTCTGTAAGCAATGGTTCTCTCCTTACACAATATCAATTCTGGAGATCAAACTCAGGTCATTAGGCTGATGTGGCAGCACGTGAGCCACTGTGCCATCTCCTGGCCCTGCAATTTCTGCTGTCAAATTCAATTTCCTTCACAACTCCCTGGTATTGTTCCCTAGGGGCTACTGCCTCCTCCCCATAACCTCCATCCGTGCAAACTTCAGCATCTGTGTCCCAAGGAACCCTGTCTCTGGCACTTAACTTACTCTCAAAATATATGACTCACAACAATGAAGATGATGATGATGATGATGAGGAGGAGGAGGAGGAGGAGGAGAAGGAGGAAGAGGAGGAGGAGGAGGTTTCTGTGACCTGAAGATAAAGTAGCTACAACGTGGGCGTCCTTCAAGGTCCTCCAGAATGTGAATGAACCATCTGTCTGCACTACCTCCCAGCATGAAGCCAGCACCTTTCTTCTCTTCCCTGCGCGTGGTCCTTAACTTTATCTTTCACTCATGGATACTTTTCTCCACTATGTACCTGTGGGCACATGTCAGAATGCCACAGATATGTTGAAGACCTCCCTCCATGACAACTGCCAAAAGGAAAGAATTCCCCCCTCCCTCCCTCCTTCCCTCTCTCTCACTTTCTCCTTCCCCCATCCTTCTTTCCTCTTTTTCTCTCCCTCCCTCCCTTTCTCTCCTTTCTACTCTCTCCCTCTCTTTCTCCTTCCACCTCTCTCATCTCTTTTTCTCTTTTCCTCTCCTTCTCTCTCTCCCTCCCTCTTTCTCTCCTGGAGATTGAGTGAGCCTAGGGTCTTGGCACATTCTAGGCAAGTGTTCCACTACTGAGTTACATCCCCACGACCCCAGCCTTCTTTTTAAGTCGATTTGAAACAGGACCTCTCTGAGTCTCCAAGAACAACCTCAGACTCACTCTATAGCTCAGACAATCCTTGGGTTTTGACCCTCCTGCCTCAGCCTCTGGAGTAGCTATCAGGACAGCCATAGGTTCCCAGGCCTGGCTCCTGAACTCACTCTTATTGATGATTTTTTTTAAAAAAAGATTTATTTTATTTTCAATTATGTGTGTATGTGTGTATATGGGGGTGTGCAAGTGTGAGGGCAGTGCCCTCAGAGCCAGAAGAGGGCATCAGATATGGGAAATGGAGTTGCAGGCAGTCATGAGCCACTTGACATAGGTGCTGGGAACAGAACCTTGGTCCTCTGCAAGAGCAGCAAGCAATTCTAACCTATGTTTATGTAGCCCCTTCTTGACTATTAGTTTTGCCAGGACTCTGTGAAGATGGCCCCCATGTTAAACACACAGAGACTCCAATTAAAGTTCCCTATCCTGTTTTTTCCCCAGAGTTCACCACTATTGTCAGTACACCACACATTCATTCTTTCAGAAGTTTTATTTCTCTTAACACTGGCCCTGGGTGAGGACGTAGATAGAAGACTTAGGGTCATAGTGAAATTCTTAAAGATGTCACACATTCTACAGTCTATAAATGGACCTTTTGTCTGTTTCTGCAAGATATTTCCATTTCTGCATTTCCATGTGGAAAGCTGTACATTTTCAACCGCAGACGGCTGCCCATTGTGAAGCGTCCTGTAGTTTAGACCTCCCATTCAAATTTCACGAATTCTGGAGTTGCATCTTTTCATGCATGCGTGCTACAGCGAACACTCATACACAGTGCTCCTTGAGTTTCCATTCTTCTGGCCCAGGGAACTGGAACTTCTTAGTTTTCCCCTGTTAACTGCTGCCACCAACCTGTTCTAAAGTAGCTGTATGCACCACCACCTGACACTCCCTGCAGCACTGTACACTGTAGAGAAGCCACACCAACCACAGGGCCTGGTTAAGAGTTCGTGCTTCAAGAGCAAGAACCTGAGTTCAGTTCCTATAACTTACATGGAGTTAGGGAGGTACAGCTGCCTGTAAGTCTAGCTCCAGGGATTCTGAGGCCATCTTCTGGCTTCTGAGGGTATCTACACACACACACGTACACGCACGCACACACACCACACACACACACACACACACACACACACACAGAGGCATGCACGCAATTAAAAATAAAATAAACCCTAGGTACGGAATTCCTCAGCATCACCACCCCTGGACCTTGTGTTCAATTTGCATCTCTTTAGCAGAAGCCCCTAGAACTGACATAACACAGGAGGTTCCTAATAAGTGCAAATTTCCAAGTTGTCAAGCTCAAGAATGTTCCATTTGTGATATATATACATATATATTAAATAAATAATATATTATATATAAACATATATATATACATATAAATGAAATAACTGAAATGATGAAGAAGAGGGCCTAAACATGATCTCAGAGTCAGTCTAGGGTGCCAGTGTAGTAATAGGAGTGGCGGGGCTGCGTCCCCAGCACCCCAGCCACCTGCTAGCTTATGACCCAAAATAATTACATGGACACTGTATTCTTTCCATCACTGCTTGGCCCACTAGCTCTAGCCACTTCTCGGCTAACTCTCGCACCTGGACTAGCCCATTTCTAATAATGTGTGTAGCACCGAGGTGCGTTTACCGGGAAGATTCTAGCCTATGTCCATCCTGGGTCGGAGCTTCATCGCTGTCTGCCTCAGAGAGCAGAGCTATCACGTCTGCCCGGGAGAGGGGAGCATGGTGTCTCTGAGCTCACTTCCTCTTCCTCCCAGCATTCTTTTCTGTTTACTCCACCGACCTATGTTCTAACCTATCAGGGCAAGCAGTTTCTTTATTTAATTAACCAATGACCTTCCTCCATCATTTCCCCTTTTTCTGTTTAAACAAAAAAGGAAGGCTTTAAATTTAACATAGCAAAATTACATATAACAAAACAGTTATCAAGTAAAAATTACAATATTTACATCTATTTCATCTTTATCATGACAAAGGAAAACAACTTAACTATCTACCTACTCTTCAACTGCATCAAAGACTCCAGAAGGACATAATATTACCTAAGTAAACAAGAAATAAGCAACTTTCAAAACTCTAGAAATGACAGAGACATTTTGCTGCCTGAACAGTCACCCAAAGTTCCTCTGTACCGCCGGGGCATCCATCTTCAGCCTACAGGCCCATAGTATCCAGAGACGTTTCCATATAGCAGGAAATTTCAAAGGCAGTTCAGTCACTATCTTCCATGTCTTGCAGAATGTCTCGCAGACTCCTTCATGAATCAGGAACCCCAAAAGATCATCTCACCTTTAGGCAAGTTCAGTAGTTCTCTCTCTGCGGGTTCTCTGTGTCCTTTTTATGCAATAGTCCAGGCTAGAGAAGTTTCTTGCCCAAATGGCTATCAAACTCCATAAGGAGTCTCTTTGATGCCCATCGTCCTCTTGAAGTAGACTGGTGCTGCCAGGAGCAGACGTGTCTCATTGTCATGAAAAGTCCTAAGTTATTAGAACATTTAAAATGCCATATTCTATAATCTTTGAAAAATATGAAGAATGCCTAATTAAAATATATCTATGTACATCTAGAAAATCTTAACTAACATGACTACAAACTTTACTATTATGATCTATTAACAACCTATATACATTACATTTTAAGTGAACTACACAATCACAATACCTTAATCAAGATCAGAAATATATAAACATATAACAAAAATTGACCCTAAATCTCTATCAATAAAGCAAAATCTATACTAATGCAAATTATTCATATCTATATCATATTCCCCTTTAAATGTAAAAGAACGTTTATAAACCATATTTAGGAACATGGGCGCAGTTTTTTTCTCTCCAAACTGCTTCCTGCTGAATGGGGGCATCGTTAATTAGATCTTTCATGGTATAACCTGTGTGCTAGTTTCATCTCAGTTGGCAGTTGAGCGAAGCAATTTTCTGAAGGCGTTCACAGCAACCCTTCAGGAGGGCGTGGTCCATCATACCATATTGGTATAGAAGCAATCCACAGACTCTCACCCTCTATGAAAACAAAATAAGAAACTCCTTTCCAAAGCATCATGTCCTTAGATCCAAATTTCAAAGTCAAGGCATTTTCAAAATATCTATGTTGGATTAGTTCAGCAACATTTATAAACAAATATCTTTTGGCATCTGTTGCTCCTTCCTCAGCATTCAAACAATTCAAAGAGAGCATAATAGCATACAGTATCAAAATTCTCTGTGTATTTTCCATCTTTGTACAGCTTTAACTCTATTTTGTTTATTTTTACTTTTATTTTGGTTTTTGAGACAGATTTTTTGTATATCTTTGACCTGGAATAACTCTGTAGACCAGGCTGTCCTTGAACTCTCAGAGATCCGCCTGTCTTGCCTCCCAGGCATTGGGATTAAAGGTGTATGCTACTACACCTTGAACTCACAGAGATCTGTTTGTCTCTGCCTTCTAGGCACTGGGATTACAGGTGTGTGCTATCACACCTTGAAGTCACAGAGGTCAATCTCCCTCTGCCTCCCAGGTGTTGGGGTTAAAGGTGTGTACTACTACACCCAACTACTCTCTTTCTTCCTTTTTTTAAAGAATTTTAACTTTTAGCTTGCATATATTTTTAACACACTGTAAACCATTTAGAAATTTTCTTTGTCTTTGAATCTCTCTTTACTGTATATCTCTCTTTTTCTGACCACATGAGCCTTTAAATTACTGAGCAATATGGGTGGGATTAAAGCCGTGGCTTTTGCAGCTACATCCAGCCCAATCCTTAGCTTTCCAGCCTCGTGGCTGAGGTACTGGCTGTAGCCATGTTTACTGCCATAACTCTATGGCATTTCAAGGTCCCTGCCAGCAAGCGAGCTTTAGCAGCCTGTGCTTGCAAACCGCATGAACCGCCTGCATAAAAGAGTCAGAGTTTGCTCTGACAGGACAGCCCAGAAAGCCAGCATTTTTCTTTTTTTTTTTCACTGAAAAAGTTTTTATTGAGACCAACCACACCAGTCAAGCAAATTCTGGCATTAAGCACCTTCCTCCTTGGCAATGCGGTCTTTCTTGAGTGGTCCCATGAATGCTTTCTTCTCCTCCATGGTCTGGAAACGACCGAGCCCAAACTTGGAGGTGGAGTCTATGAATTTCAGGTCAATCTCCTCCAGAGCCCGCCGTTTGGTCTGCACCAGCAAGGACTTGCGGAGTGTGAGCACTCGCTTCTTGGTTCCCACCACACAGCCTTTGAGCATGATGAAGTCATTGGTTACCTCACCATAATGGACAAAGCCACCCAGTGGGTTGATGCTCTTGTCAGAAAGGTCATAGTCGGTAGATGCATTGTTCTTGATCAGCTTGCCATCCTTGATAAGGTAGCCCTGACCAATCTTGTAAATCTTCTTGTTGATTTCTGTCCGATGATGGTAGCCTTTCTGCCCAGCCCGAGCCACAGAGAAGGCCACTCGGGCAGGGTGCCAAGCGCCAATACAGGCAACCTTGCGCGACCCTCGATGGGTCTTGTGGGGCAGTTTCTTTGTATGCCAACGACTGGTCACCCCTTTGTAGCCTTTGCCTTTTGTCACTCCAATGACATCAATCATCTCATCCTGTCCAAACACCTGGTCCACAGGAACCTGCTGCTCCAGCCTCTCCCGGGCCCAATCCAGCTTCTCAGCCACAGTGCCCCCATTTAGCTGGATCTCCATCAAGTGTGCCTTCTTCTGGCACAGAGGAAGCAGACGCATCTGAGTGTGGGCAATTATGCGGATGACCTGGCAGTACTTCTTCATGCTATTGAAGTCCTTCTCCAGCTGTTTCTTGCCCATGTCATCCTGCCATTTCTTACAGTATTTGGTGAAGGCCTTCTTCTTAGATTTGTGCCAGTTCTTGTAGAACCGCCTTTTACACTCATCACTGATGTGCTCAGCAAATACTGTCTTGAAGGTGCGGAGACCTCGTGGGGTTTCGACATATCCCACGATGCTTACAACTACCATAGGTGGTGTTTCCACAATGGTTACAGCCTCCACGACTTCTTTCTTGTTTACCTTGGATCCTGGTCTGTCAACTTCTCGGACAATGTGGGTCATGCCAGCCTTGTAGCCTAGAAAGGCTGTGAGGTGAACAGGCTTGGAAGGGTCATCCTTGGGGAAGCTCTTCACATTTCCCACGATGCCTGCTGCTGCGCTTCCGCGGCAAGAAGCCCAAGGACCCATGCCTGGGAGCAGAGAATTTCCTGTGAGACATCTCTCCTCACACGCCGCCGCCGATAGACGAAAGCCGGCATTTTTAAACGGCGCAGCTTTTTTTCTTGCTACGGCTGAAAACCAAAAAGCATGCATTCAGCTTTTCGTTTAAATGTTTCGTGGCAGGACCTCTTAATGAGCTGCAGGGTTTTGCAGCTAAAGCTGAGTCAGGAAGCCTCTCTTAGATGAGAGCGTTTGCTTGCCTCTAGCAAGCAGAGCAGACCCAAGAAATTGCTGCTACCAAGAAAACATGCTTTACTCGTTCCCAAGCTTTCTCAGGCTTTCAGTGGATTCAGCTGTCCACACGTCTGGGCGCCAAATTTATAGGCAAACATTAGCCTGAGGTGAACACGCCCCCTAATGGGCGGGACTTATCCCTACATGCCAGAGGTACTTTGCCCATGGGTACTGCATTGACAACCCTAGGGCACTAGCATAACCCAAGCAAGTTTTGTTATTTCAGCATCCAGGCCCTGAGTCCTGAAGCACCACAGAATGACCATGTCTTGAGAGAAGAGAGAAAAATCACATGATTATCATGACTCAAACGACAACAACTCCATCTTGAGCAATTGTTCAATATACCCTAATTATACACTTATCTGGCCCTCACTCAAGTTAGAGATGAGAAACCATTGTCCCTGGAGAGTTGGGTAAACTAGAGCAGAAAGGCAAAACCACAGCAAGAGTCACTAGTGTTCAGAAAATCAGAACAACACACAGCTCAGAGCAGGCGCTCCACGGGCATCACTGTCTGCCCAGGTCCCTCTGCAGCTCTGGGCACAGCAGCCAAGGGCCTCTGTGGGTCATCTTTCCTGCACCGTAGTACCCTTCTCCAGAGCAAGGGCACAGCCTTGTCCATCTTTGTACCCCACAACTGCTCATACAAAGACATCAGCAGCTTCTGAAATGAACTGGACGAGTCCATCAAACACTGGAACTCTGCAACCTTTTCCCAGGCACCAGAGCTCACAAATGCTGGATGGCCGCTTTCACTGGCTGGAAGAATTGATTGTATTTTCACATCATCTTAGCTTCCTTTCAGGATCCTGCCATGCCTCTTTCTCTGATCAGCACATTTTTACATTTTATGTAAAGAGGCAAATAAAGATGAAAAATGTCTGTTTTTTAAAAATGTCAAGTGAGGGCTGAAGAGATGCCTCAGTAGTTGAAAGCATAAAACACTCTTGCAGAGGATGCAAGGTGCAGCTTACACCTCCTGTTGCTCCAGCTCCAGGACATCCAACTCCCTCTCCTGGCCTCCAAGGGCACCAATACACATGTGCACATAATATTACACAAATACATAATTTTAAAAATTAATACCAAATGAATGGATTTTTTAAAAACAGGCATATTTGGTGCTGGTCTCAATAGCACAGTAGAGTAATAATAAGTTAAAAATAATTTATTGTGTGTTTAAAAATAGCAAAAAGAGAGGATTTTGAATATTCTCAACAGTATGAAATGATATCATTCTAGGTGAGCCACATGCTAATTAGTCTGACTTGATCTTTGTACAATGTTTATATACATTAAAACATCCCTTTTACCCCCTCAAAAAGATCTATAATTATCATGTGTCCACTAATAGTTATAAAACTATTCAAAAATAAACAGATATAATATTTTTAAGACGACAGTACAGTCTGCTAGTAACTTAGAAAGCTCAAAGATAACCAGATAAAACTCACTCACCAACTCTGGAGGTAAGGGGTAGATGAGGTGGTCCAATGGGCATCAGAGAGCAGGGGGCTTTAAGAAAGTCCCTAAGGGACTGCACTACGCTTCCAGGGGTCAGACACCCTTTGGAGACAGCACCATTGCCTCCTTCCCCCAGGTCATGCCATCTTAGCATTGTCTTCCCTGATCACTCCTAAAAAGGAGCAGTACCCCTGCCATTCTGAGCTCTCTCACTTCTCCTTCATCCTCCTCCTTTCTTTTCTGTCTCTCCTCTCACTGAACATAAGTAACATGAGGGTAAAGACTAACACTGTCAGCAACTGAGGCAGCTCCTTGCTCTCCCTTCATCAGGAAAGGTAAGTTTCACACCTGAAGTTCCCAACACCTAGAGAGGCTTGCTGAGTTTCAACGTCACCCTGGAAAAAGAATTCGGGCCATGACTTGGGACAATGCAGCGAATGACAGACAGGCAGAAGGGACACAACAGATGCCTTGCTTCTGTTCCAAGACCTCTAAGGCACTGCAAAGATGCAAGAGGCCTACGATACAGGACCTCCCTGTGGGAATTCTTTTCGGATAGCTGAGAGACACCTCCATTAAGGTTTCAGAGAAAGTCCTAAACAATGGTGGAATAAATCTTGAAACAAAAAAAATCATCACCTGACCCTATTCTGGAAAATCCATGAAACATCAAAAACAATACAGAAGCAGGCAGAGCACCTAGGAGGGGGGCGCGTTCATTGTTGCACTGCTGAAGCTGGTCATGGTCACTGCTATTTCATTTGTTCAATTGTCCATGGCCCCAGTGGCATCATTAGCTCTACCAGCCCCGCTCCTGGCCCCATCTTGCAAATGCTTCTTCCCCAGCACCAGCTATTCCCTCCCCCCCCCACTCTCCTGCACTCTCTTTCACGGCTGCTTCACCAGGAGACCACGACGCGGATCTTTCGACATGCCGCTCGTGGCTGCGGGATGGCGGCAATGCACATTTATGGGATGTCTTTTATGAGATCACCCCACAGGGCCCTGATAATGGCTGTTTAATTGTGCAGCAGGCCTTGGAGCAGATTTAACTTTTAAAGCAGCTGAAAATATCTATTAATGATTGACCATCATTATTCTTCATCTGAGGTCTCTGGGAATGCCAATAAAGCCATCCTACCTATGCCTGTTGCCACCCACGTGTTTCCTCATGGAATGCAGTCTGATCTTATAGCGTGTAATTAGGCAATCAAAATAATGTTCCGGGGGAAAGAGAACCTACGAAATTACTTCACTAGGAGTCACCCAGCTCAGCCACTTGTGTCCTTACCATCCTTCCTCTACCTCCCTCGTTCACCTTTGACCTGGAGCAGCCTTTCTCTGCCTACACCACCACAAGGTGACACACAGGAGGCCAGCGGAGCCTCTGCCCCGTGCCTCCTCTCGCTATGACATCCTTTCAGGCTGCTAGACCACAACAGATGTGAGTTCCAGCAACACCTACCCTGGATGACCATGCCTGCACCTCCAACCTTCCAAACGCAAAGTTCCCTCCCAGCCATTCCTAACAAAGAGGAAGGAAGCCACAGAAGTGAGGCTCCCCAGTATTTGTCAATGTTCTCTGAATCGCAAGAGTCAAAGTGGCAACATGCCTGAGAAGAACAGCAGACAGAATAAAACAGACTTTGAGTCATATTGCAGACACGGGCAGGAGGTGCCTGAGACAGAGAGGACAGCACAGCAAGCCCTGAGCATCCCTATTGGTGTTAATGATGAGCCTTTCGGAAGTTTCTGATGTGGGCTGGAGAGATGGCTCGGTGGCTAAGAACACAGACTGCTCTTGTTCATAGAGAGGACCAGAGTTTCCAGCACCAAGCTGAAAAGCTTACAACTCACTGCCTGTAACTCCAGCTCCAGGGGGTCTGATGCCCTCTTCTGACCTCCATAGGCACCTTCACTCACATGTGCTCATACACACACACACACACTTCCTTTAAAAAAATTTAATAAAGAAAGATGCTGGGGGTAGAGAAATTTGGTTCCCTAATTGGCAACGGTGAGCCTCTTCCTTGCCATCCTAGCTGTCTTAATTAAGCAAAAGCCTCATCAGTCAGCAGCCAGTTTCGACTAGTCTTACGCAGGCACTGGCCATTTTTAACACTGCACACATACACTGGGGAAACTGTTTGCTCTGGCTTCTGAAGGCAAAGCCTTATCAGGGCTATCTCAGATGGTTCATACTGGACTTTTTGCTATTACGAACCTTGGTGAACTCTAGACAGCTCTGAAAGCTCTTCTGCCTAGGCCAGTGGGAGCGCTGGTGGGCTAGCAGAGGAATGGCAAGGATGGGTGCCAAGGAGACAGTGCTATAGTTGGTGCAAACCCCAACCTTCACTTGCATGTGAGGTCACCTGTACTGCAAACACCCCATCTCTGATTGTTCCACTCCGGTGACTCAGCGGCAAGATACCCTTTGGGGCTCCCACCCTGGTGTTGCAGCTCAGCCAATAAAGAATTTCTCTGAGTAATCTTTTCTTGCCCACTGTTACAATATGGGCTGAGCTGGTGACACAAAAGAGGTATTGGGCAATAAAGTATCAGTGATGGCAAAGGCAGCAGCAACACCAGAGGATGAGCAACTCAGCTCAAACTGCAACAGTAGCAAAGCAGCCACCTGCTTGACCAGAGGTCGGTGGGCTGAGCAGTCAGAGGGCTGAGACACAGATGTGACAAGGTGGCCAGTGCTTTTCGCTGGGGAGGAAGCCACTGGACAGCTTGAGGGAGTGATCAGAGACAGAACAAGAAGGATGGCAGAAATCGAGAGAAGATGGAGAGCTGAGACCCAAAGAGGAGAGGAGACCATTAAGATCCAGGGAAGAGAAGCTGCAGGCCCTGGCTACTGGAAGAGCCTTTGGGGCTGGGGGACTGAGATATCCAGGAATTGTAACACTGACGGCCATCAGAAGCTGAAGCACTGCAATACCTAGGGCTACACACAAGCTGCAAGGCCAGCTCCTGTTAAGAGCTATGGAACTGTGACTTCCAAGACCTACACCAGAGCTACAATACCTGCTACAGCAGGCCTAAGGGACCTGGAACTCCTTTGCTATGGGACAGCTGTAACATTAAAGGTGCCACCTGCTGCTGTCCCTCGCTTCCAACCAAGGGGAAGCAAAGGTCACCCAGCCAGCTGACTGGTAACACATCTAGATTGGTGTGGGAGGTCCTTCTGTCTATGTGTTGCTTTTATTTGTTAATGAATAAAAGGAACTGCTTTGGACCTATAGCAGGACAGAACTTAGGCAAGCGGAGAAGATGGAGCTGAATGCTGGGAGAAAGAAGGCAGAGTCAGGGAGATGCCATGGATCTGCCAGCGTCAGACATGCCAAAACTTTGCTGGTAAGCCACTACCACGTGACGATACACAGATGAATGGAAATGGGTTAAATTCAGATGTAAGAGTTAGCCAATAAGAAGCTAGAACTAATGGGCCAAGCAGTGATTTAATTAATACAGCATGCATGTGGTTATTTCGGGTCTAAGCTAGCTGGGCGGCTGGGAACCAACAAGCAGTTCCTTGCAACAATTGACATAACAGCCTTGCCTGCACTGCTAAATGCCCTTCCCAGGATAGCATATATTCCAGTGATCAATGCATTCCTGTCTGCAGGATAGTGTCATGTGACATGAGCATCAGTCAGAATATGTCTGCTCAGCTTCCTGTCTTCTCTGCAGGCATGTGTCCTGACCTCTCCACAGTATCCTCCCAATCACGATTACATCACCTCACCCCTATACCTACCTGTCCTAGACCTACTTGTCCTTGTGGGTGAGAACCTTTGGGGTCAGTGACTAGAGACAATAGGCCACAAGGAATAATCTCTACCCTGGCATGTGATGTGGTCAGTGGAAGGACTATTAGGAAAGCAGTAAGGGGTCAGCAGGAAGAGAGTAGGCAGAAATGGAGTTTACAGATTTCAGGGTAGGAACACTGCCCCCTATTGCCCTCTATCACATGAACACTGCCTCATTGGAGCCCAGCCCAGAGTGAGGACCAGAGATGTAACCAGGGGTCTCCTGTCTCCTGGTGAAGCACAAGTTGACCTTCATCTTTTTGGAAAAGGTCTAGGTCCCTATTCTTTGCACTCATGTCCCTCCCCCATCCCTCCTGAGCCCCTGCTGTGCCCAATAGCCTGTTGTCTACCCACAGAATTCTACAGACCTACTAGATGTATGTCTGCGTCTCCTGGCAACTGCCAGTCCTGGTGAGGATGGGGGACCCTTGTCCCACTCACGCCACGTGGGGGGGAGGGGGGACTCTTTCTCTGCATATTGTTCCTTGCCTGCCTACTGAAATATCTATCACCTATACGGGTGGACCAAGCTACCAACAGTTGTGCCCAGACGAGGACCAGATGCTTCTCAGGAAGCTACTGATGTCTGGCCATGCCCTGACCACCCTCTGCAGGCATCAAAATCAGAAGACTAGCAGCTTCAAGGAATTGAGCCTAAGACATGACCTTACCTCTCCAGCAATGAACCTGGGTTACCCAAGTGTGAGAAAAGAGGAGGCAGGACCCAGCTTGGGTCCTAGCTTTACCCCTGACCTGCCATGAACTTTAGCAAAAGGGTTTTCTGGGCCTGCAGAAAACTGATTAAGCAATCCTCTCATCTCAAGGGAAGGACTCTGCAGTGCCCCCCCACACACACAGCTGCCCCCACCTCAGCCAGGGTCTCACTGGCCCAGCTCTAAGTTTTATAGTGGTCATAAATACAAAAAGAAGAGATTAACACAGCTTGGAGTATTGATCACCAAGGAGCCCTTCTCTGTCACATTTCCACAGTGCCCTTTTGCTTTCTGGCCATTCCGTAATCCTATAACTCTCTCCAGCACAGATCCCTTGGTGCTCTCTGGTAAATGTCAGAAGGGCATAAGCACTCTGAAAGCCAGAGCCGAGAACACAGCATCAGGAAGCGCTTGGCTCCTGGGTCCACCTCCCCTCAACACAGTGTCAGGATGTCTCAGCCCCATCTCCACAGGAAGCAGGAATGTGCAGCTTCAGGGGACAAGGGCACTGGAGTACACTGTGTTACCTCAGGTCGGCTAGCCTCCCTCTGATTCTCGAGTCTAGAAAAAAAGATTTTGCACTTGGATTACATCTAAACTCCCGCCCATCTTCCATATTCCACAAATTATGCTTGTAAAGCCTCTGGAGACATAATCATTGTTGTGTGATCTTATTAATAAAAATGAAGGACAAGAAGGTGGTGGTTTCAAGAGGGGCAGCCAAGGAGCTGCAGCACCCATATCCCTGGGTGATGAGTTAGATCTTAGGCGGGGAAGGTCCTTACAGCTTAATCCCACTAAAGCCAGCAAACTGAGCAGAAAGAGCTCTCACCAAAGGTAATAAACTCAGTGAGTTTGAAGGACGACAGGGAATCGCTCAAGGGTCTCCTGCCTCCCTTCCTGCTGCCTCCCGCAGACACTTGCTCCCACCGCTGGGATCATAGCACACAGCCCCACACCTGTGTTTTTTGTCTGGGTTCTGAGGATCAGACTCCGGTCCTCGCGCTTGTGGATCAAGCACTGACAAGCGGCATCTCCCCGGCTCCCTGTGGCCTCTTCGGCAAGGCTCTTTTCATGTCTCCTCTCCGTTCCTTCCAACAAGCTGACCTCCTCACCCACACCTGCAGTGCAACACAGGCCGTGGTGGAGACGACTCCCAGCGGGAAGCAGAATGCTCTACAAAACGGAAGTGCAGAATCATGGCGGAAGAATCTCCGGGAGACCAAGAGCACATGAGTTTATGTGAAAGTCCTAGGAGAGAGGAGAGCAATCCCCTTCCCCCTTTGGGAGTGTGACCAAACTTCCACCCTCCTCTAC
Organism: Microtus pennsylvanicus; assembly: GCF_037038515.1. NCBI lineage: Eukaryota > Metazoa > Chordata > Mammalia > Rodentia > Cricetidae > Microtus > Microtus pennsylvanicus. The sequence continues at coordinate 4,606,236 of NC_134599.1, forward strand.
CCATGTACCTGGGTGGGATTGCCAGGCCTGATTACCCTTTTACAAGTCAGGAATTTGCACAAATCACACATCTGATATGCAGTGACCTGAAATTTATGCTTCCCCAAACAATAAGTGAACAAAGCCACAAAACAATTTCTGTTAACGATGCATCAGGGTTTTCCCAGGTTTGGGTGCATCCCCAGGCCTTCCCTCCATCTAGGAAACGCCTCTCTCCTGTTACTCAAAGGTCAGGATTCATATCTGCAGGACAGTCTGGACCCACTGCTGTATGAAAGTCGGAACTGAACAGACCACAGTCAGACCTAAAACCAAACGATATGTTCAGAGCTGGACATGACCCAGTCTGGACTCCAGCTGTCCTCCTTCTGCAGAGCCTGTGGTCAGGAAGCCCAATTGTCAGGCAGGTCACGGGAAGGACATGTGACAAGCCACTTCTCCAACCTCTTAGATTCTGGACCCATGCTTTTCTGCCCCTGGTTAGGGAGCAATCCAACCCGTAATGGTCACATAATGGCCACTCTAATGAGTTAGTGCAAACTGTGTCTGTGAAATTGTGTCCAGTTTCACAAGGTAACCTATACAAGCAAACCTTTCTGTATTCTATATACAGGCATCCTTCAGGTGACATGGACAATAGGCTTGTTGGTGCCTGTAGCCATGGGTGGTCACTGGCTCTGCTTTCCTAGTAGGTGAGATCTTCAGTCTGAAACAATGTTATGCATTGTTTGATGCTGTGAGGAAATACCTAGGAAAAGCAACTTAAGGACAGAAGAGTTTGAGATCGAGTCCACCTTAGCAAGAAGGTATGGAGTGGGGGGGGGGGGGGTCCAGCTGTGAACAGCAAGAACACAAGGCAGCTGGACAGCTGCTGTCTGGCCTGAAGTCATGTCACGGAGAGAAATGAATGCTGGCTTAGACTCCTGTCAAATTAACTTGAGCTGTTATGAGACAGAGCTTTTGATTGGAGGAAATTCACCCCTAGGGCACCCCTCCTATTGTCAGCACAGCGCAGAAGGCTTCTCTTTCCCAATATCAATCTTCTTAACAATTGCCAATGCTTTCTCTGCCATCTTGTTCACCTCTGAAATTTCATGGGTTAGGGCCCCATCTCTGTTGGCATATTAGTCTTCCAAACTCCCATTGGGATATACCATTAACCTCTGTTTATAGAACTCTAGTGTTTCTCTAGCTCTGAAGTCTTCCATATTCCTTAAGCAAACCAGTTCCAAAAGCATAAAAATCACAAGGAAAAGTACATCAACCCCACTTCTGGGACCAATTTTCTGCATTAATTACTTTTTCTGTTATTGTAACAAAGTATCTGACAAATGCAACTTAATGAAGGTGAAGGAAAGGTTTATTTTGTCCCAGTTTGAGGGTGTAGTCCGCCTTGGAGGGGAGGGTGTGGCAGCAGAAGCGTGAGACAGCTTGCCGCTCTGTTTCTATAGTCAGAAACAACAGAAAGATATATAGTATCCCCATATAGTATCATTTTCTCCTCTTTATTCAATTTGGGACCCTAGTCTGGAAAATGGTGTCACCAATATTCAGGGTGAGTCTTCCAACCTTAGTGATCGCCTTCACAGACATGCCCAGAAGGTGTTTTTCTCCAACATATTTCTAGATCCATCAAGTTGACACTCAGTATTGACCATCACAATGAGTAAGATAATCTTGTAAACTCCAACCCTCAGTAAACCCACTACCAGCCAGTCTGAACGGGACCTTGCACATCAACAGTTCCCCATGTCCCCTTACCCTAAACGGAGCTGGGCTGGAGTGACACATGATGATGTGATGATAATTTGGCTCTACTGGCATTGATATCAACCACATGGATGCCCAAGTATCCTTAGAACACTCTTTCCATTCCCAAAGGCATGTTACCTGCATAAATGCCACCAAGTCTCTCCTTGAAAAACAAGGGACAATCATTATATCCAAATGTTGTATTGCACAAGCCTCCAACCTGTCCTTTAGACACTGGTTCTAAATCACAAGCTGATCCATCTTTCAAATATTCCTCCTTGGCTTATTTTTGTTGTAGATAGATAGGATAACTCCAAGAGGTGCCCTTAACCCTAGAGATCCTACACTTCTGCTGAATAGCTCTGTAGCTCCTTGTGAATCATCGTGGGCTGCCACTAATTCTGCTGCTGGCTACAATCATTGTTCTCACATTGCTCCTGCTTAGCATTGCTACCTGCTCTCTAGCAGTCCTGCCAGGGCTATTGAAGAGCTCTTCTGTCATGAGCTCTGGCCTTCAAAGAGCAGCCACCAATGAGGAAAAACAAGCCAGCATCATCAAGCTGAAATACACGCATGTATGTTTACCTATGCTCACAAAGGAGCTGTGTATGGGAGAGTGTAAATGCCTATGTTGGTGGTAGAACAGAAATGAGGCTGGTGATGAAAAAAGCAAGCGTTCATTGCTCCAATGTGTTCAACTGTGATTCTCCTGGAACTTGAAGATAAACCAGTGTATAAGAGACTGGAGAGGTGGTGCCTATCCTTTCACCACCACATTCATTATCAGTTTGGCAAAGGAGAATGAGACCTCATCATCTCTGAAACTTCGCTTAGCCGTCACGTTTTCTGGAGAAACCATTCCTGACCCACTAGGCTGAGTTGGAAGCCTCTCTTGTAAGACACCATGATTTTATGATGCTTGTCACACTGTGCTATGATTGCTGTGCTCTTGGTCTGACTTCAGGATCAGAACTGTACTATGCAGTCATTACATCTTTGAAATCTAAGCCTGCTGGTCTGAGGCCATGGCCCCTTCTTGGTGCTCTGAGGGTATAACCCCCACCCTTCCTATACTGTTTCTCTCTTCATTGGATTCCAGCTGAATGGCTTGCTGACCTGGTAAACGCTTTTTGGACTATAGGAGTGTTACCAAACAATGTGCTTGCCACTTAGGATTCCTTAAGACAGAGCTACGGAGCACTCCTTCCTGATGCTGCATTTCTGTGAAGAGTGAACTAACTGTACAAACTCTAATGCCACCAGCCCAGGCTCGCGCCCACTACTACTGTACTAGTTACATGAGAGGTTACTCTCCTGGAAAAAGAAAGCAGACACACATTGCTGTGCACTTTAACAGAGCAGGAATCATCCAATTCTTAGACTGACATTTGTCACTGAGAAATGGACATGGCAATAGCATCTACTGCATCAACATATGAGGAAGGTTAAAGTAAGTCATGCATTCAACAAAGCTTAATCCAGTGCATGGAAGAGCTCAAACGGTCTGCCGTGTTTTACCACAAGGTTAAGCATAGTCAAACAGCTCAACGGAGATCCTCAATTCTGAGCAACCCCAGTCAGAACCCAGGACAGCTTCCCCAGGGGGCAGGGAAGAAGGAGCCTCCATCTTGCATATATATGTGTACATATTCATATGCATCCACTCATACACACATGTATATGTGCACATACATGAATACACATGCATCCCACCAGTTCTGCTTGTGAGGAGAAGCCTGACAAATACAAGCCCCTGTGTTTCTGTTGCTGGTCATATGCTCTCCACTTGCAGATTTGGTTTTATGGTGACATGTCCTGGCTGAGGTAGCAGTTCCCCTGAGGTTCCCTGGGCTTGATGCGAATACAGAATCCTGTTGCTACTTGCATATCAAATACATAAAATGAACACTTGCAGACTGCTAGGAAACCTGATGCCCTTAGCCATCCCCTAGAGACCACATGACTGGTGTGCTAGGTAGCAGACCCCTTCGCTGTCAATCAGTCCCTCACCCCAGGGCCCATATCCAGGCAGCATCAGGTGTAAATACTGCAATCCCGATTTCTTGATGGGCTCAGATCTTCAGACTCCAATGCATTCAAAGCCACTAGGGCACCAAGGCCATGAGAGTGACAGCATTAATGCATGGCCAGCTGCTTGTCCCCTGCGACTCTGCAGAGAGCAGAGAGGTTAAGCGTTCTGCGTGTTCTTCTCCCCAGCGGCCTCAGTCAGCAATGAGATTCATGGCAGCCATTTTGGGCTCTTGTTGCATCGTTTGTCATGAAAATGAGGTATTAGAATTTCAGGGCCTAATATGCCAAGTGAGTTAGCGTGAGTTATGGTAGCGAGTCGAGCTGCTCCTTTGGTATTTCTGATAATATGTAGCTTTGTCAAAGGCGGATGGCAAACGATCAGTCCAAAGTGCCTTGGAAAAGCACAGTCTTCACGTCCAAATGGCTTACATTGTGGAAAAAATTACTATCAGTCAAAATGGCACAATGGGAGAGCACACAAGCCAGGAGGAAGTGGTTTCAATCCCTAGGAAGCACTTGTAAGTTAGCCTGTACGGGTAGTGGAGGGAGAGTCTCCACAGCCACTGATGGGACAAAAGCTTTTCTGTGGCTCCCTGCCTGCAAATTCCCTCAGCCTCCTGTGCCTGAGAACACCAGGCCTGGCCTTCTAAGAGGGAAAGTTCATTGTCTGATAAGCCCTGCGACCATTTCCCACCCGTAGCCCTGCGCAGAATGGACGCCACTCTTTAAGGGTGGTCTTGAGATAGATGTACTTAAGAAAAATACATTTCCATTCTCCCAGGAAGAAGCAATACACTTATGAGTGTGCAGGGCTCATGCGGAGGAAAAACAAAATCTAATTGCTGAGAGCCCTAACCCAACCCAAGAACCCCAAATGGACTAAGTTCTTGGCAAAGACCTCCCTGACCCTGAATGTAGTCCAACAAGGGCCAAGTGGATGGAGAGTTGTGCCAAGTGGACATTAGGGTCCCCACTAACTTAGAACTTCTGAAATGTTGCCACTAAAAAAAGGGAAAGCAAGACAATCCTCTGTTCCTTGGTCAGAAACATATTAATAATGGTAATAGGTTACTGGGAAGGGAAACCTGGGTGTAAGCTTTTGAGCAATCGATCCCCCACTCCCTTCTGTAATCCATGTCACTCCTATGGAAAGGATACACTCGATCTTTAAGGAATATTACCAAGCTAATGTACCATGATTTCTGAGCCTGGGTAAGAAAGTGTTCCAATCACCTCCGAGGGCAGCCATGATGGTGTGCAGCGCCATGGTGGACAGGAGGACCAAGTTTACTACCAACTCTGGTCATTTAGCAAGAGGGTTAGAACACTGGGTCGGAGGGGATCTCAAAGCCAGGTTCAAGGATAACTAGAAGGTATTTGTACAAATAACTAGGAATACCAGACAAAGGAGTCAGAGTGAGGGAAATGTTGAGAACAGTCATGATGATTTACCATCCCCATGTAGATGGCTGAAAATCAGCCTCCAAGACATGGCCAGAAAGAGACATCAGCCACAGGGTGTTGTGTGATATTTTTATCATAAGGTCCAGAACTCTGAGTCCACAGGAGAATTGGCTTCTCCCACGAACTACAAAACTGAGCAGGAGGAGGAGGAGGAGGAGGAGGAGGAGGAGGAGGAGGAGGAGGAGGAGGAGGAGGAGGAGAAGTGTGCAAGGACAACATGAAAAAGGAAATGTGTGACCCATGACTTTTGGATACAGTCTCATCCCACTCTCTGCATCATCTGCAAGGTAAGCAGTCTTCCCTCCCTTGCAGGACAAGATGATTCATTTCAAGGTCTAGGTCAAAGACACAGAGCCAGGACTCTACACAGGATGCTGGCTCCATCCTACAGGAAACGCTGGTGTCCCCAGGCTCTCCTCTCCATTATGACTTCTCAATCAAGGACACAGTTTAATGCATGCCATTGGCACACATCCTTCTGCGCACTTAGATCCAAAGCTTTCCCTCAAAAAGAGAAGCATCAATAAAGGCAGAACAGGGCCTGGATCCCCTGGGAAGTCCACCATGTACTTAATGACAGAAATATCAGTCACCCTCACATAGTCTCATCACTACTAAGCCAAATAAATATTCCTCAAGGCCAATTAGTTCCCACTAGTGTCCAAAAGGCCCTGCCCACTTCCTTACTCTAGTGTTTCCTTCCTCTTCCTACAAGAACACATTGTTTCCTACAATCACAGAGCAGAACTCAATGAGACATGCTGTTTTTTCTGGGGGATATGCTAAAGGTAAAGCAGTGCCTGTGGCCGGGAGGTGGTGGCACACGCCTTTAATCCCAGGACTCAGGAGGCAGAGGCAGGCGGATCTCTGTGAGTTCGAGGCCAGCCTGATCTACAAGAGCTTGTTCCAGGACAGGCTCCAAAGCTAAAGAGAAACTCTGTCTTGAAAAAAAAAAACCCAAAAACAAAAAGCAACAAAAAACACACACACAATGCCTTTGTTCTAACAGCAACTCCATCAATTCACAGCCTTGGCCCTAGAAATGGTTTTCTCACACTTGTTCATTAATAATAGCTCGTATGCCCTAGAAAGCTTTCTTTGTTGTTTATCACTTTGTTATTCTACATTAACATGATTTTGGCAAGAAAGATTAAAGTCCAGGGCACTTCTTAAGGATTGATGGCCAGTTGGCAAGGAGAGCAAGTTCGGTATGAAACTGAAAGCAATATCCACCTAGTGCCTTGTTCTTTTTCCTTTCTTCTTGTTTTCTTATCCTTCAGCTTTATTAAGGTATAGTTGAAGATTAAAACTGCATATATTTACAGTGTTCCTGTGGTTTGTTTATTCAAATATATGCATAAATTCCAATGATTAAATCAAGCTAATGAGCATGTTCCCCATCTCGTCACACTTATTGTATGTGAAAGAGGTGAGACTGTTTAAGGTCGACTCTCCAGAATTTTTTAAATTTTTGTTTACTGTAGACAGAGGCTGCTCATTTGTTTCCCAGCCGCCCAGACCCAAAATAATTACACAGAAACTGTATTATTACAACACTGCTTGATCTATTAGCTCACGCTACTATATCTTAAATTAGCCCATTTCTATTAATCTGGGTATTGCCACATGGTTGTGCCCTACCAGTAAGGTTTCATCCAGCATCCGACATCTTTCTCCCACAGTGACTACATGACTTCTCTTCAACTCCACCCACTCTCTCCTCCTCTATCCACTTGGAATTCCCTCCTTGTCCTATTCTGTACTGCAATAGGCCCAAAGCAGATTCTTTATTAACCAATAGTATTCACAGCATAGAGAGGGAAATCCCTTATTACCTCCCCTTTTCTGTCAATATAAAAAGGAAGGTTTTTAATTTAATATAGCAAGATTACATACAATAAAACACTTATCAAGTAAGAATTATAGTCAGAATATTTATATCTACTTTATATTTTATCATAACTAAAGAAAACTGTAATTATAACTAACTACTCTTCAACTTCATCAAAGACCCCAGGAGGATATAATGTTACCTAAGTAATAGGAAGAATATTGTAAGCAACTTGCAAAACTCTAGAATTGGCAGAGACATCTCACTGCCTGGACAGTCACCCAAACTTCTTTTGTACCATTGGGGCATCCATCTTCAGCTACAGGCCCATAGTGTCTGGCAGACTTTTCCATGAAGCAGGAAATTTCAAAGACAGTTCTACCTATATTGGCAGTTTGTCAGTCACTTTCTTCTGTGTCCTGAAGAATGTCTGGCAGACTCTTTCAAATGAATCAGGAACCCTAAAGGACCATCTCATCTTTAGGCAAGTTCAGCAGGATTTTTTCTGTGTGTCTGCACATCCAGTTCATATCAGCTTACCATCAAGCAGTCCAGGCAAGATCAGTTCCTTGCCCAAATGGCTAACCAGCTCCATAAGGAGACTCTTTGAAGCATATTATCCTCTTGAAGTTGATTGGTGCTGCCGGGAGCAGATGTGTCTCATTATCATGAAAAGTCCTATGTTCTTAAAACATTTTAAATTTCATATTCTGTTAGTCTTGGAAAGGTTTGAAGAATCTAACTGAAATATATCTCTATATATCTAACTAACCTAACTAACATGGCTACAAGCTTGACTATTATAGATGACTATTAATTTATACTTCTTAATTATACATTACATTTTTAAATGAGCTGTACAAACACAATACCTTAATCAAGAACAGAAATATGCATATAACAAAATTGACCTTAAATTTGTGCCCATAGATCCATACCAATGCAAAGTATTCATCTCTAGAGCATATCCCCCTTTCAATATAAACAAATATTTATAAACATTCATTTAGGGAATTTGGGCATAGTTCTTTCCAAAGTGCTTTCTGCTTTTTGTTGGGCAAAGTAATTTTGGGTGGTTTATGGAGACCTTTTGGGGGGTTTTGGTCCATCAAACCACATTAGTCTAGAAGGAATCCACAGGTTCTCTTCCTCTGTGGAAACAAAAGCAGAACCTCTTTTTCAAAGCAACATATTCTTAGACCCAAATTTTGAAGTCAAGACACCTTTAAAGTATATATGTTGCTTTAGCTTAGCATTGTGTACAATGAAATGGCTCTCTGTACTTAGCTCATTCACAGTTAAAAAGTTCAAAGAAAACGCAATAATATACATAGTCCAGACTCTCTGTATATTTTCCATGTTTACGTGGCTTATTTTTCTTTACTCCTTTAATCTATGACTGTCTGTATCCTGTCTCTTTAAAGACTATGTTTTATTTTTTAAAACAATCTTTTTCTTTTTATATCTTTATACTCCTTTCTTCTCTCTCCCAGTCCTATGTACATTTTTAACACACTGTGTCTTGTTTAGAGGCCTTTGTGTCTGAATCTGTCCTATTGTATATCTGTAATCCTTTGCTGACCAGTACTGTTTTTTAAAATGCTAAGCAGTGTGGCAAGCACTAAAGCTGCTTTGCCTTTTGGTTCTGCCCAGTTCAACATGGTGGAGATCCATTCAGTGCCAGCTCTATGAGCCATGCTCACAACCCCATTTCCAGGCACACAGGGGGTCTATGTTACCATTTAGCAAGTTGCAGCACTCTGCTCACAAACCCCATTCAAGTGCTCAGCCTCCTGAAAAAGCCAGAGTTTGTGCTGACAGCACAAACCAGGAAGCCCCTATTTCTTAACCATGCAGTTTTTTGCTGCTGATGCCCAATCAAGAAGACCTTCCTTAAAGGAGCTGTGGTACTCCTACTCACTGCCAGCAAACAGAGCCTATTAGAAAAAAAGATGTGGCTCCCAAGAAGTTGTACTAAACTCTGTTAAAAAATTTTCTGTCTGGAATTTCTTTTCAAGCTCTCTCAGGTCTTATGTGGATACGGTCAGCCCCATTTGGGTACCAATTTGTTGATGGAGGCTGCTCATTTGTTTTCAGCCACCCAGACCCAAGATAATTACACAGAAACTGTATTATTACAATACTACTTGACCTATTAGCTCATGTTTCTTATTGACTAGCTCTTATATCTTAAATTAACCAATTTCTATTCATCTGTGTGTCACCACGTGGTTGTGGCCTACAGGTAAGATTGTGTCTGACCAGCATCCGGCGTCTATCTCCTGTAGCAGCAGCTACGTGGCTTCTCTCTAACTGTCTACTCTCTCCTCCTCTATCTGCTTGGAATTCCCACCTTGTCCTATTCTGCACTGCAATAGTCCCAAAGCAGTTTCTTTATTGACCAGTGGTATTCACAGCATATAGAAAGGAATCCCACATCAGTTTACTTTTTAAAAATTTTATATAGGTTTTCACTAGGCAGTTTGGATGCTCACCTTACTAGACCTGGATGGAGGTGGGTGGTCCTTGGACTTCCCACAGGGCAGGGAACCCCGATTGCTCTTCGGGCTGATGAGGGAGGGGGACTTGGTTTGGGGAGGGGGAGGGAAATGGGAGGCGGTGGCAGGGAGGAGGCAGAAATCTTTAATAAATAAATAAATAATTTAAAAAATTAAAATTGTATACAGGTTTTCAATGTATCTTGATCATATCACTTCTCACCCCACTCCTCCAACTTTCCCAGGGTCCTCTCTATAATTTCTCCCTCATATCTTCATGTCCTCCTTTGCAGTTATTTATTATCTTTAAGCCACTGAGTTCAGTTAGTGTTACCTATATGCACACAGGCATAGGATGATCCACTGCGGCATGAGGAACATAACCAGTAACTACACTTCTGAAGAAAAGCAACTCTTACCCTACCAGCAGCCATCCAATGACCAAGAGCTTCTCAACTAGGGGCGGGGCCTTCCCAGTTTGTGCTGGGATTTTTAGCTGGTTTGATACTGTGCAGGTCTTCTATAGGTAACCACAGCCTCTGTGAGTTCATATGTGCAACAGCCAGACCACGGCATTTCACAGGGTCTTCCACATCTTCCAACACTTGCATTCTTTCCTCCCCCTCTTCCATGATACTCTTTGAGCCTTGGTGTTTTGGTGAGAATGTATACAGAAATCCCCTTCATGCATGAGCATATAGTCTCTTATTCTCATTACCTCTAACAGTACTAAAGTCTCAGTACAATGATATTAGAAATGGCCACTGTAACCACATTAGATCCTTATAACTGACTCCTCACTGCCTGGGATGTTCTGCCTTTAGCCAATATATTGCCATCTACATCCCATGGGCTGCCTTTTAACACTTAGTTCTTTGTCCCTCATCCCTGCTCTGCTACTTGTCATGTGTGCACAGAAAGTTCACATTTAGAGTCTTGATGTGCGCAATAGCAATAAGAACAGTTGCCATGTCACAGGTTTTCTGAATGAGCCAGTGGGGGCCCTGGGGTGCCCAGGCACAGTGAGAATGTGATATGCTCCCCTTTGTAAGCAAGAGTGGCAGGTGGAGAGATTCAAAATAAGAAATTGCAGCTAATCATTTTCTATTAAACTCTCTTGATACAACCCACTTTTCAGAGTGCACTCCTTATGTCTGCCCACTCTCTAATGAGGCTGGACAGAAACATCCAAGAGTCGTAGCAAGGAGTAGGTCCGAAGCATACTATCTGCCATCCAGACTCAGATCACTTTAAAGATGGAGAGTAAGACATGGCAAGGTGGGATGATGGGTCCAAGGTCACCCGGCTGCTGGTGTAGGGAGGACACTGGACTGGAATCTGTAGACAATGAGTACTGGCTTCTCCTCGGTGCCTCCAGTGTGGTGCCGAGCCATGGGGTTTATGCAACCATGAAGAAAAATGCAGCGCTGTGGTGGGTTCAGGTCCTGAAGACCACTAGGGCAAGCTGGCAGCTTCCTGCAACCTCTGAAGACCACTAGGGCAAGCTGGCAGCTTCCTACAACCTCTGAAGACCACTAGGGAAAGCTGGCAGCTTCCTGCAACCTCTGAAGACCACTAAGGCAAGCTGGCAGCTTCCTACAACCTCTGAAGACCACTAGGGCAAGCTGGCAGCTTCCTACAACCTCTGAAGACTCGCTACAGCATCAAGAGGACTTCTGCCAAACCTGAACAGAAGAGCTTGATTTCTCTTGGGCAGCTGCCGATGCTGAGCGCCCACCTTATCCTCATGACTGCCACCCAGTTTCACCAGTGATGTGCCAGCACTAGTTCTGAGCAGCATCACAGAACCAGAGGTGTTTATCTGGGGTCCTCCATGAGAGTGACTTTCTCTCAGCTCATCCTTCTCTGTTTATTAAGGCTTTTCCCCAGAATGGGCCAAGGGGACTGCCCAGAAGCCAGGTAGTAATAGAGAGACACTCAGAGATAATGACCCTTCCAACTGAGGCTTAGGAAATAGCACCACACATTCACACCATTGCCCACCCCACATGACCCCTTAGCCATGCAATGGAGATGCTCTCCCTCGACATGACCCACCCACTTCCTAGTCATAACCCTGAGAGACCCTTGTGTATGCTGACATGAAGTCTGCGTTCCCATCACTGAAGTTAACCTAACTAGTTGGCCTATGGAGATACATAATTTAGCTGAATGAAAACCTGCTATACCCTGGGAGGAGGAGGAACACACAGACAAGTAACAGGAACTAATTAGGTTAATTAACTTGTTCATTGTTTGCTTCAGAATATTTTGCATAAAGACGAACTCTGTGTACACAGTTAAAATTATATTCTCTTTTACATCTCGTTATTCTTCCTTCCTCCCAGACCTAATTACCATGATGAATTTGCATGCATCTTTTGGTCCATTTTTCATATTTTTGCATAAATTTTGTGTGATTTTAAAAGATATAAAAAAAATTAGCAGCTATGAATATGGAGACAGTCTGTTCTTAATCCAGGTTCTTGTTCTCCCATCCTTCCAAGAAGGAAGAGAGCAGACAGAAAAGGGAAAACAAACAGAAATTTCTATTTGCCATGCAATAGTAACAAGCCAAATGAGCAAAAAGAAATTAGAATGGGAAAGTAGAAACTCCGAGAGCTTTTGTGACATCAGGATGCCAAACAAGAGGGGATGTGAGCGCTACTGGTCTACTCTCTGCAGAGAGTAGGTGGGTGCAGGCAAGTAATACAGTTGTAAGCTCTCTGAGCATCCAGGATACCAACCAAACACAGCCCCTGGAAGAGCACATTTCCGGCAATAGGTCTCATCTCCAACAGCTCTGGAAGGCTGGAGAAGTCCCCGTGCTTGCAGCTGAAGCAGTGGGGCTCAAAGGCTGAGACTGGAATGCGGGGTCTCAAAGCAAACAGAAGTTTCTGGGTAAGTTCTGGGACACTTGTATTTGGTGGGAGCTAAATACGCAGATTAACCGAAGACTGTGTCAGATACATACAAAAAACATGTAATGGAACAACTTGCAGAGTCATAACAGAAGGGATTCTTTATCAAGCCAGTATTTTAATATTTTTCCTTTTATTCTTTTATTATTATTCTTTTCACAAAACAAATAAAGGTATTTTTCTATGTTTGATCTTTATCTCACAGATTGTTTCAGTATGTCCCACTCCTTCCTTCATTGCATGGTGTTGATGCATTGCCTCTAGTCATTTTAAAACAATTTTTAAAAATCAGACAATTGTTTATGGACCTAAAACATCTGCATTTTCTCCATTCTCAAATAATAGCCTAGCTGAGTATAAAATCTAACTGAAAACACCATGTGATTGCATTATTGCACCTCTCATTGATGGTATGGCTTCTGCTTATAATCTAATTATTTCTCCTTCATATAAAGCTCTTTAATTTTTCTCTTTTCTTGATGATCTATGATTTCACTGTGGTGTGCACAGTTGTGAGTCATCCTTTAGGCTCTACATGTTTCATCCATCCATAGCTCAAATATTCCTTTGAGTATGAAAACTGCTTAGAATTTTTCTTTAATCGGTATAAAGCTTGTTGTTAAATGCTGCCTCTCCCCTATTCTTCCCATCATGCCTTGTTAGTGCTGTTTACATATCCCATCATGCCTTGTTAGTGCTGTTTACATATCCCATCATGCCTTGTTAGTGCTGTTTACACACTTCCCATCATGCCTTGTTAGTGCTGTTTACACACTTCCCATCATGCCTTGTTAGTGCTGTTTACACACTTCCCATCATGCCTTGTTAGTGCTGTTTACACACTTCCCATCATGCCTTGTTAGTGCTGTTTACACACTTCCCATCATGCCTTGTTAGTGCTGTTTACACACTTCCCATCATGCCTTGTTAGTGCTGTTTACATATCCCATCATGCCTTGTTAGTGCTGTTTACACACTTCCCATCATGCCTTGTTAGTGCTGTTTACATATCCCATCATGCCTTGTTAGTGCTGTTTACACACTTCCCATCATGCCTTGTTAGTGCTGTTTACACACTTCCCATCATGCCTTGTTAGTGCTGTTTACATATCCCATCATGCCTTGTTAGTACTGTTTACATATCCCATCATGCCTTGTTAGTACTGTTTACAGATCCCATCATGCCTTGTTAGTACTGTTTACATATCCCATCATGCCTTGTTAGTGCTGTTTACACACATGCACTCCACTCCCAGCTACTCATGTGAGCAACATTTTTAAACTATACTTCAGTTTACATATAGAAGCACAATTTGTTTATTAAATAACACTTCATGGGGGGATGGAAAAAGCCTAGAGTCCTTTGGGAAGTAACCACGGTGCCTTGACTGTAACTGCGGCTGCCTGTGAAAGACCTGCCTGGCCTGACCTGCTTTGCACTCCTGTAAATGTGTTTGCTGCTGGCACTTCCTGCTCCCGGTCCTTAGTCACGTAGGCTCAGCTCACACTTATGGTCCTCAGTCACATAGTCTGACAGAGAAGTCAGATACGACCTTGAATGGCCTACAATTATGCAAGAAGCTGTGAACCATGGGCTGAGATTTCCAACAGTTCTTCCCGAATTCACCAGTGTGAATAAATACTTTCCATTCCTCACTGGGCCTCTGCTTCCCTATCCTGAGTGTATGTCTCTGCCCCATTTCTGGTAACAATAGAATGACTTTATATAGTTTTAAATAGAAGGAAAAAAAGAAAGAAAATCCTCAGCTACAAAATCTCTTTCCAAAAACAATTCTCCTGAGTGAGTCGATGTGACAGATGTGTTCAGTATCTAATTCCTACTGTGATTTGGTCAATGGAATTAAAAAGAAAACCGAGTTTCATGATCACTGCCCCAAAGGAATAACACACAATGGATTCTTTCAGAACCCAAAAATTGGTTCTTGCTACTTCAATACACATAAAGTTGGATCACCTATCTACCAAGAACAGAAAGAAAACTGTAGTGGAGCTGAAAGCAGATTTGCTTTCTGTCTTCTTTCCCATGTTCAGCATTTTTAAATTCGTTCTATGCTGCGGCCAATTTCCCTGGCTCCGTCTTCTAATTTGCAAAGTTCCTCTTGCTATTATTCCTCTTCACTCCCTTGCTCTGCTAAACATTTGTAACATAATGATTAATTTCTAAAATTACATTTTGATTGTTCTTAAGATACGCCTGTTATGGTTTATGGCTTCATGTAGCTCTGTGGTTTGTTTCACTTCCCTTAACATTTTAAGTATGTTTATAAAACTTCTGCTCCCTCCAGTCCCTGGGAGGCAAATTCATCATTTGTTCCTACTGTTTTTCTATTCCTTCTGCAAAACTGTGTTCTCCCCCCTCCTTCTCTCTCTGACTCTCTTTTTCTCTGTCTCTCTCTCTCTCTCTCTCTGTCTCTCTCTCTCTCTGTCTCTGTCTCTCTCTCTCTCTCTCTCTCTCTCTGTGTGTGTGTGTGTGTGTGTGTGTGTGTGTGTGTCTCCCTCTCCCTCTCTCTCACATTTTGTTTTGTTGGTTCTTCATATAAGTTCATATTGAATACTGACTTCCCTATAGAGAGAGTGAGCACCCTGGTATGGAGGACCCTATACATAGAAACATCAGTTTGCTCCTGTGAAAGCTGTGTGGATTCTGCCCACCCAGGACCAATTTTTCATGTGTGAGTGATCATTAAGATGCCCATGACTGTGAAGTACTGTGACATACAGTTTGTTTTATACTATTAATCTCACAATGCCAGGCTTTCCCCCACATCTTTCCAAGTGAGTACCCAAAGGTTTCTAGGGATTCTCCTGCATTGGGGACATTTTTGGTAGACATTGCTTTATGCATCTGGCTATCTTCCCATCTCCCCATCCCTATCTGCAGAGGTGAAGCCTATCCCCTCATAAAAATGTCTAATGTTATGTTTCCTCTTATTGTCTAGAACCTAAAGCCGTCTCTTAATGGATGTCAAGCCCCGTATAAGTTTGTTGTTATTTGTTCCTCTGACTTGCCAGGGAGAGACAAACAAATGCCTCTCACTCCAGATTGGGAATTAACAGGCAAAATAAACAATTCCGCCTAAGTCTAGATTAGTTCATCAGGGTTACTCACAAGAGCCTGAGTGTCTCAAAGACAGCTATGTCACCCAGCATGGGTGACAACTCAGAATCACCCATCCTGTACCCCAGGGGCTCTCTGCACAACTTAAAGGCAGCTTCACCTGCATCCCCTCTCCCCAGCATTTGTTACTGTCATTATAGGCTTGTAGGGAAGACACTATGGATCCTGTAACTTTCTAAGCTCCTTGAGCTACTTCCCTCTCAGGCTCCCAAGTGCTCACCTTCCTCTCCCCAAGCAGGGAAATGTTTCAGTTCTAAATAAATAAATGCATAAATACATTGCCTGCTGTTAAGGTGTTGTTGCTGCTGCTGCTACTGTTTGATCTGTTTCCTGGGGTTGGGAAGGAAAGAGACATTCTTAAACCCAGCTGCTCTTCCTGGTGACCTACCGCCACTCCAACAAACTCTCACTACCCACTAATCACCAAATCTGAACTCACCAAATAGCCAGCCCTTTATTAAGCAAGGGTTAAAAACAAATAGAAGTCAGACGAGGATGGGGCCACAAGCATCACCTCCTCAGCCCAGAGACGGGACACAATGTTTCAGGACCTTCACAGTCCTCCCCACGGCTCCACTATCCCTGCCTGCCTCTCAGAGGGGCTACTGGGTACAATAAAATGTCTTTCTGTACGTAGTTCATCCACAGTCAAAAAATTCAAAGAAAACACAATAAGGTATATAATTCAAACTTTCTGTATGTAGTCCATCTTTATGTGGCTTATTTTTCTTTTTACTCCTTTAATATATGACTATTTGTATTATGTCTCTTTAAGGATTTTGTTTTATTTTGTAAAACCATTTACTTTTTCTTTTAACTATTTCTTATCTCACCCAAGCCTAAAGACATTTATCCAACACTGTGGCCCATTTAGAGGTCTTTTACATCTGAGTTTGTCTTTATTATGTATCTTTAATAATTTTCTGAACAGGAATGATTTTATTTTTATTTATTTATTTTTTAAAAAGAAAACAAATTATATTTTTTCATTATACATACCAAACCAATTTCCCACTCTCTCCCCTCCTCCCATCCTCTCCACATACCTTCCCACACCACCCCCATCCAATCCTCAGAGAGAGTAAAGCACATTGCTTTGGGGAAGGTCCAAGGCCCTCCCTACTATGTCTAGGCTGAATAAAGTATCAATCCAAAGAGAATAGGTTCCCAAAAAGTCAGTACATGCAGTAGTGATAAATTCTGGTGCCACTGCCAATGGCCCCTCAGTCTGCCCCAGCCATACAACTGTAAACCACATTCAGAGGGACTAGTTTGGTCCTAAGCTTGTTCCTTCCCAGTCTGGCAGGAGTTGGTGAGCTCCCAGTAGCTCAGGTAAACTGTTTCGGTGGCTGAACCCTTCATGGTCTTGATCTCTCTGCTCATATTCTTACTCCTCCCACTCTTCAACTGGACTTTGGGAACTCAGTCCAGTGCTCCGATGCAGGTCTCTGCCTCTGTTTCCATCAGTTGCTGGATGAAGGTTCTATGGTGATATTTAAGGTAATCATCAGTCTGACTACAGGGCAAGTCAAGTTCCGGCTCCCTCTCCTCTATTGCTTAGGGAGGGTCTTAGCTGGGGTCATCCTTGTGGATTCCTGGGAAATTCTCTAGATCCAAGGTTTTTGCTAGCCCTATAATGGCTCCATCAATTGAGATATCTCTTTCCTTGCTCTCATCTCTGTCCTTCCTCCATCTTGACTTTCCCATTCCCTCAAGTTCTCATCACCCCTTCTCTTCTCCCCTCTTCTTCTCCTTCTACCATTCCTTCTTCCCCTTACCCCATGCTCCCAATTTTGTCAGGCCACCTTGTCTATTTCAGCTTTCCAGGTGGATCTACGTATGTTTTTCTTATGTTCACCTTATTACTTAGCATCTCTAGGATCATGAACTATAGGCTCAATGTCCTTTGTTTACAGCTAGTATCCACTTATGGATAAGTACATGCCATATTCATCTTTTTGGGTCTGGGTTATCTCATTCAGGATAGTCTTTTCTAATTGCATTCATTTGCATGCAAAATTCAAGATGTCGTTGTTTCTTACCACTGAGTAGTACTCTAATGTATAAATGTGCCACATTTTCTTTATCCATTCTTCGACTGAGGGGCATCTAGGTTGTTTCCAGGTTCTGGCTATTACAAATAATGCTGTTATGAACATAGTTGAACAAATGATACTATCATATCATCTGCAAATAAGAAAAGTTTGACTTCTTCCTTTCCAATTTGAATCCCCTTGATCTCCTTTTGTTGTCTTATTACAATAGCCAGAACGTCAAGAACTATCTTGAAGAGATATGGAGAGAGAACAAGCCTTGTCTTATTCCTGATTTTAGTGAAATCGCTTTTTTCTCTCCATTTAATTTGATGTTGGCTGTCAACTTCTGTATAGTGCTTATTATATTTAGATATGTTCCTGTATCCCTGATCTCTCCAAGACCTTTATCATTAAGGGGTGTTGGATTTTGTCAAATGCTTTTTCAGCATCTAATAAAATAATCATATGGTTTTTTTCTTTCAGTTTATTTATATGATGGATTACATTGATAGATTTTCCTGTGTTGAGCCTGCTTCTGAGATTAAACTGATTTGATCATGGTGGATGATCTTTTTTTATGTGTTCTTGGATTTGGTTTGCCAGTATTTTGGTGAGTATTGTTGCATCCATGTTCATGAGTGAGACTGGTCTATAATTTTCTTTCTTGGTTGAGTCTTTGTGTGGTTTTAGTATCAGGGTAATTATAGCCACATAAAAAGAGTTTGGCAATGTTCCTTCTGTTTCTATTATGCAAAACACTTTGAGGAGTATAGGTATTAGCTTTTCTTGGAAGTTCTGGTAGAATTCTGCACTAAAACTGTTGTGCCCAAATTGTGACCCCCAGGGAGACCACCAAAAACCAGAGAGACTGGACTGCAATTAACAAGGTTTTATTGCCAGTGTAATGCTACTAGTAGCGTAATAATACGAACTAGTTCAGAACTCATCTCCAACACCCCATTGCAGTGAGGTAGAGAGGAGTTAACAAGTTCCTTTGTGGGGTTAGTTTTAAAGGCGAAACTACAAGCAAGCCTTTTAGAGCGGCTTTGGCACAGGTGCAAGGTCTTTTGCTCTTTCCCATTCTGCCTCTTCTTTGTTTTCAGAGCAAGGTCACTCTGCCATCTTTATCACCAGGTGGCTGGCTGAGTGTCCTTGTGCTTTGGAATTTCTTGGATGGGATGGGGGAAGAAAAGCGCTGTCTTTCTGGGAACATAAAGCTAGTCTGTGCTTCTAATTTTAAAACATTCTGCTAGGAAGTTCCTTCTTGTCCCTTTGAGAATAGGGGTGAGGGTCCCACAAAAACCATCTGGCCCTGGGCTTTTTTTGGTTGGGAGGTTTTTGATGACAGCTTCTATTTCTGTGAAGTTTATAAGTTTATTTAAATTGCTCACCTGGTCTTGATTTAATTTTGTTATATGGTATCTATCCAGAAAATTGTCTATTTCTTTTACATTTTCCAATTTTGTGAACTACAGGTCTTTGTAGTATGACCAAATGATTCTCTGAATTTCCTCAGTGTCTGTTGTTATGTCCCCCTTTTCATTTCTGATTTTGTTAATTTGGATGTTCTCTCTCTGCCTTTTGATTGGTTTGGATGAGAGTTTATCTATCTTGTTGATTTTCTCAAAGAACCAGCTCTTTGTTTCATTGATTCTTTGTATTGTTTTCTTTGCTTCTATTTTGTTGATTTCAGCCCTCAATTTGATTATTTTCTGTCTTCTACTCCAGGAGCACTTTTAAAATGGTAAGTAGCTTGGTCTCAGCGGCCCTGGATGGTGGCTCTGCCTCTCCCAGGCTTTCAATATGGCAGAGGTAGTTCACCTCCTCCTTTGTGTGGGAGCCGTCCTCACCACCTTAACTCTGGGCATGCGGAGTTTATCTGAGTAAAAGCCAATCTGCCATGCACCACACTGCACAGCCTGTAAATATCACTGCATGGCGGCAGGCATCTGCCATGCTCTCCTGCCTGTGCACACCTAGCAGAGCTGATCTGGCTGCCTGCTCAGATGGTGAGTGCTGAGCCAGGGGCATGGTCTCAGTCACCTTTCTTCCAACCCCAAGTGGGCACATAAGCATCCGGACCTGAAGTTGGTGGCGGGCATCAGCCCCCCAAAAGAACCAGAGCTGTTCCTGTAACTAGCACAAACCAGAAAGCCTTCCCTTAAAGAAATCTTGTAGTTCTTGCCACCAAGGCTGAGTCAGGAAACCTCTTAAAGGTCTCTGCTTGCCACCAGCAAATAGAGCAAGAAGCTGCGTTAAACTCTGTTTTGTTTGTTTGTTTGTTTTTTGTCTAGAATTCCTTTTCAAGCTCTCTCAGGTTTTTAAGTGGATTTGGTTGGCCACATTGGCAGGGCAGTGGATAAAGTGTGCAGGCATAATTGAGTGTCACCAAAGACACCATTTCCCTGTGCACTGCAAGAAGTCCAAGTTCTTCACTCCAGCCCTCTCTCCTCCCAGCCAGCATACCCCCAGCCCCACCCCTGGGCCACCCATACGCGCGCGCGCGCGCGCGCGCGCGCGCACACACACACACACACACACACACACACACACACTCAGAGCACAGTTGCTGACTCCGAATGGACAGAAGCTGCTTAGGCTGCAACACGAAAGCCTAATTGCAGCCACGCAGCAGCTGCTAATCACTCATGCCTTGTTACCAAGCAGCATAATGACCACGGTGCGTGTAATTTGTTACATGTTTGATTAGCTTGGCTGTAAGTTTCATTTTGTGTCAATATTGAACTGTCCTGTGAGCTCCCGTTGACTGTCTGGAAGGCTGGGGTTATGAGGCAGGGGAAGTCCTGAGCGGCAGCCACCCTTTGCCCTGGGGAACCACCTCAAGAGTTGGGGGGCACACTGAGTGGAACAGACCTAATCGGGGAGCCAAATGAGGTTCTGAAGATGCACAAAGCCAGGAAGACAGAGCCTTAGCGAGTACAGAGCAGGTGTGGGAGCCAATGCAAGGTGGGCATGGGGCTGAATGTAGCCAGGCACTTGGAGATCGCTGTGTGTTGCTGTGCATTTAAGGAGCTGAGCGTGACATCAGATTCACAGGCTAAACATTTCGTTTGGAAAGGTTTGGGTACAGAAGTTATGTCCCTCGGTGACCAAAATTGGAGGAAACTCACTAATAGCCAGAGTCAGGAAGTAGAAGCAACCAGCTTCCATCAGTGCCGTGGGATCCAACCAAACACTAGAGTACAACTCATCTCTTAAAGTTGTTGACAGATGCTACCATACAGATGGACCCTGAGGACATCATGCTGAGATAAACAAGCCAGACCCAGCACAAATGTACAGTCTGTTGTCTTCCTAGAGTGATGGTCCCGGTCCAGTACTTGAAGCAATGGGCACCAGAAGTCTGCCCGTTGTCCCACTCACGCTGTAACTGAATGAGGTGTCTGGAGGAAAAGTCGGCTGGAAAGACACAGAGGAGGCTGGGTGGAGACGAGGCAGGTCTCGTCCTCCTGCTAGCGGAAATGGCAAGACTCCGTGAACTAGCCTCGGAACACACTCCACATCTCAGCCTCAGGTTTAACTCAAAAGCTGCAGACCCTGCCCTGGGCAGAACAATGGCAACCATAACCCCTCATTCTACCTTACAGACCTCAACAAACACTGACACCGTTTCAAAGGACTGAAGGCCATATGCCACCACCACCACTACCCCAATGCCATCTCAACAGCGTAAAACTTCCAGGAGAATCGCTTTGATTCCAGCCAACACTGGTCACAGGCAGAGGCCACAAACCCTCCTTCCCCAAAGCGCAACTACTTCAGGAAGCTCTCAGTTAGAAATCCCATCTCCCTTGGAAACGTATCCCCCACCCCACCCCCAAAGAACGCCCTCTCCTGACTTGAGAGCCGTCTCTTTGCATTGTGGGCACACATGAGTGTGTTCGATTGCCCCTCTCAACCCTGTGGCCCCTCACCCACACAACAGACTCTACACCAACACAACAGACACTTTCATCTGCTCGGATAAGCCCCAGGCAACAGCCTGCTCAGCCCACTATGCCCGCCTCACTTAGGCACACCTCTTCCCTCTGCTCAGCCACACAAACGGGCTTCCTACCGACACCCAGCCCCGGTGTCCAGCTTCATCCACACAGACAGGTCTGAAGGCGGTAATCCTTAAGATTCTGGGTTGGGGTTCAGTTTGTTTCTTTTAACATTGCTCTGGGACTGGCACCCAGTAGGCTTTTACAGTTCTCTTGACGACTGAATGCCCTCGGCATTTATTCTACACCCACAGATCAGCGAAGGAAGAGGGAGACAGAAGCGACATGATCTCCAACCACTCCATAGTCTTCCTCCACCCCGGGCCCAGACATGCCAGGCTGTGTCCCCACAGCAGGAAGCTGGCTTTGCAGGCCACAGGACTCCGAGCAGCCCACACAGGATCTGATTCTGTAATGAAGCTCCCTCTGTGTTCCCATTCATCTCTGCCTTGGAGGGGGGCTGCACTTCTACCACTGGGAGGATATTAAGTTAACAGAACACATTAAGTGCTGGTGTAAATTAAAAGCCAAATCATTCTATAATCAAATAGTCATTATTCCAAAAGGAATTGCTCACTGGGAACACTTCCATCGGTATTTATTGCCCTATTATATTAGAGTGGGCTATCAAATAATAAAAAAATACATTATATTGATTAGAACCTAGCGCTGGATTCAGACAAAACTGCAGAGGTCCAGTGTATATTTTCATTCATCTGTAATTTATTCCTCTCCCCTCTACTTTGGCTTTGCCCTGATCTGCAGCAACAGCTAAGGACACGTAGATATATTGCCTTTGGCGGGAAGTAACACACAGAGGCTCGGTGAGTCAAATTTGCAATGGGCATTCTTCTTTGCCACACACACGGAAATGAACTGTTACTGTGTAAGGATGCCCCCGCTGGACTGGAGTTGGGAACACGTGGCCTCCAGCTATGGCCCAATAGGGAGGAAAGCATGAGCAGGTCACTGGGAGAGAGTGGCTATGAGAAGTGAGGGTGGGAAAGGAACCATGGGAACCAAGGAAGAAAACAGAAAATGTGGAAGGAGGGGAGAGGAGGGGGAGAGGGGAGGGGAAGAGAGGGGAGGAGGAGAGAGAATGGAAGAGGAAATAAAATTTCTGGATCTTATTTTTTTTTAAATCCTAAGGTCTATAGAGATGGTTCAGTCAGTAAAGTGCTTGCCATGTGGGCCTGAGTTTGATCTTCAACACCCAGGTAAAAAACTGGGCATGGTGGCAAGTCCATGTAATCCCAGCAGTGAAGATGCAGAGACAGGAGGGTCTCTGGAGCTTGTTAGCCAGCTACCATAACCTACGCAGCAATCACCAGGTCTCAGTGAGAGACCCTGTTTCAAGCTAAAAAGGTGGACAGCTCCTGAGGAACGACACCTCAGGCTGACCTCTGGCCTCCACACACATCAGCACATGTACATATGCGCATGCTCTTATGCACACAAGCATATCTGCAAGTGCACGCACACACACACACAGACATACAAAATAATTGCTCTTAATCTCCCTCATTGCTATTAGTCAACAGAATCCCAGGTTTACCTTAGCAAGTCAGAGAGAAACCTGAGCATTTACCACTTTTACACTGTAACTGGAGTCCTGGACCAGAGGTCTGACTCCAGCCACCCACCCCCAAGTGAGGAAGCAAGAGTCAGCGATGAAAGACAGGGAGGCTTTGCATCAGCACAACCACGATAGAAAGACAGCAGTCAGATAGAAAGAGTGTCAGCCCGTGTTGGAGGTGTGGTTTTTCCATAATTTCCTCCGTTAAGATCTACAGAGCCCTTATTGAATGTGGGGACAAGCTGGTTCCCATGAGAGCACCGTTCTGGCTTGTGGGGTGGACACATGATGGAGCGATGCTTGGAAAGCTGCTTTGCCTAAAGTCCAGGGTGACTGTTGGTTTGAGACAGTGACTCTAGACTCTGCTCTGTTAGGGACATCTAGGACAGCCCTGAACGCTGGCAGTCAGATGTCTCAGTATTATCTTGGTACCTTTCTCCTCAAAGGGGAATGAGACGAGTTATGTGCTGTAATCAAGTCAAATCCGTAAAGTTCCAGAAGCCAGAGGCCTGCCCTAGGAAGCTAGCTGGTGGCAAGAGCCAGTGTCCCTGTTTCGTAGTCCCCTGGGTGCAGGAATTGCTGAAGAAGCCTGAGGAGCAGAGATTTTCTCCTTCCTGTCACCATCCATGGCATCACTGCCCCCTGATGCAGAGTCTATGCAGAGATGATGTCTTCTAGAACAGGCATTTTGAGAGAACAGCAGTGACTCAGGACCAGATTGACCATCGGGAGACAGTCTGTCCACCCCTTTCTCCAAGGCTGACTCTGATAATAATATTATTGGAAAAGTCACAGAGCCCCAACCCCTTGTCATACAGATGAAGGAGTGGCTTAGACAGGAATCCTTTGCCCATGAGTCACCAGACCTCACACAGAAACCCATCCCACACTCCAGGCTCCCAGCCAAGCCGCACATCCTGTGGACATGATGTGGACATGTCACCCACCTTCACCTTGACCTGGGCTCCTCCACCATCTGCGTTCACATCACATTTTCTGGGAGCCTCAGATGCACCCCTCCACCACTTCTAGGGAGAAACCACCACAGCTGCTGCACAAAAAACCACCACCTTTCGCAACAGTCCCGTTGCTGTGCACTGTGCAGTGCCCCCATCACCCTCAGAACGTGGACAGCCATAGTCACCTCTGGCCTTCCATTCTCTGAAGTCCGCCAAACCCCACCCATGCTTGCTCAACTGCAGGGGAAGGAGGGTTACCACTTCTGTCACGGCTCTAGAGGTGGGGGACCTGGGAGAACAGACCCATTAGATAAGGCAATCCAAAGACTCACGCAGTAGCCGACTTTCTTCAGAGCCTCAGACAATTTATACTCTGAGGGTTCCCAAAGGTCATGTGAGAAAAGGCCTCATGAATGAATTAAAGCTGTATACAATCAAAACAGCAAACCACATTTGGCAATCAATCAATCCATACAATTCCATAGAAGCACCTAAAGGATGGTTTAAACATTTAATTGAGTAACAGCCGTAAGCAATAATGAGTAACGTGAAACAAACTCACTGTTCTCAGCTGCACCTGGGAGGAGCGTGCGCGCACAGTCCGAGAACAAGTCTATGTTTTGAAGAAACTGAGGTCACAAGACTCGTGTTTACTCTCAGTATCCTCACAAGCACTCTGAATTGTCCCCACTGACTCCACTCCTGGACCACTTTCTAAGATGCTTCCATTTTCCATCTGGTCTTCCCTCCCCTCTGTTTCTGTGCCCTAACTAGTCTTCCACATAGGATGAAGCTAATTTTAACAGATATATATATATATATATATATATATATATATATATATATATATATATATATATATAATCTTTGGATGTTTAAAATGAGATAAAAATATTTGAGTCACATCCTACTAGAACACAGTTCTTTTTGCGAGCAAAATGAACAGATACCACAAATAACTTCCCTGGTGTTCTTTGTGTGGTCTGTGTATGTGCGTGTGTGTTTCATGTGCCTGCACACGTATGTGCTGACATATGGAGGCCAGGTATTGCGCCTTGGGTGCCTACATCTTGCTTATTTTTAAAAGATTTTATTTGTGTTTAAGCGTGTGTGGTTTTGTGTGTCTGTGTGAGCATCCCTGGTGTGTGTGGTTTTGTGTGTCTGTGTGAGCATCCCTGGTGTGTGTGGTTTTGTGTGTCTGTGTGAGCATCCCTGGTGTGTGTGGTTTTGTGTGTCTGTGTGAGCATCCCTGGTGTGTGTGGTTTTGTGTGTCTGTGTGAGCATTCCTGGTGTGTATGGTTTTGTGTGTCTGTGTGAGCATGCCTGCTGTGTGTGGTTTTGCCAACAGTGGCCAGAAGAGGACACTGCCTCCCCTAGAGCTGGAGCTAGAGGCAATTGTAACCCGCAGTTTGGGTGCTGAGAACCAAACTGGTCCTCTGCACGAGAAGTAAGTACTCTTAATCCCTGAACCATCTCTCCAACCCTCCCTCGGGTTTTGTTGTTGTTTATTTAAAAGATTTTTATGTTTATGTGTGTAAGTGTTTTACCTACATACACATCTGTGCATCAGATGTGTATGAGTCCACAAGGCCAGCAGAAGGTGTCAGATCCCCAAGAACTGGAGGAGTTACAGATTGCTGTGAGCCTCCATGTGGGTGCTGCGAATTGAACCCAGGTCCTCTGGAAGAGCAGCCATGTTTTTCTTTGCTGAGCCATCTCTCTACTCAACTCCACTTATTTTTTAAACAGTTTTTATCAGTGGCCCAGAGCTCACCCATTAAGCTAGGCTGGCTGTGGGTTTTTATGTGGGTGTGGGTCTCCCAAACCTTCTTGCTTGCAGGGCAAGTACTGTAGTAATATGGAGCGGTGGGGCTGCGTCCCCAACACCCCAGCCACCTGCTCGGCTAGCTTATGCCCCGAAATAATTACACGGACACTGTATTCTTTTAAACACTGCTTTGGCCCTTAGCTCTAGCCCTTACTGGCTAATTCTGATATCCCAATCAACCCATCTCTAACAATCTGTGAGCACCGGTCTTACCAGGAAGATTCTAGTTCAGAGCTTCATCGCGTGTGTCTGCCCAGGAGCCGGGAGCATGGCGTCTCTCCTGAGGCGTCTGCTCCAGAGAGGAGAGCTGTCGGGTCTGAGCTCACTTCCTCTTCCTCCCAGCGTTCTGTTCTGTTTACTCCACCCACCCAAGGGTGGGCCTATCAAGTGGGCCTAGCAGTTTCTTTATTGCTTAGCCAATGAAATCAACAGATTGATATATGACACTCCCACATCACTTACTGATTAAGCCATCTCAGCCCCTGTTCTCAGTGTTCTTAATCAACCACCCTCAGACAAAAAGGAAGTTCCAAACAACCACTGAAAGTAAACCCTCAGCAGCATACAGTGGAGTGTGACTGTATGCTGTATACACCTTCCAGAACTGTTCCAGCCACAGGACTATGTCCATCTAACTGTTCAGACCAAAGCTTGTTGGGAAACCTTTGCTCCTGTGGCAGCAGAAAAGAATCGAGAAAGCTCAGGTCACCAAGAAAGTCTGGTTCACATAACGGCAACTCTTGCAACATAATTGTCCAAGTTAACCTAAACTGTCAAGTTCACACAGTCTAGAGTATGTGAGAAAAGAGTCTCCCATTTCCCAGAACAGACGGCCTGGTGGACACACTGGAGAAGGACTGCCTTGGTGGGGCAGAAAGGCTCAGTCCACTGTGGGTGTTGCCTCTCCTAGGCAGATGGTCTAAACAGTGTAAGAAAACTGGCTAAGCAAAACCTGTGAGCGAGCCAGAAGCAGCCTTCCTCCATGGTTTCTGTTTCAGCTTAGTTCTTGATTTTCTTCCCTGACTTCCGCGAGTGATGGACGGTAGCCTGTGGCCTGCAGCAAACCCTGTCCTCCCTTAAGTTGCTTTTGTCACAGCAGAAAGGAAACTCTGCTGGAAGAGAGAGGCTTAACAGGAAAGTAACCTTCCCTTGCATGGGCACACAGCCCTGGGAGGTGGACCAGCATCTCACAGACACTGCTTTTTTTGTTTAAATTCTTCTGAACCATCTCTATGAAGGAAAACCACCAAGCAGAAATGTAGGGACTCAGGCAAGAGGAAGGTGACAAGGCCAGGGGGAAGCATCAGTTGAAAGACTTGAGACTACGTTAAAGGAGAAAGTAAAGGCACCGCACAGACAGAGCTGAGCCTGGAATGAGAACAGGTAACACATCAGTCTGCTAAGACACCCTAGGATAAAAGTCACACAAGCAGGGGCAGGGGAGATGGCTCAGAGGCTAAGAGCACATACTGCTCTTGCAGAGGACCCAGGTTTGGTGCCCAGGACCCAGGTTTGGTGCCCAGCACCCACATCAGGGAGCTCACTTCCACCTGTGACTCCAACACTAGAGAACTTGATACTCTCTTCTGCCCTCCTCAGGCCCCTGCACTCATATACACAAACCCACACACAGATACGCACAGATGCACATATACATGATTTACAAATAAATAAAAATAAAGCTTTTTTAATTACACAAGTAAATATAATGAAAACAGACTGAAAAGCTTAAGACAGACCTAGTAGAAAGGGGGGAAGCAAGCTCTTGAATGCATTATTGGATATTTTAAAGAAAATAGAAATGATAGAACAAATTTAATTTATAATTTAAGAACTCTTTCTTTGAAATGAGAATTTCCATAATACACACTTATAAGAAATCCAATTACCATAAAAAAACTAGCCTGGAATTATTGACCCTATAACATAGGCTATTAAAGTTATTGAACCCAAATATACAAAAAAAAAAAAAAAGATCCTTGAAGCCAGACAAAGAGATAAAGTCTCCTGACAGAAAGAAGTCAGGCTTGCCTCATCAGACACCAACACTAGAAGACAACGCCATGATGTCCTCAAAGTCCTTGAGTAAAGAGCGAAGCAGGGGTTTCAGATCTGGCCAAATGGTGCTCTATCCACAGAGAATACAACAGATGCTTTCGCAGAAAATCTAAACAACACTACTCCTGAGGGCCTTCCTTGGATAAACTTCTAGCGTTTGAATTTCAGCTCATCTTAGGACTGGGTAGGAAAGCTAAACCAAACCAACTAAGGTGGAGTTTTGTCTGTATTTTGCTGTAGAATGAAGTTTAAATCAGATAAAAGGATTAGTGAGCTTGTTAAATATAAAAGCTATGTGTCTGACTCAAGAGATGAACAGCAAATATAAAAAATGGAGGAAAAGGGATGGAAGGTGGAACTGCATGCTGCTGCTTTATTTACAGCAGCTATGGGATCCGGCCAGGGATGGTGGCTCTACAGTCCCAGCACTCAGAAATCTGAGGCAGGAGGATGGCCATGAGTTCAAGAGCAACCTGGGCTATATAGTGAGTTATAGGACACCCAGTGCTACAGATTGGGATTCTGTAGATAGATAGATAGATAGATAGATAGATAGATAGATAGATAGATAGATACTAAATATAAAAATAACTGTGATATAAATAACATCATTTCAAATGAATACAGCAGGTCCCAAAAGAAACAGAATACTAAGAACATAATTGTGACAGTCTGAATAAAAAACGGCCCCTTAGACTCGGGGAATGGCATTATGGGAGGTGTGGCTTTGTTGGAGTAGCTGTGGCCTTGTTGGAGCCCATATGTCACTATGGGGTGGGCTTTGAGGTTTCAGAAGCTTTTGGATAATGTTGGAATGGTTAAGAGACTACGGGGACTGAAGTTAGGCCGAGGCTATTTTTAATTATAAGATAGTCAAGAGGCTCTGGAGCCAGTAGAAGACTGCTATGACTTGAATTTGAATATCTTTCCTAGGATCCTGATTGGTCGATTCCTTTGTTTCTGTTTATTTTGAGACAGCCTCACTAAGCTTCCCTGGCTGACCTGGAGCTTGCTATGTAAACTAGATTGGCTTTGAACTCACAGACAGTCCGTCTGCCTCTACCTCCCACTCAACAGCTGGGTAGGGCCCTGGTTTTATACATGCTCCTAGATGGCTCACAATCTGGGGAGACCATGGACTCTGAAGTGGAAGGTAGCCAGTCAGCCAGTCACTAGGAGCAATCCTTAGATGCTTATATGAGCCTGAGGCTCTGATTTTATTCTTCGTCTTCTGATCCATCACAATGCAAACAACTTCCGGCATATGGTCTCATTGCCTCCCTGACATGGTAGACTGAAACCATGACCCAAGTAAATGTTTCCTCCAGGAAGTTGTGATTTAGTCACAAAAATGTGACCATAATAAGCACATCCGTCATCTGCACACCTCATCTCTGTGGCTCCTAGCCAAGATCGAAATTCTCGGGAGTATGAATGTGATTGTCCTGATATAAAGATGGTGCTGTTCCCAAATGGGGGACAGTGGGTAAGTGGACAGACAAAAGAATGCTGAGAAACCATGAGTCTCTCTAATGGATTGGGCTGAACTCCAAAGGGTACGTTCTTGCTGGCAGTTGGGGTGGGCTCAGCCTGTGCAAGGGCTCGGCTGAAGTCTTGGCTTCTGTGTAGGATCATTTATCAGTGATATTTTCTGCAGAACATTACTATGGCCATAGTGATGGTTCTGAGGGGCTGACCTGCACACACAGGGAACATATGGAATCAGCACTAAATTCCTTTTCCTGTAGGCTCTCCAGTGGAATTCAACACCCATGAACCCAGAGGGTCCTATGACTTTCTACAGCCACCCAGGACACAATCTCATCCCTGGTCCCTTTATTTAAGCTGGTGAAGGCTGTCTCAGCTCCAGTGAATCGCTTGGCCAGCTATAAATCTAATTAGATTTGTTCAGAGCTCAGAGACGTGCTGGTTCCCAAGGCCCAGGGCCATCACCGTCCAGTTCGCCATCTCCAGCAGAAGAGGCCAGAGCATTTCCAGTACTTTTTCACTCTGTACTTGAATCATTTCCAGTAAGTCATAAAAGAATAATAAAAAAAAACCTTTGCAAAATGCCTAAGGAAATACTAAGAAATAGCTATTCTCTGAGTAAGACAGCAGGCAGGGGAGGGGGCAACAAAGAAAGAAAGAGAAATATAAAGTTCAAGAGTATGTGTTCACAAAGAATTGTGTATTATCCCATGCTATGGCAGAGAAAATGTCCCAAGAGCACAGAGTAAGACAGAAGCAATGGAATGCCCTCTCCCGGATTGTCTACAGTTCTTCCCCTAGGCCAGCTGCCCCTTCAGAGTCAAGACCTCTCTACAACCGCTTCCCTGCTTGTGTCCTGCTTCCCTCTCCCTCGGACTGTGTCCTGTCCCCTGCACTCCTCACCGAAGATGAGATGAAGCCCTGGAGCATAATGCTGGGGTCTGGTACCCTCTTTGTCAGGTCCAACTGAGGCTTCCCCTCTCTCTTCCCCACCATCTGTGAGAGAGTCAGTCTCCCTGTCCTCGTTGTCCTCGAACATTGTCCACAAGGACCTCAACACTCTCCTACCGAGTTCCGTGTGGCAGACCAACTTAAAGATAGGTTTCCTCTTCTCTTAAAGGCAGGGACCCAATAAGGAAAGCAGCAATCCCCTGGACCACTCGTGTTGACAGAAAAATGGACCCACGTGTCATTTCCAAGAGCTTTCCCCTTCCAAAGCAAATAACCTATAAAAGTAGATTTATCTTGCCTCCCACAATAACAGATACTGGGCTTCAGCAGTTCGTCAGAATGATGCTATTTTCTTCTGACATGGTTCAAGACCCTGTTAGATTGGCGGCGAGTCCACGGATCTTAGAGTGCCAAGCTTTAGCACTGCCCTGACTGCTGCTGTCAGCACGGTGATTGCTTCGCCTAAGTTGTCCCGCCTCAGCAACTGGGAAGGAAGGACAATACGAATCTGGCACCCAAAGCAGAGCAGGTGAGCTGCGTTGAGGAGACCCACCGGCCTTTGATGTCGCTTCCTTCAAGTGGTCAGCCCCGCAGCCACTGTGATGGGGACATGCGAATCTAGCACCTGACTCCAGCAGATGAGCTGAGTTGAGGAGACCCACCTGCCTTTGTCCATCCCCTGGGGTCTTTCTGGGGTCTTTGCCTGTTCATCTTCTCAATAGAATCGTCTACGGATGTGTCTGAATCATGCACTATCAACATCAGATCCTGGATGGGGCCATGAAGAGCTCCTACAACCTGGTCACCATCAAAATGTTCTGCTCTTTGTCATGACAAGGAACATGTCTTCTGTCACACCATCTTCAAGCACCACATTTTACATAACATTGAAAACTTGTTATGATTTCAGGAAAATTCCAAAATTAAGAGATTGATTTGAACCAAACCACTATCACCATCTTTGACCTTGTCCCTTAACTTCAGTGGATTGAAACAAAAGCAGAAAACTTTAAAAAAAAAAAAGAAAAAGAAATATATATGTAAAATATTATAAGTACATTGGTTTGCTATTAATCTGTCAAAACATTTTAACATTTTTTATTTCCTTGAGAATTTTATATGTTATATTTTGATATGTGATATATTTTGATCATATTCATTCTTCTCAGATCCATCCCACCCAATTTCATGTCCTCTTTTTTTGTTTTTTAATAATCTACCAGATCCAATTTGAGCTACCCATACACTCCCAAGGATGGAGCCATTCACCAGATCAAAGTTGACCTACCAAGAGCCATACCCCTGAAGGTAACAGACTCTTTCTCCCCCAGAAGCCATCAACTGTCAATAGATCCTCAGCTAGGGATGGGGGCCTTGGAGTTCTCCACCATCAATGCTGGGATAGTGGTTGGCTTGGTCTTCTGTAGGCACCAAAAGATGGTCAGTTCATGAGTATAGTGTCCTGTCCTATTCCGGAGACCCTGCTTCACCCTGACCCTCCCTGACGTCTGACTCTCTCAGTCTTCCTGCCCCATCTTCCTGAATGGAGCCTGCGTCTTGAGGGGAGAGGTTATGCTATAAATGTTTATTTGGTGACTGAGCATTCCACGGACATTTCTCCTCTGTGCTCCAGTAGGTCGTGGGCTTCTGTTTTAAACCCTCTACTGCACAAAGAAACTTCCCTGGTGTAGTCTGAGAGCTGCACTCACCTACGGGTGTAGGGGTACAAATTTAGAATTTCCTTTCAGCATGAGCACCCCATCCTGGACCAGTTTCTCGGGTAAGGTTTTCAGGGAACAAGATACTTGTCAAGCATCAGTAAAAGCTGCAGTCAATATTATTCCCTTGATGGCCAGGTGACGCTGCTTCTGTTGTGCCAGGAAACCCTAGCATTGAAGAAGTCTATGGAAAAGTGGCCCAGGATATATCTTAGAGCCTTACATACAGAGGCTCTACAAAACACAGTAAGGTACCTACTTAGTTCCAAGTGACTTGTGGGAATGGTCCTCAGTAACATGATGGCATCCTAAGGACACCGGTGCTCCACCAGTGATGTGGCATCTCTGTGACTAGAATGACTTAAGCAGCTACACTCAAGATGTCTAGACAGATGGCAGGACATAGCTCTTACATAGAGAGGTTTTACAGCTGCTAAGGTGGCTCTCATGGTTACACCTTCCACAGCAACAGTTAGAAAAAAAATATCCAAGATCCAACGAACAGACTCTACAAAACACAGTAAGGTACCTACTTAGTTCCAATGAAATAACATCAAAAACAAACAGCAGCCTGGAGGATGAAAAACATCTGTGAACCTGGGGAAGGGTTCATAGGCAAGAAATACAAGAAATTCCCACAAGAGGCACAAGCCATCCTGGTGAACTAGTTGTCCTGGAATACAGAGTGAACCAAAGGGGAACGGCTAATGCTTCACATTAAGGAGACAAGGCTTGGTGTGGGATTCAGAGGAACCCTGGACTTTGTGTATTTCATTTTGCTTCAGTGAGAGCTCACCCAAGAAAACCATCATTCAAACAGGATTTTTCCCAGCACCCCTGGATACCCACACCTTAGTACAGCCGATTCTTTTTCTTTAATGTTCTATATTGCTTTTAGTACATTAAGGGTATTACTTTCCAAGCGCTATAGGGAGATGCTCTTTATAGACCCCGTAAATCACAGGATAAGAACTAATTGAAACTTGCTGGCTGTACCTTTGTGGGCTGAGTCTGGCAACAGGAAAGCAATCAGGCAGCAATTAAAATGCTAATACGGGGCTCACCCCAGTTGGGTGCTCTTGCCAAAATGCAATGGGCTGCTCTGGCAGAATTCATAACAGCCAGCCTGGACGGCACTTCATTTAGAAGCCATCGATTTGTCAGAACCGCAAGTAACGTCTTAGGAGACATTTTCCCAATGGAAAATAACAACAGCTGCCGCAGCAGTAATGAAAGGCTGTTGTGATAAGGTCCAGATTATTCTGAGGGATCCGGGGGTCAGATCCTCTCTTTAGGGTTTAGTGTATGTAGACTGGCAGCTTGGCTTCAGGCTCCGAAGGCTTGCTTTCCTGGGGGCTTCCACCCAGAGGCAAACTGCAGATGCCACAGACAGAGAACAGGAGTTCAGAAAGGCATGCACGGCAGACCAAAGCGGGTGTGCCTCATGTACTTCACTCAAATGCTGACTCTGCTGGTGACCAGCTGTTACAGTTTGAGTCTGAGGTGTCTTCCACAGGCTCATGTGTTTGAACACGTGGTCACCAATAGGCCATATTGTTTAGGATGGTTGTGGAATCTTCAAGAGGTGGAGCCTCCCTTGAGGAAGTGGATCACTGGAGGGCAGGCAGGCCTCAGGGTTAGACAGCTCCACTTCCTGTTCCCTCCCTGCTTGCTGACTGTAGACAGAACTAACCAGTTATGTTCCATTCACAGTCCTGCTGCTGTTCTTAACACCATGGTGGACTGTGGCTCTTCAAACTGCGAGCCAAAACAAGGTGGACTGTGGCTCTTCAAACTGCGAGCCAAAACAAAACACAATCACACACCCTTTCTCCCTGTATTGTGTATTTTTCTGATTAGCGAGACAAAATACGTGTCAAAAGCAACTTGAAGAAATGTTTATTTTGGTACAAAGTTCAAGGAGATATAGTCTATTGTGGCGGGGTGGGGGGAGTCACGGAAGCAAGACATTGAAGCAGTTGGTCACAGTGACAGTGCATCCATGATCAGGAAAAAAGACAACGTTGGTGCTCAGCTAGCTGTCTCCTTTCTAATTCAGTCCAGGGCCCCAGTCAATGGGATGGTGCTGTGCTTATTGAGGGCAGTCCTTGGCAGCTTCCAGCATCTAGAAGAATCCTGGAAGAACCTTTCCTTCCCTTGCACCTTCCGAGAGAGCCAGTCCTTTTTATTCCTGCACCTTGGACTTTTGGTGCTAAGAGTTAGAGGACTCACACCCATCACCAGTTAGGAACTAGGACCACATTTTTTTTTAATCTTTTTTCTGAGCTTTCTTTCTATGAAGTCAATCTGTATTATGGCCAATCTATGTTTGAGCTTCTACAAAAGCCAAGCAGTGGGACAGTTTCCATTCTGCCACTTATATAGACGTATTCCCATTGACTCTGGAGGAAATGGAACTGGAGTCCACCCAGAGAAGAGTAAGTCAGGGCTTGTCCTGTAAGATAGAAAGTTCTGTGTGACTTCCCACACACACTTGCTCTGACTTCTCTGCAGTTTCTCCCATTTCTCTGCTTAAGTCACCAGCTTCAAGCTTCCTCCTTTGGGAGACCAAAAGGGCCCTTACATTCCAGTCAGTGTGATGGTAGGAAGGAGGGCCAGAGTGGGTAGGAACCAACGGCAAAGACCTCTGCAAAGCAGTGGGGAAACTCAATGCCAACCCCCTCCTCTTTTCTGCTTCCTGATCTTCATGTTTCCCTATACCCAGACACACGTCCTAATATTCTAAATAAAGTACCACATAAGCTGTTGCTTTTGGCTGATCCATCAGCAGTGAGTAGATCAGGCTCATACTACACTCTTGACTTCTGAATGGCTAAATTCTCTGTTCTATCTTCACCTGGATTTTGTGGGAGGTGATGTCCACTCTCCTCTTCCTAATCAGAAGGTATCTGTCAGGTCTCTTGCACAGAAGTGGATGGGAGGTGACCCCAGGATGCACAAGCTTTAGAGGCAGATGTGCCACAGTACCCAGCCAGCCCTCACACCTGATGCTGAGGCAGCCAGAGCCCTCCGAATCCATCTGTAAAGCTGGGTTTTAGAAACACAGACACAGAAGTTCATACTTGGTTCTCGTTGCATTTTATTTTGGTCAGAATAGCTAGTCATTCACCTCCAGGAAACTTTAAATCACCCAAAATATTTCATCAGCAATATTTTACCAATGTCTGTGCCCAAGTTACCACTGAGACAAAAGAAAGCACCCTTCTGAGTTATAAGGACATCAGGCAATGTTGGTATAGCTCCATTAAACAGTGCTTAGTATTTGGGACTGGAAAATTTTCTGAGTAGTTAAGAGCATTGACTGCTCTTCCCAAGGACCCAGGTTCAATTCCCAGCACCCACATGGCTGCTCACAATTGTCTGTTCTTCAGTCCCAGGGGATCTGATGCCCTATTCTGGACCCCCTGGGTAAAAGGAGCACACAAAGACATGAATGCAGGCAAAACACATACACATAAAACAAAATAATAATTAAACAGAACTTAGATGTTTGTAACATCATGCCGAGTGCTACTGTAATCAAGCAAATATGGAATACTTGGTTCTGGACATAATGAGTTTCTACAAACGTTCAGGAGAGGTTGGGAAGTTGTAGATAGGGATTTGGAGAATGAAAATGGATGGAGACAGGGAATCTCAATTCCCCCCGTGTGTGTGTTTTCAACATAAAAATATCAGTATTAGGTAAAGTCATGAGAAAGAACATCGTCAAACAGAGAAAGATAAACATCAGGAAAGCAATGGTGGACTCTGCATTAAGATATAGACAGGAAGAAGATGCCCACCAGAGAGAGTGGGCAGAGAGGCAGCCAGAAATGGTAACTCAGAAGCCCGACATCAGTGTTTAAACCTGACCAGGCTTGTATCATCTGTGATCCAGAGAGCTAAGGGAAAGGCTTTAGTGATTCCTGAATAAACAAAAACAATCACAAGTTACTCATGACCGTGAAGAACCTCACCAACATGCAAGGCTTCATAAAGCTGAGGCTGAACTCCCTAGATTCCTATGTCATTAGCAGAGCTAGAAATTCTCTTTCTATCCATCAATCGAAAGAAGAAAACATAATAAGAAAGGCATCGGGATGGAAGAGTCTAATGCATCTTGAGTTTTGAGAGGGGCAAGCCTTCCTTGCATAATTTCAGGCTCACCTGTGTCCCCAGGAAGCACAGCTGCCCCCCTCCACAGCTCTCACATCATGGGACAGGTAGAAATCTCTCCCTATCAGCATCTTCAGCACGGTTAAGTGGAAACTACACAGTTGAGGGGAGAGGGATCTCTGGCAACAAAGGAAAACGTGGGATCTGGATTTTAGGATTAATGGTTGTGGGTCTATCTAGACCTCATCATCTCAAGGATGGCTTCATAGTTGGAGAAATACTGTTTGGGGTCCAAGAAAGAACCAAATGAATCTCCACAAGTCTCGCCCTGAGACACCAACCCGAGTCAACAGACCATGAGAATTCTTTACTTCTGATGCTAAACTTATCTCCCAGGGCTGGGTTAAGAACCCTCTGGGTACCTCCTACGACTTCTGCTCCCCACCACACTGCCTCTGTCACTGAGTTAAGCGTGCTGGGAACAACAACTTGGTATTTCTCCCCTGTCTCCTCAGCCCCCATCAGAAGACACGCTACACAAATGCATGAGCAGAAACGAGACAACAAATACCAGAAAGTCCTCTACCTGCATCCTATGACTTGTGTTACCTTGTGTTAACTGAAGTTTCCTTAAAGGAGCCACACACACATTGAACATTCTACAAGGCTGACTGATGGGTTAGAACCTCAGGGACTGTGGAGAGGTTGGGGTGTGGCACGCAGGCTGTTCCAGCTCCCTTCATAGCTGTTCGCTGCCCACCTTCGTGAGTAACCTAACATCCTTGTGTTAAGTAAGTCCTTTGGGAACATACAGACAGACGTCTAGGTTCTACCAACCAAAAGCCAAGAATGCCATCAGGCAGCATCTGAGTCCTGCTGAAAAAATGTCCCCACGCTGCCGTAATCTGCCTTCCTGATGTTACTGTCCCACGTTGCTGCCGTAATCCACCTTCCTGATGTTGCCCCCAGAGCATTTTAAAAGCATCTTGACTTATGGCTTTGTTCTGTTGCTATAAAAAATAAAACTTCATAAAACAGAAAATAAAAATAAAAAAATCTTCATAAAACTGTCAACACATTGGAACACTGAATTTGGGGTAACCAGGACATGTGTTTCCAAGCAACAATTGGTCCTATTTGGCTCTAAAAATGAAACCTCTCTCATCCCTTGAGGTGACAGCTGTGTTTTTCCATCATCGCTTGAGATTTCTCCATCTTAGCTATGGACAACACGGTGATCAGTCTCACTGGAGGAACAGTCTCCTGAGACAAGACGCCGCCTAGTCTAAATACTATTTATTTCTGTGCTTCCCAGTGATTGGTGTGGCTTCTGCAGGAGCCAGACAAGGTGAGAGATGGGGACTCAAGCATAGACAGGGAAGCAAGCAAGACATTACCAGGAGACCTTAGCTGAACTGTTCTTGGAGCCAAGCTAATAAACTCTCCTTCCAACACAATTCCCACTTCCCACTTCCAGAAGAGAACATGGAGACATTAGTAATCCAACAAATGACCTCGAGCTAATTAAATCAATAGTCCCTGCAAATTAGGTTTTTAAATGAAAGTGTTTTAAAGCCCTTAAAAAAAAAACTTGGATTCATTCCTATGGGGGATAACATTTGAGATAAATTAGCAAGGAGGAGAAAGAAAAGGAAAGAAACAAACTCATCTTCAATTGTCTAAATAGTGGGCTGCCATTTGGAGACGCTAGCTGAGCATGTAGCTGCTCTCCTCTCTTCCACCAAAGCCTCAGAAACGCTTTCTTGGTGGCAGCACCAACCTTGAGGGGATAGATGTAGAAGGCAGGAATGGAATTTGGTTTTGATACTAAATGTGCATTCTCAGAAATCATTGCAAAGAGCAAGCTAAGGAGCATCCCTTTGCCACAAAGGGGAAGAAAATCCAATGACTGTTCTGTTGGCTCTGGACCAAGGGTCAATGGCGTTGAATGTGGTGACCTTAAGCAAGACCCTTACCCTTCCTGAGCTGCAATTTCCTGGTGAGCCCACAAGTATTATACAGTGACTGTACCGCTGGCAGACCTGTCGGCCCGTCCAGGGGAAGTGTAGACGGACACTCCACCTGGAGAACCCGTTTTTGCAGAGCTACAGGAACATCCATCCTTTGGATATGTCCCTGTCAGTTCTGTAGAAATCTTGGGAAATCATGGCATTTCTTCCTTCTATAGTATCTCAGCAGTAAATAAGCCTGACTTTTCCTGAAGGGCAACTGGATACCTCCCCACCACCACACACACACACACACACACACACACACACACACACACACACACACACACACACACACACCGTGAAGCCCTGGTGAGAAAAGGTCTCAGACAAGCCTTTGTGCTCATAGCCAAAATCTACATAAAAATAGTCCCCCACAGACTTTCTTCATTGGCAGTAGTCACAGATAAGAAAGGAGCCTCTCAAACAGGTGACAAGTCTGCTCTGCGGTAGACTCAGGGAGTGTAATCTCTGGTCTTCTGCTCTGACTTAACAGGCTACTAATATTCCGTATTTATCCTTCACCTTGGTTTCAACTAACACAGGATCACCTGTTTATACAGGGAAAAGGCCTGAGTTGCTAAAACTAGCTTCAGAGGAAACAATTCTCACCTGGACACCATGCTGGAATCAAAAGCAAGGTCCCAAGAAGAGAGTTCTTTTTTAACTCAGCTAACTAGATTCTAATGCAAATCCAACCCGTAGGTTAGTGTAGCTACCAAGGCTGTGTTCCCAGTCCAGGGGAACTTCACAGCCACAGCCCCCCTTGAGACATAAGTTGCCTCCTTGACAGAGCCACCAGTTTCTTGTGACTCTGTGAAAATGCATGCTTAATACTATTGTTACTGTCTAACGAGATTGTTAACTTGCCTATATGCCTATATAAACCGAAAGCTTTGTGGAGATCACACCTTACCCTTAGCCTTATGCCCTTCCTTCTATGGTTTTTCTTCTCCTCCCTTTTTTTAAATCTTTCCCCACAGAATAAAGAAACATGCAGGGAAAATGTGCCTAAGTCAGTCAATTTGCTCTACCCCTCAGATCCCATTCCCAAGCCAGTGTTTGCTTGTTATAGAAGCCCTGTTCTGAACCCCGAGAGAGTGCTGAGTTCTGAACCCCGAGAGAGCGCTGAGGCTGGTGCTCAGTAGCTCCCGATATAATTTGTTTATGAGTGTGAGTGTGTGTGTGTGTGCGCACGTGCACGCGTGTGTGTGCAGTAGCATTAATAGGCACCCTGTGGCCGGTTAGTTTTTGTCAATTTGTCCAACTGGAGTTACCTGGGGAAGGGGAAGCTCAGTGAAGAAATGACCTACGGACGTGTCTGCAGGGCAATCTCTTGATTAATGACTGACAGGAGAGGACCAGCACTTTCACCAGACCCAGCTGCTTCCTCAATCTGGGACCTCTCCACCAGCAGACGGGTGAGAAATAGACCTCTGTTATCTATGAATCACCCTGCCTTAGCTATGAAACAACCCCAACAGACTGAACGAGATGGCCACAGCCCAGCTGCCTTCGGGGCTTGTGTCTGTACGAACTCCCTGTTAACTATGCCCCTTGCCTTCAGCCCCTGCTAAATCCCGTAAAAGATCCTCCTTCCCACTTTGCATCTTAATTATTATTTAAGATGTCTTCAAAGATCAAGATAAGGAGGCATAAAGATACTTCAAAACGCTTTGTGCGCTGCTCAATCATTCTGAATTGTACGGCACTCACGGGTCAGGGAGAAGGATCTGCGTATTTTTGAGGACCAGGACCACCAGCCATGTGCTTCACTGTATTTGCAGGAAGCTGGTACCGTGCTTGGTTAAACAACAACAAAACAACAACAGGAACAAACAAGACAGCCAGCAAGGAAGCTCCAGTCGGAATGAAATGGCAGAACTGACCCACCCACCCACACTGCTCGCTGCTCAAGGTCAGGTGGTCACTTCCAAGCCAGTGTGCGTCCATTTCTCACGCAGACGCAGGGCTTGCTGTACACAGCGCACTGCACTTTAAAGGCTGTTGCTGGGGCATTGGTTCTTCTCCTTCAGACTCTGACCTCCAGAGGTTCAAGGACGGCAGCTTATTTTTTTCATTTCCATCTATCTTTTTGGTTTTCTTTTTACTCAACCTATAAATTTCCTTGGAACACGTGGCCCAGGGTCACCAAGCCCTGGTGGAGAGTTTCTGTCCCCGCATGTGGCTTCACCAATCACCGCTATCCTGTATCATGTTTCAGTTGCTAGCCGTTTAATCATCCCTTCTGTCGGGAACCTTTGGCTCGTAGGTAAATCAAAGCGGCTTCACAGGAAGTCAGGGACAGTCTTGCTTCCTGGGAGAACTTCACTTTGCTGATTCATGACTGCCTCAGTCATAAACAAGGTCACTGGCAGCGCCTTTCACCTCGATGAGAAATTCAAAATTTCTTAGGGAAAAGTAGCCCTGTAGGCAAAGAAATCTTATCTCTTCTCCTGGGACCCCCCAAAAAATTTCCCCATCATAAATTTATCCTGGTTAACCCAAGGAGCCTGTGGTTTTTGATTTGTGTGACCAAACATCTTAAATCTCACTGCTAACTACAGGTCCCTAAATCAACTGTTTTTGCTGACAAGAGCCAAAATTCTGGAAGGCCCAGACTGGGAGGTAATTTTTTCCTTAGCTTTGCCGTTTCCCACCAGGGCTATGGCATGGATGTTTCACTTCTGATCACTCGTTTGTTTGTACACAAGGATGTGGAAATGTACAGCTTGTACCCCATTTACCTTGAGCATCTGAGCAGGCAGCAAGAACCTGGAGGCCAAGGGCAGGGGTGGGGCTTGGGGGCCTTCTGGAGACTACAAACACACGGAGCCAAATGTGTGCTCCAGAAACACTTGCAGCACACTTCCAGGGCTCTTTACCCCTCACTCCAAGGAGCCCTGTCTATTTGCCTTGAGCCTGGGAGCAGCTAGTGACTGCCTCCATGGAGAGACCCTGGAAATGTTGCCAAGTCACTTCCAGGGCTACTGGAGTCTGCTGTTACTGTAACAATGTACCCAGGGTGGGCTACTTTACAGATAGGAAGCTCATTCAACTCAAGGGTCTAAAGATCCACCCCAGCAGCAGTTCAGTCTGGTGAGGATGTCTTACGGAATTGCATGAGGAAGGACCAAGAGAGAGATGTGGGGCTTTAAAGCAACCCTAGAACTCGGGGCTCCCATGAGGGTCCCTTAACCATCTCTACCTTCCATACTAACGATGAAGCTGCCAACACACAAACCTTTAGGAAGCTCGAGGTATATCCAACTCGCAGCAAGGACTATGTCTTTTTCCTTCTCAAACACAAGTCATGGAGGCTCTGGAAA
The DNA here is from genome assembly GCF_037038515.1 of Microtus pennsylvanicus. Taxonomy (NCBI): domain Eukaryota; kingdom Metazoa; phylum Chordata; class Mammalia; order Rodentia; family Cricetidae; genus Microtus; species Microtus pennsylvanicus. Next base: position 4,647,947 of record NC_134599.1, read on the forward strand.
GCCAGCTGCCACACTGCCTTAAAGGCCAGACCCAGCAAGTGAGTTCCAGTCTAGAGTCCCAGATGAAATTTCAGAAACATCCAGCATCAACCACCAGAGCAAGCAAGAGAGCAGATGAGAGGATGAGCAAGGCAGTGAGTGAATGACCTGACTTGAGAGGTCCCATCCCTGGCCTCTGAGCTTCCCCCACCCCAGAAGATGCTGACTGAGGTGCACATGGCAACCCTGTGCATACCAAATCCTGTGCAACTGCAGATTCATGAGCAATATAAGGAGTCGGGTTTCCGCCACTAAATTGGGTGGCTTGTTTGCACAGACGAAGCAAACAGAACAATATGGAGGCTGGAGAGCAGGACAGCTCAAAGTAGGGCAGCCAGGCAGAATAGGTAGGAACGTGCAGCTAAACCACCTCACTGTTCTAGGAACCACTGCATACCATGAAGAGGAGGGTGAGAAGAGGCTGACATGCTAACCCTGCAGCCAGTGTTAACAAAAGCTTCTTTCTGACCAAGAACTTGAGAGACTATTGTAACGAGAGCCAGAGGAACACCAAAGGATTTCAGCCACGTTTCCATCCTGAGCCCCCTTCAGTGGCAAACCACACTTGCAATTTCCCAAGTGTCTCCAGGGGCAAAGAGCTCACTTGTCTTCCATCTGTCCAAACGTTCAGAGGTTGCTAGATCTATAGAAGTTCAGAGTGTTCCCCACATTGATTTATTCTCAGCGTTTGCACTTCTGGCCTGACTCTCCCATGCCGGTGGGGACGTCCCTGGGCTTGACAGAGCAGGATGTCTTGATACACACACATCTGCTACGGAACAGGAGGAAGAGTGGAGCCAAGAGAAAGAGGCAGGGAAGGACATAGAAGAGAGGGGGAGGGGGAGGGCAGGAGAGAGGTGGGAGCAAAAAGCAGTGGAGGAAGCATCAGATGGGAACCAAAGGCTACACAAGGACGCACAGTAACAGGGCCCTGAGGTTGGTGCCCTGTGGCTTGTGTACCACCTAGCTAGTCACGGTGGACTAGCCAAAGTTTTCACTCGATAGGAGGGGTAGCTCCAGACTCGGGAGGCACTTGTCTGCTTTGTTGTCTGTCCCTCGCCTAAGTAGCTGACTCTTTGTTGCTCTAAAAGGTGACTTTGTACATCCTCAGAGAAGCTGGGGTAGTCTTCGTCAAAGGCCAAGATGGCAGGAACAATCCCTGCTGCAACTCGCTGTAGAAAACATACTAGAAACTTGGGTGAGTGGTACAGGGAAGCAAACCGGGCGATGGAATGCCTACATGCTGGAAAACTGAACCACGGAGAAGACGGAGACACTGCTGCATATAGTGGCGGGGAAAGAAGCGGCTCTGTATAATAAAATAAAGCAATACAGAGTGAAGTGGCATGAATGATTGTATCCAAGGAAGAGCAGATGCTGTGGGAGGTGTCGATGGTTGCACACAGGGAATAGAAGCTGTTAAGAAACATTTTCAAATGCCCACACTCCAGTCAGCTCTGCTACACGATGTTCATCTGAAAACAGAGTGCCTCCAACCTGTGTAATATTTTGGGGGACATTTTGAGTACAATAAGAATCTTCCATTTGCTCATGTTGAGCTTTATTTTCCCACAAGAAACACTGGCTGCAGAAACTGGCTTCCAGCTTAGCTGAGCACCACAGGAACACACAAAACACACACATGTACACACACACATACAAACATACATGACACATTCTTGTCCCCAGTTTGCCTTGTAAGGGCTACAGATCCACAGCTGCTGTGACCTTGAACCCCAAGGAGCCTTAAGCTCCTCACCACATTCCCATAATTCACAGCGCAGATCTTTTCAGCACCTGTGTCCACAGGCAGTCTTCAGGAGTCCTCAAGGTCAAGGGTCACACTCCACTGACACTTGCTTCTTGGGTCCCTGCTCCTTAGCTGACGCTCTGTGGTGCAGTGAGCCAACAGCAGGCTCTAGAAGGAAATCAGGAAACATTCCTGTAGTGGCTAAGCACCACATAACCACTTAACATTGTGGAATGACCTACTATTATTTATCATCTGCCAACTTCTCAACTATGCCACTAATGTTTCAGAGAGCTACTCCTATAATCCTTCTTTCACAGAAGCCCTGGTAATGCTTAGGAAAATGCCTGCAGCCTTATAACAGAATTGCAGACTCTGGTAGTGATTTGGGAGAGGAAATAGAGTCTTGCCTCTTTTTTTATTTATTTAACATTTTTTTTTATTGTGCTCTACATTTTTCTCTGCTCCCCTCCCTTCCTCGCCCCCACCTTCAACCCTCTCCCGAGGTTCCCATGCTCCCAATTTACTCAGGAGATCTTGTCTTTTTCTACTTCCCATGCAGATTAGATTCATGTATGTCTCTCTTAGTGCCCTCAGTGTTATCTAGGTTCTCTGAGATTGTGATTTGTAGGCTGGTTTTCTTTGCTTTATGTTTAAAAACCACTTATAAGTTAGTACATATGACAATAGTCTTTCTGGGTCTGAGTTACCTCACTCAATATGATGTTTTCTAGCTCTATACATTTCCCTGCAAATTTCAAGATATTTTCTGCTGTGTAGTACTCCATTGCGTAAATGTACCACATTTTTGACATCCATTCTTCGGTCAAGGGGCATTTAAGTTGTTTCCACGTTCTGGGTGTGACAAACAATGCTGCTATGAACATAGTTGAGCACAAGTCCTTGTGGAATGGTTGAGCATCCTTTGGATATATACCCAAAAGTGGTATTACTGGGACTTGAGGAAGGTTGTTTCCTAATTTTCTGCAAAGTTACCACACTTATATCCAAAGGGGCTGTAACCAGCTTGCACTTCCACCGGCAATGAAGGAATGTTCCCTTTACCCCACAACCTCACCAGCATAAGTTGTCATCAGTGTTTTTGATTTTGGCCATTCTTACAGGTATAAATAGAATCTCAGAGTTGTTTTGATTTGCATTTCTCTGATGAACTAAGGATGCTGAACATTTCCTTAAGTGTCTTTCAGCTATTTTAGATTCATCTATTGGGAGTTTTCTGTTTAGGTCTGTACTCCATTTTTTATTGAATTATGTGTTCTTTTGATGACCAATTTCTTCAGTTCTTTGTATATTTTGGAGATTAGATCTCTGTCTGATGTAGGGTGGGTGAGGATCTTTTCCCATCTGTAGGCTGTCATTTTGTCTTGTTGACTGTGTCCTTTGCTTTACAGAAGCTTTTCAGTTTCAGGAGGTCCCATTTATTAATTGTTTCTCTCAGTGTCTGTGCTACTGGGGTTATATTTAGGAAGTAGTCTCCTATGCCAATGCATTCAAGTGTACTTTCCACTTTCTTCTATGAGGTTCAGTGTGGCTGGCTTTATGTTGAGGTCTTTGATCCATTTAGACTTAAGTTTTGTGCATGGTGATAGATATGGATTTATGGATTCTTCTACATGTTGATATCCAGTTGCCAGCACCTATTGGTAAATATGCTTTCTTTTTTCCATTTGATATTTTTTGCTTATTTGTCAAAAATCAGGTGTTCGATACCTGGCTCTTTGATTTGGTTACATTGGTTCTCCTGTATTTTTATGCTAATTCCATGCTGTTTTTAGTACTGTAGCTCTGTAGTAGAGTTTGAAGTCAGGGATTGTGATGCCTCCAGAAGTTCTTTTCTTGTACAGGATTGTTTTGGGTATCCTGGATTTTTTTGCTTTTCCATATGAAGTTGAGTACTGTTCTTTTGAGGTCTGTGAAGAATTTTGTTGGGATTTTGATGGGCATTGCATTCAATCTGTAGATTGCTTTTGGTAAGATTGCCATTTTTATTATGTTAAGTTTACCTACCCAACAGCATGGGAGATCTTTCCACTTTCTGGTGTCTTCTTCAATTTTTTTCTTCAAAGATTTAAAGTTCTTGTCATAAAAGTTTTCCACTTGTTTGGTTAGAGTTACTCTGAGATATTTTATGCTATTTGTGGCTGATGTGAAGGGTGCTGTTTCTCTGATTTCTTTCTCAGCCCATTTATCATCTCTGTTCAGGAGGGCTAGAGATTTTTTTATGAGTTAATCTTATATCCTGCTACATTACTGAAAGTGTTTATAAGTTGTAGAAGTTCCTTGGTAGAATTTTTAGGGTTGCTTGTGTAAACTATCATATCATCAGCAAATAGTGAGAGTTTGACTTCTTCTATTCCAATTTGTATCCCCTTGATCTCCTTTTGTTGTCTTATTGCTTTAGCTAGGACCTCAAGAACTATATTGAATAAATAAGGAGAGAGTGGACAACCTTGTCTTGTTCCTGATGTCAGTAGAATCACTATGAGTTTCTCTCCAATAGTTTGAGATTGGCTGTTGGCTTGCTGTATATTGCCTTTATTATGTTTAGGTATTTCCTTATGTCCCTGCTCTCTCCAAAACCTTTATCATGAAGGGATGTTGTATTTTGTCGAAGGCTTTTCCAGAATTGAATGAGATGATCATGTGGTTTTTGTTTTTCAGTTTGTTTATATGGTGGATTATGTTGACAGATTTTCATATGCTGAATCATCCCTGCATCTCTGGGATGAAGCCACCTTGATCATGGTGGACAATGGTTCTGATGTGTTCTTGGATTCGATTTGCCACTATTTTATTTAGTATTTTTGCATCAATGTTCATGAGTGAGACTGGTATGTAATTCTCTTTCTTAGTAATGTCTTTCTGTGGTTTGGCTACCAGGGTAATTATGGCCTCATAAAAAGAGTTTGGCAATGATCTGTCTGTTTCTAGTGTGTGAAACAATTTAAGGAGTATTGGTATTAGTTCTTCTTTGAAAATCTTGTAGAATTCTGAGCTGAAACCATCTGGTCCTGGCTTGTTTTGGTTAGAAGACTTTTGATGACTGTTTCTATTTCTTCAGCAGTTATAGGTCTGTTTAATTTGCTTATCTGATCTTGATTTAATTTTGGTAAGTGATATTTATCCAGAAAGTTGTCCATTTCCTTTAAATTTTCCCATTTTGTGGAGTACAGATTTTTGAAATATGCCCTGATGATTCTCTGGATTTCTTCCTTGTCTGTTGTTATGCCCCCCTTTTCATTTCTGATTTTGTTAATTTGAATATTGTCTCTCTGCCTTTTGGTTAGTTTGGATAAAGATTTGTCTATCTTATTGATTTTTCTCAAAGAACCAACTCTTTGTCTCATTGATTCCTCAATTTGATTGTTTCCTGCCATCTAGTTCTCTTGGGTAAGTTTGCTTCATTTTGTTCTAAAGTTTTCAAATGTTCAGTTAATTCACTAGTGTGGGACTTTTCCAGCTTCTTTATGTAGGCATTTAGTGCTATGAACTTTCCCCTTAACATTGCTTTCATTGTGTCCCATAAATTTGGGTATGTTGCATGGTCATTTTCATTGAATTTTAGAGGGTCTTTAATTTCTCCCTTTATTTCTTCCTTGACCCATTGATGATTCAGGTGAGCACTGTTTAATTTTCATGTGTTTGTGGGCTTTCTGGAATTAGTATTGCTGTTGAATTCTAGTTTTGAGCCATGGGGATCTAATAAGATAAATTGGGGTTATTCCAATTTTTTGTATCTATTGAGGTTTGTTTTGTTACTGAATATGTGGTCAGTTTTTGAGAAGGTTCCATGAGGTGCTGAGAAGAAGGTATATTCTTTTCTGTTTGAATGGAATATTCTATAGTTGTCTGTTAAGTCAATTTGAGTCATAACATCTGTTAGTTCCTTTATTTCGATGTTAATTTTTTGTCTGACTGACCTGTCCCATGGTAGAATAGAGTGTTGAAGTCTCCCACTATTCATGTGCAGGGTTTAATGTATGATTTAAGCTTTAGAAGTGTTTCTTTTACATATGAGGGTGCCCTTGTATTTGGGGCATAGATGTTCAATATTGAGATTTCTCTTGATGAATTTTTCCTGTGACTAATATGAAATGTCCTTCTTTGTCTCTTTTGATTGATTTTAGTTTGAAGTCTATTTTGTTAGATATTAAGATATCCATACAAGCTTGTTTCTTATGTCCATTTGGTTGACATTTTTTTCCCAACCCTTTACTCTGAGGCGATGTCTTTCTTTGAGGTTGAGATGTGTTTCTTGTATGCAGAAGAAGGATGGATTCTGTTTTCATATCCAATCTGTTAGCCTGTGTCTTTTTATATGTGAGTTGAGTTTATTTATATTAAGATATATTAATGACCAGTGATTGCTATCTTCTGTTAATTTATTTTTCATTGTTGGTAATGTTAATTTGTGTGCTTTTCCCTTTTTTGGGATTTACTGCTTTGAGATTATCAATTATCTCTGTTTTTGTTGATGTAGCCAACTTCCTCAGGTTGGAGTTTTCTTCTAGTACTTTGTGTAGGCCTGAGTTTGTGGCTGGGTATTGGTTAAATCTAGTTTTGTCATGAAATATCTTGTTTTGTCCTTTATGGTGATCAAAAGTTTTACTGGTTATAGTAGTCTGGGCTCGCATCCATGGTCTCTTAATGTCTGCATAACACTTGACCATGACCTTCTGGCTTTCATTATCTCCAATGAAAAGTCGGGTGTAATTCTGATAGGTCTGCTTTTATGTCACTTGACCTTTATCCTTTGCAGCTTTTAATATTCTTTCTTTTATTCTGTATGTTTAGTGTTTTCATTATTATGTAGCAAGGGGAGGTTTTTGTTTTTGTTTTATCCAGTCTATGTGGTCTTCTTGTATCTTCATAGGCATATTTTTCTTTAGGTTGGGAAAATTTTTTCTATGATTTTGTTGAGTATATTTTCTGTGCCTTTGAGCTGGAGTTCTTCTCCTTCTATACATATTATTCTTAGGTTTGGTCTTTTCATAGTGTCCCATATTTCCTGGATATTTTGTGTTAAGATTTTGTTAGATTTAATGTTTTCTTTGACTGATGAGTCTATTTCCTCTATTGTATCTTCAGTGCTTGAGATTCTTTCTTCCAACTCTTGTATTCTGTTGTTTATGTTTGTATTTGTGGTCCTGATCATTTTCCCATATTTCCCATTTTCATAATTCCCTCAGTTTGTGTTTTCTTTATTGTCTCTATTTCATCCTGGCCTGCAGGGGCATGTGCACACATGTGCAGATGTATACACCAAGGGAACACACCACATGAAAACATACAAATATACACATTATTTTAAGTGCTTATAAGTTGAAGTCAAGAATACATTGAGAAGATCACATACCATGACCAGCAATGCAGTGGTAGTTCACCCCATCCAAATCCGTAAATGTGATACAACATACGAATAGTCTTAAGGACAGAAGTCACATTAGTGCAACAGATTCAGAAAGGCTCTTTGAATACATTTAGCATTACTTTGTGATTTAAAAGAAAAAAAGACTGAAGAAACTTCAAATAGAAAAGAAGACAAAAGGGGAATCCTAGAGCATCTAAAGCTCAATGGAGCACATTTTTGTAGTAAACGGGGACTGGATTTAATGGGATGCAGAGGTCATTGTACACAGTAGGGAAAGACATACTTTAAATAAGCTTTGTATATATTATTCCAGGAAACCTTCAAAGTTGCAATGATTTTGTTGGGTAGCCATGTTAATATCGCTACTGAGTTTGAGTATCTGACTTCAATTTCAGATCAAAGCTAAAGTCATTGGCGGCTTCCTGTAAAGTGAGATTGTCCAATCCTGTGCATCAGTACTCAGGTTCCATTGTGCTTAGCTCAGAACACATCCTTGCCAGTGAATACTGAATACACATCAACAGTGGCCAAACATAGCATACCACTGTTAGTGGAAATCCAGAAAACCCTAACATGAGACGCTGAGCTGATGTAGCTCTTGGATAAAGCCTGCATGGCTAGCACAGGTCTCTTGGGAAATGGGGCCATAGCTCTGAAGTCCAGGCATGCCTGCACACCACTACAAATTAGTGCCATCTGTGGCCAACATCCTTTGGAGATTAAATATTAATCCCTTTGGTCTCTATGGAACTGGGGAACTTCCACAGTCTTTCTGCTTTAAATTCCCAAACTATGGGACATGTGACAAAAATCCTGAGCCTCTCCAGACTCACCCTCCACCTCGCCATCTCTCAATGGGGTGGCCTCCTGTTATCTTCTGTCAAGAAAAAAAAAATGTTTTTGAACCCACCTGGCAAAATTAAGCAAACAAGGAAGAATTTATTCAAGATGGCTGCAAAAGAGGAGAGAGGTGGACACTTAGTCTGGACTCAGTTGTTCTGAAATAACAGGTATACAGGCTCTCAAAAGCTAGAGAAAGATGGTGTGTGTGTGTGTGTGTGTGTGTGTGTGTGTGTGTGTGTTGCATTTGCCTCAAAGGGAAAGCAAGCATCTCCCACGGTCACTGCTGGCGGTGGTTTGCAACTGGGAATGAGGTGTCTGCCTGTTTAGATTCCCACCCTGCTGAAAAACTGAAGACAAGAGCCCTACCCTCCTCTGGTGATGAAGCTGAGAAGAAATGGTTTCAGGTTCCGGAGAATGATGCTCCTGGTTATAGCACAGGAATAAATTCTTACAGAGTTACATCTCAAAGGGGAAGATAGGGTTTAAGGTAGCACATCTTCTAAGGTAGCTGTAAGAAAGGGAGGTCAGGGCCAAGGTCAAGGTCAAGGAAGCTTGTGTAAAGTTTAGTCCATCTCAGGGAAGCCTTGGTCATCGTGGTGCCTTCAGTATCGCCTCTTTCCCACACTTGCCCAGGCTTCAGTCTAGCATGAGAGGTTGGATTTGGCAGGTATGTACCTGACATCTTGTGGTGGTTTTATTTTGCCAGCTTTTCGTGAGAAAGGAGAAAGGGGTTGGGGGTTAAAGATGCTGACCCCAGGTCTCTCCTCTACTTGGCTTTTCCTCTGAAATCTGATGTCTGGTCCCGCTGCAGTTCTGCCTGAGATCTTTTATTCAGCGTAAACACCTGTCTCTTTGATCACTTTCCCATGAATGCTTGTTTGTGTGGCTCAGCGTGTGTCTCTCAGAGATACCTAAACCCCTCTCCTCTCAACTTTAACTGATCCTCAAGACCCACCTCAAGCCCTGCCGTGCTCCAGGAGATTCCTGTGACCTTCACCATTGAGGGGAAGTTCCTAATGAGGTTGGTGCTAGGGTCCCGGTCAGTGGAAGTGTATAGTCTGCAGGTAGAAGGCAGATTAGGAAAAGAGAAATGAATTTTCCTAAAAACTACTGTAGTGTAGGGACTGGAGAGACAGCTCAGTGGGTGAGAATGCTCGCCTTTCATTCATGAGGACCTAAGTTCATTCAGATCACCAGCACCCGTGACAAAAAGCAGGCTCCTCCACGCTCCTTCAACCCAGTGCTGTGGCTGAGGAAGTGGAGAGGGGGTCAGAAAATCCAGGTGGTCACTGACAGACTGCAGTGGCATTTCATTTGTATTTTAATAAATAAAGCTTGCCTGAAGATCAGAGAGTAAAACAGCCACACTGGTCAGCCTTACAGACCAGACAGCAATGACACACACCTTTAATCCCAGTAGCCACACTAGCTTGCCATAGAAACCAAGCGGTAGAGGTTCACGCCCTTAATCCCAGAACTAGAAAGTATTATAAAATGCGAGGAAACAGCTCTCAGACACAGTCTCATTCTGAGATTCCTGGAGGCAGGATCGCCATTTCTGACTGAAGTAGAGGTAAAGCAAGTGGCTGGCTGTTTTGCTTTGCTGATCCTCAGGCAAGCTTTATTTATTAACATACAAATGAAATGCCATTATAGCAAACCAGACTAGCTGGGGGGGGGGGGGCGCTCAGGGAGAGACCCTGTCTCCAGGGAACAAGAAGGAGAGCGATAGAGGACACCCATCAGCCTTCTTCAGCCTCCACAGGTATACATGTGTGTATGCACACAACACACACACGCACACACTTGCTCAAGAAACTGCCTTAGAAAGGGTATCACATCTGATCCCACCCATGTGGAAGAAGAGAATAATCTGCCTGCCCAGCTAAGAACAGCCTTTCCATATGTGGCTGGAAAAGAGAAGATGGCTGTGACTAGCCATTCTTTCCATTAATTCTCCTGATAACACACCAAGCTTTTCTTTGAATGCATTCATTTTAGCCCAGTGCTTACTAGTCAGATGTCTCAGCCTGCTCAACAGCAGCCTGCAGCAAAGCAATTATTAATATTATTAACATTTGCATCGAATTCGAATAATATTAAATTTCATCAAGGCCATATCACTAATCTTCCAAATGTGAGGCATCTATCGCCACCCAGCTCTTCCAAGCAATCTGTCCTCCAAGTAAAGAGACGTCTGCGGTCAACACAAATCAGAGCTGACTGCATTGTATTTCCCATTTAGATGTGATTGTAGCACCATTAGAGGGAAAATACCCACAGTCAGCTTTCTGCCACCAGTGAAGTCAACCTCAAGCAATAATAACAGCCAAGAAAAGTCCCTTTATTACCAGGCATGGTGTGCAGTATTTGGGGACTCTCGGTAGCAGCAACAGCCGCGACAATGCCGCTAAACTCTATGCCACGGGCAATACCACTGGGCTTCCTTGGAAGATGTCCTGCTCTCCTCAGCAAGCAACACCTCTGGAATCCACCAGTCCAGGAGTTCTTTATATCCCAGGGAACACTCCCTGGGTCAACTTTAATTAATGGCAGAATATAAGCCCAGATAAGTCAAGGAGGATGACGATTTATTCTTGCGGGTCTTTAGTCGATACTCCAAGAGCCCCCAAAGAGCCAGTAACTCGTTATTTATTGTTTAATTGCTCCTGTTTTATTTTAGCCACAAAGAACCTTTGGGAGGTGGGGGAGGCAGGCACAGACCCTGCTGTCCAGAAGGCACTTGGGAAATCACTAGGTGGGCGTCACCTTCTGCCCTCCAACTCCTTCTTTCTGCACATGTCAACTAGTTCTGCCTCCGCTGCCAGGGCTTCTACCCCAGCATCCTGGACAGGAAAGGTAGGAAAGGATCAATACAGTTCACAATGGCTAGGTCATCCTGCTGAGCTGCGCTCACACGGGAATGATGGCAGTCTCTTAGACATGGGCCTTAACACCGGGCTTCTGTGATCCCGACGCCCAGATCTCTGAGCTCTTACCTCCTAAAAGGTTCCTTTTGACTCACTCTTGGTAGACTCATGGACCTTCAGGAAAACATGGTGTTCATCAGATCCATTCAGTACAGAAGTGAGGAACCTCCTTCCAACTCCCAGGCAGCGGGGCACATGACAAGGCAAATGTTCCAACTTTTCTCATCTTGGTTCAGATTCCCTAGACCTGGCCCAAGACCAGACCCAACTCATTCGTAATTGTGTCCATTTATAACACTTTCAGTAATGTAGCAGGGTATAAGATTAACTCAAAAAAGTCAGTGGCCCTCCTGTACACAGATGAGAAATGGGCTAAGAAAGAAATAAGAGAAACATCACCAGTCACAATAGCCACAAATAGCATAAAATATCTTGGAGTAACTCTAACCAAACAAGAGACCTGGAAGACCTGTATGACAAGAACTTTAAATCTTTGAAGAAAAAATTGAAGAAGACAACAGAAAATGGAAAGATCTCCCATGCTCTTGGGTCGATAGAATTAACATAGTAAAAATGGCAATCTTACCAAAAGCAATCTACAGATTCAACGCAATGCCCAACAAAATCCCAGCAGAATTTTTCATAGACCTCGAAAGAACAATACTCAACTTCATATGGAAAAACAAGAAGAAACCCAGGATAGCCAAACAATCCTGTACAATAAAGGACCTTTTGGAGGCATCACAATCCCTGACTTCAAACTCTACTACAGAGCTACAGTACTGAAAACAGTCTGGTATTGGCATAAAAACAGACAGGAGGACCAATGGAACGAAATAGAAGACCCAAATATTAATCCACACACCTTCAAACACCTGATTTTTGACAAATAAGCTAAAACTATCAATTTGAATAAAAAGCATATTCAACAAATGGGGCTGGCATAATTGGATATCAACATGTAGAAGAATGAAAATAGATCCATATCTATCACCATGCACAAAACTCAAGTCCAAATGGATCAAAGGCCTCAACATAAAGCCAGCCACACTGAACCTCATAGAAGAGAAAGTGGGAAGTACACTTGAATGCATTGGCACAGGAGACTACTTCCTAAATATAACCCCAGTAGAACACACACTGAGAAAAACAATTAATAAGTAGGACCTCCTGAAACTGAAAAGCTTCTGTAAAGCAAAGAACATGGTCAACAAGACAACAGTCTACAGAATGGGAAAAGATTTTCACTAATCCAATATCAGACAGAGAACTGATCTCCAAAATATACAAAGAACTCAAGAAATTGGTCATTAAAAGAACAAATAATCCAATTTAAAAATGGATTACAGACCTAAACAAAGAAATCTCAACAGACAAATACAAAATGGCTGAAAGACACTAAAGGACTTATGCTCAACATCCTTAGCCATCAGAGAAATACAAATCAAAACAACTCTGAGATTCCATCTTACATTTTGATCTTTGGTCAAGATCAAAAACACTGATGACAACTTATGCTGGAGAGGTTGTGGGGTAAAGGGAACACTCCAACATTGCTGGTGGGAGTGCAAACTGGTACAGCCCCATTTGGATATCAGTATGGCGATTTCTCAGAAAATTAGGAAACAATCTTCCTCAAGACCCCGCAATACCACTTCTGGGTATATATCAAAGGATGCTCAACCGTGCCACAAGGACTTGTGCTCAACTATGTTCACAGAAGCATTGTTTGTCACAGCCAGAACCTGGAAACAAACTAAATGCCCCTCAACTGATTTCCATTGATAAGGAAAATGTGGTACATTTATACAATGGAATACTACCCAGCAGAAATAATATAATGACATCTTGAAATTTGAGAACAAATGGGTGGATCTAGAAAACATCATATTGAGTGAGGTAACCCAGACACAGAAAAACAAATATCATATGTACTCATTCCTAAGTGGCTTTTAGACATAAAGCAAAGAAAACCAGCCTACAATTCACAATCCCAAAGAACCTAGAAAACAATGAGTACCCTAAGAGAGACATACATGGATCTAATCAACATGGGAAGTAGAAAAAAAACAAGATCTTCTGGGTAAATTGGGAGTGTGGGGACCATGGGAGAAGGTTGAAGTGGGGAGAGAGGAAGGGAGGGGAGCAGAGAAAAATGTAGAGTTTGATAAAATCAATTTAACAAAAAGAATCCTGTTGTCTATGTCTGACTATGAGGGGCTAATTTCATTTTCCCCAACACACACACACACACACACACACGCACACACACACACTACACTTAAAAGGACTTCTTTGGAGAAGACCACAAAAGAATAGCATTATTCAGACAGAGCACAGTATTTATGATTTATGGTACTTCTCTGGGCAGTCAGAGCTGACCTAAGCCTGCTTTATTCCAGAGACCCCTTTTCTCTCTTCCTCTTCCCTGCCCATTCAGAGCCAATCCTGCCCCTCAGCTCTCATCATCTCCCCCTGCCTGCCTTCCCTCTGCAGAACCTGCTCTCAAGATACTACCCTTCCCCCCATTCCTTTTTCCAAAATAGCAGTGCCTATCCCCTCTCGATGGGTATCCAGAGTGCCATCTTTCACTGTAGGAAAAGGAGCCGATGTCCAGATTTGTTGAGACAGAAGACCAGGCTTCCCCATAGCTTCTAACTAGGCCCTGCCCTGCCCCCTCTCTACCCTCTTCTTCAAGGATGCTTGATGATATAGGGCTGAACCACACCCAGAACCCCCATAGTGGCCACTGTAGTTGGCTAGAGCCAAGAAGGCAGTAGGAAAATTGGGACTTGAATAATAAAACGAGATGCCAGCACATCACTGGGTGCCAAGTAACCCCAAAATGCCTTTCAACAGACCCGTGCTGGCATCAACATATCATCCTCACGAGACCCAGCTCAGCACGTGCCACTGTGGGGCACACCATGGCTTCCTGGAGAGAGAAGGGGGCTTTGAGCTGCTGTGACAACTCCCCGACTCCCACCCTCCCCCCTCCCACCCTCCCCCCTCCACGCTCCCAGTGCTCACCCTCAGCAATTGGACAGCAAAGCCATCTGGACCATGCAGACGGCTGGGCACTCCCTGCCTCCTGGGGCTGGGGGGCATACGTGTTGAAGAGGCTTTGGCCCCACAAGTCACACAGCCAGACAGGGAAGTCTTGCCAGCTCACACAGCCCTGAGTGGGGTGTACCTGTTCACCATACCGTGAGAAGCTCCTCTGCGAGTGGGGAGCCAGGCACTCTGGGGAAGATGATCCCTGGAAATGTTTCATGATCCTGACCGTCTGGAGAATTTGTCTTTGAACGTGTGCACACGTCTGTACAAATAAAATTCCCATAGTCTTTAAGACCCACTGAGTGGAATTATGAGCTCCCTCTGTCTGCAGGGGCCAACATCACTGTGTGTGTAAGTAGGGTAGTCTGGTTGGCAGCAGTTGTACCCGTGGACTATCTTCCCCAGTTTCTACTCCCTCACCCTGCACCCTGAGCTTATATGTAAGAACCATGGAGGAGAGGCCAGGAGCTTTCTGTGGGAAGACACAGGCATGCCACACCTGGAGAGGCTCCATCTTGCACAGGAAGAAGCCGCTACCTCCTGGGCAGGACTGACATCACAAAACGGAGTCTGGAATTGGGGACCACAGAATTACCACGCTTTGATGCTACAAAGGGACCTATTTATTATAGGCACGTTGCTGGGGAAATGTTGCAATGTATATTTTGCTGCTGTTAGTCCTCAGAACTCACAGGTCATTTATCAATTAAAATAATTTGTCCAGTGAATTGGCCACATTTGTCGCAGGGCCAGGCGGGCGCTTTGGGGACGCTGACATTTCTGCCACTCGTGTGCATTTATGACCCTGCTGTTCTGGCCCTGGGGTGTGAGTGTTTTTCTGGTGACTGCCTTGGAATTGTTAGTTATGCCTCGGGCAAATGGGAAAGGAAAAATACATTAGAAAGCACACACTCGGGCTCAGACACCAGCCCTCTGTGGCACTCGGTGGCTGGCAGTGCCCCGCACTTCTGAGGAATGGCTTCTAATGCCCCACTGGATGGGGTGGGTACCCACTGATCTGTTGAGTCACTGTGATTGATTGCAAACTCAGATCACTCCGATGAGCAGCTTCCAGTCATTGGCCGGAACGGAATGGCCCAATGACAAAGAGTATGATTCATGGTCCCCAGCAAGCCTGCTACTGGGAACGGGTGAAAACTGGATGAGCTCATGACAGGCTGTACGACATACAGGACCCTGAGCACAGTAGCGGCCCACAGCCCAGTCTGGAAATGAGAATGCCGAGGCCCAGAAGGGGGACTCCTAGTTGAGGAAAGGGTGTCTCTTCCTAGGACTCTTCAAAGGACTCTGGTTATCAATAGCTGGGGACATGTGGGTCTGGTCCAGGCTTCTTACTAAATACAAGTACCACACAGGAGACAGGTGGCAGAGAACCAGAAAAGACTCTGTGTGACCTCCCTCTAGAGTGCTGGAGCATAGAGAGCTTTAAACAGACCACCATCTCAGCTGTGTGACGAGCACCACCTTCACACACCCCAAGGTGCTAGCTGACCGCTGTCCTGCTCTGCCTTTACTGACTCCAAAATCCTAAAGCCAGAATAAAGAGGTCCTTTCAGAGCCCTAGTAACCCTGGAAACCTGAGTTTCTTCAGATTCTCTTTCAAGATTCCAAGATTTAGACGAGCTAGGGCAGACCATCTGGAAGGGTCCTGTTTGCATGGGAACGTTTGTCTAGAAACAGCTCCAGGAATGGGGGCTTCCTGAAGACAGTGGTGTCAGAAATACCCTTATAAGGAAGTGGGGGGTGAGGACAGGCACACCTCCAGGAGTGTGCCAAAGGACTCAGCCAAAGGATTCAGACTTTCAGCCTGGCGCTCTGTACCAGGAGCGATGGTTTGGTCTCTTCTCTGTCCATCCCCATCCTCCTGCCTCAGCCCTTATCGGACTCTAGAGTTTGAAAGGAGAACTATCTTAGATGCAAAGCCCACTTTGACCAAACAAAGGACCAAGTGCTAGGACGGAGAGAGGAGCCTCCCAGCACAAGATGAAAACAGAAAGCATTGCTTCCCCCTTCCCCTCCAGGACGGTGCAGTTGTGCCGTGAGCCTGTTCTGCCATCGGAGCTGAGGACGCTGCTTCACTCTCCTGACAGCTCAGGGATCAAGTTGGCCCGGAGGCCCTTCTGGTTGTACTTCCTGCAGCACACCAGGGTACACGCCTTGGGTCTTCCCTCACATCTGCTGACAGGGTGGAGCTTGGTGAGGCATCACAGGGTCCCACCTTCTTCTGAGACCAGGATGGGAGAGCCACGGAGCCACTCTGCCTTTGTCATTCATCCTCAGCACATACGAGATGGCATAGAACTTTATGGGTACTAAATCAGTTTTAGTGGCCATATGATTTGATTGATCTTGTTAGACCTGACAAGAAATCAATTGGGAAAAATATATGTACCTTCCCGGAATGTGCTCTCTACCTTAAGGTAAAAGGAGAACCTGACGGGAGGAGGGTCAGAGCCACAGAGAAGCCTTATAAATTACCACCAAGCCCACGGCCCTAGGAAAAAGCTAGTTTCTGACCTTCAAAAACCAGGAGGAAATGAGGAAGTCAGAGATGAGGAGGTCCCATAAATCCAGGATGCCACCTGCAGAGGCCCAGGAGCCTCAGCAAAGATAGACTGTAGAGGTCCCTACTCCAAGCCCTGAAGCCAAAAGAATGGCAAGAGAAGCAAAGCAACACCAGTGGAGGCTGAAGGGTTCCTGAGGAAGCAGCAACATCAGTACCCAACAAAAGAGGGCAGGTTTTCTCTGGACAGCATCATCCAGTCCCAGCCCTTTCATCTGGGTAATCTCGACCAGCTCATTTCCTCTCAGACTCTCAGTGTGCTCATCTGTGACCAAGAAGCTCTACCTCCACAGGTATTCTGCCTCCTGCTTCAGACGAGCATGAATAACAGGGACGGGCTGTCTTGATATGTGTGTGCTAGGTACCCTCAGGCCCTTCAGGCTCCGTGTGTGCTTTATACCCCAACCCTAGACATGAAGGCAAACCAGTGTGGATGCAAGAGAGGGGTCCAGTGACTCACAGAAGGAACCGAGGTCAAGGCACCGAGGTCAAGCACTGAGTCTTCAGCCCAGCCAGCCATGATAAAGGCATGCAATGCAACCTTCACGTCCTTGTGTATAGGATGACCTTGAGTCAGAACTGAACTGCTGGTGAAGGCTTGGGTTTCTGGGATCCTTCCCAGACCCACTACCAAGGAGTTTTTACATAAAAACCTAAAAATGGGTTTGGACCACAGGCAAGCAAGCATGACCGTCCTCCAGCAAAGCAGTATGGTCAGAGGCAGTGCCATGGTGGAGACAATGGAAGTCGGTGCGGCAGTGCGGCTTCCAGCAAACAAGAAGCCTAGGATGATGCCACCACTTTCCAGGTTTATCCAGTTTATCCAGGAGAGGGGTGTGGGGGAGAACTTGCCACGTCCTGAATATTCAGCTACTTTTCAGTTACTGCATAGGGAGGAAGAGGGTGAAGGGTTTTTCTCTTGCCTTCCCCACCAGCAGGCACAGAAGAGTGTCGTGTTGCCATGATGCGAGGATGCTGTGTCTTTGGTCACTTGGAACAGGCTAAGCTGACTCCCTGTGAACTCCAGCCTAAGTACTAACTACCCAGCCACCGGCAGTAGAGATCATTCTCGCTCAGACCCCGTCAGGAATAAAGGTAACAAATGAGGAGGGACTTAGGAGATGGGGCAAGAGGAAGAAGAGAAGGACCATAGAGGGAGAATAGTACAAGAAGGGGATGGGAGATGAGAGGACAGGGAGGACAGGGAGAGGAGAAAGCAAAGTGTAGGGATAAGAGGGAAGAGCACCTGCTATAGCCAACCCTTGTTGAGTGCTTACCACGAGCTCCTAACATTGCTTTTAATGCACTCTGTACATTGTTTTATCTTTTCAATAATCTTATTATATAGTCAGGTGCCACTAGCACATGTCTGGAAGTGAAATTGCTGGCGATGATGACAGTGATCTGAGAGAGGGAAAATTTGTCAGAAGAGCCTCTGAGGGGGCATGTGGAAAAGAACCCTTCTGCCCCTCCAATGTCTGGAGAGCAAAGGAGACATTATAGGCTGAGTTCCCCTTACAGCACACACATCCCCTCTCTAGTGCCCTCCTTCCCTGAGGCTCTAAGGCTGAGTTCTCCATCATCCCAGGAAATTCATCTGCAGAGACCTGTGCTGGCTTCTGCAGCCACCACTGCTAACTGAATTACAGACTGGGGGCCACCCTGCTCCAAGCCATGTCTCCCACTCCTAGCGGTCCTATCTCCCTTGCAGTGAGCCAGAAGTGGGGGACGCCATGGGTACGGTGCATCTTCGTCAGGCATGCTCTGTCTTAATGATGCTGTTCACTGAGTGACAATACACTCCTGTCGAGGGATGGCCACCAATTTAGTGCATCAGCACTGGGGTTCTAAATCAGTTGCCAAGTGTCAGACGAGGCCATGATATGTCAACCTCGATAGGGGCCATACCTGGTTCAGCAGGTGATGTATTGGAGTCGGGCTGTGAGTCTGGGTTAGGGGGTAATCCATTTCCACTGACAGAGGTAACTGTGCTTTAATGTGTGAAAGACCCTCTTCTGAATGAGGCTTGTTAAACCTCTGAGAGCTGTGTATTTACTTCCCCGGATTATGTATGCACACAGTCACTCATACTCACTTCGATGGTTAATAATCCAGTTGAACATGCCATCCTTCCCTGACTCCCTCTCGAGTTTAAGGCTGGAGGACCCCTCATAAACACCACTTCATTAGGAATCAGCGGAAATAACCCAACCAGAAACATTTTTTATTGATGAAGCCTGAATGGAGAAGTATCAAGTTCACTTATCATTTCTCACAGGGGAACGAGACAATGAAATCTTTATTGGAAAATTCTGCATGTCAGAAACACACTTCATCTTGTCAGGAGAAGCACAGCCATGAAAATATACAGCCTGCTATGAATAATGGCCACGGGAGGAAGGCCCGGCTTGACACACTGGCTCAGCACTTCCCAGTGGCTCTGTGTCGAGTGCCTCTGGTGTTCTCATCTCTTAGTGGCTTCTAGTTGCCAATCGCTCTGAGATTCTAGCCCCTTCCAGAAGCCCTGGGACACTACAGAGTTCTCCTGCAACTGCCATCAGTGAGCCAGAGAGGTGTTACTGGGGTAAGTCTGTACTGGACACACCCTGACACCCTGCTTCCCCAACCTCATGGCTCACAAGTTCTTTTTTAGATGGGGCCTGGACACACACACACAAACACATAAATTTAAATCCCCTTCATAGCCTGTCAATTTCTTTTTGCTCTGTTTTGTATAAATAAACATTTTCCCATGGCACCTTTAATTTTTTAAATTATACTTTCTGACGATTGAGCAATACTCCAGAAAAGGCAAATTAGTTAAATTAGTCTGGGTTTTGCTGTGATAACCCACAATTTCTTTTTAACTTTTTCAAGGCAGGGTTTCTCTCTGCAGCCTTGGATGTCCTAGAACGAGCTCTGTAGACCAGGCTGACCTTGAACTCATAGAGATTCTTCTGCCTCTGCCTTCTGAGTGCTGGGATTAAAGGTGTGCACCACCACCACTATACAGTTGATAACACCCCAAAATTTTATTTAAATATATTTTTAATAATTCTTTGAGAATTTCATATATACATACAATATATTTTGATCATATTCATCTCCAACTCCTCCTAGGTCAACCCCCACTCCCTTATTTCAGTCCAACCTTGCTTCCCTTTTCTTTAAATAACCCATCTTGTCCAATTTGTTCTGCCCATATATTCCCAGGTATTGAGCCATCCACTGGATTGTCAACCTATCAGGGGCCACACCCTTAAAGAAAAATGTATCTTCCCCCAGACGCCATCAATAGTCAACAGCACCTCAGTTCCGGTGGGGACTTGTGGACCTCTCTCCACTCCATTCTGGAATGCTGATTTGTTGGAAACACAGTCCAAGAATGGAGTCATGTCAGAATTCTGAGTGACTGTAAGAAAATTCAAAGACAAGAGTCTTGTGACCTCAGTTTCTTCCAAACACAGAATTCTTCTTAGAATGTGTTTTCATGCTCCTCCCAGAGGTAGAAGATTCAATTAAATGTTTATATGCCACTAAGGAAAAACACGGTTTTGCCATGTGCAGCTTGTCCTTGTGTCTTCCTAACCCTCAGAGTACAAATTGTCTAAGGCTCTGAACGGAGTCAGCTACTGCATGAGACTTTAGTCTGCCTTGTTTATTGGCTCCATTGTTCCGGCTACGCAGTAAACATTGACTGGCTTGTTCTTCTGTAGCTCTTGAGCATGCAACCTGAGTTCATGGGTACAGTGGTCCTGTCATGTCTAAAAGATGCTGGCTCACTCAGATCCTTGCTGACCCCTGGTTTTTATCATCTTTTTGTCCCCTTCCTCCAAAATGGTCCCTGAGCCTTCAGGGAAGAGTATGAGGCATAGAATCCCCAATTGGGCCTGAGCAATCCACAAACACTTATTTTTTTTCCACTTTTATCTGGTTGTACATTGAGCATTGTATAACACACACACATACACACACACTTCTCTGATGATAAAGTCTGAGATCTTCACTAATATACAGGTATAGAGATGAAAATTTAGAAGGCAGTTTGATGTGATGTTCATTTAGCAAAATAAAAATAGTAGACTCACCTCTGGGACCTATGTGCTCTAAAATATGGGTTGTTGGCTCAATTTCTAATATGAAGCATTCTAACAGTTAGAATCTAATTCTACAGTGTTAGATTATTAAAAAGGCAGCTATAGAGAGATGAAAAACAGAAAGAGAGGCTTGGTTTGACCTTAGGTAGAAGCATGTTTGTCCTTGGTGAGAAAGCATGTTTTTGTCATCCACACATGCAGATGGCCAAAATGTCTACATAAGAAAATGGGATGTGGTCCCTGACAGGGATGAAAATGACTCCCATAGTCCTCAAAGAAAGCTGGGAAGTGTAGTCTTTCAACAGAAACCTATCCTGACCTCAAATCCATACACTGGGCCTCAAATCCAAGCAGAGAGAGGTTGATTTCCCCCAATAATATCCATGCTACTATTATATTCATAGGCTTATCTTGTCACACTGGTCATTACTAAATCTCTTAGGGTTCACATCTGAGTAAGGCTGCTTATGATGTTTTCCCTCAGCAGCCTGTGCAGCATCTTCTGTGAAAGTTAGTCAGCAGCAAAGAAGCTTCCTGCTCAGTACCAACTCTTGTCCTAATACCAAAGAGTTGGCACCCAATTCTTGGAGGTCATGAGAAGGTTCATTTGGTTCTCACTTGAAATCCACCATAGCCAGGGGCCAAGCAGACAGGTATTTTCTTGTGTGGTGTCTCCCAGATATAAATGACTGGGTCTTGAGGTCCCTTTGTAATAATCTGTTCTGTCTCTTTAAGAGACAAGCCACACCCACTTTTTCTCCCCCTCCCTCTCCCCACTTCTCCCCTTCCCTTTCTCTCTCTCCTCTCTCTCTCTCTCTCTTTCTCTCTCTCTCTCTCCCCTCTCTGTTCTTCTCCCCTTCTCCCTTCCCCCTCCATGTCCCACTGAATAAATATCCAACCTCAACCTCATCCTGCATGGCATGCCTATCCATCTGTCTCTCACCCACCACCCAGGACCAGCTGCCTTCTGAAACCTGCAGCATAATCTCATATGTGCTGTCCCTGCCTGGGACTGGCTGCTCTGGGCCCACTGCCTGCCCCCTGCCTGGGGACCTACAGCGTAGTCTCATGGCCCACTGCCCACTGCAGCCACTCAGAATCCACAGCATTTTTATTAATCCATTACACTGGTATCTGACATTCACTAGTTTCACCCAAAATAAATGGCTTTCAACTTTATTTTAAGAACCTAACTTCTATGCCCCAAACCACCGCTCTGAGGGTTGATAGTCACCAGAGGTTCCTCAGAAGACTTCCAAACACATGGGATGAGTCGATCAATCAGCATTTCAAAGGGTGTCAGGATGCTATTGACCAGCCCACGTTGGAGACCACAAGTTACAAGTAATTACCAAGAACGATTGATGTCCCCGATCCTCAACAATCTAGATGGCAATGTCTAACAGTGAGAGCTTTGCATCCCTGCTGGGATTCTGAGAAATAGTTGCAAGAGGTAGGTCTACAGATCTGTACTTAATCCAAGCATTGATTGACTCGCAAAGAGCGAGTGTTGATGGTACATACCGTTTGGAAATGTGTGTGGTGCTATTGTTATTTATAGACTATAGTCTCACTAGATGCATTCCGAAAGATGTGGTATAGATCTGATTTTATGAATTGTCTCATGATTCACTGTAACATTCAGGGTTCCAGGAAGAGCAGGCAAATGGCTCAGCAGTGAGCAGGGTAGGGACAACTGTAGGGGGTCAGGAGGCAAAAACGTCCACAGGAGCCTAACTTGACACCTTTGAAAGGTGCATTGGGCCCCACACATGCCCCATTCAGGAGATGCCCAAGCACTAAGAGCTGTTTGACCCTTACCTAAGGCCATGACATGTGTACAAGCCATATGATGGTGCCACCTGCAGAAAAACTACATTTCCACAAAGAGACTGACTTCTTGGGCCCCTCCGCCACCCACTGGCTTGTATTTTGCACACATCTCTACTCCTGAGTTACTTTCCAGCCCTGTGTGAAGAGTTGTCTTGTTCAGTTTTGTTTTCATTATTACATATTCCATATTTGTAATAGATAGAGGGGTTCTCAGTCTGTTTATCCATTACGGAGTGTGTTCTTGTGGTGTTTGTGTCACTGAGGGGATCTAGCTGTGACATCTTTGGTGTGTGTTGGTCATACGCGCCTGTCACTCTGAGTGTCTGTGGGAGCCTAGAGCAATCTCCTCTAGTTCCTGCTGTTGTTGGTCTCAGTTGTGCCCTGTCACTCCCCAGTCTGTCTTGTAGGAGACAGTGACTCCACCATCCTTCTCAGGAACCAGCTCTGCTTGCATTGATCTTCTGTACGGCTGTCTGTATGGCTCTTCTCTTGTCTTCAGCACCCCCTTCCCACGTTTACCTGGGATTTTATTTGTGTGTCTTTTATCTGTGGTTTGCACACTAGGAAAAATCACCATGGAAGCATCCTCTGTCTGCGGTAATGAGAACATGTCCCTGTTCGCCCCTTGCACAAGATCTCTTTATGCTAGAGCAACATGCACTTCGGCAAAACAAAATACACCGACTGCCACGGAGGATGAACTTTGCTTTGGGATTAAGCTTGGCAGGTTCTGTGCCTGTTAAACATGGTTGTATACTCTATGGCTCATAGCCTACATCCGCAAAGAATTTGTCCCTCTTACTGATCTATCACCTTAAATCTACATTAACTGAGAGTCCCTTGGATGTTTACTATAGGAACAGCATGTGACAATATACTTGTTACACAAGGTCACTCTGCTTTCTATGACTTATGAACAATTTTTGCTCTAGAAATTTGAATTTACTGCCCAACCTTGTCATAATGAACTCGTAACTTTGCCATAACAATCTTTTGTGAATACAGTTCCCCTTACAAAAACTGAATAGATTCAAGTTTATAAAAACATCTTTGAGTCCAGATCATCTTGCTGCCAACATAACAAATGAAGTTTGGGTGTTTATTTCAAAAGTCCATGCGGAACCCCCACCCCTGGTAACCTATGCCCCCCACATTAGACCAGAGACCACATCTTGACCTGACAGCTTAGTACCACCTTTTAGCAGGTAGTCTTCATCCAGGTCTCAGAACACTTGGAAACCTGCCCATGTGCCTAACCACAGCGCTGTACAATAGTCTAGGCCAATGGTTCTCAACCTTCCTCATGCCCTAGCCCTTCAGAACAGTTCATATTGTGGGGATCCCCATTATTTTAATATATTTGGCATTAATATAAGATGTAATTATTTTCATTGCTACTTTATAACTATAATTTTGCTTCTGCTGTGAATTGCAATGAAATATCGGTGGTGTCCAGTCCCTTACATAGTGCCATATAAGGCTGGGTCTTTCCCATCCAGTTTGATGACAGAGATAGATGAGAGCAAGGAAGGAGGATGAGAGGGCAGGAAAGCACTGCTCACCTGAGAGGGCACAGAGTTCCATGCAGAGACGCCTTGCCCACCTTCGGTCTGCGATTTGAAGAGTGGCGTCTCCTTCTCCTGCGCTGCTCTAAGTGACGTCACCACAGGATCATCATGCTGTCCTGAGAGGATCATCTTGTACCCATGATGGTGCCAGATGATGTCATTAAAGTGACATCATAATGTCCTGATGGTGTCTTGGTGACGTCATCACCCTCCTTTCCTTCTATTCCTCCTGTTCTCTGTGCCTTTTTTCCTCCATTGCCATGGATCACCACGCATCTTCAGCACAGTCTCTACAGACCTATCTCCTGCAGGACGCTGCTGTCTTCGTTAGGGTTGCTAAAGCTGTCATGAAACCATGCCCAAAAGCAGAGAAAAGGGTTTGCGTGACTTACACTTCCATATTGCTGCTGATTATTGAAGGAAGTCAGGAAGGATCATGAAGGCAGGACTTGATGCTTGCTTCCCCTGGCTTTCTGAGTCTGCTTTCTTATGGAACCCAGAACCACCAGCCCAAGGACGGCACTTGACACACCATGGGCAGGGCTCTCCCCCATTGATCACTAATTGAGAAAATGCCTTACAGCTGGATCTCATGGAGGCATCTCCTCAACTGAGGCTCCTTCCGCTGATGACTCTAGCTTGTGTCACGATGACACACAAAACCAGTCAGGACAATTGCACGTGTATTTTCTCACTTCTTAAAAGGAAATGGTGCAAGTTGTCACTAAGCATCTACAATGTGCTGGGCCCTGTAACATGTGAACTCATTCACCGCACAGCCTTGGATGTCCGTGGTGCCATGCCTGTCTCCACAGGGAAGGAGAGGAGGTGGAGTTGGGACTTGACCTCAGGCTTTCTCCTGAATATTCACTCAACCCTCACACAGTAGGGTACATATTTCCATTGTATTAATGTGCAGAATGGCTGAAAGTACTGTTTACAGAGTCTAATCAGGCCTCGTCTTCATGACTTTTCATGGGAAGGCCAGACTCACGGCTGTCCTGGAACACATCTCTCACATGAAAACAGACTTGCCTGCATGGCTGTTTGGTTGGAAGCATCACCCCAGCCCCTGGCATCCATTTCAAGCCCACACCCTGGGAGTTGCCTTAGTCTGGACTCCAATTCCAGGAAAGCCTGCCAAGAAGGAAAATCTTTGGGCCTCTTCTACTTGGCAGCTAACGGCAAGCACTTCTTTTAGGCTGATGTTCGCCAAGGACTAAGGAGAGACTTGGGATTGCCTGCGTCATTTATCCCCTTAGAGCTGTCTGATGGCATTTGATGACTTAAGGTACTGGTAGCTCATTACTTCATTTGTTAAGTTTCCTGCAAAAATACAGACAGGTGTGCCTCTCTCACAGGCTTCATAGTCCAGGACTAACAGGTTTCACGAGTATCTTAAGAGGTTCAGAGTTTTCAATTCCCTTTAATTGTCTTCTAAAATGTTCATACCTTTTAACCTAAAGCAATACCTTTTTGCTATGACAGCAAGATGCAAATCTGTTCCAGTTCTCTTACAGATACCTACAGGTTCCTGAAAATAAGATCCACTGCTGTATCATAAATCAGGTCTGATAAAAACAATCTCCAGAACCTGTTTAACCCTGGTGGAGGAGGTCTTTCTGTATCTGTGTTGCTTTCATTGGTTATTAAAGGAACTGCCTTGGCCTTTTGATAGGGCAGAACTTAGATAGGTGGGGAAAAAAAGAACTGAATGCTGGGAGAAAGAAGTCAAGCAGAGAGAGCTGCCATGCAGCTGCCCGGTCAGACATGCTGAATCTTTCCCGGTAAGCCATGACCTCGTGGTGTTACACCGATTATTAGAAATGGGTTGAATCAAGATATGAGAGTTAGTCAATAAGAGGCTAGAACTAATGGGCCAGGCAGTAACTTAATTAATACAATTTCTGTGTGGTTATTTTGGGGGTTAAGCTAGCAGGATGCATCCCGCTTCTCCTACAACATAACCCCACTCATTTTCAAGCATATTTTATAGGTTACTCCTGCTGTCTGGGCCAAGACCAACTTACAAAGTATTCTCCAGATAATATCAACACCTGCACCAGCTCCTGAGACTTCACAATTGGTACCAACTCTCAAGGACCAAGGACACCTACCAACTAAAATCTGGTTTTATCTGCTATTGTGTCCCAATTATACACCCCAGCCTCACCTGTACAGCCAGGGCACTTCTCTGTCCCATTCTTTCTGACAGTTAATGACTCTTCCCAAAGCTAGCCCCATGCATAGGGCCAATAATAACAATATTTTTTCTCCTAGTCACCTGCCTTCTCATCTCCCTCAAGAAACAGCTGCCTGAGGTCTCCAGGATAACAGTAAACCAGATGGCACTCCAGCCACACCTCTCCAACGTCACCCCATGCCTGCAGGAAGTAGCCAGACTTGAGCTGATGCCCCTATATCCAAGGAATCTGGGATATTTGGTTGGAAGTAAGACCCCAGCCCCCTGACAGCTCTATACCCAAGGAGTCTGGGATGTTTGGTTGGAAGCATCATTCCAGCCCCTGGGAGTTGCCTTAGTCTGGACTCCACCTCCAAGAAAGTGGTGACCCCTCCCCAGGGAGGGTCAGGACCACTACCACGGGCTATTTAGGCTACCTCTCAGAGAACGAACATGTGGTCTCTGGGTTTTGCCTGGTCTCCCCTTTTTCTCTCTTCCCCTAACCATACTTTCCCTGTGCCATCCGGGAACACCGTATTAAACATGGGCATCTTCTATTTGGTCTAATTTGGTCTGATTGAAATATTTTGCATCAGTGGAGAGGCTCGTCTAAGAACTATTCCTAACAATGGCCAGACAGTCCTGCTGCCAGCCTGCAGGGGGCTCCACCGTGTGATCTCAGAGCTGGGCTGCCATTCTATAGGTGGGAGCCATGCAGCTATCCAAAGACCATTTGGTCATTGACACCGTGCAGGACGTGAAGTCTAACCAAAGCTCCCAGGAAGGGCTGACCTACGAAGGTCTCCTGTTCTGTCAGCTACAACAACAGCCTCGGGAGGTCAGGACTGTCTGTCAGCTGTCTGGTTGGCTGTCAACCCACTAATGAGAGATGGCCAGGGGATGAACAGGTACAAGGGGAAGGCAGTGGCGGGAGGCAGAGCAGTGAACAAGCCAGGCTCAGAGGCTTAGCCAGCACATACCTGATATGGAAGGCCTGATGACCCAGCTCAGCCTGCAGCCTTGTCACTGGCCACTGCAGGGGTGACAACTGCAACTGCAGGGGTGACACCTGCAGGTTCCTCTTGGAACAGAGACACCGATCCCTTTGTTACAACCCAAATTGGCCTTATCTGTGGACTTCGTTTTCAGAGCAGTGGTGTGCACCTCTAAGTTGGATGACATCTCCCAAGACCCACCAACACTGCATGTAAGACACATGGACTGTTCCTGCGCCAACTCTGCTCCAAGGAGCCAGCAAGCCACACAGCAAGCTGAACTCACAGATTGCATAAGGACCAACCTGGGGAAATCTCCCTTCCATCACCATGCCCACCATGAGCCCCACCACACCCCTGCAGTCCATCCTCCCAACCCCTCACCACACCCCTGCAATCCATCCTCCCAACCCCTCACCACACCCCTGCAGTCCATCCTCCCAACCCCTCACCACACCCCTGCAATCCATCCTCCCAACCCCCTCACCACACCCCTGCAGTCCATCCTCCCAACCCCCTCACCACACCCCTGCAGTCCATCCTCCTAACCCCTCACCACACCCCTGCAATCCATCCTCCCAACCCCCTCACCACACCTCTGCAATCCATCTTCCCAATCCCTCACCACACCACACATTCCATCCCACTTCCCCAAAGCTGGGCACATTGCTGTCCAGCCTCCCATCATCAAGAAAGGGCACTCTTTCCTGCACAGCCCACTTGCTCAACAGACCCTCACCACCCTCTACTCCTCTCTGTCCCTCAAACTGTTCCCATATCCTACAGCTAACCAGGAGGGCCTTCACACTCTGTGAGTACAGATCTATGACCACAATGAATCCCAACATTATTCCACACCTGTCACCTCACTTTCAGGGCCACAGAGCATCCCTTTCCTGTCCCCACATCTTTCTACCCCTCTTAACAGCAGACATGAATAGAGTGACCCAGGGAACTCCATGACCATCATTAGCAACACCTGCGGGGTAACAAACTGAGGCTGGTGGTGTGGTCCCATCATGCCGGCTACTCGGAAAGTTGAAGCAGGAGTATTGCAAGTTCCAGGACTGCCTGGGCTGCAGTGCAAGCTCCAAGCCAGCTTGAACAATGTAATGATCCCTTATCTAAAAGGGCTGGGGCTGCAGCTCAGTAGCAGAGAAGCCCTGGGTTTGATCCTAACACAAACACATATCAGCATAAGGTGGGTTTGAGGAGTCTCAGATGCTGCCTTCCAAGTAGATTCAGGGAGAAGATGCCCGTGGGAACAGGGCTTTTAACCCAGTGAACCCAGAAGACACACTCCTACACTTCACAGCGAGATCCCTTGGGCTAAGAGACTGTTCTTGGAACCTCTCCAGAGCTTTCCAACAACAACAAAAACCCTCTAGAAGCACGTGACTCCTCAAGGGAGCTGTGGTGCTCTCTAGTTTGGGTGCCAAGATCTGGGTAGCACCTCAGGCCCTGTGAGCATTTCTGATGATGCATTGGGGACCTGGAGCCTGGGGCACCAGAACAGGAGACATGTGAGCCTGGAGAACCATAGTCCTGGACACCAGAAAATAGGGCACTGGAGATCAGGACCCCAGAACACAGGGCACTAAAGATTGGGGCAGCAGAGCCCAGGGCTTTCTTTCTTTTTGTTTTAGCATGTTTTGAAATGTGGTCTTATGTTGCCCAGGCTAGCCACAAACTCACTACATAGCTAAGGCTTACCTTGAACCCCAGATCCCCCTCCCTTTACCTCCTCAGTATAGGAATTACAGGGGTGCACCTGGATTTACCCAGCTAACATGGCCTGTCATTTTTAAGAATCAAGGCAACCCTGGACATGTCAAGGAATCCTCAGTGACAGATAGCAAACATGGGTAGATGGGTGTGGGAAAACAGTGGTCCGTGGGTGGAGGGAGCTATGCCAAGGAGACCCTGCCCTGGTACCTCCCAGGGCCTGGGAGCATCCCAGTAGCCAGAAAGAACAAGACTCGGCCCCTCTGGAGGGCCTCTCCCCCATGTACAGACTGGGCTGACCACCATGGCTCTTCACCTAGAATGCCTATGCTTCTCCGCCATATAAAATCTATGCATGACCCTGGCAGTTATAATGTGAAATCAGCTCCACCCAGAAGGGCTGCCCTGCTCTCCCTCTGGCACAGCACCCAGGGCCGCCCCTCTCTCCATTTGATGCTGGCTCTAGGGCTACCTCTCTCTTACAGTCTCCATGTCCTTGCCTCTTCCAAGACCACCTGAGAGAGTCTGCAATCCTGGAGACCCCCAGAGACCCCTGAGCCCCTGCTGATAGCCTGTGGCAGGAATGAGCAGCCTGTGCCCTCTGCCCCCTCCTTTGGGACACGGTGAAATGGATTGTGTTGCTGTGTGGGGAAAAGGAGGGGTCCCAGGTTGGGGTGGATGACACATCTGAATGGAGACCTCCCTGACCCTAGAAGGCATCTGAAGGAGGGGCAATGCCCCTGAAGTTCACCCCAACCCACTTTGTATTCTTTTAGGATTGTCCCAAGTGAGGCAAGAGTCTGATGATCACATAGCCAGGGTAAGGCCGTGGCCTTGGGAATGCTTCCAGCCTGCAGAGGAGTGATATCTCTGACCCCTCTGCTAGGTGACAAGCTCTTCACTGCTGGAGCCCAAGTAGCACACTAGACCCACCCCCTCTGCTCTCCCGAGAGGAGACTCTCCTACTTTCCAATTCCCATGGCCAGAGCACGTGTCTTTGAAAGGAAAACCTAACTGTGTTTTCTTCTCGTGAATGAAACATGCTTCAGTCCGGGATGACTTCTCTGTGTCTTTGGGACAGTGGAGCTCCCCTCTGCTCTTTGGCATCCATTGTGATCACCAGACCAGCTCAGGCCTCTTGTCTCTGATCATTGAAAGGGAGCTAAGGGTTTCCAGGGCCATCTGCAGCCTTCTCTCCCTGGGGACCTGCTGTAAGGAGAGGATTCCCGTGACTCTCCAGGCTCTGGAGACCTGGCTACAGAGCCCACAGAGTTAGGTGAATGATACACACATCTCAGAAGTTACTGCTTCTGCCTCACAGGAGTCTGAGATACCAAAGTTCTGAGCATGTGTACACATACACACACACACACACACACCACATATACACACATACACACATACCACATACATACCATAGGCACACACACCACACATACATACCCTCACACACGTACATATATACATAAACACATACCACACACACACACATACACACAGAGCCGGGTTTCCTAGTTTTAGTGCTCAGCACCCCACACAGATCCAGACCTTTGGCTCTTTTGCGAGGCAATTCCATCAAACCTTCCGTTTGATTTTAGCCTCTGAAGTGACCCAGGCTGATATCTGGCCATGAGTAAACTTCAGGGGAAATGTGGGCTGACCCTGGAGTTACAGAGAAATATTGCCTTCTGAAGAAGTGATTGTCACCTGGGACCCGGACTGAGAAAAGCCAGCCACTGCAAGCCACCATAATCAGTGTGTCTGTTGCTCCATTCTCCATGTGCTGTATCCACCAGAATGAGACTTCAACACAACCTGGGGGATAATTCAGTATGGGCCACACAGTCCTGAGAGTCGGCCATGGCCTCGATGTCCCTGGTGTCTGCTCTTGACTAGCAGCCACATGCGTGTGAGTTTCTGACCTACATGTCTGTGCACTGAAAGGAGACACAGAAGAGAACCTAAGAGGTCTACTTCTCAGCCGTCCTGATGGGTGACGGCAGGAGGGGCACTCATATTCCATATTAGAAAGATATCTGCCTCCATATTACAGTAGGAATCTACACATACAGTGGATTCTTTCGTCTGCTGCCACGTTCTCATGTTGCTCTCTCTAGGCATAAAATGGGCAGACGGCAAAAGAGGAGAATGACGCAGGACCAGCACAGTTGTGGTGGACGGAACTGCTGATGCTACCTGGTGAGTGCGGAGCATCCAGACGCCAGGCGTGAACACTGCAATGCAAGGGTAATGTCACAGAGGCAGGACCAACCGGGCCGAGGCCCGAGTCTCAGAGGGTGAGAGAATAGAGAATTGCACACAAACAGCAGAGAAGTTCGGAAGCAAAGTCAAAGTGAGAGAGCAGTCGGCTGCCTCAGCTAGAGCCCTGCTCACTGCCTGAGCTAGAGTGCACCAGGGGCCTAATCGCACTGCCTGGGAGGAGGTGGATGTTGAGGGCAGAACTCCAGGGACTTTCTGCTTTGCCGGGGCTTGGGTTGTGTAAGCCACACTTCCTTTCCCATGATGCATCTGACTTTAATCATATGCATGCCCTATTATAAGTGTAAGATAGTAAATAGGAGTTTTTTCCTAAATATTGATTTTGTGGACACAGTTTACGTTACCGTTGATGTACCCCAAAACCAGTCTAGGTTTGACTGACTCACTCTTCCTAAATTCAGTGACCCTATCCTATTGTTGATGAGCACAGATCTCTGCTGGAAGGACAACCAAGAGATGGTTTACTCTGAGCCAGCTATGAGCGGCAGAGATTCAGG